>NC_134576.1:19833875-20436375 GCF_050947875.1 Dermacentor variabilis
AAGGGCGCGAGCGCGCTCGTTGGATTGATCTCCACACTGCGACACCTACTCTGCCACATGGAACGGTCATATCCCTACACATGCATAGAGACACCATGAAGATGCACAGTGCGCAGAGCGGCAACGAAAGAATCGGAAAAACGGCGCGAGCGCGCTCGTAAGATTGATCTCCACGCTGCGACTCCTACTCTGCCACATGCAACTCCCATATCCCTACACATGCATAGAGACAACATGAAGATGCACAGCGCGCAGAGCGGCATCGATAGAATAGGAAAAAGGGCGCGAGCGCGCTCGTTGGATTGTTCTCCACGCTGCGACAGCTACTCTGCCACATGGAACGCACATATCCCTACACATGCATAGAGACACCGTGAAGATGCACAGCGCGCAGAGCGGCATCAAAAGAATGGGAAACACGGCGCGAGCGCACTCATTAGATTGATCTCAACGCCGTGACACCTACTCTGCTACTTGGAAAGCCCATATCTCTACACATGCATAGCGACAGTATGAAGATGCACAGCGCGCAGAGCGGCATCGAAAGAATGGAAAAAGGGCGCGAGCGCGCTCGTTAGATTTATCTCCACGCTGCGACACCTACTCTGCCACATGGAACGCCCATATCCCTAACATGCATAGAGACACCATGAAAATGTACAGCGCGCAGAGCGGCATCGAAAGAATGGGAAAAAGGGTGCGAGCGCATCGTTAGATTGATCTCCACGCTGCGACACCTACTCTGCCACATGGAACGCGCATATCCTACACATGCATAGAGACACCATGAAGATGCACAGCACGCAGAGCGGCATCGAAAGAGTGGGAAAAAGGGTGCGAGCGCGCTCGTTAGATTGATGTACACGCTGCGACACCTACTCTGCCACATGGAACACGCATATTCCTACTCATGCATAGAGACATCACGAAGATGCACTGCGCGCAGAGCGGCATCGAAAGAAAAGGAAAAACGGCGCGAGCACCCTCGTAAGATTGATCTCCACGCTGCGACTCCTACTCTGCCACGTGGAACGCCCATAGCCCTACACATGCATAGAGACATCATGAAGATGCACAGCGCGCAGAGCGGCATCGAAAGAGTGGGAAAAAGGGTGCGAGCGCGCTCGTTAGATTGATGTACACGCTGCGACACCTACTCTGCCACATGGAACGCGCATATTGCTATTCATGCATAGAGACATCACCAAGATGCACAGCGCGCAGAGCGGCATCGAAAGAATGGAAAAAGGGCGCGAGCGCGCTCGTTAGATTGATCTCCACGCTGCGACACCTACTCTGCCACATGGAACGTCCATATCCCTACACATGCATAGAGACGCCATGAAGATGCACAGCGCGCAGAGCGACATCGAAAGAAAAGGAAAAACGGCGCGACCGCGCTTGTTAGATTGATCTCCCTGCTGCGACACCTACTCTGCCACATGGAACGCGCATATTGCTATTCATGCATAGAGACATCACCAAGATGCACAGCGCGCAGAGCGGCATCGAAAGAATGGAAATAGGGCGCGAGCGCGCTCGTTGGATTGATCTCCACGCTGGGACACCTACTCTGCCACATGGAACGCCCATATCCTTACACATGCATAGAGACACTAAGAAGATGCACAGCGCACAAAGCGGCATCGAAAGAAAAGGAAAAACGGCGCGAGACCCCTCGTCAGATTGATCTCCACGCTGCGACACCTACTCTGCCGCATGGAACGCGCATATCCGTACACATGCATAGAGACACCATGAAGATGCACAGCGCGCAGAGCGGCATCGAAAGAATGGGAAAAAACGGCGCGAGCGCGCTCGTTAGATTGATCTCCACGCTGCGACACCTACTCTGCCACGTGGAACGCCCATATCCCTACACATGCGTAGACACCATGAAGATGCACAGCGCGTAGAGCGGCATCGAAAGAATAGGAAAAAGGGCGCGAGCGCGCTCGTTGGATTGATCTCCACTCTGGGATGCCTACTCTGCCACATGGAACGCCCATATCCCTACACATGCATAGAGACGCCATGAAGATGCACAGCGCGCAGAGCGGCATCAACAGAATGGAAAAAGGGCGCGAGCGCGCTCGTTAGATTGATCTCCACGCTGCGACTCCTACTCTGCCACATGGAACGCCCATATCCCTACACATGCATAGAGACAACATGAAGATGCACAGCGCGCAGAGCGGCATCGAAAGAATGGGAAAAACGGCGCGAGCGCGCTCGTTAGATTGATCTCCACGCTGCGACACCTACTCTGCCACGTGGAACGCCCATATCCCTACACATGCGTAGAGACACCATGAAGATGCACAGCGCGCAGAGCGGCATCGAAAGAATAGGAAAAAGGGCGCGAGCGCGCTCGTTGGATTGATCTCCACACTGCGACACCTACTCTGCCACATGGAACGGTCATATCCCTACACATGCATAGAGACACCATGAAGATGCACAGTGCGCAGAGCGGCAACGAAAGAATCGGAAAAACGGCGCGAGCGCGCTCGTAAGATTGATCTCCACGCTGCGACTCCTACTCTGCCACATGCAACTCCCATATCCCTACACATGCATAGAGACAACATGAAGATGCACAGCGCGCAGAGCGGCATCGATAGAATAGGAAAAAGGGCGCGAGCGCGCTCGTTGGATTGTTCTCCACGCTGCGACAGCTACTCTGCCACATGGAACGCACATATCCCTACACATGCATAGAGACACCGTGAAGATGCACAGCGCGCAGAGCGGCATCAAAAGAATGGGAAACACGGCGCGAGCGCACTCATTAGATTGATCTCAACGCCGTGACACCTACTCTGCTACTTGGAAAGCCCATATCTCTACACATGCATAGCGACAGTATGAAGATGCACAGCGCGCAGAGCGGCATCGAAAGAATGGAAAAAGGGCGCGAGCGCGCTCGTTAGATTTATCTCCACGCTGCGACACCTACTCTGCCACATGGAACGCCCATATCCCTAACATGCATAGAGACACCATGAAAATGTACAGCGCGCAGAGCGGCATCGAAAGAATGGGAAAAAGGGTGCGAGCGCATCGTTAGATTGATCTCCACGCTGCGACACCTACTCTGCCACATGGAACACGCATATTCCTACTCATGCATAGAGACATCACGAAGATGCACTGCGCGCAGAGCGGCATCGAAAGAAAAGGAAAAACGGCGCGAGCACCCTCGTAAGATTGATCTCCACGCTGCGACACCTACTCTGCCGCATGGAACGCGCATATCCGTACACATGCATAGAGACATCACCAACATGCACAGCGCGCAGAGCGGCATCGAAAGAAAAGGAAAAACGGCGCGACCGCGCTTGTTAGATTGATCTCCCTGCTGCGACACCTACTCTGCCACATGGAACGCGCATATTGCTATTCATGCATAGAGACATCACCAAGATGCACAGCGCGCAGAGCGGCATCGAAAGAATGGAAATAGGGCGCGAGCGCGCTCGTTGGATTGATCTCCACGCTGGGACACCTACTCTGCCACATGGAACGCCCATATCCTTACACATGCATAGAGACACTAACAAGATGCACAGCGCACAAAGCGGCATCGAAAGAAAAGGAAAAACGGCGCGAGACCCCTCGTCAGATTGATCTCCACGCTGCGACACCTACTCTGCCGCATGGAACGCGCATATCCGTACACATGCATAGAGACACCATGAAGATGCACAGCGCGCAGAGCGGCATCGAAAGAATGGGAAAAACGGCGCGAGCGCGCTCGTTAGATTGATCTCCACGCTGCGACACCTACTCTGCCACGTGGAACGCCCATATCCCTACACATGCGTAGACACCATGAAGATGCACAGCGCGTAGAGCGGCATCGAAAGAATAGGAAAAAGGGCGCGAGCGCGCTCGTTGGATTGATCTCCACGCTGCGACTCCTACTCTGCCACATGGAACGCCCATATCCTTACACATGCATAGAGACACTAAGAAGATGCACAGCGCGCAGAGCGGCATCGAAAGAATGGGAAAAACGGCGCGAGCGCGCTCGTTAGATTGATCTCCACGCTGCGACTCCTACTCTGCCACATGGAAGGCCCATATCCCTACACATGCATGGAGACACCATGAAGATGCACAGTGCGTAGAGCGGCATCGAAAGAATAGGAAAAAGGGCGCGAGCGCGCTCGTTGGATTGATCTCCACGCTGGGACACCTACTCTGCCACATGGAACGCCCATATCCTTACACATGCATAGAGACACTAAGAAGATGCACAGCGCACAAAGCGGCATCGAAAGAAAAGGAAAAACGGCGCGAGCACCCTCGTGAGATTGATCTCCACGCTGGGACACCTACTCTGCCACATGGAAGGCCCATATCCCTACACATGCATAGAGACGCCATGAAGCTGCACAGCGCGCAGACCGGCATCAACAGAATGGAAAAAGGGCGCGAGCGCGCTCGTTAGATTGATCTCCACGCTGCGACACCTACTCTGCCACATGGAACGCCCATATCCCTACACATGCATGGAGACACCATGAAGATGCACAGCACGCAGAGCGGCATCAAAAGAATGGGAAACACGGCGTGAGCGCACTCGTTAGATTGATCTCAACGCCGTGACACCTACTATGCTACGTGGAAAGCCCATATCCCTACACATACATAGACACACTATGAAGATGCACAGCGCGCACAGCGGCATCGATAGAACAGGAAAAAGGGCTCGAGCGCGCTCGTTGGATTGTTCTTCACGCTGCGGCACCTACTCTGCCACATGGAACATCCATATCCCTACACATGCATAGAGACAACATGAAGATGCACAGCGCGCAGAGCGGCATCGAAAGAATCGGAAAAAGGATGCGAGCGCGCTCGTTAGATTGATGTACACGCTGCGACACCTACTCTGCCACGTGGAACGCCCATATCCCTACACATGCATAGAGACAACATGAAGATGCACAGCGCGCAGAGCGGCATCGAAAGAATGGGAAAAACGGCGCGAGCGCGCTCGTTAGATTGATCTCCACGCTGCGACACCTACTCTGCCACGTGGAACGCCCATATCCCTACACATGCGTAGAGACACCATGAAGATGCACAGCGCGCAGAGCGGCATCGAAAGAATAGGAAAAAGGGCGCGAGCGCGCTCGTTGGATTGATCTCCACACTGCGACACCTACTCTGCCACATGGAACGGTCATATCCCTACACATGCATAGAGACACCATGAAGATGCACAGTGCGCAGAGCGGCAACGAAAGAATCGGAAAAACGGCGCGAGCGCGCTCGTAAGATTGATCTCCACGCTGCGACTCCTACTCTGCCACATGCAACTCCCATATCCCTACACATGCATAGAGACAACATGAAGATGCACAGCGCGCAGAGCGGCATCGATAGAATAGGAAAAAGGGCGCGAGCGCGCTCGTTGGATTGTTCTCCACGCTGCGACAGCTACTCTGCCACATGGAACGCACATATCCCTACACATGCATAGAGACACCATGAAGATGCACAGCGCGCAGAGCGGCATCAAAAGAATGGGAAACACGGCGCGAGCGCACTCATTAGATTGATCTCAACGCCGTGACACCTACTCTGCTACTTGGAAAGCCCATATCTCTACACATGCATAGCGACAGTATGAAGATGCACAGCGCGCAGAGCGGCATCGAAAGAATGGAAAAAGGGCGCGAGCGCGCTCGTTAGATTTATCTCCACGCTGCGACACCTACTCTGCCACATGGAACGCCCATATCCCTAACATACATAGAGACACCATGAAAATGTACAGCGCGCAGAGCGGCATCGAAAGAATGGGAAAAAGGGTGCGAGCGCATCGTTAGATTGATCTCCACGCTGCGACACCTACTCTGCCACATGGAACACGCATATTCCTACTCATGCATAGAGACATCACCAACATGCACAGCGCGCAGAGCGGCATCGAAAGAAAAGGAAAAACGGCGCGACCGCGCTTGTTAGATTGATCTCCCTGCTGCGACACCTACTCTGCCACATGGAACGCGCATATTGCTATTCATGCATAGAGACATCACCAAGATGCACAGCGCGCAGAGCGGCATCGAAAGAATGGAAATAGGGCGCGAGCGCGCTCGTTGGATTGATCTCCACGCTGGGACACCTACTCTGCCACATGGAACGCCCATATCCTTACACATGCATAGAGACACTAACAAGATGCACAGCGCACAAAGCGGCATCGAAAGAAAAGGAAAAACGGCGCGAGACCCCTCGTCAGATTGATCTCCACGCTGCGACACCTACTCTGCCGCATGGAACGCGCATATCCGTACACATGCATAGAGACACCATGAAGATGCACAGCGCGCAGAGCGGCATCGAAAGAATGGGAAAAACGGCGCGAGCGCGCTCGTTAGATTGATCTCCACGCTGCGACACCTACTCTGCCACGTGGAACGCCCATATCCCTACACATGCGTAGACACCATGAAGATGCACAGCGCGTAGAGCGGCATCGAAAGAATAGGAAAAAGGGCGCGAGCGCGCTCGTTGGATTGATCTCCACTCTGGGATGCCTACTCTGCCACATGGAACGCCCATATCCCTACACATGCATAGAGACGCCATGAAGATGCACAGCGCGCAGAGCGGCATCAACAGAATGGAAAAAGGGCGCGAGCGCGCTCGTTAGATTGATCTCCACGCTGCGACTCCTACTCTGCCACATGGAACGCCCATATCCCTACACATGCATGGAGACACCATGAAGATGCACAGCGCGTAGAGCGGCATCGAAAGAATAGGAAAAAGGGCGCGAGCGCGCTCGTTGGATTGATCTCCACGCTGGGACACCTACTCTGCCACATGGAACGCCCATATCCTTACACATGCATAGAGACACTAAGAAGATGCACAGCGCGCAGAGCGGCATCGAAAGAATGGGAAAAACGGCGCGAGCGCGCTCGTTAGATTGATCTCCACGCTGCGACTCCTACTCTGCCACATGGAAGGCCCATATCCCTACACATGCATGGAGACACCATGAAGATGCACAGTGCGTAGAGCGGCATCGAAAGAATAGGAAAAAGGGCGCGAGCGCGCTCGTTGGATTGATCTCCACGCTGGGACACCTACTCTGCCACATGGAACGCCCATATCCTTACACATGCATAGAGACACTAAGAAGATGCACAGCGCGCAGAGCGGCATCGAAAGAATGGGAAAAACGGCGCGAGCGCGCTCGTTAGATTGATCTCCACGCTGCGACTCCTACTCTGCCACATGGAAGGCCCATATCCCTACACATGCATAGAGACGCCATGAAGATGCACAGCGCGCAGACCGGCATCAACAGAATGGAAAAAGGGCGCGAGCGCGCTCGTTAGATTGATCTCCACGCTGCGACTCCTACTCTGCCACATGGAACGCCCATATCCCTACACATGCATGGAGACACCATGAAGATGCACAGCACGCAGAGCGGCATCAAAAGAATGGGAAACACGGCGTGAGCGCACTCGTTAGATTGATCTCAACGCCGTGACACCTACTATGCTACGTGGAAAGCCCATATCCCTACACATACATAGACACACTATGAAGATGCACAGCGCGCACAGCGGCATCGATAGAACAGGAAAAAGGGCTCGAGCGCGCTCGTTGGATTGTTCTTCACGCTGCGGCACCTACTCTGCCACATGGAACATCCATATCCCTACTACATGCATAGAGACGCCATGAAGCTGCACAGCGCGCAGAGCGGCATCGAAAGAATGGGAAAAAGGGCGCGAGCACGCTCGTTAGATTTATCTCCACGCTGCGACACCTAATCTGCCACATGGAACGCCCATATCCCTAACATGCATAGAGACACCATGAAAACGTACAGCGCGCAGAGCGGCATCGAAAGAATCGGAAAAAGGATGCGAGCGCGCTCGTTAGATTGATGTACACGCTGCGACACCTACTCTGCCACATGGAACGCGCATATTCCTACTCATGCATAGAGACATCACCAAGATGCAGAGCGCGCAGAGCGGCATCGAAAGAACGGAAAAAGGGCGCGAGCACGCTCGTTAGATTGATCTCCACGCTGCGACTCCTACTCTGCCACGTGGAACGCCCATAGCCCTACACATGCATAGAGACATCATGAAGATGCACAGCGCGCAGAGCGGCATCGAAAGAATGGGAAAAAGGGTGCGAGCGCGCTCGTTAGATTGATCTCCACGCTGCGACTCCTACTCTGCCACATGGAACGCCCATATCCCTACACATGCATAGCGACAACATGAAGATGCACAGCGCGCAGAGCGGCATCGAAAGAATGGGAAAAACGGCGCGAGCGCGCTCGTTAGATTGATCTCCACGCTGCGACACCTACTCTGCCACGTGGAACGCCCATATCCCTACACATGCGTAGAGACACCATGAAGATGCACAGTGCGCAGAGCGGCAACGAAAGATTCGGAAAAACGGCGCGAGCGCGCTCGTAAGATTGATCTCCACACTGCGACACCTACTCTGCCACATGGAACGGTCATATCCCTACACATGCATAGAGACACCATGAAGATGCACAGTGCGCAGAGCGGCAACGAAAGATTCGGAAAAACGGCGCGAGCGCGCTCGTTAGATTGATCTCCACGCTGCGACTCCTACTCTGCCACATGGAACGCCCATATCCCTACACATGCATAGAGACAACATGAAGATGCACAGCGCGCAGAGCGGCATCGAAAGAACGGAAAAACGGCGCGAGCGCGCTCGTTAGATTGATCTCCACGCTGCGACACCTACTCTGCCACGTGGAACGCCCATATCCCTACACATGCATAGAGACAACATGAAGATGCACAGCGCGCAGAGCGGCATCGAAAGAATAGGAAAAAGGGCGCGAGCGCGCTCGTTGGATTGATCTCCACACTGCGACACCTACTCTGCCACATGGAACGGTCATATCCCTACACATGCATAGAGACACCATGAAGATGCACAGTGCGCAGAGCGGCAACGAAAGATTCGGAAAAACGGCGCGAGCGCGCTCGTAAGATTGATCTCCACGCTGCGACTCCTACTCTGCCACATGCAACTCCCATATCCCTACACATGCATAGAGACAACATGAAGATGCACAGCGCGCAGAGCGGCATCGATAGAATAGGAAAAAGGGCGCGAGCGCGCTCGTAAGATTGATCTCCACGCTGCGACTCCTACTCTGCCACATGCAACTCCCATATCCCTACACATGCATAGAGACAACATGAAGATGCACAGCGCGCAGAGCGGCATCGAAAGAATGGAAAAAGGGCGCGAGCGCGCTCGTTAGATTTATCTCCACGCTGCGACACCTACTCTGCCACATGGAACGCCCATATCCCTAACATGCATAGAGACACCATGAAAATGTACAGCGCGCAGAGCGGCATCGAAAGAATGGGAAAAAGGGTGCGAGCGCATCGTTAGATTGATCTCCCTGCTGCGACACCTACTCTGCCACATGGAACGCGCATATTGCTATTCATGCATAGAGACATCACCAAGATGCACAGCGCGCAGAGCGGCATCGAAAGAATGGAAATAGGGCGCGAGCGCGCTCGTTGGATTGATCTCCACGCTGGGACACCTACTCTGCCACATGGAACGCCCATATCCTTACACATGCATAGAGACACTAACAAGATGCACAGCGCACAAAGCGGCATCGAAAGAAAAGGAAAAACGGCGCGAGCACCCTCGTCAGATTGATCTCCACGCTGCGACACCTACTCTGCCGCATGGAACGCGCATATCCGTACACATGCATAGAGACACCATGAAGATGCACAGCGCGCAGAGCGGCATCGAAAGAATGGGAAAAACGGCGCGAGCGCGCTCGTTAGATTGATCTCCACGCTGCGACACCTACTCTGCCACGTGGAACGCCCATATCCCTACACATGCGTAGAGACACCATGAAGATGCACAGCGCGTAGAGCGGCATCGAAAGAATAGGAAAAAGGGCGCGAGCGCGCTTGTTGGATTGATCTCCACACTGGGGTGCCTACTCTGCCACATGGAACGCCCTTATCCCTACACATGCATAGAGACATCACCAAGATGAACAGCGCGCAGAGCGGCATCGAAAAAATGGCATAAAGGGCGCGAGCACGCTCGTTAGGTTGATCTCCTCGCTGCGACTCCTACTCTGCCACATGGAACTCCCATATCCCTACTACATGCATAGAGACGCCATGAAGCTGCACAGCGCGCAGAGCGGCATCGAAAGAATGGGAAAAAGGGCGCGAGCGCGCTCGTTAGATTGATCTCCACGCTTCGACACCTACTCTGCCGCATGGAACGCGCATATCCGTACACATGCATACAGACACCATGAAGATGCACAGCGCGCAGAGCGGCATCGAAAGAATCGGAAAAACGGCGCGAGCGCGCTCGTAAGATTGATCTCCACGCTGCGACTCCTACTCTGCCACATGGAACGCCCATATCCCTAACATGCATAGAGACACCATGAAAATGTACAGCGCGCAGAGCGGCATCGAAAGAATCGGAAAAAGGGTGCGAGCGCGCTCGTTAGATTGATGTACACGCTGCGACACCTACTCTGCCACATGGAACGCGCATATCCTACACATGCATAGAGACACCATGAAGATGCACAGCGCGCAGAGCGGCATCGAAAGAGTGTGAAAAAGGGTGCGAGCGCGCTCGTTAGATTGATGTACACGCTGCGACACCTACTCTGCCACATGGAACGCGCATATTCCTACACATGCATAGAGACAACATGAAGATGCACAGCGCGCAGAGCGGCATCGATAGAATAGGAAAAAGGGCGCGAGCGCGCTCGTTCGATTGCTCTCCACGCTGCGACAGCTACTCTGCCACATGGAACGCACATATCCCTACACATGCATAGAGACACCATGAAGATGCACAGCGCGCAGAGCGGCATCAAAAGAATGGGAAACACGGCGCGAGCGCACTCATTAGATTGATCTCAACGCCGTGACACCTACTCTGCTACTTGGAAAGCCCATATCTCTACACATGCATAGCGACACTATGAAGATGCACAGCGCGCAGAGCGGCGTCGAAAGAATGGAAAAAGGGCGCGAGCGCGCTCGTTGGATTGTTCTCCACGCTGCGACAGCTACTCTGCCACATGGAACGCACATATCCCTACACATGCATAGAGACACCATGAAGATGCACAGCGCGCAGAGCGGCATCAAAAGAATGGGAAACACGGCGCGAGCGCACTCATTAGATTGATCTCAACGCCGTGACACCTACTCTGCCACATGGAAAGCCCATATCCCTACACATACATAGAGACACTATGAAGATGCACAGAGCGCAGAGCGGCATCGATAGAACAGGAAAAAGGGCTCGAGCGCGCTCGTTGGATTGTTCTTCACGCTGCGACACCTACTCTGCCACATGGAACATCCATATCCCTACACATGCATAGAGACAACATGAAGATGCACAGCGCGAAGAGCGGCATCGAAAAAATCAGAAAAAGGGCGCGAGCACGCTCGTTACATTGATCTCCACGCCGCGACCCCTACTCTGCCACATGGAACGCCCATATCCCTACTACATGCATAGAGACGCCATGAAGCTGCACAGCGCGCAGAGCGGCATCGAAAGAATGGGAAAAAGGGCGCGAGCGCGCTCGTTAGATTTATCTCCACGCTGCGACACCTACTCTGCCACATGGAACGCCCATATCCCTAACATGCATAGAGACACCATGAAAATGTACAGCGCGCAGAGCGGCATCGAAAGAATCGGAAAAAGGGTGCGAGCGCATCGTTAGATTGATCTCCACGCTGCGACACCTACTCTGCCACATGGAACGCGCATATCCTACACATGCATAGAGACACCATGAAGATGCACAGCGCGCAGAGCGGCATCGAAAGAGTGGGAAAAAGGGTGCGAGCGCGCTCGTTAGATTGATGTACACGCTGCGACACCTACTCTGCCACATGGAACACGCATATTCCTACTCATGCATAGAGACATCACGAAGATGCACTGCGCGCAGAGCGGCATCGAAAGAAAAGGAAAAACGGCGCGAGCACCCTCGTCAGATTGATCTCCACGCTGCGACTCCTACTCTGCCACATGGAACGCGCATATCCTACACATGCATAGAGACACCATGAAGATGCACAGCGCGCAGAGCGGCATCGAAAGAGTGGGAAAAAGGGTGCGAGCGCGCTCGTTAGATTGATGTACACGCTGCGACACCTACTCTGCCACATGGAACACGCATATTCCTACACATGCATAGAGACATCACGAAGATGCACTGCGCGCAGAGCGGCATCGAAAGAAAAGGAAAAACGGCCCGAGCACCCTCGTAAGATTGATCTCCACGCTGCGACTCCTACTCTGCCACGTGGAACGCCCATAGCCCTACACATGCATAGAGACGCCATGAAGATGCACAGCGCGCAGAGCGGCATCGAAAGATTGGGAAAAAGGGTGCGAGGGCGCTCGTTAGATTGATCTCCACGCTGCGACACCTACTCTGCCACATGGAACGCGCATATCCTACACATGCATAGAGACACCATGAAGATGCACAGCGCGCAGAGCGGCATCGAAAGAGTGGGAAAAAGGGTGCGAGGGCGCTCGTTAGATTGATCTCCACGCTGCGACACCTACTCTGCCACATGGAACGCGCATATTGCTATTCATGCATAGAGACATCACCAAGATGCAGAGCGCGCAGAGCGGCATCAAAAGAATGGAAAAAGGGCGCGAGCACGCTCGTTAGATTGATCTCCACGCTGCGACTCCTACTCTGCCACGTGGAACGCCCATAGCCCTACACATGCATAGAGACATCATGAAGATGCACAGCGCGCAGAGCGGCATCGAAAGAGTGGGAAAAAGGGTGCGAGCGCGCTCGTTAGATTGATGTACACGCTGCGACACCTACTCTGCCACATGGAACGCGCATATTGCTATTCATGCATAGAGACATCACCAAGATGCACAGCGCGCAGAGCGGCATCGAAAGAATGGAAAAAGGGCGCGAGCACGCTCGTTAGATTGATCTCCACGCTGCGACTCCTACTCTGCCACGTGGAACGCCCATAGCCCTACACATGCATAGAGACATCATGAAGATGCACAGCGCGCAGAGCGGCATCGAAAGAGTGGGAAAAAGGGTGCGAGCGCGCTCGTTAGATTGATGTACACGCTGCGACACCTACTCTGCCACATGGAACGCGCATATTGCTATTCATGCATAGAGACATCACCAAGATGCAGAGCGCGCAGAGCGGCATCAAAAGAATGGAAAAAGGGCGCGAGCACGCTCGTTAGATTGATCTCCACGCTGCGACTCCTACTCTGCCACGTGGAACGCCCATAGCCCTACACATGCATAGATACACCATGAAGATGCACAGCGCGCAGAGCGGCATCGAAAGAAAAGGAAAAAGGGTGCGAGCGTATTCGTTAGATTGATGTACACGCTGCGACACCTACTCTGCCACATGGAACGCGCATATTGCTATTCATGCATAGAGACATCACCAAGATGCAGAGCGCGCAGAGCGGCATCAAAAGAATGGAAAAAGGGCGCGAGCACGCTCGTTAGATTGATCTCCACGCTGCGACTCCTACTCTGCCACGTGGAACGCCCATAGCCCTACACATGCATAGAGACATCATGAAGATGCACAGCGCGCAGAGCGGCATCGAAAGAGTGGGAAAAAGGGTGCGAGCGCGCTCGTTAGATTGATGTACACGCTGCGACACCTACTCTGCCACATGGAACGCGCATATTGCTATTCATGCATAGAGACATCACCAAGATGCACAGCGCGCAGAGCGGCATCGAAAGAATGGAAAAAGGGCGCGAGCGCGCTCGTTAGATTGATCTCCACGCTGCGACACCTACTCTGCCACATGGAACGTCCATATCCCTACACATGCATAGAGACGCCATGAAGATGCACAGCGCGCAGAGCGACATCGAAAGAAAAGGAAAAAACGGCGCGACCGCGCTTGTTAGATTGATCTCCCTGCTGCGACACCTACTCTGCCACATGGAACGCGCATATTGCTATTCATGCATAGAGACATCACCAAGATGCACAGCGCGCAGAGCGGCATCGAAAGAATGGAAATAGGGCGCGAGCGCGCTCGTTGGATTGATCTCCACGCTGGGACACCTACTCTGCCACATGGAACGCCCATATCCTTACACATGCATAGAGACACTAAGAAGATGCACAGCGCACAAAGCGGCATCGAAAGAAAAGGAAAAACGGCGCGAGACCCCTCGTCAGATTGATCTCCACGCTGCGACACCTACTCTGCCGCATGGAACGCGCATATCCGTACACATGCATAGAGACACCATGAAGATGCACAGCGCGCAGAGCGGCATCGAAAGAATGGGAAAAACGGCGCGAGCGCGCTCGTTAGATTGATCTCCACGCTGCGACACCTACTCTGCCACGTGGAACGCCCATATCCCTACACATGCGTAGACACCATGAAGATGCACAGCGCGTAGAGCGGCATCGAAAGAATAGGAAAAAGGGCGCGAGCGCGCTCGTTGGATTGATCTCCACTCTGGGATGCCTACTCTGCCACATGGAACGCCCATATCCCTACACATGCATAGAGACGCCATGAAGATGCACAGCGCGCAGAGCGGCATCAACAGAATGGAAAAAGGGCGCGAGCGCGCTCGTTAGATTGATCTCCACGCTGCGACTCCTACTCTGCCACATGGAACGCCCATATCCCTACACATGCATAGAGACAACATGAAGATGCACAGCGCGCAGAGCGGCATCGAAAGAATGGGAAAAACGGCGCGAGCGCGCTCGTTAGATTGATCCCCACGCTGCGACACCTACTCTGCCACGTGGAACGCCCATATCCCTACACATGCGTAGAGACACCATGAAGATGCACAGCGCGCAGAGCGGCATCGAAAGAATAGGAAAAAGGGCGCGAGCGCGCTCGTTGGATTGATCTCCACACTGCGACACCTACTCTGCCACATGGAACGGTCATATCCCTACACATGCATAGAGACACCATGAAGATGCACAGTGCGCAGAGCGGCAACGAAAGAATCGGAAAAACGGCGCGAGCGCGCTCGTAAGATTGATCTCCACGCTGCGACTCCTACTCTGCCACATGCAACTCCCATATCCCTACACATGCATAGAGACAACATGAAGATGCACAGCGCGCAGAGCGGCATCGATAGAATAGGAAAAAGGGCGCGAGCGCGCTCGTTGGATTGTTCTCCACGCTGCGACAGCTACTCTGCCACATGGAACGCACATATCCCTACACATGCATAGAGACACCATGAAGATGCACAGCGCGCAGAGCGGCATCAAAAGAATGGGAAACACGGCGCGAGCGCACTCATTAGATTGATCTCAACGCCGTGACACCTACTCTGCTACTTGGAAAGCCCATATCTCTACACATGCATAGCGACAGTATGAAGATGCACAGCGCGCAGAGCGGCATCGAAAGAATGGAAAAAGGGCGCGAGCGCGCTCGTTAGATTTATCTCCACGCTGCGACACCTACTCTGCCACATGGAACGCCCATATCCCTAACATGCATAGAGACACCATGAAAATGTACAGCGCGCAGAGCGGCATCGAAAGAATGGGAAAAAGGGTGCGAGCGCATCGTTAGATTGATCTCCACGCTGCGACACCTACTCTGCCGCATGGAACGCGCATATCCGTACACATGCATAGAGACATCACCAACATGCACAGCGCGCAGAGCGGCATCGAAAGAAAAGGAAAAACGGCGCGACCGCGCTTGTTAGATTGATCTCCCTGCTGCGACACCTACTCTGCCACATGGAACGCGCATATTGCTATTCATGCATAGAGACATCACCAAGATGCACAGCGCGCAGAGCGGCATCGAAAGAATGGAAATAGGGCGCGAGCGCGCTCGTTGGATTGATCTCCACGCTGGGACACCTACTCTGCCACATGGAACGCCCATATCCTTACACATGCATAGAGACACTAACAAGATGCACAGCGCACAAAGCGGCATCGAAAGAAAAGGAAAAACGGCGCGAGACCCCTCGTCAGATTGATCTCCACGCTGCGACACCTACTCTGCCGCATGGAACGCGCATATCCGTACACATGCATAGAGACACCATGAAGATGCACAGCGCGCAGAGCGGCATCGAAAGAATGGGAAAAACGGCGCGAGCGCGCTCGTTAGATTGATCTCCACGCTGCGACACCTACTCTGCCACGTGGAACGCCCATATCCCTACACATGCGTAGACACCATGAAGATGCACAGCGCGTAGAGCGGCATCGAAAGAATAGGAAAAAGGGCGCGAGCGCGCTCGTTGGATTGATCTCCACGCTGCGACTCCTACTCTGCCACATGGAACGCCCATATCCTTACACATGCATAGAGACACTAAGAAGATGCACAGCGCGCAGAGCGGCATCGAAAGAATGGGAAAAACGGCGCGAGCGCGCTCGTTAGATTGATCTCCACGCTGCGACTCCTACTCTGCCACATGGAAGGCCCATATCCCTACACATGCATGGAGACACCATGAAGATGCACAGTGCGTAGAGCGGCATCGAAAGAATAGGAAAAAGGGCGCGAGCGCGCTCGTTGGATTGATCTCCACGCTGGGACACCTACTCTGCCACATGGAACGCCCATATCCTTACACATGCATAGAGACACTAAGAAGATGCACAGCGCACAAAGCGGCATCGAAAGAAAAGGAAAAACGGCGCGAGCACCCTCGTGAGATTGATCTCCACGCTGGGACACCTACTCTGCCACATGGAAGGCCCATATCCCTACACATGCATAGAGACGCCATGAAGATGCACAGCGCGCAGACCGGCATCAACAGAATGGAAAAAGGGCGCGAGCGCGCTCGTTAGATTGATCTCCACGCTGCGACTCCTACTCTGCCACATGGAACGCCCATATCCCTACACATGCATGGAGACACCATGAAGATGCACAGCACGCAGAGCGGCATCAAAAGAATGGGAAACACGGCGTGAGCGCACTCGTTAGATTGATCTCAACGCCGTGACACCTACTATGCTACGTGGAAAGCCCATATCCCTACACATACATAGACACACTATGAAGATGCACAGCGCGCACAGCGGCATCGATAGAACAGGAAAAAGGGCTCGAGCGCGCTCGTTGGATTGTTCTTCACGCTGCGGCACCTACTCTGCCACATGGAACATCCATATCCCTACACATGCATAGAGACAACATGAAGATGCACAGCGCGCAGAGCGGCATCGAAAGAATCGGAAAAAGGATGCGAGCGCGCTCGTTAGATTGATGTACACGCTGCGACACCTACTCTGCCACGTGGAACGCCCATATCCCTACACATGCATAGAGACAACATGAAGATGCACAGCGCGCAGAGCGGCATCGAAAGAATGGGAAAAACGGCGCGAGCGCGCTCGTTAGATTGATCTCCACGCTGCGACACCTACTCTGCCACGTGGAACGCCCATATCCCTACACATGCGTAGAGACACCATGAAGATGCACAGCGCGCAGAGCGGCATCGAAAGAATAGGAAAAAGGGCGCGAGCGCGCTCGTTGGATTGATCTCCACACTGCGACACCTACTCTGCCACATGGAACGGTCATATCCCTACACATGCATAGAGACACCATGAAGATGCACAGTGCGCAGAGCGGCAACGAAAGAATCGGAAAAACGGCGCGAGCGCGCTCGTAAGATTGATCTCCACGCTGCGACTCCTACTCTGCCACATGCAACTCCCATATCCCTACACATGCATAGAGACAACATGAAGATGCACAGCGCGCAGAGCGGCATCGATAGAATAGGAAAAAGGGCGCGAGCGCGCTCGTTGGATTGTTCTCCACGCTGCGACAGCTACTCTGCCACATGGAACGCACATATCCCTACACATGCATAGAGACACCATGAAGATGCACAGCGCGCAGAGCGGCATCAAAAGAATGGGAAACACGGCGCGAGCGCACTCATTAGATTGATCTCAACGCCGTGACACCTACTCTGCTACTTGGAAAGCCCATATCTCTACACATGCATAGCGACAGTATGAAGATGCACAGCGCGCAGAGCGGCATCGAAAGAATGGAAAAAGGGCGCGAGCGCGCTCGTTAGATTTATCTCCACGCTGCGACACCTACTCTGCCACATGGAACGCCCATATTCCTACTCATGCATAGAGACATCACCAACATGCACAGCGCGCAGAGCGGCATCGAAAGAAAAGGAAAAACGGCGCGACCGCGCTTGTTAGATTGATCTCCCTGCTGCGACACCTACTCTGCCACATGGAACGCGCATATTGCTATTCATGCATAGAGACATCACCAAGATGCACAGCGCGCAGAGCGGCATCGAAAGAATGGAAATAGGGCGCGAGCGCGCTCGTTGGATTGATCTCCACGCTGGGACACCTACTCTGCCACATGGAACGCCCATATCCTTACACATGCATAGAGACACTAACAAGATGCACAGCGCACAAAGCGGCATCGAAAGAAAAGGAAAAACGGCGCGAGACCCCTCGTCAGATTGATCTCCACGCTGCGACACCTACTCTGCCGCATGGAACGCGCATATCCGTACACATGCATAGAGACACCATGAAGATGCACAGCGCGCAGAGCGGCATCGAAAGAATGGGAAAAACGGCGCGAGCGCGCTCGTTAGATTGATCTCCACGCTGCGACACCTACTCTGCCACGTGGAACGCCCATATCCCTACACATGCGTAGACACCATGAAGATGCACAGCGCGTAGAGCGGCATCGAAAGAATAGGAAAAAGGGCGCGAGCGCGCTCGTTGGATTGATCTCCACTCTGGGATGCCTACTCTGCCACATGGAACGCCCATATCCCTACACATGCATAGAGACGCCATGAAGATGCACAGCGCGCAGAGCGGCATCAACAGAATGGAAAAAGGGCGCGAGCGCGCTCGTTAGATTGATCACCACGCTGCGACTCCTACTCTGCCACATGGAACGCCCATATCCCTACACATGCATGGAGACACCATGAAGATGCACAGCGCGTAGAGCGGCATCGAAAGAATAGGAAAAAGGGCGCGAGCGCGCTCGTTGGATTGATCTCCACGCTGGGACACCTACTCTGCCACGTGGAACGCCCATAGCCCTACACATGCATAGAGACGCCATGAAGATGCACAGCGCGCAGAGCGGCATCGAAAGAATGGGAAAAACGGCGCGAGCGCGCTCGTTAGATTGATGTACACGCTGGGACACCTACTCTGCCACATGGAACGCCCATATCCTTACACATGCATAGAGACACTAAGAAGATGCACTGCGCGCAGAGCGGCATCGAAAGAAAAGGAAAAACGGCCCGAGCACCCTCGTAAGATTGATCTCCACGCTGCGACTCCTACTCTGCCACGTGGAACGCCCATAGCCCTACACATGCATAGAGACGCCATGAAGATGCACAGCGCGCAGAGCGGCATCGAAAGATTGGGAAAAAGGGTGCGAGGGCGCTCGTTAGATTGATCTCCACGCTGCGACACCTACTCTGCCACATGGAACGCGCATATCCTACACATGCATAGAGACACCATGAAGATGCACAGCGCGCAGAGCGGCATCGAAAGAGTGGGAAAAAGGGTGCGAGGGCGCTCGTTAGATTGATCTCCACGCTGCGACACCTACTCTGCCACATGGAACGCGCATATTGCTATTCATGCATAGAGACATCACCAAGATGCAGAGCGCGCAGAGCGGCATCAAAAGAATGGAAAAAGGGCGCGAGCACGCTCGTTAGATTGATCTCCACGCTGCGACTCCTACTCTGCCACGTGGAACGCCCATAGCCCTACACATGCATAGAGACATCATGAAGATGCACAGCGCGCAGAGCGGCATCGAAAGAGTGGGAAAAAGGGTGCGAGCGCGCTCGTTAGATTGATGTACACGCTGCGACACCTACTCTGCCACATGGAACGCGCATATTGCTATTCATGCATAGAGACATCACCAAGATGCACAGCGCGCAGAGCGGCATCGAAAGAATGGAAAAAGGGCGCGAGCACGCTCGTTAGATTGATCTCCACGCTGCGACTCCTACTCTGCCACGTGGAACGCCCATAGCCCTACACATGCATAGAGACATCATGAAGATGCACAGCGCGCAGAGCGGCATCGAAAGAGTGGGAAAAAGGGTGCGAGCGCGCTCGTTAGATTGATGTACACGCTGCGACACCTACTCTGCCACATGGAACGCGCATATTGCTATTCATGCATAGAGACATCACCAAGATGCAGAGCGCGCAGAGCGGCATCAAAAGAATGGAAAAAGGGCGCGAGCACGCTCGTTAGATTGATCTCCACGCTGCGACTCCTACTCTGCCACGTGGAACGCCCATAGCCCTACACATGCATAGATACACCATGAAGATGCACAGCGCGCAGAGCGGCATCGAAAGAAAAGGAAAAAGGGTGCGAGCGTATTCGTTAGATTGATGTACACGCTGCGACACCTACTCTGCCACATGGAACGCGCATATTGCTATTCATGCATAGAGACATCACCAAGATGCAGAGCGCGCAGAGCGGCATCAAAAGAATGGAAAAAGGGCGCGAGCACGCTCGTTAGATTGATCTCCACGCTGCGACTCCTACTCTGCCACGTGGAACGCCCATAGCCCTACACATGCATAGAGACATCATGAAGATGCACAGCGCGCAGAGCGGCATCGAAAGAGTGGGAAAAAGGGTGCGAGCGCGCTCGTTAGATTGATGTACACGCTGCGACACCTACTCTGCCACATGGAACGCGCATATTGCTATTCATGCATAGAGACATCACCAAGATGCACAGCGCGCAGAGCGGCATCGAAAGAATGGAAAAAGGGCGCGAGCGCGCTCGTTAGATTGATCTCCACGCTGCGACACCTACTCTGCCACATGGAACGTCCATATCCCTACACATGCATAGAGACGCCATGAAGATGCACAGCGCGCAGAGCGACATCGAAAGAAAAGGAAAAACGGCGCGACCGCGCTTGTTAGATTGATCTCCCTGCTGCGACACCTACTCTGCCACATGGAACGCGCATATTGCTATTCATGCATAGAGACATCACCAAGATGCACAGCGCGCAGAGCGGCATCGAAAGAATGGAAATAGGGCGCGAGCGCGCTCGTTGGATTGATCTCCACGCTGGGACACCTACTCTGCCACATGGAACGCCCATATCCTTACACATGCATAGAGACACTAAGAAGATGCACAGCGCACAAAGCGGCATCGAAAGAAAAGGAAAAACGGCGCGAGACCCCTCGTCAGATTGATCTCCACGCTGCGACACCTACTCTGCCGCATGGAACGCGCATATCCGTACACATGCATAGAGACACCATGAAGATGCACAGCGCGCAGAGCGGCATCGAAAGAATGGGAAAAACGGCGCGAGCGCGCTCGTTAGATTGATCTCCACGCTGCGACACCTACTCTGCCACGTGGAACGCCCATATCCCTACACATGCGTAGACACCATGAAGATGCACAGCGCGTAGAGCGGCATCGAAAGAATAGGAAAAAGGGCGCGAGCGCGCTCGTTGGATTGATCTCCACTCTGGGATGCCTACTCTGCCACATGGAACGCCCATATCCCTACACATGCATAGAGACGCCATGAAGATGCACAGCGCGCAGAGCGGCATCAACAGAATGGAAAAAGGGCGCGAGCGCGCTCGTTAGATTGATCTCCACGCTGCGACTCCTACTCTGCCACATGGAACGCCCATATCCCTACACATGCATAGAGACAACATGAAGATGCACAGCGCGCAGAGCGGCATCGAAAGAATGGGAAAAACGGCGCGAGCGCGCTCGTTAGATTGATCCCCACGCTGCGACACCTACTCTGCCACGTGGAACGCCCATATCCCTACACATGCGTAGAGACACCATGAAGATGCACAGCGCGCAGAGCGGCATCGAAAGAATAGGAAAAAGGGCGCGAGCGCGCTCGTTGGATTGATCTCCACACTGCGACACCTACTCTGCCACATGGAACGGTCATATCCCTACACATGCATAGAGACACCATGAAGATGCACAGTGCGCAGAGCGGCAACGAAAGAATCGGAAAAACGGCGCGAGCGCGCTCGTAAGATTGATCTCCACGCTGCGACTCCTACTCTGCCACATGCAACTCCCATATCCCTACACATGCATAGAGACAACATGAAGATGCACAGCGCGCAGAGCGGCATCGATAGAATAGGAAAAAGGGCGCGAGCGCGCTCGTTGGATTGTTCTCCACGCTGCGACAGCTACTCTGCCACATGGAACGCACATATCCCTACACATGCATAGAGACACCATGAAGATGCACAGCGCGCAGAGCGGCATCAAAAGAATGGGAAACACGGCGCGAGCGCACTCATTAGATTGATCTCAACGCCGTGACACCTACTCTGCTACTTGGAAAGCCCATATCTCTACACATGCATAGCGACAGTATGAAGATGCACAGCGCGCAGAGCGGCATCGAAAGAATGGAAAAAGGGCGCGAGCGCGCTCGTTAGATTTATCTCCACGCTGCGACACCTACTCTGCCACATGGAACGCCCATATCCCTAACATGCATAGAGACACCATGAAAATGTACAGCGCGCAGAGCGGCATCGAAAGAATGGGAAAAAGGGTGCGAGCGCATCGTTAGATTGATCTCCACGCTGCGACACCTACTCTGCCGCATGGAACGCGCATATCCGTACACATGCATAGAGACATCACCAACATGCACAGCGCGCAGAGCGGCATCGAAAGAAAAGGAAAAACGGCGCGACCGCGCTTGTTAGATTGATCTCCCTGCTGCGACACCTACTCTGCCACATGGAACGCGCATATTGCTATTCATGCATAGAGACATCACCAAGATGCACAGCGCGCAGAGCGGCATCGAAAGAATGGAAATAGGGCGCGAGCGCGCTCGTTGGATTGATCTCCACGCTGGGACACCTACTCTGCCACATGGAACGCCCATATCCTTACACATGCATAGAGACACTAACAAGATGCACAGCGCACAAAGCGGCATCGAAAGAAAAGGAAAAACGGCGCGAGACCCCTCGTCAGATTGATCTCCACGCTGCGACACCTACTCTGCCGCATGGAACGCGCATATCCGTACACATGCATAGAGACACCATGAAGATGCACAGCGCGCAGAGCGGCATCGAAAGAATGGGAAAAACGGCGCGAGCGCGCTCGTTAGATTGATCTCCACGCTGCGACACCTACTCTGCCACGTGGAACGCCCATATCCCTACACATGCGTAGACACCATGAAGATGCACAGCGCGTAGAGCGGCATCGAAAGAATAGGAAAAAGGGCGCGAGCGCGCTCGTTGGATTGATCTCCACGCTGGGACACCTACTCTGCCACATGGAACGCCCATATCCTTACACATGCATAGAGACACTAAGAAGATGCACAGCGCGCAGAGCGGCATCGAAAGAATGGGAAAAACGGCGCGAGCGCGCTCGTTAGATTGATCTCCACGCTGCGACTCCTACTCTGCCACATGGAAGGCCCATATCCCTACACATGCATGGAGACACCATGAAGATGCACAGTGCGTAGAGCGGCATCGAAAGAATAGGAAAAAGGGCGCGAGCGCGCTCGTTGGATTGATCTCCACGCTGGGACACCTACTCTGCCACATGGAACGCCCATATCCTTACACATGCATAGAGACACTAAGAAGATGCACAGCGCACAAAGCGGCATCGAAAGAAAAGGAAAAACGGCGCGAGCACCCTCGTTAGATTGATCTCCACGCTGCGACTCCTACTCTGCCACATGGAAGGCCCATATCCCTACACATGCATAGAGACGCCATGAAGATGCACAGCGCGCAGACCGGCATCAACAGAATGGAAAAAGGGCGCGAGCGCGCTCGTTAGATTGATCTCCACGCTGCGACTCCTACTCTGCCACATGGAACGCCCATATCCCTACACATGCATGGAGACACCATGAAGATGCACAGCACGCAGAGCGGCATCAAAAGAATGGGAAACACGGCGTGAGCGCACTCGTTAGATTGATCTCAACGCCGTGACACCTACTATGCTACGTGGAAAGCCCATATCCCTACACATACATAGACACACTATGAAGATGCACAGCGCGCACAGCGGCATCGATAGAACAGGAAAAAGGGCTCGAGCGCGCTCGTTGGATTGTTCTTCACGCTGCGGCACCTACTCTGCCACATGGAACATCCATATCCCTACACATGCATAGAGACAACATGAAGATGCACAGCGCGCAGAGCGGCATCGAAAGAATCGGAAAAAGGATGCGAGCGCGCTCGTTAGATTGATGTACACGCTGCGACACCTACTCTGCCACGTGGAACGCCCATATCCCTACACATGCATAGAGACAACATGAAGATGCACAGCGCGCAGAGCGGCATCGAAAGAATGGGAAAAACGGCGCGAGCGCGCTCGTTAGATTGATCTCCACGCTGCGACACCTACTCTGCCACGTGGAACGCCCATATCCCTACACATGCGTAGAGACACCATGAAGATGCACAGCGCGCAGAGCGGCATCGAAAGAATAGGAAAAAGGGCGCGAGCGCGCTCGTTGGATTGATCTCCACACTGCGACACCTACTCTGCCACATGGAACGGTCATATCCCTACACATGCATAGAGACACCATGAAGATGCACAGTGCGCAGAGCGGCAACGAAAGAATCGGAAAAACGGCGCGAGCGCGCTCGTAAGATTGATCTCCACGCTGCGACTCCTACTCTGCCACATGCAACTCCCATATCCCTACACATGCATAGAGACAACATGAAGATGCACAGCGCGCAGAGCGGCATCGATAGAATAGGAAAAAGGGCGCGAGCGCGCTCGTTGGATTGTTCTCCACGCTGCGACAGCTACTCTGCCACATGGAACGCACATATCCCTACACATGCATAGAGACACCATGAAGATGCACAGCGCGCAGAGCGGCATCAAAAGAATGGGAAACACGGCGCGAGCGCACTCATTAGATTGATCTCAACGCCGTGACACCTACTCTGCTACTTGGAAAGCCCATATCTCTACACATGCATAGCGACAGTATGAAGATGCACAGCGCGCAGAGCGGCATCGAAAGAATGGAAAAAGGGCGCGAGCGCGCTCGTTAGATTTATCTCCACGCTGCGACACCTACTCTGCCACATGGAACGCCCATATTCCTACTCATGCATAGAGACATCACCAACATGCACAGCGCGCAGAGCGGCATCGAAAGAAAAGGAAAAACGGCGCGACCGCGCTTGTTAGATTGATCTCCCTGCTGCGACACCTACTCTGCCACATGGAACGCGCATATTGCTATTCATGCATAGAGACATCACCAAGATGCACAGCGCGCAGAGCGGCATCGAAAGAATGGAAATAGGGCGCGAGCGCGCTCGTTGGATTGATCTCCACGCTGGGACACCTACTCTGCCACATGGAACGCCCATATCCTTACACATGCATAGAGACACTAACAAGATGCACAGCGCACAAAGCGGCATCGAAAGAAAAGGAAAAACGGCGCGAGACCCCTCGTCAGATTGATCTCCACGCTGCGACACCTACTCTGCCGCATGGAACGCGCATATCCGTACACATGCATAGAGACACCATGAAGATGCACAGCGCGCAGAGCGGCATCGAAAGAATGGGAAAAACGGCGCGAGCGCGCTCGTTAGATTGATCTCCACGCTGCGACACCTACTCTGCCACGTGGAACGCCCATATCCCTACACATGCGTAGACACCATGAAGATGCACAGCGCGTAGAGCGGCATCGAAAGAATAGGAAAAAGGGCGCGAGCGCGCTCGTTGGATTGATCTCCACTCTGGGATGCCTACTCTGCCACATGGAACGCCCATATCCCTACACATGCATAGAGACGCCATGAAGATGCACAGCGCGCAGAGCGGCATCAACAGAATGGAAAAAGGGCGCGAGCGCGCTCGTTAGATTGATCACCACGCTGCGACTCCTACTCTGCCACATGGAACGCCCATATCCCTACACATGCATGGAGACACCATGAAGATGCACAGCGCGTAGAGCGGCATCGAAAGAATAGGAAAAAGGGCGCGAGCGCGCTCGTTGGATTGATCTCCACGCTGGGACACCTACTCTGCCACATGGAACGCCCATATCCTTACACATGCATAGAGACACTAAGAAGATGCACAGCGCGCAGAGCGGCATCGAAAGAATGGGAAAAACGGCGCGAGCGCGCTCGTTAGATTGATCTCCACGCTGCGACTCCTACTCTGCCACATGGAAGGCCCATATCCCTACACATGCATGGAGACACCATGAAGATGCACAGTGCGTAGAGCGGCATCGAAAGAATAGGAAAAAGGGCGCGAGCGCGCTCGTTGGATTGATCTCCACGCTGGGACACCTACTCTGCCACATGGAACGCCCATATCCTTACACATGCATAGAGACACTAAGAAGATGCACAGCGCGCAGAGCGGCATCGAAAGAATGGGAAAAACGGCGCGAGCGCGCTCGTTAGATTGATCTCCACGCTGCGACTCCTACTCTGCCACATAGAAGGCCCATATCCCTACACATGCATAGAGACGCCATGAAGATGCACAGCGCGCAGACCGGCATCAACAGAATGGAAAAAGGGCGCGAGCGCGCTCGTTAGATTGATCTCCACGCTGCGACTCCTACTCTGCCACATGGAACGCCCATATCCCTACACATGCATGGAGACACCATGAAGATGCACAGCACGCAGAGCGGCATCAAAAGAATGGGAAACACGGCGTGAGCGCACTCGTTAGATTGATCTCAACGCCGTGACACCTACTATGCTACGTGGAAAGCCCATATCCCTACACATACATAGACACACTATGAAGATGCACAGCGCGCACAGCGGCATCGATAGAACAGGAAAAAGGGCTCGAGCGCGCTCGTTGGATTGTTCTTCACGCTGCGGCACCTACTCTGCCACATGGAACATCCATATCCCTACTACATGCATAGAGACGCCATGAAGCTGCACAGCGCGCAGAGCGGCATCGAAAGAATGGGAAAAAGGGCGCGAGCACGCTCGTTAGATTTATCTCCACGCTGCGACACCTAATCTGCCACATGGAACGCCCATATCCCTAACATGCATAGAGACACCATGAAAACGTACAGCGCGCAGAGCGGCATCGAAAGAATCGGAAAAAGGATGCGAGCGCGCTCGTTAGATTGATGTACACGCTGCGACACCTACTCTGCCACATGGAACGCGCATATTCCTACTCATGCATAGAGACATCACCAAGATGCAGAGCGCGCAGAGCGGCATCGAAAGAACGGAAAAAGGGCGCGAGCACGCTCGTTAGATTGATCTCCACGCTGCGACTCCTACTCTGCCACGTGGAACGCCCATAGCCCTACACATGCATAGAGACATCATGAAGATGCACAGCGCGCAGAGCGGCATCGAAAGAATGGGAAAAAGGGTGCGAGCGCGCTCGTTAGATTGATCTCCACGCTGCGACTCCTACTCTGCCACATGGAACGCCCATATCCCTACACATGCATAGAGACAACATGAAGATGCACAGCGCGCAGAGCGGCATCGAAAGAATGGGAAAAACGGCGCGAGCGCGCTCGTTAGATTGATCTCCACGCTGCGACACCTACTCTGCCACGTGGAACGCCCATATCCCTACACATGCGTAGAGACACCATGAAGATGCACAGCGCGCAGAGCGGCATCGAAAGAATAGGAAAAAGGGCGCGAGCGCGCTCGTTGGATTGATCTCCACACTGCGACACCTACTCTGCCACATGGAACGGTCATATCCCTACACATGCATAGAGACACCATGAAGATGCACAGTGCGCAGAGCGGCAACGAAAGATTCGGAAAAACGGCGCGAGCGCGCTCGTAAGATTGATCTCCACGCTGCGACTCCTACTCTGCCACATGCAACTCCCATATCCCTACACATGCATAGAGACAACATGAAGATGCACAGCGCGCAGAGCGGCATCGATAGAATAGGAAAAAGGGCGCGAGCGCGCTCGTTGGATTGATCTCCACACTGCGACACCTACTCTGCCACATGGAACGGTCATATCCCTACACATGCATAGAGACATCATGAAGATGCACAGCGCGCAGAGCGGCATCGAAAGAGTGGGAAAAAGGGTGCGAGCGCGCTCGTTAGATTGATGTACACGCTGCGACACCTACTCTGCCACATGGAACGCGCATATTGCTATTCATGCATAGAGACATCACCAAGATGCAGAGCGCGCAGAGCGGCATCAAAAGAATGGAAAAAGGGCGCGAGCACGCTCGTTAGATTGATCTCCACGCTGCGACTCCTACTCTGCCACGTGGAACGCCCATAGCCCTACACATGCATAGATACACCATGAAGATGCACAGCGCGCAGAGCGGCATCGAAAGAAAAGGAAAAAGGGTGCGAGCGTATTCGTTAGATTGATGTACACGCTGCGACACCTACTCTGCCACATGGAACGCGCATATTGCTATTCATGCATAGAGACATCACCAAGATGCAGAGCGCGCAGAGCGGCATCAAAAGAATGGAAAAAGGGCGCGAGCACGCTCGTTAGATTGATCTCCACGCTGCGACTCCTACTCTGCCACGTGGAACGCCCATAGCCCTACACATGCATAGAGACATCATGAAGATGCACAGCGCGCAGAGCGGCATCGAAAGAGTGGGAAAAAGGGTGCGAGCGCGCTCGTTAGATTGATGTACACGCTGCGACACCTACTCTGCCACATGGAACGCGCATATTGCTATTCATGCATAGAGACATCACCAAGATGCACAGCGCGCAGAGCGGCATCGAAAGAATGGAAAAAGGGCGCGAGCGCGCTCGTTAGATTGATCTCCACGCTGCGACACCTACTCTGCCACATGGAACGTCCATATCCCTACACATGCATAGAGACGCCATGAAGATGCACAGCGCGCAGAGCGACATCGAAAGAAAAGGAAAAACGGCGCGACCGCGCTTGTTAGATTGATCTCCCTGCTGCGACACCTACTCTGCCACATGGAACGCGCATATTGCTATTCATGCATAGAGACATCACCAAGATGCACAGCGCGCAGAGCGGCATCGAAAGAATGGAAATAGGGCGCGAGCGCGCTCGTTGGATTGATCTCCACGCTGGGACACCTACTCTGCCACATGGAACGCCCATATCCTTACACATGCATAGAGACACTAAGAAGATGCACAGCGCACAAAGCGGCATCGAAAGAAAAGGAAAAACGGCGCGAGACCCCTCGTCAGATTGATCTCCACGCTGCGACACCTACTCTGCCGCATGGAACGCGCATATCCGTACACATGCATAGAGACACCATGAAGATGCACAGCGCGCAGAGCGGCATCGAAAGAATGGGAAAAACGGCGCGAGCGCGCTCGTTAGATTGATCTCCACGCTGCGACACCTACTCTGCCACGTGGAACGCCCATATCCCTACACATGCGTAGACACCATGAAGATGCACAGCGCGTAGAGCGGCATCGAAAGAATAGGAAAAAGGGCGCGAGCGCGCTCGTTGGATTGATCTCCACTCTGGGATGCCTACTCTGCCACATGGAACGCCCATATCCCTACACATGCATAGAGACGCCATGAAGATGCACAGCGCGCAGAGCGGCATCAACAGAATGGAAAAAGGGCGCGAGCGCGCTCGTTAGATTGATCTCCACGCTGCGACTCCTACTCTGCCACATGGAACGCCCATATCCCTACACATGCATAGAGACAACATGAAGATGCACAGCGCGCAGAGCGGCATCGAAAGAATGGGAAAAACGGCGCAAGCGCGCTCGTTAGATTGATCCCCACGCTGCGACACCTACTCTGCCACGTGGAACGCCCATATCCCTACACATGCGTAGAGACACCATGAAGATGCACAGCGCGCAGAGCGGCATCGAAAGAATAGGAAAAAGGGCGCGAGCGCGCTCGTTGGATTGATCTCCACACTGCGACACCTACTCTGCCACATGGAACGGTCATATCCCTACACATGCATAGAGACACCATGAAGATGCACAGTGCGCAGAGCGGCAACGAAAGAATCGGAAAAACGGCGCGAGCGCGCTCGTAAGATTGATCTCCACGCTGCGACTCCTACTCTGCCACATGCAACTCCCATATCCCTACACATGCATAGAGACAACATGAAGATGCACAGCGCGCAGAGCGGCATCGATAGAATAGGAAAAAGGGCGCGAGCGCGCTCGTTGGATTGTTCTCCACGCTGCGACAGCTACTCTGCCACATGGAACGCACATATCCCTACACATGCATAGAGACACCATGAAGATGCACAGCGCGCAGAGCGGCATCAAAAGAATGGGAAACACGGCGCGAGCGCACTCATTAGATTGATCTCAACGCCGTGACACCTACTCTGCTACTTGGAAAGCCCATATCTCTACACATGCATAGCGACAGTATGAAGATGCACAGCGCGCAGAGCGGCATCGAAAGAATGGAAAAAGGGCGCGAGCGCGCTCGTTAGATTTATCTCCACGCTGCGACACCTACTCTGCCACATGGAACGCCCATATCCCTAACATGCATAGAGACACCATGAAAATGTACAGCGCGCAGAGCGGCATCGAAAGAATGGGAAAAAGGGTGCGAGCGCATCGTTAGATTGATCTCCACGCTGCGACACCTACTCTGCCGCATGGAACGCGCATATCCGTACACATGCATAGAGACATCACCAACATGCACAGCGCGCAGAGCGGCATCGAAAGAAAAGGAAAAACGGCGCGACCGCGCTTGTTAGATTGATCTCCCTGCTGCGACACCTACTCTGCCACATGGAACGCGCATATTGCTATTCATGCATAGAGACATCACCAAGATGCACAGCGCGCAGAGCGGCATCGAAAGAATGGAAATAGGGCGCGAGCGCGCTCGTTGGATTGATCTCCACGCTGGGACACCTACTCTGCCACATGGAACGCCCATATCCTTACACATGCATAGAGACACTAACAAGATGCACAGCGCACAAAGCGGCATCGAAAGAAAAGGAAAAACGGCGCGAGACCCCTCGTCAGATTGATCTCCACGCTGCGACACCTACTCTGCCGCATGGAACGCGCATATCCGTACACATGCATAGAGACACCATGAAGATGCACAGCGCGCAGAGCGGCATCGAAAGAATGGGAAAAACGGCGCGAGCGCGCTCGTTAGATTGATCTCCACGCTGCGACACCTACTCTGCCACGTGGAACGCCCATATCCCTACACATGCGTAGACACCATGAAGATGCACAGCGCGTAGAGCGGCATCGAAAGAATAGGAAAAAGGGCGCGAGCGCGCTCGTTGGATTGATCTCCACGCTGCGACTCCTACTCTGCCACATGGAACGCCCATATCCTTACACATGCATAGAGACACTAAGAAGATGCACAGCGCGCAGAGCGGCATCGAAAGAATGGGAAAAACGGCGCGAGCGCGCTCGTTAGATTGATCTCCACGCTGCGACTCCTACTCTGCCACATGGAAGGCCCATATCCCTACACATGCATGGAGACACCATGAAGATGCACAGTGCGTAGAGCGGCATCGAAAGAATAGGAAAAAGGGCGCGAGCGCGCTCGTTGGATTGATCTCCACGCTGGGACACCTACTCTGCCACATGGAACGCCCATATCCTTACACATGCATAGAGACACTAAGAAGATGCACAGCGCACAAAGCGGCATCGAAAGAAAAGGAAAAACGGCGCGAGCACCCTCGTGAGATTGATCTCCACGCTGGGACACCTACTCTGCCACATGGAAGGCCCATATCCCTACACATGCATAGAGACGCCATGAAGATGCACAGCGCGCAGACCGGCATCAACAGAATGGAAAAAGGGCGCGAGCGCGCTCGTTAGATTGATCTCCACGCTGCGACTCCTACTCTGCCACATGGAACGCCCATATCCCTACACATGCATGGAGACACCATGAAGATGCACAGCACGCAGAGCGGCATCAAAAGAATGGGAAACACGGCGTGAGCGCACTCGTTAGATTGATCTCAACGCCGTGACACCTACTATGCTACGTGGAAAGCCCATATCCCTACACATACATAGACACACTATGAAGATGCACAGCGCGCACAGCGGCATCGATAGAACAGGAAAAAGGGCTCGAGCGCGCTCGTTGGATTGTTCTTCACGCTGCGGCACCTACTCTGCCACATGGAACATCCATATCCCTACACATGCATAGAGACAACATGAAGATGCACAGCGCGCAGAGCGGCATCGAAAGAATCGGAAAAAGGATGCGAGCGCGCTCGTTAGATTGATGTACACGCTGCGACACCTACTCTGCCACGTGGAACGCCCATATCCCTACACATGCATAGAGACAACATGAAGATGCACAGCGCGCAGAGCGGCATCGAAAGAATGGGAAAAACGGCGCGAGCGCGCTCGTTAGATTGATCTCCACGCTGCGACACCTACTCTGCCACGTGGAACGCCCATATCCCTACACATGCGTAGAGACACCATGAAGATGCACAGCGCGCAGAGCGGCATCGAAAGAATAGGAAAAAGGGCGCGAGCGCGCTCGTTGGATTGATCTCCACACTGCGACACCTACTCTGCCACATGGAACGGTCATATCCCTACACATGCATAGAGACACCATGAAGATGCACAGTGCGCAGAGCGGCAACGAAAGAATCGGAAAAACGGCGCGAGCGCGCTCGTAAGATTGATCTCCACGCTGCGACTCCTACTCTGCCACATGCAACTCCCATATCCCTACACATGCATAGAGACAACATGAAGATGCACAGCGCGCAGAGCGGCATCGATAGAATAGGAAAAAGGGCGCGAGCGCGCTCGTTGGATTGTTCTCCACGCTGCGACAGCTACTCTGCCACATGGAACGCACATATCCCTACACATGCATAGAGACACCATGAAGATGCACAGCGCGCAGAGCGGCATCAAAAGAATGGGAAACACGGCGCGAGCGCACTCATTAGATTGATCTCAACGCCGTGACACCTACTCTGCTACTTGGAAAGCCCATATCTCTACACATGCATAGCGACAGTATGAAGATGCACAGCGCGCAGAGCGGCATCGAAAGAATGGAAAAAGGGCGCGAGCGCGCTCGTTAGATTTATCTCCACGCTGCGACACCTACTCTGCCACATGGAACGCCCATATTCCTACTCATGCATAGAGACATCACCAACATGCACAGCGCGCAGAGCGGCATCGAAAGAAAAGGAAAAACGGCGCGACCGCGCTTGTTAGATTGATCTCCCTGCTGCGACACCTACTCTGCCACATGGAACGCGCATATTGCTATTCATGCATAGAGACATCACCAAGATGCACAGCGCGCAGAGCGGCATCGAAAGAATGGAAATAGGGCGCGAGCGCGCTCGTTGGATTGATCTCCACGCTGGGACACCTACTCTGCCACATGGAACGCCCATATCCTTACACATGCATAGAGACACTAACAAGATGCACAGCGCACAAAGCGGCATCGAAAGAAAAGGAAAAACGGCGCGAGACCCCTCGTCAGATTGATCTCCACGCTGCGACACCTACTCTGCCGCATGGAACGCGCATATCCGTACACATGCATAGAGACACCATGAAGATGCACAGCGCGCAGAGCGGCATCGAAAGAATGGGAAAAACGGCGCGAGCGCGCTCGTTAGATTGATCTCCACGCTGCGACACCTACTCTGCCACGTGGAACGCCCATATCCCTACACATGCGTAGACACCATGAAGATGCACAGCGCGTAGAGCGGCATCGAAAGAATAGGAAAAAGGGCGCGAGCGCGCTCGTTGGATTGATCTCCACTCTGGGATGCCTACTCTGCCACATGGAACGCCCATATCCCTACACATGCATAGAGACGCCATGAAGATGCACAGCGCGCAGAGCGGCATCAACAGAATGGAAAAAGGGCGCGAGCGCGCTCGTTAGATTGATCACCACGCTGCGACTCCTACTCTGCCACATGGAACGCCCATATCCCTACACATGCATGGAGACACCATGAAGATGCACAGCGCGTAGAGCGGCATCGAAAGAATAGGAAAAAGGGCGCGAGCGCGCTCGTTGGATTGATCTCCACGCTGGGACACCTACTCTGCCACATGGAACGCCCATATCCTTACACATGCATAGAGACACTAAGAAGATGCACAGCGCGCAGAGCGGCATCGAAAGAATGGGAAAAACGGCGCGAGCGCGCTCGTTAGATTGATCTCCACGCTGCGACTCCTACTCTGCCACATGGAAGGCCCATATCCCTACACATGCATGGAGACACCATGAAGATGCACAGTGCGTAGAGCGGCATCGAAAGAATAGGAAAAAGGGCGCGAGCGCGCTCGTTGGATTGATCTCCACGCTGGGACACCTACTCTGCCACATGGAACGCCCATATCCTTACACATGCATAGAGACACTAAGAAGATGCACAGCGCGCAGAGCGGCATCGAAAGAATGGGAAAAACGGCGCGAGCGCGCTCGTTAGATTGATCTCCACGCTGCGACTCCTACTCTGCCACATAGAAGGCCCATATCCCTACACATGCATAGAGACGCCATGAAGATGCACAGCGCGCAGACCGGCATCAACAGAATGGAAAAAGGGCGCGAGCGCGCTCGTTAGATTGATCTCCACGCTGCGACTCCTACTCTGCCACATGGAACGCCCATATCCCTACACATGCATGGAGACACCATGAAGATGCACAGCACGCAGAGCGGCATCAAAAGAATGGGAAACACGGCGTGAGCGCACTCGTTAGATTGATCTCAACGCCGTGACACCTACTATGCTACGTGGAAAGCCCATATCCCTACACATACATAGACACACTATGAAGATGCACAGCGCGCACAGCGGCATCGATAGAACAGGAAAAAGGGCTCGAGCGCGCTCGTTGGATTGTTCTTCACGCTGCGGCACCTACTCTGCCACATGGAACATCCATATCCCTACTACATGCATAGAGACGCCATGAAGCTGCACAGCGCGCAGAGCGGCATCGAAAGAATGGGAAAAAGGGCGCGAGCACGCTCGTTAGATTTATCTCCACGCTGCGACACCTAATCTGCCACATGGAACGCCCATATCCCTAACATGCATAGAGACACCATGAAAACGTACAGCGCGCAGAGCGGCATCGAAAGAATCGGAAAAAGGATGCGAGCGCGCTCGTTAGATTGATGTACACGCTGCGACACCTACTCTGCCACATGGAACGCGCATATTCCTACTCATGCATAGAGACATCACCAAGATGCAGAGCGCGCAGAGCGGCATCGAAAGAACGGAAAAAGGGCGCGAGCACGCTCGTTAGATTGATCTCCACGCTGCGACTCCTACTCTGCCACGTGGAACGCCCATAGCCCTACACATGCATAGAGACATCATGAAGATGCACAGCGCGCAGAGCGGCATCGAAAGAATGGGAAAAAGGGTGCGAGCGCGCTCGTTAGATTGATCTCCACGCTGCGACTCCTACTCTGCCACATGGAACGCCCATATCCCTACACATGCATAGAGACAACATGAAGATGCACAGCGCGCAGAGCGGCATCGAAAGAATGGGAAAAACGGCGCGAGCGCGCTCGTTAGATTGATCTCCACGCTGCGACACCTACTCTGCCACGTGGAACGCCCATATCCCTACACATGCGTAGAGACACCATGAAGATGCACAGCGCGCAGAGCGGCATCGAAAGAATAGGAAAAAGGGCGCGAGCGCGCTCGTTGGATTGATCTCCACACTGCGACACCTACTCTGCCACATGGAACGGTCATATCCCTACACATGCATAGAGACACCATGAAGATGCACAGTGCGCAGAGCGGCAACGAAAGATTCGGAAAAACGGCGCGAGCGCGCTCGTAAGATTGATCTCCACGCTGCGACTCCTACTCTGCCACATGCAACTCCCATATCCCTACACATGCATAGAGACAACATGAAGATGCACAGCGCGCAGAGCGGCATCGATAGAATAGGAAAAAGGGCGCGAGCGCGCTCGTTGGATTGTTCTCCACGCTGCGACAGCTACTCTGCCACATGGAACGCACATATCCCTACACATGCATAGAGACACCATGAAGATGCACAGCGCGCAGAGCGGCATCAAAAGAATGGGAAACGCGGCGCGAGCGCACTCATTAGATTGATCTCAACGCCGTGACACCTACTCTGCTACTTGGAAAGCCCATATCTCTTCACATGCATAGCGACAGTATGAAGATGCACAGCGCGCAGAGCGGCATCGAAAGAATGGAAAAAGGGCGCGAGCGCGCTCGTTAGATTTATCTCCACGCTGCGACACCTACTCTGCCACATGGAACGCCCATATCCCTAACATGCATAGAGACACCATGAAAATGTACAGCGCGCAGAGCGGCATCGAAAGAATGGGAAAAAGGGTGCGAGCGCATCGTTAGATTGATCTCCCTGCTGCGACACCTACTCTGCCACATGGAACGCGCATATTGCTATTCATGCATAGAGACATCACCAAGATGCACAGCGCGCAGAGCGGCATCGAAAGAATGGAAATAGGGCGCGAGCGCGCTCGTTGGATTGATCTCCACGCTGGGACACCTACTCTGCCACATGGAACGCCCATATCCTTACACATGCATAGAGACACTAACAAGATGCACAGCGCACAAAGCGGCATCGAAAGAAAAGGAAAAACGGCGCGAGCACCCTCGTCAGATTGATCTCCACGCTGCGACACCTACTCTGCCGCATGGAACGCGCATATCCGTACACATGCATAGAGACACCATGAAGATGCACAGCGCGCAGAGCGGCATCGAAAGAATGGGAAAAACGGCGCGAGCGCGCTCGTTAGATTGATCTCCACGCTGCGACACCTACTCTGCCACGTGGAACGCCCATATCCCTACACATGCGTAGAGACACCATGAAGATGCACAGCGCGTAGAGCGGCATCGAAAGAATAGGAAAAAGGGCGCGAGCGCGCTTGTTGGATTGATCTCCACACTGGGGTGCCTACTCTGCCACATGGAACGCCCTTATCCCTACACATGCATAGAGACATCACCAAGATGAACAGCGCGCAGAGCGGCATCGAAAAAATGGCATAAAGGGCGCGAGCACGCTCGTTAGGTTGATCTCCTCGCTGCGACTCCTACTCTGCCACATGGAACTCCCATATCCCTACTACATGCATAGAGACGCCATGAAGCTGCACAGCGCGCAGAGCGGCATCGAAAGAATGGGAAAAAGGGCGCGAGCGCGCTCGTTAGATTGATCTCCACGCTTCGACACCTACTCTGCCGCATGGAACGCGCATATCCGTACACATGCATACAGACACCATGAAGATGCACAGCGCGCAGAGCGGCATCGAAAGAATCGGAAAAACGGCGCGAGCGCGCTCGTAAGATTGATCTCCACGCTGCGACTCCTACTCTGCCACATGGAACGCCCATATCCCTAACATGCATAGAGACACCATGAAAATGTACAGCGCGCAGAGCGGCATCGAAAGAATCGGAAAAAGGGTGCGAGCGCGCTCGTTAGATTGATGTACACGCTGCGACACCTACTCTGCCACATGGAACGCGCATATCCTACACATGCATAGAGACACCATGAAGATGCACAGCGCGCAGAGCGGCATCGAAAGAGTGTGAAAAAGGGTGCGAGCGCGCTCGTTAGATTGATGTACACGCTGCGACACCTACTCTGCCACATGGAACGCGCATATTCCTACACATGCATAGAGACAACATGAAGATGCACAGCGCGCAGAGCGGCATCGATAGAATAGGAAAAAGGGCGCGAGCGCGCTCGTTCGATTGTTCTCCACGCTGCGACAGCTACTCTGCCACATGGAACGCACATATCCCTACAACATGCATAGAGACGCCATGAAGCTGCACAGCGCGCAGAGCGGCATCGAAAGAATGGGAAACACGGCGCGAGCGCACTCATTAGATTGATCTCAACGCCGTGACACCTACTCTGCTACTTGGAAAGCCCATATCTCTACACATGCATAGCGACACTATGAAGATGCACAGCGCGCAGAGCGGCGTCGAAAGAATGGAAAAAGGGCGCGAGCGCGCTCGTTGGATTGTTCTTCACGCTGCGACACCTACTCTGCCACATGGAACATCCATATCCCTACACATGCATAGAGACAACATGAAGATGCACAGCGCGAAGAGCGGCATCGAAAAAATCAGAAAAAGGGCGCGAGCACGCTCGTTACATTGATCTCCACGCCGCGACCCCTACTCTGCCACATGGAACGCCCATATCCCTACAACATGCATAGAGACGCCATGAAGCTGCACAGCGCGCAGAGCGGCATCGAAAGAATGGGAAACACGGCGCGAGCGCACTCATTAGATTGATCTCAACGCCGTGACACCTACTCTGCTACTTGGAAAGCCCATATCTCTACACATGCATAGCGACACTATGAAGATGCACAGCGCGCAGAGCGGCGTCGAAAGAATGGAAAAAGGGCGCGAGCGCGCTCGTTGGATTGTTCTTCACGCTGCGACACCTACTCTGCCACATGGAACATCCATATCCCTACACATGCATAGAGACAACATGAAGATGCACAGCGCGAAGAGCGGCATCGAAAAAATCAGAAAAAGGGCGCGAGCACGCTCGTTACATTGATCTCCACGCCGCGACCCCTACTCTGCCACATGGAACGCACATATCCCTACACATGCATAGAGACACCATGAAGATGCACAGCGCGCAGAGCGGCATCAAAAGAATGGGAAACACGGCGCGAGCGCACTCATTAGATTGATCTCAACGCCGTGACACCTACTCTGCTACTTGGAAATCCCATATCTCTACACATGCATAGCGACACTATGAAGATGCACAGCGCGCAGAGCGGCGTCGAAAGAATGGAAAAAGGGCGCGAGCGCGCTCGTTGGATTGTTCTCCACGCTGCGACAGCTACTCTGCCACATGGAACGCACATATCCCTACACATGCATAGAGACACCATGAAGATGCACAGCGCGCAGAGCGGCATCAAAAGAATGGGAAACACGGCGCGAGCGCACTCATTAGATTGATCTCAACGCCGTGACACCTACTCTGCCACATGGAAAGCCCATATCCCTACACATACATAGAGACACTATGAAGATGCACAGAGCGCAGAGCGGCATCGATAGAACAGGAAAAAGGGCTCGAGCGCGCTCGTTGGATTGTTCTTCACGCTGCGACACCTACTCTGCCACATGGAACATCCATATCCCTACACATGCATAGAGACAACATGAAGATGCACAGCGCGAAGAGCGGCATCGAAAAAATCATAAAAAGGGCGCGAGCCCGCTCGTTACATTGATCTCCACGCCGCGACCCCTACTCTGCCACATGGAACGCCCATATCCCTACTACATGCATAGAGACGCCATGAAGCTGCACAGCGCGCAGAGCGGCATCGAAAGAATGGGAAAAAGGGCGCGAGCGCGCTCGTTAGATTTATCTCCACGCTGCGACACCTACTCTGCCACATGGAACGCCCATATCCCTAACATGCATAGAGACACCATGAAAATGTACAGCGCGCAGAGCGGCATCGAAAGAATCGGAAAAAGGGTGCGAGCGCATCGTTAGATTGATCTCCACGCTGCGACACCTACTCTGCCACATGGAACGCGCATATCCTACACATGCATAGAGACACCATGAAGATGCACAGCGCGCAGAGCGGCATCGAAAGAGTGGGAAAAAGGGTGCGAGCGCGCTCGTTAGATTGATGTACACGCTGCGACACCTACTCTGCCACATGGAACACGCATATTCCTACTCATGCATAGAGACATCACGAAGATGCACTGCGCGCAGAGCGGCATCGAAAGAAAAGGAAAAACGGCGCGAGCACCCTCGTCAGATTGATCTCCACGCTGCGACACCTACTCTGCCGCATGGAACGCGCATATCGTACACATGCATAGAGACACCATGAAGATGCACAGCGCGCAGAGCGGCATCGAAAGAGTGGGAAAAAGGGTGCGAGCGCGCTCGTTAGATTGATGTACACGCTGCGACACCTACTCTGCCACATGGAACGCGCATATTGCTATTCATGCATAGAGACATCACCAAGATGCACAGCGCGCAGAGCGGCATCGAAAGAATGGAAAAAGGGCGCGAGCGCGCTCGTTAGATTGATCTCCACGCTGCGACACCTACTCTGCCACATGGAACGTCCATATCCCTACACATGCATAGAGACGCCATGAAGATGCACAGCGCGCAGAGCGGCATCGAAAGAAAAGGAAAAACGGCGCGACCGCGCTTGTTAGATTGATCTCCCTGCTGCGACACCTACTCTGCCACATGGAACGCGCATATCCTTACACATGCATAGAGACACTAAGAAGATGCACAGCGCACAAAGCGGCATCGAAAGAAAAGGAAAAACGGCGCGAGCACCCTCGTGAGATTGATCTCCACGCTTCGACACCTACTCTGCCACATGGAACGCGCATATCCTACACATGCATAGAGACACCATGAAGATGCACAGCGCGCAGAGCGGCATCGAAAGAGTGGGAAAAAGGGTGCGAGCGCGCTCGTTAGATTGATGTACACGCTGCGACACCTACTCTGCCACATGGAACGCCCATATCCTTACACATGCATAGAGACACTAAGAAGAAGCACAGCGCACAAAGCGGCATCGAAAGAAAAGGAAAAACGGCGCGAGCACCCTCGTCAGATTGATCTCCACGCTGCGACACCTACTCTGCCGCATGGAACGCGCATATCGTACACATGCATAGAGACACCATGAAGATGCACAGCGCGCAGAGCGGCATCGAAAGAGTGGGAAAAAGGGTGCGAGCGCGCTCGTTAGATTGATGTACACGCTGCGACACCTACTCTGCCACATGGAACGCGCATATTGCTATTCATGCATAGAGACATCACCAAGATGCACAGCGCGCAGAGCGGCATCGAAAGAATGGAAAAAGGGCGCGAGCGCGCTCGTTAGATTGATCTCCACGCTGCGACACCTACTCTGCCACATGGAACGTCCATATCCCTACACATGCATAGAGACGCCATGAAGATGCACAGCGCGCAGAGCGGCATCGAAAGAAAAGGAAAAACGGCGCGACCGCGCTTGTTAGATTGATCTCCCTGCTGCGACACCTACTCTGCCACATGGAACGCGCATATCCTTACACATGCATAGAGACACTAAGAAGATGCACAGCGCACAAAGCGGCATCGAAAGAAAAGGAAAAACGGCGCGAGCACCCTCGTAAGATTGATCTCCACGCTGCGACTCCTACTCTGCCATATGGAACTCCCATATCCCTACACATGCATAGAGACACCATGAAGATGCACAGCACGCAGAGCGGCTTCAAAAGAATGGGAAACACGGCGCGAGCGCACTCGTTAGATTGATCTCGACGCCGTGACACCTACTATGCTACGTGGAAAGCGCATATCTCTACACATGCATACAGACACTATGAAGATGCACAGCGCGCAGAGCGGCATCGAAAGAATGGAAAAAGGCGCGAGCGCGCTCGTTAGATTGATCTCCCCGCTGCGACACCTACTCTGCCACATGGAAAGCCCATATCCCTACACATACATAGACACACTATGAAGATGCACAGCGCGCAGAGCGGCATCGATAGAACAGGAAAAAGGGCTCGAGCGCGCTCGTTGGATTGTTCTACACGCTGCGACACCTACTCTGCCACATGGAACATCCATATCCCTACTACATGCATAGAGACGCCATGAAGCTGCACAGCGCGCAGAGCGGCATCGAAAGAATGGGAAAAAGGGCGCGAGCACGCTCGTTAGATTTATCTCCACGCTGCGACACCTAATCTGCCACATGGAACGCCCATATCCCTAACATGCATAGAGACACCATGAAAATGTACAGCGCGCAGAGCGGCATCGAATGAATCGGAAAAAGGATGCGAGCGCGCTCGTTAGATTGATGTACATGCTGCGACACCTACTCTGCCACATGGAACGCGCATATTGCTATTCATGCATAGAGACATCACCAAGATGCACAGCGCGCAGAGCGGCATCGAAAGAATGGAAAAAGGGCGCGAGCGCGCTCGTTAGATTGATCTCCACGCTGCGACACCTACTCTGCCACATGGAACGTCCATATCCCTACACATGCATAGAGACATCACGAAGATGCACTGCGCGCAGAGCGGCATCGAAAGAAAAGGAAAAACGGCGCGACCGCGCTTGTTAGATTGATCTCCCTGCTGCGACACCTACTTTGCCACATGGAACGCGCATATTGCTATTCATGCATAGAGACATCACCAAGATGCACAGCGCGCAGAGCGGCATCGAAAGAATGGAAAAAGGGCGCGAGCGCGCTCGTTGGATTGATCTCCACGCTGGGACACCTACTCTGCCACATGGAACGCCCATATCCTTACACATGCATAGAGACACTAAGAAGATGCACAGCGCACAAAGCGGCATCGAAAGAAAAGGAAAAACGGCGCGAGCACCCTCGTCAGATTGATCTCCCCGCTGCGACACCTACTCTGCCACATGGAACGCGCATATCCTACACATGCATAGAGACAACATGAAGATGCACAGCGCGCAGAGTGGCATCGAAAGAAAAGGAAAAATGGCGTGATCGCGCTCGTTAGATTGATCACCCCGCTGCGACACCTACTCTGCCACATGGAACGCGCATATCCGTACACATGCATAGAGACAACATGAAGATGCACAGCGCGCAGAGCGGCATCGAAAGAAAAGGAAAAATGGCGTGATCGCGCTCGTTAGATTGATCACCCCGCTGCGACACCTACTCTGCCACATGGAACGCCCATATCCCTACACATGCATAGAGAGACTATGAAGATGCACAGCGCGCAGAGCGGCATCGAGAGAGTGGGAAAAAGGGTGCGAGCGCGCTTGTTAGATTGATCTCCCCGCTGCGACACCTACTCTGCCGCATGGAACGCGCATATCCGTACACATGCATAGAGACAACATGAAGATGCACAGCGCGCAGAGTGGCATCGAAAGAAAAGGAAAAATGGCGTGATCGCGCTCGTTAGATTGATCACCCCGCTGCGACACCTACTCTGCCACATGGAACGCGCATATCCGTACACATGCATAGAGACAACATGAAGATGCACAGCGCGCAGAGCGGCATCGAAAGAAAAGGAAAAATGGCGTGATCGCGCTCGTTAGATTGATCACCCCGCTGCGACACCTACTCTGCCACATGGAACGCCCATATCCCTACACATGCATAGAGAGACTATGAAGATGCACAGCGCACAAAGCGGCATCGAAAGAATGGAAAAAGGGCGCGAGCGCGCTCGTTAGATTGATCTCCACGCTGCGACACCTACTCTGCCACATGGAACGTCCATATCCCTACACATGCATAGAGACATCACGAAGATGCACTGCGCGCAGAGCGGCATCGAAAGAAAAGGAAAAACGGCGCGACCGCGCTTGTTAGATTGATCTCCCTGCTGCGACACCTACTTTGCCACATGGAACGCGCATATTGCTATTCATGCATAGAGACATCACCAAGATGCACAGCGCGCAGAGCGGCATCGAAAGAATGGAAAAAGGGCGCGAGCGCGCTCGTTGGATTGATCTCCACGCTGGGACACCTACTCTGCCACATGGAACGCCCATATCCTTACACATGCATAGAGACACTAAGAAGATGCACAGCGCACAAAGCGGCATCGAAAGAAAAGGAAAAACGGCGCGAGCACCCTCGTCAGATTGATCTCCACGCTGCGACTCCTACTCTGCCACATGGAACTCCCATATCCCTACTACATGCATAGAGACGCCATGAAGCTGCACAGCGCGCAGAGCGGCATCGAAAGAATGGGAAAAACGGCGCGACCGCGCTTGTTAGATTGATCTCCCCGCTGCGACACCTACTCTGCCACATGGAACACGCATATTCCTACTCATGCATAGAGACATCACCAAGATGCACAGCGCGCAGAGCGACATCGAAAGAATGGGAAAAAGGGCGCGAGCACGCTCGTTAGATTGATCTCCACGCTGCGACACCTACTCTGCCACATGGAACGCGCATATCCTACACATGCATAGAGACACCATGAAGATGCACAGCGCGCAGAGCGGCATCGAGAGAGTGGGAAAAAGGGTGCGAGCGCGCTTGTTAGATTGATCTCCCCGCTGCGACACCTACTCTGCCGCATGGAACGCGCATATCCGTACACATGCATAGAGACAACATGAAGATGCACAGCGCGCAGAGTGGCATCGAAAGAAAAGGAAAAATGGCGTGATCGCGCTCGTTAGATTGATCACCCCGCTGCGACACCTACTCTGCCACATGGAACGCGCATATCCGTACACATGCATAGAGACAACATGAAGATGCACAGCGCGCAGAGCGGCATCGAAAGAAAAGGAAAAATGGCGTGATCGCGCTCGTTAGATTGATCACCCCGCTGCGACACCTACTCTGCCACATGGAACGCCCATATCCCTACACATGCATAGAGAGACTATGAAGATGCACAGCGCACAAAGCGGCATCGAAAGAATGGGAAAAAGGGCGCGAGCGCGCTCGTTAGATTGATCTCCACACTGCGACACCTACTCCAGCTGCCACATGGAACGCCCATTTTCCTATACTTGCATAGAGACATCACCAAGATGCACAGTGCGCAGAGCGGCATCGAAAAAATCAGAAAAAGGGCGCGAGCACGCTCGTTAGATTGATCTCCACGCTGCGACGCCTAATCTGCCACATGGACCGCCCATATCTCTACACATGCATAGAGACGCCATGAAAATGTACAGCGCGCAGAGCGGCATCGAAAGAATCGGAAAAAGGGCGCGAGCACGCTCGTTAGATTGATCTCCACACTGCGACACCTACTCTGGCACGTGGAACGCCCATAGCCCTACACATGCATAGAGACACCATGAAGATGCACAGCGCGCGGAGCGGCATCGAAAGAATGGGGAAAAGGGTGCGAGCGCGCTCGTTAGATTGATCTCCACGCTGCGACACCTACTCTGGCACGTGGAACGCCCATAGCCCTACACATGCATAGAGACACCATGAAGATGCACAGCGCGCAGAGCGGCATCGAAAGAATGGGGAAAAGGGTGCGAGCGCGCTCGTTAGATTGATCTCCACGCTGCGACACCTACTCTGCCACATGGAACGCCCATATCCCTACACATGCATAGAGACATCACGAAGATGCACAGTGCGCAGAGCGGCATCGAAAAAATCAGAAAAAGGGCGCGAGCACGCTCGTTAGATTGATCTCCACGCTGCGACGCCTAATCTGCCACATGGACCGCCCATATCTCTACACATGCATAGAGACGCCATGAAAATGTACAGCGCGCAGAGCGGCATCGAAAGAATCGGAAAAAGGGCGCGAGCACGCTCGTTAGATTGATCTCCACACTGCGACACCTACTCTGGCACGTGGAACGCCCATAGCCCTACACATGCATAGAGACACCATGAAGCTGCACAGCGCGCAGAGCGGCATCGAAAGAATGGGAAAAAGGGCGCGAGCACGCTCGTTAGATTTATCTCCACGCTGCGACACCTAATCTGCCACATGGAACGCCCATATCCCTAACATGCATAGAGACACCATGAAAATGTACAGCGCGCAGAGCGGCATCGAATGAATCGGAAAAAGGATGCGAGCGCGCTCGTTAGATTGATGTACATGCTGCGACACCTACTCTGCCACATGGAACGCGCATATTGCTATTCATGCATAGAGACATCACCAAGATGCACAGCGCGCAGAGCGGCATCGAAAGAATGGAAAAAGGGCGCGAGCGCGCTCGTTAGATTGATCTCCCTGCTGCGACACCTACTCTGCCACATGGAACGCGCATATCCTTACACATGCATAGAGACACTAAGAAGATGCACAGCGCACAAAGCGGCATCGAAAGAAAAGGAAAAACGGCGCGAGCACCCTCGTAAGATTGATCTCCACGCTGCGACTCCTACTCTGCCATATGGAACTCCCATATCCCTACACATGCATAGAGACACCATGAAGATGCACAGCACGCAGAGCGGCTTCAAAAGAATGGGAAACACGGCGCGAGCGCACTCGTTAGATTGATCTCGACGCCGTGACACCTACTATGCTACGTGGAAAGCGCATATCTCTACACATGCATACAGACACTATGAAGATGCACAGCGCGCAGAGCGGCATCGAAAGAATGGAAAAAGGCGCGAGCGCGCTCGTTAGATTGATCTCCCCGCTGCGACACCTACTCTGCCACATGGAAAGCCCATATCCCTACACATACATAGACACACTATGAAGATGCACAGCGCGCAGAGCGGCATCGATAGAACAGGAAAAAGGGCTCGAGCGCGCTCGTTGGATTGTTCTACACGCTGCGACACCTACTCTGCCACATGGAACATCCATATCCCTACTACATGCATAGAGACGCCATGAAGCTGCACAGCGCGCAGAGCGGCATCGAAAGAATGGGAAAAAGGGCGCGAGCACGCTCGTTAGATTTATCTCCACGCTGCGACACCTAATCTGCCACATGGAACGCCCATATCCCTAACATGCATAGAGACACCATGAAAATGTACAGCGCGCAGAGCGGCATCGAATGAATCGGAAAAAGGATGCGAGCGCGCTCGTTAGATTGATGTACATGCTGCGACACCTACTCTGCCACATGGAACGCGCATATTGCTATTCATGCATAGAGACATCACCAAGATGCACAGCGCGCAGAGCGGCATCGAAAGAATGGAAAAAGGGCGCGAGCGCGCTCGTTAGATTGATCTCCACGCTGCGACACCTACTCTGCCACATGGAACGTCCATATCCCTACACATGCATAGAGACATCACGAAGATGCACTGCGCGCAGAGCGGCATCGAAAGAAAAGGAAAAACGGCGCGACCGCGCTTGTTAGATTGATCTCCCTGCTGCGACACCTACTTTGCCACATGGAACGCGCATATTGCTATTCATGCATAGAGACATCACCAAGATGCACAGCGCGCAGAGCGGCATCGAAAGAATGGAAAAAGGGCGCGAGCGCGCTCGTTGGATTGATCTCCACGCTGGGACACCTACTCTGCCACATGGAACGCCCATATCCTTACACATGCATAGAGACACTAAGAAGATGCACAGCGCACAAAGCGGCATCGAAAGAAAAGGAAAAACGGCGCGAGCACCCTCGTCAGATTGATCTCCCCGCTGCGACACCTACTCTGCCACATGGAACGCGCATATCCTACACATGCATAGAGACAACATGAAGATGCACAGCGCGCAGAGTGGCATCGAAAGAAAAGGAAAAATGGCGTGATCGCGCTCGTTAGATTGATCACCCCGCTGCGACACCTACTCTGCCACATGGAACGCGCATATCCGTACACATGCATAGAGACAACATGAAGATGCACAGCGCGCAGAGCGGCATCGAAAGAAAAGGAAAAATGGCGTGATCGCGCTCGTTAGATTGATCACCCCGCTGCGACACCTACTCTGCCACATGGAACGCCCATATCCCTACACATGCATAGAGAGACTATGAAGATGCACAGCGCGCAGAGCGGCATCGAGAGAGTGGGAAAAAGGGTGCGAGCGCGCTTGTTAGATTGATCTCCCCGCTGCGACACCTACTCTGCCGCATGGAACGCGCATATCCGTACACATGCATAGAGACAACATGAAGATGCACAGCGCGCAGAGTGGCATCGAAAGAAAAGGAAAAATGGCGTGATCGCGCTCGTTAGATTGATCACCCCGCTGCGACACCTACTCTGCCACATGGAACGCGCATATCCGTACACATGCATAGAGACAACATGAAGATGCACAGCGCGCAGAGCGGCATCGAAAGAAAAGGAAAAATGGCGTGATCGCGCTCGTTAGATTGATCACCCCGCTGCGACACCTACTCTGCCACATGGAACGCCCATATCCCTACACATGCATAGAGAGACTATGAAGATGCACAGCGCACAAAGCGGCATCGAAAGAATGGAAAAAGGGCGCGAGCGCGCTCGTTAGATTGATCTCCACGCTGCGACACCTACTCTGCCACATGGAACGTCCATATCCCTACACATGCATAGAGACATCACGAAGATGCACTGCGCGCAGAGCGGCATCGAAAGAAAAGGAAAAACGGCGCGACCGCGCTTGTTAGATTGATCTCCCTGCTGCGACACCTACTTTGCCACATGGAACGCGCATATTGCTATTCATGCATAGAGACATCACCAAGATGCACAGCGCGCAGAGCGGCATCGAAAGAATGGAAAAAGGGCGCGAGCGCGCTCGTTGGATTGATCTCCACGCTGGGACACCTACTCTGCCACATGGAACGCCCATATCCTTACACATGCATAGAGACACTAAGAAGATGCACAGCGCACAAAGCGGCATCGAAAGAAAAGGAAAAACGGCGCGAGCACCCTCGTCAGATTGATCTCCACGCTGCGACTCCTACTCTGCCACATGGAACTCCCATATCCCTACTACATGCATAGAGACGCCATGAAGCTGCACAGCGCGCAGAGCGGCATCGAAAGAATGGGAAAAACGGCGCGACCGCGCTTGTTAGATTGATCTCCCCGCTGCGACACCTACTCTGCCACATGGAACACGCATATTCCTACTCATGCATAGAGACATCACCAAGATGCACAGCGCGCAGAGCGACATCGAAAGAATGGGAAAAAGGGCGCGAGCACGCTCGTTAGATTGATCTCCACGCTGCGACACCTACTCTGCCACATGGAACGCGCATATCCTACACATGCATAGAGACACCATGAAGATGCACAGCGCGCAGAGCGGCATCGAGAGAGTGGGAAAAAGGGTGCGAGCGCGCTTGTTAGATTGATCTCCCCGCTGCGACACCTACTCTGCCGCATGGAACGCGCATATCCGTACACATGCATAGAGACAACATGAAGATGCACAGCGCGCAGAGTGGCATCGAAAGAAAAGGAAAAATGGCGTGATCGCGCTCGTTAGATTGATCACCCCGCTGCGACACCTACTCTGCCACATGGAACGCGCATATCCGTACACATGCATAGAGACAACATGAAGATGCACAGCGCGCAGAGCGGCATCGAAAGAAAAGGAAAAATGGCGTGATCGCGCTCGTTAGATTGATCACCCCGCTGCGACACCTACTCTGCCACATGGAACGCCCATATCCCTACACATGCATAGAGAGACTATGAAGATGCACAGCGCACAAAGCGGCATCGAAAGAATGGGAAAAAGGGCGCGAGCGCGCTCGTTAGATTGATCTCCACACTGCGACACCTACTCCAGCTGCCACATGGAACGCCCATTTTCCTATACTTGCATAGAGACATCACCAAGATGCACAGTGCGCAGAGCGGCATCGAAAAAATCAGAAAAAGGGCGCGAGCACGCTCGTTAGATTGATCTCCACGCTGCGACGCCTAATCTGCCACATGGACCGCCCATATCTCTACACATGCATAGAGACGCCATGAAAATGTACAGCGCGCAGAGCGGCATCGAAAGAATCGGAAAAAGGGCGCGAGCACGCTCGTTAGATTGATCTCCACACTGCGACACCTACTCTGGCACGTGGAACGCCCATAGCCCTACACATGCATAGAGACACCATGAAGATGCACAGCGCGCGGAGCGGCATCGAAAGAATGGGGAAAAGGGTGCGAGCGCGCTCGTTAGATTGATCTCCACGCTGCGACACCTACTCTGGCACGTGGAACGCCCATAGCCCTACACATGCATAGAGACACCATGAAGATGCACAGCGCGCAGAGCGGCATCGAAAGAATGGGGAAAAGGGTGCGAGCGCGCTCGTTAGATTGATCTCCACGCTGCGACACCTACTCTGCCACATGGAACGCCCATATCCCTACACATGCATAGAGACATCACGAAGATGCACAGTGCGCAGAGCGGCATCGAAAAAATCAGAAAAAGGGCGCGAGCACGCTCGTTAGATTGATCTCCACGCTGCGACGCCTAATCTGCCACATGGACCGCCCATATCTCTACACATGCATAGAGACGCCATGAAAATGTACAGCGCGCAGAGCGGCATCGAAAGAATCGGAAAAAGGGCGCGAGCACGCTCGTTAGATTGATCTCCACACTGCGACACCTACTCTGGCACGTGGAACGCCCATAGCCCTACACATGCATAGAGACACCATGAAGATGCACAGCGCGCAGAGCGGCATCGAAAGAATGGGGAAAAGGGTGCGAGCGCGCTCGTTAGATTGATCTCCACGCTGCGACACCTACTCTGCCACATGGAACGCCCATATCCCTACACATGCATAGAGACACCATGGAGATGCACAGGCCCAGAGCGGCATCGAAAGAATCGGAAAAAGAGCGCGAGCGCGCTCGTTAGATTGATCTCCACGCTGCGACACCTACTCTGCCACATGGAACGCGCATATCCTACACATGCATAGAGACACCATGAAGATGCACAGCGCGCAGAGCGGCATCGAAAGAGTGGGAAAAAGGGTGCGAGCGCGCTCGTTAGATTGATGTACACGCTGCGACACCTACTCTGCCACATGGAACATGCATATTCCTACTCATGCATAGAGACATCACAAAGATCCACTGCGCGCAGAGCGGCATTGAAAGAAAAGGAAAAACGGCGCGACCGCGCTTGTTAAATTGATCTCCCCGCTGCGACACCTACTCTGCCACATGGAACGCGCTAATTACTATTCATGCATAGAGACGCCATGAAAATGTACAGCGCGCAGAGCGGCATCGAAAGAATCGGAAAAAGGGCGCGAGCACGCTCGTTAGATTGATCTCCACACTGCGACACCTACTCTGGCACGTGGAACGTCCATAGCCCTACACATGCATAGAGACGCCATGAAGCTGCGCAGCCTGCAGAGCGGCATCGAAAGAATTTGAAAAAGGGCGCGAGCGCGCTCGTTAGATTGATCTCCACGCTGCGACACCTACTCTGCCACATGGAACGCCCATATCCCTACACATGCATAGAGACATCACGAAGATGCACAGTGCGCAGAGCGGCATCGAAAAAATCAGAAAAAGGGCGCGAGCACGCTCGTTAGATTGATCTCCACGCTGCGACGCCTAATCTGCCACATGGACCGCCCATATCCCTACACATGCATAGAGACGCCATGAAAATGTACAGCGCGCAGAGCGGCATCGAAAGAATCGGAAAAAGGGCGCGAGCACGCTCGTTAGATTGATCTCCACACTGCGACACCTACTCTGGCACGTGGAACGCCCATAGCCCTACACATGCATAGAGACACCATGAAGATGCACAGCGCGCAGAGCGGCATCGAAAGAATGGGGAAAAGGGTGCGAGCGCGCTCGTTAGATTGATCTCCACGCTGCGACACCTACTCTGCCACATGGAACGCCCATATCCCTACACATGCATAGAGACACCATGGAGATGCACAGGCCCAGAGCGGCATCGAAAGAATCGGAAAAAGAGCGCGAGCGCGCTCGTTAGATTGATCTCCACGCTGCGACACCTACTCTGCCACATGGAACGCGCATATCCTACACATGCATAGAGACACCATGAAGATGCACAGCGCGCAGAGCGGCATCGAAAGAGTGGGAAAAAGGGTGCGAGCGCGCTCGTTAGATTGATGTACACGCTGCGACACCTACTCTGCCACATGGAACATGCATATTCCTACTCATGCATAGAGACATCACAAAGATCCACTGCGCGCAGAGCGGCATTGAAAGAAAAGGAAAAACGGCGCGACCGCGCTTGTTAAATTGATCTCCCCGCTGCGACACCTACTCTGCCACATGGAACGCGCTAATTACTATTCATGCATAGAGACATCACCAAGATGCACAGTGCGCAGAGCGGCATCGAAAGAATGGAAAAAGGGCGCGAGCGCGCTCGTTAGATTGATCTCCACGCTGCGACTCCTACTCTTCCACATGGAACGCCCATAGCCCTACAAATGCATAGAGACACCATGAAGATGCACAGCGCGCAGAGCGGCATCGAAAGAATGGGAAAAAGGGTGCGAGCGCGCTCGTTAGATTGATGTACACGCTGCGACACCTACTCTGCCACATGGAACGCGCATATTGCTATTCATGAATAGAGACATCACCAAGATGCAGAGCGCGCAGAGCGGCATCGAAAGAACGGAAAAAGGGCGCGAGCACGCTCGTTAGATTGATCTCCACGCTGCGACTCCTACTCTGCCACGTGGAACGCCCATAGCCCTACACATGCATAGAGACATCATGAAGATGCACAGCGCGCAGAGCGGCATCGAAAGAATGGGAAAAAGGGTGCGAGCGCGCTCGTTAGATTGATCTCCCTGCTGCGACACCTACTTTGCCACATGGAACGCGCATGTTCCTACTCATGCATAGAGACATCACCAAGATGCACAGCGCGCAGAGCGACATCGAAAGAATGGGAAAAAGGGCGCGAGCACGCTCGTTAGATTGATCTCCACGCTGCGACTCCTACTCTGCCACGTGGAACGCCCATAGCCCTACACATGCATAGAGACACCATGAAGATGCACAGCGCGCAGAGCGGCATCGAGAGAGTGGGAAAAAGGGTGCGAGCGCGCTCGTTAGATTGATCACCCCGCTGCGACACCTACTCTGCCACATGGAACGCCCATATCCCTAAACATGCATAGAGACAACATGAAGATGCACAGCGCGCAGAGCGGCATCGAAAGAAAAGGAAAAATGGCGTGATCGCGCTCGTTAGATTGATCACCCCGCTGCGACACCTACTCTGCCACATGGAACGCCCATATCCCTAAACATGCATAGAGACGCCATGAAGCTGCGCAGCGCGCAGAGCGGCATCGAAAGAATGGGAAAAAGGGCGCGAGCGCGCTCGTTAGATTGATCTCCACACTGCGACACCTACTCTGCCACATGGAACGCGCATATTCCTACTCATGCATAGAGACATCACGAAGATGCACTGCGCGCAGAGCGGCATCGAAAGAAAAGGAAAAACGGCGCGACCGCGCTTGTTAGATTGATCTCCCCGCTGCGACACCTACTCTGCCGCATGGAACGCGCTAATTACTATTCATGCATAGAGACATCACCAAGATGCACAGTGCGCAGAGCGGCATCGAAAGAATGGAAAAAGGGCGCGAGCGCGCTCGTTAGATTGATCTCCACGCTGCGACTCCTACTCTTCCACATGGAACGCCCATAGCCCTACAAATGCATAGAGACACCATGAAGATGCACAGCGCGCAGAGCGGCATCGAAAGAATGGGAAAAAGGGTGCGAGCGCGCTCGTTAGATTGATGTACACGCTGCGACACCTACTCTGCCACATGGAACGCCCATTTTCCTATACTTGCATAGAGACATCACCAAGATGCACAGTGCGCAGAGCGGCATCGAAAAAATCAGAAAAAGGGCGCGAGCACGCTCGTTAGATTGATCTCCACGCTGCGACGCCTAATCTGCCACATGGACCGCCCATATCCCTACACATGCATAGAGACGCCATGAAAATGTACAGCGCGCAGAGCGGCATCGAAAGAATCGGAAAAAGGGCGCGAGCACGCTCGTTAGATTGATCTCCACACTGCGACACCTACTCTGGCACGTGGAACGTCCATAGCCCTACACATGCATAGAGACGCCATGAAGCTGCGCAGCCTGCAGAGCGGCATCGAAAGAATGGGAAAAAGGGCGCGAGCGCGCTCGTTAGATTGATCTCCACGCTGCGACACCTACTCTGCCACATGGAACGCCCATATCCCTACACATGCATAGAGACATCACGAAGATGCACAGTGCGCAGAGCGGCATCGAAAAAATCAGAAAAAGGGCGCGAGCACGCTCGTTAGATTGATCTCCACGCTGCGACGCCTAATCTGCCACATGGACCGCCCATATCCCTACACATGCATAGAGACGCCATGAAAATGTACAGCGCGCAGAGCGGCATCGAAAGAATCGGAAAAAGGGCGCGAGCACGCTCGTTAGATTGATCTCCACACTGCGACACCTACTCTGGCACGTGGAACGCCCATAGCCCTACACATGCATAGAGACACCATGAAGATGCACAGCGCGCAGAGCGGCATCGAAAGAATGGGGAAAAGGGTGCGAGCGCGCTCGTTAGATTGATCTCCACGCTGCGACACCTACTCTGCCACATGGAACGCCCATATCCCTACACATGCATAGAGACACCATGGAGATGCACAGGCCCAGAGCGGCATCGAAAGAATCGGAAAAAGAGCGCGAGCGCGCTCGTTAGATTGATCTCCACGCTGCGACACCTACTCTGCCACATGGAACGCGCATATCCTACACATGCATAGAGACACCATGAAGATGCACAGCGCGCAGAGCGGCATCGAAAGAGTGGGAAAAAGGGTGCGAGCGCGCTCGTTAGATTGATGTACACGCTGCGACACCTACTCTGCCACATGGAACATGCATATTCCTACTCATGCATAGAGACATCACAAAGATCCACTGCGCGCAGAGCGGCATTGAAAGAAAAGGAAAAACGGCGCGACCGCGCTTGTTAAATTGATCTCCCCGCTGCGACACCTACTCTGCCACATGGAACGCGCTAATTACTATTCATGCATAGAGACATCACCAAGATGCACAGTGCGCAGAGCGGCATCGAAAGAATGGAAAAAGGGCGCGAGCGCGCTCGTTAGATTGATCTCCACGCTGCGACTCCTACTCTTCCACATGGAACGCCCATAGCCCTACAAATGCATAGAGACACCATGAAGATGCACAGCGCGCAGAGCGGCATCGAAAGAATGGGAAAAAGGGTGCGAGCGCGCTCGTTAGATTGATGTACACGCTGCGACACCTACTCTGCCACATGGAACGCGCATATTGCTATTCATGAATAGAGACATCACCAAGATGCAGAGCGCGCAGAGCGGCATCGAAAGAACGGAAAAAGGGCGCGAGCACGCTCGTTAGATTGATCTCCACGCTGCGACTCCTACTCTGCCACGTGGAACGCCCATAGCCCTACACATGCATAGAGACATCATGAAGATGCACAGCGCGCAGAGCGGCATCGAAAGAATGGGAAAAAGGGTGCGAGCGCGCTCGTTAGATTGATCTCCACGCTGCGACTCCTACTCTGCCACATGGAACGCCCATATCCCTACACATGCATAGAGACACCATGAAGATGCACAGCGCGCAGAGCGGCATCGAAAGAATGGGAAAAAGGGTGCGAGCGCGCTCGTTAGATTGATCTCCACGCTGCGACACCTACTCTGCCACATGGAACGCGCATATCCTACACATGCATAGAGACACCATGAAGATGCACAGCGCGCAGAGCGGCATCGAGAGAGTGGGAAAAAGGGTGCGAGCGCGCTCGTTAGATTGATGTACACGCTGCGACACCTACTCTGCCGCATGGAACGCGCATATCCGTACACATGCATAGAGACAACATGAAGATGCACAGCGCGCAGAGCGGCATCGAAAGAAAAGGAAAAATGGCGTGATCGCGCTCGTTAGATTGATCACCCCGCTGCGACACCTACTCTGCCACATGGAACGCGCATATCCGTACACATGCATAGAGACAACATGAAGATGCACAGCGCGCAGAGCGGCATCGAAAGAAAAGGAAAAATGGCGTGATCGCGCTCGTTAGATTGATCACCCCGCTGCGACACCTACTCTGCCACATGGAACGCCCATATCCCTAAACATGCATAGAGACGCCATGAAGCTGCGCAGCGCGCAGAGCGGCATCGAAAGAATGGGAAAAAGGGCGCGAGCGCGCTCGTTAGATTGATCTCCACACTGCGACACCTACTTTGCCACATGGAACGCGCATGTTCCTACTCATGCATAGAGACATCACCAAGATGCACAGCGCGCAGAGCGACATCGAAAGAATGGGAAAAAGGGCGCGAGCACGCTCGTTAGATTGATCTCCACGCTGCGACTCCTACTCTGCCACGTGGAACGCCCATAGCCCTACACATGCATAGAGACACCATGAAGATGCACAGCGCGCAGAGCGGCATCGAAAGAATGGGAAAAAGGGTGCGAGCGCGCTCGTTAGATTGATCTCCACGCTGCGACACCTACTCTGCCACATGGAACGCGCATATCCTACACATGCATAGAGACACCATGAAGATGCACAGCGCGCAGAGCGGCATCGAGAGTGGGAAAAAGGGTGCGAGCGCGCTCGTTAGATTGATGTACACGCTGCGACACCTACTCTGCCGCATGGAACGCGCATATCCGTACACATGCATAGAGACAACATGAAGATGCACAGCGCGCAGAGCGGCATCGAAAGAAAAGGAAAAATGGCGTGATCGCGCTCGTTAGATTGATCACCCCGCTGCGACACCTACTCTGCCACATGGAACGCGCATATCCGTACACATGCATAGAGACAACATGAAGATGCACAGCGCGCAGAGCGGCATCGAAAGAAAAGGAAAAATGGCGTGATCGCGCTCGTTAGATTGATCACCCCGCTGCGACACCTACTCTGCCACATGGAACGCCCATATCCCTAAACATGCATAGAGACGCCATGAAGCTGCGCAGCGCGCAGAGCGGCATCGAAAGAATGGGAAAAAGGGCGCGAGCGCGCTCGTTAGATTGATCTCCACACTGCGACACCTACTCTGCCACATGGAACGCGCATATTCCTACTCATGCATAGAGACACTCAGAAGATGCACAGCACACAAAGTGGCATCGAAAGAAAAGGAAAAATGGCGTGATCGCGCTCGTTAGATTGATCACCCCGCTGCGACACCTACTCTGCCACATGGAACGCGCATATCCGTACACATGCATAGAGACAACATGAAGATGCACAGCGCGCAGAGCGGCATCGAAAGAAAAGGAAAATGGCGTGATCGCGCTCGTTAGATTGATCACCCCGCTGCGACACCTACTCTGCCACATGGAACGCCCATATCCCTAAACATGCATAGAGACGCCATGAAGCTGCGCAGCGCGCAGAGCGGCATCGAAAGAATGGGAAAAATGGCGCGAGCGCGCTCGTTAGATTGATCTCCACACTGCGACACCTACTCTGCCACATGGAACGCCCATTTTCCTATACTTGCATAGAGACATCACCAAGATGCACAGAGCGCAGAGCGGCATCGAAAAAATGGGAAAAAGGGCGCGAGCGCGCTCGTTAGATTGGTCTCCTCGCTGCGACACCTACTCTGCCACATGGAACGCCCATATCCCTAAACATGCATAGAGACGCCATGAAGCTGCACAGCGCGCAGAGCGGCATCGAAAGAATGGGAAAGAGGGCGCGAGCGCGCTCGTTAGATTGATCTCCACGCTGCGACACCTACTCTGCCACATGGAACGCCCATATCCCTACACATGCATAGAGACATCACGAAGATGCACAGTGCGCAGAGCGGCATCGAAAAAATCAGAAAAAGGGCGCGAGCACGCTCGTTACATTGATCTCCACGCTGCGACACCTACTCTGCCACATGGAACGCCCATATCCCTACACATGCTTAGAGACGCCATGAAGCTGCACAGCGCGCAGAGCGGCATCGAAAGAATGGGAAAGAGGGCGCGAGCACGCTCGTTAGATTGATCTCCACGCTGCGACACCTAATCTGCCACATGGAACGCCCATATCCCTACACATGGATAGAGACGCCATGAAGCTGCGCAGCGCGCAGATCGGCATCGAAAGAAAAGGAAAAACGGCGCGAGCGCACTCGTTAGATTGATCTCAACGCCGTGACACCTACTCTGCCAGATGGAACGCCCATATCCCTACACATGCATAGAGACACCATGAAGATGCACAGCGCGCAGAGCGGCATCGAAAGAATAGGAAAAAGGGCGCGAGCGCGCTCGTTGGATTGTTCTCCACGCTGCGACACCTACTCTGCCACATGGAACGCCCATATCCCTTCACATGCATAGAGACACTCAGAAGATGCACAGCACACAAAGTGGCATCGAAAGAATCGGAAAAAGAGCGCGAGCGCGCTCGTTAGATTGATCTCCACGCTGCGACACCTACTCTGCCACATGGAACGCCCATTTTCCTACACATGCATAGAGACATCACCAAGATGCACAGCGCGCAGAGCGGCATCGAAAAAATGGGAAAAAGGGCGCGAGCACGCTCGTTAGATTGATCTCCTCGCTGCAACACCTACTCTGCCACATGGAACGCCCATATCCCTACACATGGATAGAGACGCCATGAAGCTGCGCAGCGCGCAGAGCGGCATCGGAAGAATGGGAAAAAGGGCGCGAGCGCGCTCGTTAGATTGTTCTCCACGCTGCGACACCTACTCTGCCACATGGAACGCCCATATCCCTTCACATGCATAGAGACACTCAGAAGATGCACAGCACACAAAGTGGCATCGAAAGAATCGGAAAAAGAGCGCGAGCGCGCTCGTTAGATTGATTTCCACGCTGCGACACCTACTCTGCCACATGGAACGCCCATTTTCCTACACATGCATAGAGACATCACCAAGATGCACAGCGCGCAGAGCGGCATCGAAAAAATGGGAAAAAGGGCGCGAGCACGCTCGTTAGATTGATCTCCTCGCTGCAACACCTACTCTGCCACATGGAACGCCCATATCCCTACACATGCATAGAGACACCATGGAGATGCACAGCGCCCAGAGCCGCATCGAAAAAATCAGAAAAAGGGCGCGAGCACGCTCGTTACATTGATCTCCACGCTGCGACACCTACTCTGCCACATGGAACGCCCATATCCCTACACATGCTTAGAGACGCCATGAAGCTGCACAGCGCGCAGAGCGGCATCGAAAGAATGGGAAAGAGGGCGCGAGCACGCTCGTTAGATTGATCTCCACGCTGCGACACCTAATCTGCCACATGGAACGCCCATATCCCTACACATGCATAGAGACACCATGAAGATGCACAGCGCGCAGAGCGGCATCGAAAGAATAGGAAAAAGGGCGCGAGCGCGCTCGTTGGATTGTTCTCCACGCTGCGACACCTACTCTGCCACATGGAACGCCCATATCCCTTCACATGCATAGAGACACTCAGAAGATGCACAGCACACAAAGTGGCATCGAAAGAATCGGAAAAAGAGCGCGAGCGCGCTCGTTAGATTGATCTCCACGCTGCGACACCTACTCTGCCACATGGAACGCCCATTTTCCTACACATGCATAGAGACATCACCAAGATGCACAGCGCGCAGAGCGGCATCGAAAAAATGGGAAAAAGGGCGCGAGCACGCTCGTTAGATTGATCTCCTCGCTGCAACACCTACTCTGCCACATGGAACGCCCATATCCCTACACATGGATAGAGACGCCATGAAGCTGCGCAGCGCGCAGAGCGGCATCGGAAGAATGGGAAAAAGGGCGCGAGCGCGCTCGTTAGATTGTTCTCCACGCTGCGACACCTACTCTGCCACATGGAACGCCCATATCCCTTCACATGCATAGAGACACTCAGAAGATGCACAGCACACAAAGTGGCATCGAAAGAATCGGAAAAAGAGCGCGAGCGCGCTCGTTAGATTGATCTCCACGCTGCGACACCTACTCTGCCACATGGAACGCCCATTTTCCTACACATGCATAGAGACATCACCAAGATGCACAGCGCGCAGAGCGGCATCGAAAAAATGGGAAAAAGGGCGCGAGCGCGCTCGTTAGATTGATCTCCACGCTGCGACTCCTACTCTGCCACACGGAACGCCCATATCCCTACACAGGCATAGAGACATCACGAAGATGCACAGTGCGCAGAGCGGCATCGAAAAAATCAGAAAAAGGGCGCGAGCACGCTCGTTACATTGATCTCCACGCTGCGACACCTACTCTGCCACATGGAACGCCCATATCCCTACACATGCTTAGAGACGCCATGAAGCTGCACAGCGCGCAGAGCGGCATCGAAAGAATGGGAAAGAGGGCGCGAGCACGCTCGTTAGATTGATCTCCACGCTGCGACACCTAATCTGCCACATGGAACGCCCATATCCCTACACATGCATAGAGACACCATGAAAATGTACAGCGCGCAGAGCGGCATCGAAAGAATAGGAAAAAGGGCGCGAGCGCGCTCGTTGGATTGTTCTCCACGCTGCGACACCTACTCTGCCACATGGAACGCCCATATCCCTTCACATGCATAGAGACACTCAGAAGATGCACAGCACACAAAGTGGCATCGAAAGAATCGGAAAAAGAGCGCGAGCGCGCTCGTTAGATTGATCTCCACGCTGCGACACCTACTCTGCCACATGGAACGCCCATTTTCCTACACATGCATAGAGACATCACCAAGATGCACAGCGCGCAGAGCGGCATCGAAAAAATGGGAAAAAGGGCGCGAGCACGCTCGTTAGATTGATCTCCTCGCTGCGATACCTACTCTGCCACATGGAACGCCCATATCCCTACATAAGATAGAGACGCCATGAAGCTGCGCAGCGCGCAGAGCGGCATCGAAAGAATGGGAAAGAGGGCGCGAGCGCGCTCGTTAGATTGATCTCCACGCTGCGACACCTACTCTGCCACATGGAACGCCCATATCCCTACACATGCATAGAGACATCACGAAGATGCACAGTGCGCAGAGCGGCATCGAAAAAATCAGAAAAAGGGCGCGAGCACGCTCGTTACATTGATCTCCACGCTGCGACACCTACTCTGCCACATGGAACGCCCATATCCCTACACATGCTTAGAGACGCCATGAAGCTGCACAGCGCGCAGAGCGGCATCGAAAGAATGGGAAAGAGGGCGCGAGCACGCTCGTTAGATTGATCTCCACGCTGCGACACCTAATCTGCCACATGGAACGCCCATATCCCTACACATGCATAGAGACACCATGAAAATGTACAGCGCGCAGAGCGGCATCGAAAGAATCGGAAAAAGGGTGCGAGCACGCTCGTTAGATTGATGTACACGCTGCGACACCTACTCTGCCACATGGAACGCGCATATTGCTATTTATGCCTAGAGACATCACCAAGATGCAGAGCGCGCAGACCGGCATCGAAAGAATGCAAAAAGGGCGCGAGCACGCTCGTTAGATTGATCTCCACGCTGCAACTCCTACTCTGGCACGTGGAACGCCCATAGCCCTACACATGCATAGAGACACCATGAAGATGCACAGCGCGCAGAGCGGCATCGAAAGAATGGGAAAAAGGGTGCGAGCGCGCTCGTTAGATTGATCTCCACGCTGCGACACCTACTCTGCCACATGGAACGCCCATATCCCTACACATGCATAGAGACACCATGGAGATGCACAGGCCCAGAGCGGCATCGAAAGAATCGGAAAAAGAGCGCGAGCGCGCTCGTTAGATTGATCTCCACGCTGCGACACCTACTCTGCCACATGGAACGCGCATATCCTACACATGCATAGAGACACCATGAAGATGCACAGCGCGCAGAGCGGCATCGAAAGAGTGGGAAAAAGGGTGCGAGCGCGCTCATTAGATTGATCTCCACGCTGCGACACCTACTCTGCCACATGGAACGCCCATTTTCCTACACATGCATAGATACATCTCCAAGATCCACAGCGCGCAGAGCGGCATCGAAAAAAATGGGATAAAGGGCGCGAGCGCGCTCGTTAGATATATCACCACGCTGCGACGCCTACTCTGCTACGTGGAACGCCCATATCCCTACATATGCATAGAGACATCACCAAGATGCACAGCGCGCAGAGCGGCATCGAAAGAATGGGAAAAAGGGTGCGAGCGCGCTCGTTAGATTGATGTACACGCTGCGACACCTACTCTGCCACATGGAACGCGCATATTCCTACTCATGCATAGAGACATCACCAAGATGCACAGCGCGCAGAGCGACATCGAAAGAATGGGAAAAAGGGCGCGAGCACGCTCGTTGGATTGTTCTCCACGCCGCGACACCTACTCCGCCACGTGGAACGCCCATATCCCTACACATGCATAGAGACACCATGAAGATGCACAGCGCGCAGAACGGCATCAAAAGAATGGAAAAAGGGCGCGAGCGCGCTCGTTAGATTGATCTCCCCGCTGCGACACCTACTCTGCCACATGGAACGCCCATATCCCTACACATGGATAGAGACGCCATGAAGCTGCGCAGCGCGCAGAGCGGCATCGAAAGAAAAGGAAAAACGGCGCGAGCGCACTCGTTAGATTGATCTCAACGCCGTGACACCTACTCTGCCAGATGGAACGCCCATATCCCTACACATGCATAGAGACACCATGAAGATGCACAGCGCGCAGAGCGGCATCGAAAGAATAGGAAAAAGGGCGCGAGCGCGCTCGTTGGATTGTTCTCCACGCTGCGACACCTACTCTGCCACATGGAACGCCCATATCCCTTCACATGCATAGAGACACTCAGAAGATGCACAGCACACAAAGTGGCATCGAAAGAATCGGAAAAAGAGCGCGAGCGCGCTCGTTAGATTGATCTCCACGCTGCGACACCTACTCTGCCACATGGAACGCCCATTTTCCTACACATGCATAGAGACATCACCAAGATGCACAGCGCGCAGAGCGGCATCGAAAAAATGGGAAAAAGGGCGCGAGCACGCTCGTTAGATTGATCTCCTCGCTGCAACACCTACTCTGCCACATGGAACGCCCATATTGCTATTCATGCCTAGAGACATCACCAAGATGCAGAGCGCGCAGACCGGCATCGAAAAAATCAGAAAAAGGGCGCGAGCACGCTCGTTACATTGATCTCCACGCTGCGACACCTACTCTGCCACATGGAACGCCCATATGCCTACACATGCATAGAGACGCCATGAAGCTGCACTGCGCGCAGAGCGGCATCTAAAGAAAAGGAAAAACGGCGCGACCGCGCTTGTTAGATTGATCTCCCCGCTGCGACACCTACTCTGCCACATGGAACGCGCATATTGCTATTCATGCATAGAGACATCACGAAGATGCACTGCGCGCAGAGCGGCATCGAAAGAAAAGGAAAAACGGCGCGAGCACCCTCGTCAGATTGATCTCCACGCTGCGACACCTACTCTGCCGCATGGAACGCCCATATCCCTACACATGCATAGAGACGCCATGAAGCTGCGCACCGCGCAGAGCGGCTTCGAAAGAATGGGAAAAAGGGCGCGAGCGCGCTCGTAAGATTGATCTCAACGCCGTGACACCTACTCTGCTACGTGGAAAGCCCATATCTCTACACATGCATACAGACACTATGAAGATGCACAGCGCGCAGAGCGGCATCGAAAGAATGGAAAAAGGGCGCGAGCGCGCTCGTTAGATTGATCTCCCCGCTGCGACACCTACTCTGCCACATGGAAAACCCATATCCCTACACCTACATAGAGACACTATGAAGATGCACAGCGCGCAGAGCGGCATCGATAGAACAGGAAAAAGGGCTCGAGTGCGCTCGTTGGATTGTTCTTCACGCTGCGACACCTAATCTGCCACATGGAACTCCCATATCCCTAACATGCATAGAGACACCATGAAAATGTACAGCGCGCAGAGCGGCATCGAAAGAATCGGAAAAAGGGTGCGAGCGTGCTCGTTAGATTGATGTACACGCTGCGACACGTACTCTGCCACATGGAACGCGCATATTGCTATTCATGCATAGAGACATCACCAAGATGCAGAGCGCGCAGAGCGGCATCGAAAGAATGGAAAAAGGGCGCGAGCACGCTCGTTAGATTGATCTCCACGCTGCGACTCCTACTCTGCCACATGGAACGTCCATATCCCTACACATGCATAGAGACGCCATGAAGATGCACAGCGCGCAGAGCGGCATCAACAGAATGGAAAAAGGGCGCGAGCGCGCTCGTTAGATTGATGTACACGCTGCGACACGTACTCTGCCACATGGAACGCGCATATTGCTATTCATGCATAGAGACATCACCAAGATGCAGAGCGCGCCGAGCGGCATCGAAAGAATGGAAAAAGGGCGCGAGCACGCTCGTTGGATTGATCTCCACGCTGGGACACCTACTCTGCCACATGGAACGCCCATATCCTTACACATGCATAGAGACACTAAGAAGATGCACAGCGCACAAAGCGGCCTCGAAAGAAAAGGAAAAACGCCGCGAGCACCCTCGTCAGATTGATCTCCACGCTGCGACACCTACTCTGCCGCATGGAACGCGCATATCCTACACATGCATAGAGACACCATGAAGATGCACAGCGCGCAGAGCGGCATCAACAGAATGGAAAAAGGGCGCGAGCGCGCTCGTTAGATTGATCTCCACGCTGCGACTCCTACTCTGCCACATGGAACGTCCATATCCCTACACATGCATGGAGACACCATGAAGATGCACAGCGCGTAGAGCGGCATCGAAAGAATAGGAAAAAGGGCGCGAGCGCGCTCGTTGGATTGATCTCCACGCTGGGACACCTACTCTGCCACATGGAACGCCCATATCCTTACACATGCATAGAGACACTAAGAAGATGCACAGCGCACAAAGCGGCATCGAAAGGAAAGGAAAAACGGCGCGAGCACCCTCGTCAGATTGATCTCCACGCTGCGACACCTACTCTGCCGCATGGAACGCGCATATCCGTACACATGCATAGAGACACCATGAAGATGCACAGCGCGCAGAGCGGCATCGAAAGAATGGGAAAAACGGCGCGAGCGCGCTCGTTAGATTGATCTCCACGCTTCGACACCTACTCTGCCACGTGGAACGCGCATATCCTACACATGCATAGAGACACCATGAAGATGCACAGCGCGCAGAGCGGCATCAACAGAATGGAAAAAGGGCGCGAGCGCGCTCGTTAGATTGATCTCCACGCTGCGACTCCTACTCTGCCACATGGAACGTCCATATCCCTACACATGCATGGAGACACCATGAAGATGCACAGCGCGTAGAGCGGCATCGAAAGAATAGGAAAAAGGGCGCGAGCGCGCTCGTTGGATTGATCTCCACGCTGGGACACCTACTCTGCCACATGGAACGCCCATATCCTTACACATGCATAGAGACACTAAGAAGATGCACAGCGCACAAAGCGGCATCGAAAGGAAAGGAAAAACGGCGCGAGCACCCTCGTCAGATTGATCTCCACGCTGCGACACCTACTCTGCCGCATGGAACGCGCATATCCGTACACATGCGTAGAGACACCATGAAGATGCACAGCGCGTAGAGCGGCATCGAAAGAATAGGAAAAAGGGCGCAAGCGCGCTCGTTGGATTGATCTCCACTCTGGGATGCCTACTCTGCCACATGGAACGCGCATATCCTACACATGCATAGAGACACCATGAAGATGCACAGCGCGCAGAGCGGCATCGAAAGAGTGGGAAAAAGGGTGCGAGCGCGCTCGTTAGATTGATGTACACGCTGCGACACCTACTCTGCCACATGGAACGCGCATATTCCTACTCATGCATAGAGACATCACAAAGATGCACCGCGCGCAGAGCGGCATCGAAAGAAAAGGAAAAACGGCGCGACCGCGCTTGTTAGATTGATCTCCCTGCTGCGACACCTACTCTGCCACATGGAACGCGCATATTGCTATTCATGCATAGAGACATCACCAAGATGCACAGCGCGCAGAGCGGCATCGAAAGAATGGAAAAAGGGCGCGAGCGCGCTCGTTAGATTGATCTCCACGCTGCGACACCTACTCTGCCACGTGGAACGCCCATATCCCTAAACATGCGTAGAGACACCATGAAGATGCACAGCGCGTAGAGCGGCATCGAAAGAATAGGAAAAAGGGCGCGAGCGCGCTCATTGGATTGATCTCCACACTGGGGTGCCTACTCTGCCACATGGAACGCCCTTATCCCTACACATGCATAGAGACATCACCAAGATGAACAGCGCGCAGAGCGGCATCGAAAGAATGGGAAAAAGGGCGCGAGCGCGCTCGTTAGATTGATCTCCACGCTGCGACACCTACTCTGCCACATGGAACGCGCATATTCCTACTCATGCATAGAGACATCACAAAGATGCACCGCGCGCAGAGCGGCATCGAAAGAAAAGGAAAAACGGCGCGACCGCGCTTGTTAGATTGATCTCCCTGCTGCGACACCTACTCTGCCACATGGAACGCGCATATTGCTATTCATGCATAGAGACATCACCAAGATGAACAGCGCGCAGAGCGGCATCGAAAGAATGGGAAAAAGGGCGCGAGCGCGCTCGTTAGATTGATCTCCACGCTGCGACACCTACTCTGCCACATGGAACGCCCATATCCCTGCACATGCATAGATACACCATGAAGATGCACAGCGCGCAGAGCGGCATCGAAAGAATGGGAAAAAGGGCGCGAGCGCGCTCGTTAGATTGATCTCCACGCTGCGACACCTACTCTGCCACATGGAACGCCCATATCCCTGCACATGCATAGATACACCATGAAGATGCACAGCGCGCAGAGCGGCATCGAAAGAAAAGGAAAAACGGCGCCAGCGCGCTCGTAAGATTGATCTCCACGCTGCGACTCCTACTCTGCCACATGCAACTCCCATATCCCTACACATGCATAGAGACAACATGAAGATGCACAGCGCGCAGAGCGGCATCGATAGAATAGGAAAAATTGCGCGAGCGCGCTCGTTGGATTGTTCTCCACGCTGCGACAGCTACTCTGCCACATGGAACGCACATATCCCTACACATGCATAGAGACACCATGAAGATGCACAGCGCGCAGAGCGGCATCAAAAGAATGGGAAACACGGCGCGAGCGCACTCGTTGGATTGATCTCAACGCGTGACACCTACTCTGCTACGCGGAAAGCCCATATGTCTACACATGCATACAGACACTATGAAGATGCATAGCGCGCAGAGCGGCATCGAAAGAATGGAAAAAGGGCGCGAGCGCGCTCGCTAGATTGATCTCCCCGCTGCGACACCTACTCTGCCACATGAAAATCCCATATCCCTACACATACATAGAGACACTATGAAGATGCACAGAGCGCAGAGCGGCATCGATAGAAAAGGAAAAAGGGCTCGAGCGCGCTCGTTGGATTGTTCTTCATGCTGCGACATCTACTCTGCCACATGGAACATCCATATCCCTACACATGCATAGAGACAACATGAAGATGCACAGCGCGAAGAGCGGCATCAAAAAAATCAGAAAAAGGGCGCGAGCACGCTCGTTACATTGATCTCCACGCTGCGACCCCTACTCCGCCACATGGAACGCCCATATCCCTACACATGCATAGAGACGCCATGAAGCTGCGCAGCGCGCAGAGCGGCATCGAAAGAATGGGAAAAAGGGCGCGAGCGCACTCGTTAGATTGATCTCCACGCTTCGACACCTCGTCTGCCACATGCAACTCCCATATCCCTACACATGCATAGAGACAACATGAAGATGCACAGCGCGAAGAGCGGCATCGAAAAAATCAGAAAAAGGGCGCGAGCGCTCTCGTCAGATTGATCTCCACGCTGCGACACCTAATCTGCCACATGGAACGCCCATATGCCTACACATGCATAGAGACGCCATAAAGCTGCACTGCGCGCAGAGCGGCATCGAAAGAATGGGAAAAAGGGTGCGAGCGCGCTCGTTAGATTGATGTACACGCTGCGACACCTACTCTGCCACATGGAACGCGCATATTCCTACTCATGCATAGAGACATCACCAAGATGCACAGTGCGCAGAGCGGCATCGAAAGAATGGAAAAAGGGCGCGAGTGCGCTCGTTAGATTGATCTCCACGCTGCGACACCTAGTCTGCCACATGGAACGCCCATATCCCTACACATGCATAGAGACAACATGAAGATGCACAGCGCGCAGAGAGGCATCGAAAGAATAGGAAAAAGGGCGCGAGCGCGCTCGTTAGATTGATCTCCACGCTGCGACTCCTACTCTGCCACATGCAACTCCCATATCCCTACACATGCATAGAGACAACATGAAGATGCACAGCGCGAAGAGCGGCATCGAAAAAATCAGAAAAAGGGCGCGAGCGCTCTCGTCAGATTGATCTCCACGCTGCGACACCTAATCTGCCACATGGAACGCCCATATGCCTACACATGCATAGAGACGCCATGAAGCTGCACTGCGCGCAGAGCGGCATCGAAAGAATGGGAAAAAGGGTGCGAGCGCGCTCGTTAGATTGATGTACACGCTGCGACACCTACTCTGCCACATGGAACGCGCATATTCCTACTCATGCATAGAGACATCACCAAGATGCACAGTGCGCAGAGCGGCATCGAAAGAATGGAAAAAGGGCGCGAGTGCGCTCGTTAGATTGATCTCCACGCTGCGACACCTAGTCTGCCACATGGAACGCCCATATCCCTACACATGCATAGAGACAACATGAAGATGCACAGCGCGCAGAGAGGCATCGAAAGAATAGGAAAAAGGGCGCGAGCGCGCTCGTTAGATTGATCTCCACGCTGCGACTCCTACTCTGCCACATGCAACTCCCATATCCCTACACATGCATAGAGACAACATGAAGATGCACAGCGCGAAGAGCGGCATCGAAAAAATCGGAAAAAGGGCGCGAGCGCTCTCGTCAGATTGATCTCCACGCTGCGACACCTAATCTGCCACATGGAACGCCCATATGCCTACACATGCATAGAGACGCCATAAAGCTGCACTGCGCGCAGAGCGGCATCGAAAGAATGGGAAAAAGGGTGCGAGCGCGCTCGTTAGATTGATGTACACGCTGCGACACCTACTCTGCCACATGGAACGCGCATATTCCTACTCATGCATAGAGACATCACCAAGATGCACAGTGCGCAGAGCGGCATCGAAAGAATCGGAAAAACGGCGTGAGCGCGCTCGTAAGATTGATCTCCACGCTGCGACTCCTACTCTGCCACATGCAACTCCCATATCCCTACACATGCATAGAGACAACATGAAGATGCACAGCGCGAAGAGCGGCATCGAAAAAATCAGAAAAAGGGCGCGAGCGCTCTCGTCAGATTGATCTCCACGCTGCGACACCTAATCTGCCACATGGAACGCCCATATGCCTACACATGCATAGAGACGCCATAAAGCTGCACTGCGCGCAGAGCGGCATCGAAAGAATGGGAAAAAGGGTGCGAGCGCGCTCGTTAGATTGATGTACACGCTGCGACACCTACTCTGCCACATGGAACGCGCATATTCCTACTCATGCATAGAGACATCACCAAGATGCACAGTGCGCAGAGCGGCATCGAAAGAATGGAAAAAGGGCGCGAGTGCGCTCGTTAGATTGATCTCCACGCTGCGACACCTAGTCTGCCACATGGAACGCCCATATCCCTACACATGCATAGAGAGGCCATGAAGCTGCACAGCGCGCAGAGCGGCATCGAAAGAATGGAAAAAGGGCGTGAGCGCGCTCGTAAGATTGATCTCCAAGCTGCGACTCCTACTCTGCCACATGGAACGCCCATATCCCTACACATGCATAGAGACATCACGAAGATGCACAGTGCGCAGAGCAGCATCGAAAAAATCAGAAAAAGGGCGCGAGCGCTCTCGTCAGATTGATCTCCACGCTGCGACACCTACTCTGCCACATAGAACGCGCATATTGCTATTCATGCATAGAGACATCACCAAGATGCACAGCGCGCAGAGCGGCATCGAAAAAAATGGGATAAAGGGCGCGAGCGCGCTCGTTATATTGATCACCACGCTGCGACGCCTACTCTGCCACATGGAACGCCCATATGCCTACACATGCATAGAGACGCCACGAAGCTGCACTGCGCGCAGAGCGGCATCTAAAGAAAAGGAAAAACGGTGCGACCGCGCTTGTTAGATTGATCTCCCCGCTGCGACACCTACTCTGCCACATGGAACGCGCATATTGCTATTCATGCATAGAGACATCACCAAGATGCACAGCGCGCAGAGCGGCATCGAAAGAATGGAAAAAGGGCGCGAGCGCGCTCGTTAGATTGATCTCCACGCTGCGACACCTACTCTGCCACATGGAACGCGCATATCCTGCACATGCATAGAGACACCATGAAGATGCACAGCGCGCAGAGCGGCATCGAAAGAGTGGGAAAAAGGGTGCGAGCGCGCTCGTTAGATTGATGTACATGCTGCGACACCTACTCTGCTACATGGAACATGCATATGCCTACTCATGCATAGAGACATCACGAAGATGCACTGCGCGCAGAGCGGCATCGAAAGAAAAGGAAAAGCGGCGCGACCGCGCTTGTTAGATTGATCTCCCCGCTGCGACACCTACTCTGCCACATGGAACGCGCATATTGCTATTCATGCATAGAGACATCACCAAGATGCACAGCGCGCAGAGCGGCATCGAAAGAATGGAAAAAGGGCGCGAGCGCGCTCGTTAGATTGATCTCCACGCTGCGACACCTACGCTGCCACATGGAACGCCCATTTTCCTACACATGCATAGATACATCACCAAGATTCACAGCGCGCAGAGCGGCATCGAAAAAAATGGGATAAAGGGCGCGAGCGCGCTCGTTAGATATATCACCACGCTGCGACGCCTACTCTGCCACGTGGAACGCCCATATCCCTACACATGCATAGAGACATCACCAAGATGCACAGCGCGCAGAGCGGCATCGAAAAAATCAGAAAAAGGGCGCGAGCACGCTCGTTACATTGATCTCCACGCTGCGACACCTAATCTGCCACATGGAACGCCCATATGCCTACACATGCATAGAGACGCCATGAAGCTGCACTGCGCGCAGAGCGGCATCGAAAGAATGGGAAAAAGGGTTCGAGCGCGCTCGTTAGATTGATCTACACGCTGCGACACCTACTCTGCCACATGGAACGCGCATATTCCTACTCATGCATAGAGACATCACCAAGATGCACAGCGCGCAGAGCGACATCGAAAGAATGGGAAAAAGGGCGCGAGCACGCTCGTTAGATTGATCGCCACGCTGCGACACCTCCTCTGCCACGTGGAACGCCCATATGCCTACACATGCATAGAGACGCCATGAAGCTGCACAGCGCGCAGAGCGGCATCGAAAGAATGGAAAAAGGGCGCGAGCGCGCTGGTTAGATTGATCTCCCCGCTCCGACACCTACTCTGCCACATGGAACGCCCATATCCCTACACATGCATAGAGACATCACGAAGATGCACAGCGCGCAGAGCGGCATCGAAAGAATCAGAAAAAGGGCGCGAGCGCGCTCGTTAGATTGATCACCACGCTGCGACGCCTACTCTGCCACGTGGAACGCCCATATGCCTACACCTGCATAGAGACGCCATGAAGCTGCACAGCGCGCAGAGCGGCATCGAAAGAATGGAAAAAGGGCGCGAGCACGCTCGTTAGATTGATCTCCACGCTGCGACTCCTACTCTGCCACATGGAACTCCCATATCCCTACACATGCATAGAGACAACATGAAGATGCACAGCGCGCAGAGCGGCATCGAAAAAATCAGAAAAAGGGCGCGAGCGCGCTCGTTAGATTGATCACCACGCTGCGACGCCTACTCTGCCACGTGGAACGCCCATATCCCTACACATGCATAGAGAGGCCATGAAGATGCACAGCGCGCAGAGCGGCATCGAAAGAATGGAAAAAGGGCGCGAGCGCGCTGGTTAGATTGATTTCCACGCTGCGACTTCTACTCTGCCACATGGAACTCCCATATCCCTACACATGCATAGAGACAACATGAAGATGCACAGCGCGCAGAGCGGCATCGAAAAAATCAGAAAAAGGGCGCGAGCGCGCTCGTTAGATTGATCACCACGCTGCGACGCCTACTCTGCCACGTGGAACGCCCATATGCCTACACATGCATAGAGACGCCATGAAGCTGCACAGCGCGCAGAGCGGCATCGAAAGAATGGAAAAAGGGCGCGAGCACGCTCGTTAGATTGATCTCCACGCTGCGACTCCTACTCTGCCACGTGGAACGCCCATAGCCCTACACATGCATAGAGACACCATGAAGATGCACAGCGCGCAGAGCGGCATCGAAAGAATGGGAAAAAGGGTGCGAGCGCGCTCGTTAGATTGATCTCCACGCTGCGACACCTACTCTGCCACATGGAACGCCCATATCCCTACACATGCTTAGAGACACCATGAAAATGTACAGCGCGAAGAGCGGCATCGAAAGAATCGGAAAAAGGGTGCGAGCGCGCTCGTTAGATTGATGTACACGCTGCGACACCTACTCTGCCACATGGAACGCCCATATCCCTTCACATGCATAGAGACACTCAGAAGATGCACAGCACACAAAGTGGCATCGAAAGAATCGGAAAAAGAGCGCGAGCGCGCTCGTTAGATTGATCTCCACGCTGCGACACCTATTCTGCCACATGGAACGCCCATTTTCCTACACATGCATAGAGACATCACCAAGATGCACAGCGCGCAGAGCGGCATCGAAAAAATCAGAAAAAGGGCGCGAGCACGCTCGTTACATTGATCTCCACGCTGCGACACCTACTCTGCCACATGGAACGCCCATATGCCTACACATGCATAGAGACGCCATGAAGCTGCACTGCGCGCAGAGCGGCATCGAAAGAATGGGAAAAAGGGTTCGAGCGCGCTCGTTAGATTGATCTACACGCTGCGACACCTACTCTGCCACATGGAACGCGCATATCCCTACACATGCATAGAGACATCACCAAGATGCACAGCGCGCAGAGCGGCATCGAAAAAATCAGAAAAACGGCGCGATCGCGCTCGTTCGATTGATCTCAACGCCGTCACACCTACTCTGCCACATCGAAAGCCCATATCCCTACACATGCATAGAGACACTTTGAAGATGCACAGCGCGCAGAGCGGCATCGAAAAAATGGGAAAAAGGGCGCGAGCACGCTCGTTAGATTGATCTCCTCGCTGCGACACCTACTCTGCCACATGGAACGCCCATATCCCTACACATGGCTAGAGACGCCATGAAGCTGCGCAGCGCGCAGAGCGGCATCGAAAGAAAAGGAAAAACGGCGCGAGCGCACTCGTTAGATTGATCTCAACGCCGTGACACCTACTCTGCCAGATGGAACGCCCATATCCCTACACATGCATAGAGACACCGTGAAGATGCACAGCGCGCAGAGCGGCATCGAAAGAATAGGGAAAAGGGCGCGAGCGCGCTCGTTGGATTGTTCTCCACGCTGCGACACCTACTCTGCCACATGGAACGCCCATATCCCTTCACATGCATAGAGACACTCAGAAGATGCACAGCACACAAAGTGGCATCGAAAGAATCGGAAAAAGAGCGCGAGCGCGCTCGTTAGATTGATCTCCACGCTGCGACACCTACTCTGCCACATGGAACGCCCATTTTCCTACACATGCATAGAGACATCACCAAGATGCACAGCGCGCAGAGCGGCATCGAAAAAATGGGAAAAAGGGCGCGAGCACGCTCGTTAGATTGATCTCCTCGCTGCAACACCTACACTGCCACATGGAACGCCCATATCCCTACACATGGATAGAGACGCCATGAAGCTGCGCAGCGCGCAGAGCGGCATCGAAAGAATGCGAAAAAGGGCGTGAGCGCGCTCGTTAGATTGATCTCCACGCTGCGACGCCTACTCTGCCACGTGGAACGCCCATATGCCTACACATGCATAGAGACGCCATGAAGCTGCACAGCGCGCAGAGCGGCATCGAAAGAATGGAAAAAGGGCGCGAGCACGCTCGTTAGATTGATCTCCACGCTGCGACTCCTACTCTGCCACGTGTAACGCCCATATCCCTACACATGCATAGAGACACCATGAAGATGCACAGCGCGCGGAGCGGCATCAAAAGAATGGAAAAAGGGCGCGAGCGCGCTCGTTAGATTGATCTCCCCGCTGCGACACCTACTCTGCCACATGGAACGCCCATATCCCTACACATGGATAGAGACGCCATGAAGCTGCGCAGCGCGCAGAGCGGCATCGAAAGAATGCGAAAAAGGGCGTGAGCGCGCTCGTTAGATTGATCTCCACGCTGCGACACCTACTTTGCCACATCGAACGCGCATATTGCTATTCATGCGTAGAGACATCACCAAGATGCAGAGCGCGCAGAGCGGCATCGAAAGAATGGAAAAAGGGCGCGAGCACGCTCGTTAGATTGATCTCCACGCTGCGACTCCTACTCTGCCACGTGGAACGCCCATAGCCCTACACATGCATAGAGACATCACCAAGATGCAGAGCGCGCAGAGCGGCATCGAAAGAATGGAAAAAGGGCGCGAGCACGCTCGTTAGATTGATCTCCACACTGCGACTCCTACTCTGCCACGTGGAACGCCCATAGCCCTACACATGCATAGAGACACCATGCAGATGCACAGCGCGCGGAGCGGCATCAAAAGAATGGAAAAAGGGCGCGAGCGCGCTCGTTAGATTGATCTCCCCGCTGCGACACCTACTCTGCCACATGGAACGCCCATTTTCCTACACATGCATAGAGACATCACCAAGATGCACAGCGCGCAGAGCGGCATCGAAAAAATGGGAAAAAGGGCGCGAGCACGCTCGTTAGATTGATCTCCTCGCTGCGACACCTACTCTGCCACATGGAACGCCCATATCCCTACACATGGCTAGAGACGCCATGAAGCTGCGCAGCGCGCAGAGCGGCATCGAAAGAAAAGGAAAAACGGCGCGAGCGCACTCGTTAGATTGATCTCAACGCCGTGACACCTACTCTGCCAGATGGAACGCCCATATCCCTACACATGCATAGAGACACCATGAAGATGCACAGCGCGCAGAGCGGCATCGAAAAAATGGGAACAAGGGCGCGAGCGCGCTCGTTGGATTGTTCTCCACGCTGCCACACCTACTCTGCCACATGGAACGCCCATATCCCTTCACATGCATAGAGACACTCAGAAGATGCACAGCACACAAAGTGGCATCGAAAGAATCGGAAAAAGAGCGCGAGCGCGCTCGTTAGATTGATCTCCACGCTGCGACACCTACTCTGCCACATGGAACGCCCATTTTCCTACACATGCATAGAGACATCACCAAGATGCACAGCGCGCAGAGCGGCATCGAAAAAATGGGAAAAAGGGCGCGAGCACGCTCGTTAGATTGATCTCCTCGCTGCAACACCTACTCTGCCACATGGAACGCCCATATCCCTACACATGGATAGAGACGCCATGAAGCTGCACAGCGCGCAGAGCGGCATCGAAAGAATGCGAAAAAGGGCGTGAGCGCACTCGTTAGATTGATCTCCACGCTGCGACACCTACTCTGCCACATGGAACGCCCATTTTCCTACACATGCATAGAGACATCACCAAGATGCACAGCGCGCAGAGCGGCATCGAAAAAATGGGAACAAGGGCGCGAGCACGCTCGTTAGATTGATCTCCTCGCTGCGACACCTACTCTGCCACATGGAACGCCCATATCCCTACACATGGATAGAGACGCCATGAAGCTGCGCAGCGCGCAGAGCGGCATCGAAAGAATGGAAAAAAGGGCGCGAGCGCGCTCGTTAGATTGATCTCCACGCTGCGACACCTACTCTGCCACATGGAACGCCCATTTTCCTACACATGCATAGAGACATCACCAAGATGCACAGCGCGCAGAGCGGCATCGAAAAAATGGGAAAAAGGGCGCGAGCACGCTCGTTAGATTGATCTCCTCGCTGCGACACCTACTCTGCCACATGGAACGCCCATATCCCTACACATGGATAGAGACGCCATGAAGCTGCGCAGCGCGCAGAGCGGCATCGAAAGAATGGAAAAAAGGGCGCGAGCGCGCTCGTTAGATTGATCTCCACGCTGCGACACCTACTCTGCCACATGGAACGCCCATTTTCCTACACATGCATAGAGACATCACCAAGATGCACAGCGCGCAGAGCGGCATCGAAAAAATGGGAAAAAGGGCGCGAGCACGCTCGTTAGATTGATCTCCTCGCTGCAACACCTACTCTGCCACATGGAACGCCCATATCCCTACACATGGATAGAGACGCCATGAAGCTGCGCAGCGCGCAGAGCGGCATCGAAAGAATGCGAAAAAGGGCGTGAGCGCGCTCGTTAGATTGATCTCCACGCTGCGACACCTACTTTGCCACATCGAACGCGCATATTGCTATTCATGCGTAGAGACATCACCAAGATGCAGAGCGCGCAGAGCGGCATCGAAAGAATGGAAAAAGGGCGCGAGCACGCTCGTTAGATTGATCTCCACGCTGCGACTCCTACTCTGCCACGTGGAACGCCCATAGCCCTACACATGCATAGAGACACCATGCAGATGCACAGCGCGCAGAGCGGCATCGAAAGAATAGGGAAAAGGGCGCGAGCGCGCTCGTTGGATTGTTCTCCACGCTGCGACTCCTACTCTGCCACATGGAACGCCCATTTTCCTAGACATGCATAGAGACATCACCAAGATGCACAGCGCGCAGAGCGGCATCGAAAAAATGGGAAAAAGGGCGCGAGCACGCTCGTTAGATTGATCTCCTCGCTGCGACACCTACTCTGCCACATGGAACGCCCATATCCCTACACATGGCTAGAGACGCCATGAAGCTGCGCAGCGCGCAGAGCGGCATCGAAAGAAAAGGAAAAACGGCGCGAGCGCACTCGTTAGATTGATCTCAACGCCGTGACACCTACTCTGCCAGATGGAACGCCCATATCCCTACACATGCATAGAGACACCATGAAGATGCACAGCGCGCAGAGCGGCATCGAAAGAATAGGGAAAAGGGCGCGAGCGCGCTCGTTGGATTGTTCTCCACGCTGCGACACCTACTCTGCCACATGGAACGCGCATATCCTACACATGCATAGAGACACCATGAAGATGCACAGCGCGCAGAGCGGCATCGAAAGAGTGGGAAAAAGGGTGCGAGCGCGCTCGTTAGATTGATGTACACGCTCCGACACCTACTCTGCCACATGGAACATGCATATTCCTACTCATGCATAGAGACATCACCAAGATGCACAGTGCGCAGAGCGGCATCGAAAGAATGGAAAAAGGGCGCGAGCGCGCTCGTTAGATTGATCTCCACGCTGCGACTCCTACTCTTCCACATGGAACGCCCATAGCCCTACAAATGCATAGAGACACCATGAAGATGCACAGCGCGCAGAGCGGCATCGAAACAATGGGATAAAGGGTGCGAGCGCGCTCGTTAGATTGATGTACACGCTGCGACACCTACTCTGCCACATGGAACTCGCATATTGCTATTCATGCATAGAGACATCACCAAGATGCACAGCGCGCAGAGCGGCATCGAAAAAAATGGGATAAAGGGCGCGAGCGCGCTCGTTAGATTGATGTACACGCTGCGACACCCACTCTGCCACATGGAACGCCCATTTTCCTACACATGCATAGAGACATCACCAAGATGCACAGCGCGCAGAGCGGCATCGAAAAAATCAGAAAAAGGGCGCGAGCACGCTCGTTACATTGATCTCCACGCTGCGACACCTACTCTGCCACATGGAACGCCCATATGCCTACACATGCATAGAGACGCCATGAAGCTGCACTGCGCGCAGAGCGGCATCTAAAGAAAAGGAAAAACGGCGCGACCACGCTTGTTAGATTGATCTCCCCGCTGCGACACCTACTCTGCCACATGGAACGCGCATATTGCTATTCATGCATAGAGACATCACCAAGATGCACAGCGCGCAGAGCGGCATCGAAAGAATGGAAAAAGGGCGCGAGCGCGCTCGTTAGATTGATCTCCACGCTGCGACACCTACTCTGCCACATGGAACGCGCATATCCTGCACATGCATAGAGACACCGTGAAGATGCACAGCGCGCAGAGCGGCATCGAAAGAGTGGGAAAAAGGGTGCGAGCGCGCTCGTTAGATTGATGTACATGCTGCGACACCTACTCTGCTACATGGAACATGCATATTCCTACTCATGCATAGAGACATCACGAAGATGCACTGCGCGCAGAGCGGCATCGGAAGAATGGCAAAAAGGGCGCGAGCGCGCTCGTTAGATTGATGTACACGCTGCGACACCTACTCTGCCACATGGAACGCGCATATTGCTATTCACGCCTAGAGACATCACCAAGATGCAGAGCGCGCAGACCGGCATCGAAAGAATGCAAAAAGGGCGCGAGCACGCTCGTTAGATTGATCTCCACGCTGCAACTCCTACTCTGGCACGTGGAACGCCCATAGCACTACACATGCATAGAGACACCATGAAGATGCACAGCGCGCAGAGCGGCATCGGAAGAATGGGAAAAAGGGTGCGAGCGCGCTCGTTCGATTGATCTCCACGCTGCGACACCTACTCTGCCACATGGAACGCGCATATCCTACACATGCATAGAGACACCATGAAGATGCACAGCGCGCAGAGCGGCATCGAAAGAGTGGGAAAAAGGGTGCGAGCGCGCTCGTTAGATTGATGTACACGCTGCGACACCTACTCTGCCACATGGAACATGCATATTCCTACTCATGCATAGAGACATCACCAAGATGCACTGCGCGCAGAGCGGCATCGGAAGAATGGCAAAAAGGGCGCGAGCGCGCTCGTTAGATTGATCTCCACGCTGCGACTCCTACTCTGCCACATGGAACGCCCATTTTCCTACACATGCATAGAGACATCACCAAGATGCACAGCGCGCACAGCGGCATCGAAAGAATGGAAAAAGGGCGCGAGCGCGCTCGTTAGATTGATCTCCACGCTGCGACTCCTACTCTTCCACATGGAACGCCCATAGCCCTACACATGCATAGAGACGCCATGAAGCTGCACTGCGCGCAGAGCGGTATCTAAAGAAAAGGAAAAACGACGCGACCGCGCTTGTTAGATTGATCTCCCCGCTGCGACACCTACTCTGCCACATGGAACGCCCATTTTCCTACACATGCATAGATACATCACCAAGATCCACAGCGCGCAGAGCGGCATCGAAAAAAATGGGATAAAGGGCGCGAGCGCGCTCGTTAGATATATCACCACGCTGCGACGCCTACTCTGCCACGTGGAACGCCCATATCCCTACACATGCATAGAGACATCACCAAGATGCACAGCGCGCAGAGCGGCATCGAAAAAAATGGGATAAAGGGCGCGAGCGCGCTCGTTAGATTGATCACCACGCTGCGACGCCTACTCTGCCACATGGAACGCGCATATCCTGCACATGCATAGAGACACCACGAAGATGCACAGCGCGCAGAGCGGCATCGAAAGAGTGGGAAAAAGGGTGCGAGCGCGCTCGTTAGATTGATGTACATGCTGCGACACCTACTCTGCCTCATGGAACGCGCATATTGCTATTCATGCATAGAGACATCACCAAGATGCACAGTGCGCAGAGCGGCATCGAAAGAATGGAAAAAGGGCGCGTGCGCGCTCGTTAGATTGATCTCCACGCTGCGACTCCTACTCTGCCACATGGAACGCCCATATTCCTACACATGCATAGAGACGCCATGAAGCTGCGCACCGCGCAGAGCGGCATCGAAAGAATGGGAAAAAGGGTGCGAGCGCGCTCGTTAGATTGATCTCCACGCTGCGACACCTACTCTGCCACATGGAACGCCCATTTTCCTACACATGCATAGATACATCACCAAGATCCACAGCGCGCAGAGCGGCATCGAAAAAAATGGGATAAAGGGCGCGAGCGCGCTCGTTAGATATATCACCACGCTGCGACGCCTACTCTGCCACGTGGAACGCCCATATCCCTACACATGCATAGAGACATCACCAAGATGCACAGCGCGCAGAGCGGCATCGAAAAAATCAGAAAAAGGGCGCGAGCACGCTCGTTACATTGATCTCCACGCTGCGACACCTACTCTGCCACATGGAACGCCCATATTCCTACACATGCATAGAGACGCCATGAAGCTGCACTGCGCGCAGAGCGGCATCGAAAGAATGGGAAAAAGGGTGCGAGCGCGCTCGTTAGATTGATGTACACGCTGCGACACCTACTCTGCCACATGGAACGCGCATATTCCTACTCATGCATAGAGACATCACCAAGATGCACAGCGCGCAGAGCGACATCGAAAGAATGGGAAAAAGGGCGCGAGCACGCTCGTTAGATTGATCTCCACGCTGCGACACCTACTCTGCCACATGGAACGCCCATATCCCTACACATGCATAGAGACATCACGAAGATGCACAGTGCGCAGAGCAGCATCGAAAAAATCAGAAAAAGGGCGCGAGCGCGCTCGTTACATTGATCTCCACGCTGCGACTCCTACTCTGCCACATGGAACGCCCATATTCCTACACATGCATAGAGACGCCATGAAGCTGCGCACCGCGCAGAGCGGCATCGAAAGAATGGGAAAAAGGGCGCGAGCACGCTCGTTAGATTGATTTCCACGCTGCGACTTCTACTCTGCCACATGGAACGCCCATAGCCCTACACATGCATAGAGACGCCATGAAGATGCACAGCGCGCAGAGCGGCATCGAAAGAATGGGAAAAAGGGTGCGAGCGCGCTCGTTAGATTGATCTCCACGCTGCGACACCTACTCTGCCACATGGAACGCCCATATCCCTACACATGCTTAGAGACACCTTGAAAATGTACAGCGCGAAGAGCGGCATCGAAAGAATCGGAAAAAGGGTGCGAGCGCGCTCGTTAGATTGATGTACACGCTGCGACACCTACTCTGCCACATGGAACGCCCATATCCCTACACATGCATAGAGACATCACGAAGATGCACAGTGCGCAGAGCAGCATCGAAAAAATCAGAAAAAGGGCGCGAGCGCGCTCGTTACATTGATCTCCACGCTGCGACTCCTACTCTGCCACATGGAACGCCCATATTCCTACACATGCATAGAGACGCCATGAAGCTGCGCACCGCGCAGAGCGGCATCGAAAGAATGGGAAAAAGGGCGCGAGCACGCTCGTTAGATTGATTTCCACGCTGCGACTTCTACTCTGCCACATGGAACGCCCATATCCCTACACATGCATAGAGAGGCCATGAAGATGCACAGCGCGCAGAGCGGCATCGAAAGAATGGAAAAAGGGCGCGAGCGCGCTGGTTAGATTGATCTCCCCGCTCCGACACCTACTCTGCCACATGGAACGCCCATATCCCTACACATGCATAGAGACATCACGAAGATGCACAGTGCGCAGAGCAGCATCGAAAAAATCAGAAAAAGGGCGCGAGCGCGCTCGTTACATTGATCTCCACGCTGCGACTCCTACTCTGCCACATGGAACGCCCATATTCCTACACATGCATAGAGACGCCATGAAGCTGCGCACCGCGCAGAGCGGCATCGAAAGAATGGGAAAAAGGGCGCGAGCACGCTCGTTAGATTGATTTCCACGCTGCGACTTCTACTCTGCCACATGGAACGCCCATAGCCCTACACATGCATAGAGACGCCATGAAGATGCACAGCGCGCAGAGCGGCATCGAAAGAATGGGAAAAAGGGTGCGAGCGCGCTCGTTAGATTGATCTCCACGCTGCGACACCTACTCTGCCACATGGAACGCCCATATCCCTACACATGCTTAGAGACACCTTGAAAATGTACAGCGCGAAGAGCGGCATCGAAAGAATCGGAAAAAGGGTGCGAGCGCGCTCGTTAGATTGATGTACACGCTGCGACACCTACTCTGCCACATGGAACGCGCATATTCCTACTCATGCATAGAGACATCACGAAGATGCACTGCGCGCAGAGCGGCATCGAAAGAAAAGGAAAAACGGCGCGATCGCGCTCGTTCGATTGATCTCAACGCCGTCACACCTACTCCCCTATTGAAAATCCCAGCATTGCCCATCATGAATTTTATGCTGGGCATGATGTAAAATGTGCTGGGTATGGTGGAAAACATGTTGGGTATGATGGAATTCATCATGGGTATAGTGGGTGGATGGTGGGTACAGTGGTACATGGTGGGATGTATTGGTGGGATACATACTGGGTGACTTGTCTGAATGGTGGGCATGTTGGGTGAATGGTCGGTGTGGTTGGTGGATGGTGGGGTACATACTGGGTGACCTGTGTAAATGGTGGGTGAATGCTGGGCATGTTGGGAGGATGGTGGCTACATACTGGGTGAATGGTGGGTACATACTGGGTGACCTGTGTAAATGGCGGGTGAATGATGGATGTGCTGGGTGAATGGTGGGTGTACGTAATGGGCGACATGCAAATGGTGGGTGAATGGTGGGTGTACGTAATGGGCAACGCGGAAATGGTGGGTGAATGGTGGGTGTACTCCGTGGATCGTGGGACACTTATTGGAAGGAAAATGAGCGAATATATGTGATAGTGAGAACATAATAGGTGTCAATGGTATATATATAGCGACACACGCAGCGATGGCAGGCGCCTAATGTGTACCTGGTTGTCTGATTTGCCAAATGGTAGCACTGCATGTAGTCCCATATTTTGCTTATATAAACATGCATGCACATGTATACTTTTCTATATAACATTTGTTATAATATTTCAGCATATATATTATTTCATGATGCATGCCAAATTATTATTGTACCCTGCTTACTTTGTGTCTAGTATTTGCTGCTTATTTGATTAATTAATGTAATGGTTTGAGTTTAAAGAGACATACATTGAGTTTAATTCAACTTGAACATTGATGGTGATGGTAAACCATGACATGTCTGTGCTACGTACTATACTGTACTGGCTATGGTAAATTGCATATATCCATCAGCATAATGGGAAGCACTTTCTCAATGTTGGGAGACCAATAGCAAGCATGGAATCCTCATGGCAGACTGAAACTTAATTCTTACATAACTTATGTGTAATGGGTACAAATGACAATCATACATATGTGCCATATAAAACATGCGATATTGAAGTTTTCAGAGGGGTAGCACGTATAGTCACCAACTAAAATTATCAAATAGTTGAAGCACAATGCTCTTTAGGGCAGCCATTTGTAAAAAGTGTGTTGTCAAATCGTCCTGCAGGCTGTAGATCAGCAAAATTACATAAATTAGGTTGGCTTCATTATGCTTTCTTTCAATGCACGGTCTGGGCCTCTACATGTATAGCTTCAAGGTGCCAAAAGAACAAAGTGCTAACAAGGATGTTTATCTTCGGACAAATAATGTCAAGTATATTGAAGCTCTTAAGTGCTTTATTTTGTACAGTAATTAAGGTGGTGGTAACAACTTTATTGAGACTCTGTACAGTAATTACAATTCAAATATGCTACATTTCAAACGAATTAATCTTGCTCGTCGATGCAATGGAGGAGGGCCCAGATATTGCAGTAGCTTTTCCTATGTACATAGCAGGAATGTAACCGTCAATCAACAAGCTATACAACATACATTATACAAGACAAAGCATTACACTCCAATCATGAATTAAGGCATTGGTTTTAGAGATTAGGCATATGCTATTCCACTAAGCACTACATTACAATGTAGTTGTAGTGGATTGCTCCAATTAGGAAAAAAAACAGAACCCACCAGAAAAAATATATCTTTATGAAGGTACACATTAAAGCAAATTCAGCACCTTGTTTTGTGCAGCATGCTAAATATGGAACCATGCAGACTTTACGAGAGAACATGTAGTGATAAATTGGCCTTGTAGAGCAAGCTTAGCACATATCCTATATTTTGTTAAATGCATGCCATTTAACTGCAATATGAGTAGAAATATCTTTAAATTAAAATCCATAGTTTTTGCAAAGCTTAATTGGCAATAACAAGTAGCTGTATATGCAACAGAATATCAATTATTCTTGAAGTGCAACATATTTAGGGAATATAGAATTACTTTTAGAAGGTAATTTTTCCCGGCTATAGGATAACTGTATTTGTTTTCTTGCTTCTTTTTCCGTTATTAAATGTGCTAGACATACCATCATATGTATTTCCAACAAAGCACAACTTAGTCTATGCATTTTGTTAACATTCATCTACACATCTTGGTTAGGCAGAATCCACTATAGTGCATAGAGGCCTCTGCAACATCCAATTTCATGCATAATCCCAACCTACCCAATGGCCCCCAATTTTCTTATACCACCATCTCATATTACAATTCTGTGCAATGCTGTCACCATTGACTGCATTTCCATCTTTTTGAAAATCAAATTGTTATTGCAATGCACCACAAATAGTCCGTCCTATGCATTCTATGACATGCCCATTTCCTATATTGCAATAGGTCACCAGTTGTCCTACACATCGAATGATGTGCCCTTTTGTCAAGCTAATTCTGAAGAGCTGCACTATTGCAAAAATGCTCTTTTGAAAGGCGAAGTGTCTGCTGAAAGGCAAACCTTGATACTTGATGGTCAAGGCTCTAGCTAGCACTGTACACACCTATCGAGACATGCTAATGTGAATTTTGTATTCATTGAAGGGGGCAAGAGTTATAAAGAATTACACTTGGTGCATTTGTTCAAAGGCTACTTTTCAATTTTAACTGCCACCTAAATACCGAGTGATTGCAGAGATGTGCATATGATGTGCCACAGCTTCTGTAGCAGCAATTGTAGTATTCATTTTGTAGTATTACATATTTTATTGCAATTAGGTGAGATGTTTCATCAAGAATAAGTAGCCTTATCAATACAAATCAGCCATGAGGAGAAAAGTCAGCGTATGTCGGAAGGTGTGGACTGCCTCCTAAGTGGCAATTTCTATTCTGGGAAGTCCAAGCTGAATGTGAAAGCCAGTGTTGACTATTTAATTTCCAGTGATCTTACAAATTACTTGTGTCCGACAAGGAGGGCGGGTTTGTAGTGATGCCAAAACAGCTGTTCCAAGAGAAGGCACTGGAGGCTATATCGAAGAATTTTGTGCAAACGCATTCAACTGCGGCAAAGTTCAAGAATTAAGCACGAAATTTCCCTTAGCAAAAAGCGGAATCTGGCTATAATCTTCAGAAAAATATAGAAGGGGTCGATAGAAATGGCTTGACTGTATTCTTCTCGGCCACAACTCACAAACCAGAGGTTACCCTACATTTGAGTCACCGAGGCAGGCTCTTAGCACGGTATTCTTTCCAAATTCCTCCAAAAAACTTTGACGCGCCTTCCAATTGTTGACCCGCTCAGAGTGTGTAATTCAAGGGTTATAACTGATTGTTTTTCTCACGAAGGAAGGTCATTGGAAGCTAACTTGACTTCTTCGACTGACATATTGCAGACGTTTTATTCCATTTGTCAGAGCGATATTTTAGCGAGTGAAGGTCAGTACTGAATCGTCTGGAACTGTGGGCTTCCAAAACGATGCAGGTATTCCTATGTAACATTTTTTTAATGCTTTTAGAGCTTTATCTTTCTGCTACTTTGTAAATTTCGAGCGTGGCAGATTCATTCAGTGCAAGGGAGTGTGCATAGGCTCACGCATCACCCCCGTGCCGAGTGAATTGTTTTTAGCTAGCTTGGACACACATTGAAGCTGCCTTGAAGACAACCAAATTTTTAAAATATTTAGGTACGTCGATGACTTTCTGGTTGTCGCGCACATTGGTGAAGGTGCCGGGAACATGGCGAGTCATGCGCTCAACGTCTGACCTTCACCCATGAGCTTAACAAGGGTAGCTTACAGTTCTTGGATGTTCGGTTTTTCTTCAATGACTCGCACGTTTATATGTACCAGCCAAGGTCGAAAAAGAGTATACTGAATTTTGATTTGGCCCACTCCAAATTCGTAAAGAGAGGGATCGCCAAGACATGCCTATGTGTTGCCCTGGACGAGTCCTGCTCACACAAGGTTCATGGAAAATGTATGTACACAGGCAGTTCGCCTGACAAAGGCAGGGTTCCCTAGGGAACTTGTGGCGTCCGTGGCTGAAGGCCTGACAAGAGTGGTTGAAACTGGTGATCAGGCGTCGACGATTGAGCAACAAGCTCTTGAGCAGGCTAGATGCATGGCACTGTCCTATATTCACCAGCTGACGCACCGCCTTAAAAAGGTGGCGGAGAAATACAATGTCCGAGTTGTGCTCATGGCACCGATAAACTCGGCAAACTGCAAAGTTGTCAGTGGCGCCATTCACAGTAAACAACCTTACCTAATTAAACATGAACTGCCTTATGTCAAGTGCAGGACAAATGTAGTTTACAGAATTCTGATGTCATGCGGAAGGTGCTACATTGGCCAAACAGGCCGGTGTATCAACGTTCGTCTAATGGAGCACAAGCTGCTTGTCATTGCACCATCAGGATCTGGGCCTAAGGCGGCACATTGCAAGCGTTGTGAGAATGCATGCACGCTGCTCTTTGATAAGACTCAAGTGATTACTTCTAGCACACATCAGAGAGCGTGAAATACTTGACGCCTTCCTTATCTATCGCAAAAAACAGGCCTGTGTCAGCAAACCTAACTTATCTTTGGCAGCAAAGGAAATAAAATTCTTGCACAATATGGTGCCATTGCGCATGTGCTTCAGGGATTGATCATGTAGCATGCATACTTTTGCATATATATTTTGTGTCCTTCTGAGAATAAAGCCAGTTGACGTCTAGCGTTCGGTGTGTCTTTTTTCATGTTCCTGTCCACGTCTTTTTTTACACACTAGTGCAATGTCCCCTTATACAAAAAATGAAACACCTGTTCTACTACAATAAAGTGGTGGAAAGTGAACTGTTTGTATTACATTCCACAACTCAAAACAGGGGATGTATAAGTAACTGGTAACAAGCCAGCAACTCAAAAACAAAGGCAAGGGAGAACACAAATGTAAGCCCCATACTTTTTCTTATGTTGCCCATACAAGAAATGTGCAAAAGTGGACCTTTACTATACAAAACACAATATAACACATACAAAGTGGTGGAAATTACAAAAAGTATCTTGGAGAAAATATTGAGACAGGTAAAATTCGAATTCCCACTCTCTCCTTAGAGAAAGTTCTGAAGAAAGGAAGGATAACAACCCAAATATACTGTGTTAACACACAATATTTTCATGCAAAAGGTGTTTACTTCGAAGATATGATGCATGTGAATTAGGACGGTTGATGACCGGTACAGGGTCAGCCCAGCCGAATTTTGCCTTTCTTCACTACATCCCACATCAGTGGTCACTAACGCGTACCATGTTATGCGGCACCACATTACATTTCCAACACTTTATGAAAATAAGCAGTTGTGCACAAACTAAATGACAAAGGACAGGAATTAGAGGATTTCGTGTGGAAAGACATACATAATGCAGACGGCAAGATGCTTAAATGATAGGCTTTATGAACACCAGAACCATGTACAGAACAGTACAAGGGCATTTAGGAGTGCATTGCAGGGATTAAGGGTGTCTGCCAGTATTCGAAGATTGCTTGGTGGTTGCTAAACACAGGAATCAGACCGACACGAGAGACCATAAAGGCGGCCGAGATAATCCAACTAGGGATCGAGTGTGTCAGCACGGCCTCATTGGGGTTGTCACAAGAGCAAGTTGATAATCTATGGAGACAGCCACGACGGAAACAGTAGATTCATGGTGGTCTGAGATTGCATTGTGCGTAGACGGACCTGTCGGAGCGTGCTGCACGTTACAGTAAATTGTGCTTGTGCTCGTCTAATTCCTGTCCTTCGTCATTCAGTTTGCGCGCAACAACTATTTTTTTATGTAATACTACTAACTCGCCCAGATCAGTACCCTCGTTACTTTCAGAGACACTGTTCGAGCATCCCCCTTGGCAGAATTTGGTAGATGCTGTCTTTGGTGGCTACAGAGACAGTGTGGCCAATGGATGCGAGGTCACTGGAAAGTACTCCAAAAGAACTTGTTCTTGGGCAAGTCGGTGCGACACATATTGTTGCTGGCGCAAAGTAGAACATGAAGCAGGGGAACAGAAAAAAGTAGAGCTAGAGAAGCTAGGAACATGTTTTGTAATCACCGGAAAATCTTTGCTGCTGGCTCAGAGACCTCCAATTATATATGTACATATTAACTTTTCTACTAGAAGCATATGTACACCCTACAACTTAAAAAAAGTTGGCTTTGAAATATTCATAGGATGACCAAATTTTCCAACAGCACTATCTTTGCTTTAAAAAAATAGGGACAAGAACCTGAAAGATGAATAAAATGACAAACATTAAGACGCTTGGTATTATATAAAAGAAAAAATGTGTTTCCAGAAAAACGGCCTTATACATAAACTTGCATGGAAGGTGCATGGCCTACCCTGGGACATTAAAAGAACAATAAAGAGATATACTGAATCAGCTCAGGATGATAAAGTGTCTTGAAAAGACTAGTTTCATTGATTTTGCAGTGACAGCTAGGGTGATCATTAGAAGAAAAAATGATGATCCGTTTCCTTTTTGAAATTTACAATGAAACACTATGTCCAGACATCAGTGTGACATCACAGATTGCAAAGCATTGGTTTGTATTACAGCCATTGTAATTCAGCAGTCTTGAAATTTCGTGAATTCTGTCATCGGCTTTCAGAAAACGATTAATGCATGTATATTTACAGAAATATCCATTAGGCTCGAGCAGACGTCGAATTCTATAACGTCGTGGCAAGCTGGTGCGAAAAACTTAAGACAGCATCGCCACTTTACATCTGTCCAGGCGCATATAGCATGTTCTGATGCATGAGTGCCTTCTTGGTAAGTTGTAACTAAATGTACATCCTGCGTCTCCCACCAATTCCTTGACAGGTATGTTAGACAAATCCGGCACTATTTTAGAAGTACATGTGACATTTCTTAGTGATTATGCCTTGTTTACTGTTAGGATACATCAAGCACAAGTATGCTGAACAGCTAAATAGATGCCTGTCTCGTGTTAACACTTATTCTGCACATTAAAGTACAACATTACATATATGCCTGTTTCAGCGCAGCCCACATAGGTTGATGTGCTCGACATTGCAGTAACATCTGTTACATCTGCTTCCATAGCATTGATGCGTGCTTTCACGGCAATATATTTAAAGCAAGGAAAGCAAGAAAAAAAGGAAAAAATAAACCGTAAAAATAATGTGCGATGAAAAATCGAACCCTAGACAGCAGCGTGAGAATTCGAGATACTACTGCTACGATACCATTTAAGTTTCATGAGCTGCATCTCCAGTTGTAATATTAACTGCTAAATAAAGCTGTTGGGTATTTTGAAGGCACATTTTTGTGTGCTTTACGCATATTCTTTCCTGGCCTTTTATTTATAACGTATTTACCAGCCAGAGCCACTTGTAAATGCCTCTTTCATTACAATATCAAGCCCTCCTCTGCGCTAGCACTGATTGGCATCGAAGTTCACTACAGTACATACTGCTTGCTCTTATTTGTGCAGGATTTTACCTCGCATATGTGATAAAGGGGTGGTATACATGATAAGCAGTGAGGAGCTTTGCGGAACGCAGTTGCATTAAGAGCGTGCACCTTATGGATCTGTCATTTTGCCGTAGCTTTAGACACTTCAGTTAGGTAATGAGGAATGGTTATTTACTAACACAGCTTAATTCACATTTCTCTTTAGTGTCCCCTTAATCCCTTTCGATCTTGTTTGGGAGGTCACAAATGAACATCTTATCTTCTTGCACAAAGTCTATGCACAAACAGCTGTCAACAATTTCTTCAGGGAAGAACGCACTGCGTGTTCCATCACATGAAAGGAAGCACTCCTTTATGTGAGGAGGAATGGCACGAATGTCTGCTATGATCACAGGTCTGCAGATGACAACGCAGCGGCCTGTCTCTTCAAGCACAACTATCTTCTCAATTCGTGCATAGCACCCAGCCTCTGTCCGCACAAAGGTTGTATCCGATTTTGATGGTCTTCTGAATCTAGTGCTGTGGAAAACTTGCTTATTTTGTACAAACCGCTCATATTCCACAGCAGAGGACACAGCCACTTCACACCGATAATACACTGCATCTTGCTCTTCAGCACTTAGCACTGTGTTTTTACCTATGCCCAAGAGCGATAGGCCATCAACACGGAAAAAGTTTTTTACCGGTGCATATCCGAGGAAACCATTGCACAACCTTTTTTCTTCAGAAAGTAGAAGTGGGCTTTGAAGTACACACTGTAGCTGCTGAAACATGATGATTCGCTCTATAATTTGGTCTGGAAGGCCCTTTGCTGCAGAAATCTGCCGCACGATGTATCCATTTCCCCCTTCAAACACGAAGGCAGAATGTGCCCAAAGGGGCCCAAGGGAGCGGGTGCAGTTTCCAAGGTGGAGGAGTGCATGGACATTATACGTCATGAATGTCACACCATATAATGCCTCGCACCTCGACACGAAGTTCCTCAGAAGAGACTCTGAAAAGTAAAATAGTATTCAATGACCCAATTTTTTTCTCTTTTTTTTCACACTTTTGGTTAAACAATGCATAAAGGCTTACACAAGTACTGTCACACTGCCCAATGTAGAAACAGGCATACAGGGCTTGTGCACAGAACACAGTGATAATTAGAAGGAATACAGCGCCTTCACAAATTTTGAAACGTAGTCTCAGATGTCTCACCACATCTAACCATGGCTTTTATTTTCATATAAAGTTGGGTTATAATTTGAAGTAGGAGCACTTTATGGCAATCAACAAGAACTTTGAACCTTTAACAGGAACTTGCTCTACAATACTGGGCTAGCTGGTGCATAGTCTCTAAATAAAAATGAATAAGTGAAACAACAAATATGGGCACAATAGACAAAATGAGTGCTCTAGTCAGAGTTGGCTGTGGAGCGCATACAAGCACATTAAAAAGTAGGTGTAGAGTGCTCATAATAAACTTTTACGATACACAGACACTATGACTACTGTGCACTGCTTCAGGAGCAATGTGCGGCTATTCCATAAGCTATTAAGGATAGTGGTTTCATGGTGTTTTGGTGCCTACAATATCCCTCCCCCTGCTATTCCAGAAAACTTCACTGCAGCAGGGACAAATGCTACTGTCAGGAGCAAAGCAGGGGTGATTGCAACTGGCTTGAGCTGGTTAGGCTTGCTAAATATATGGAAGTTTAGAAAAGCTTTGCTTTAAACATTGCCTTCACAATCAAGATGTACAAAGGATTGCTTTTTTCTGCCACAGTTAGTGAAAATAATTCTTGGTAACACCTTGCTAGTTTATTCTTCCAGAAACAGCACCCGAAAGGTAGATCCTTTTGCAATATATCTAGTGACTTGATCAGGTTCTTACGGATGGCTACCATATTCAATGTATTTTGTTGGGTGACGTTGATGCTTTCTTTAATTTCAATTCATTTATATTATTGAAGTTCATTTTTTTACTTTAATTTAAATTTAATTTTCATGCTTACTTTGTACCACAGTCAAGGATTGCATGGCCAAGAATGAAGCAGTTCTGTTACAGCATTCAGCTGGTATGTCTGTCAATGATATGAGCTCTTTAGAACCTTGAGTTGACTGTTACCACCTTTAACAAAAATGTTTTTACAGTGGCATTGGTTGCACCAGTTCTTGCATGGCTTCTATCTTGCGTCATACTATCTTATCATGGTAAAAGCAGCCAAAAAATAACAGCAACACAGGACAGAGACATACACTGCACAACGCGCTGAACTAGAAACTGTCCTGTGCATTTCTCTGCCTTGTGTATCCGTTAATGGTGTGCTGCTTTTACCATGAAGCTAAACCAAATCGCCCAGTTTTACACTATTTTGCAGTTCATTTCTTATCATGCGCAGGCAGTGCAAGTTCTCAACCTTTGTGCTGACACAGACAAGGTCTTACAAAGTTCTTACGTATGTATTAACAGAACTTACTCTGACATACAAACAAAAAAAATAATTCCAATCATTTTTAAACACACAACTAACTTTGATATGAAGGTGAGCTATTTCAACAATAACTATTGCAGTCATTGGACAGCAACCTAGAGGTACCCTGAGAACATGTTCGTTTGTGTTATCAAACAAGGGCTCAGAGAGGGCTGCTACCATGCTACCATATGATAGATACACTCCAATATAACTATACATATGGAGTCCATGCTGCTAAGGCTGTGCCATCTATAATGCAAGGCAGTTTTAGTTACCGAGTTAACAGATTAGGTTCAGCAGGCTTCCTCTGCTTAGTTTCATTACAGTTGCTGAGAATATCCTAAATATCCTGGCCACTGAGTTTGTGCATGGGAGTACATTCTGTTGATCAGGAATAATGGGGGTACACATTTACAAAACACGCTCCTGGTCTGGCAGCTCACAGTCACACTCCTGAGAAATCAAGATGCTAACAAACAGTGGAACTATGACAATTCAGGGAACTTGTAAAGGTGCACCTTACATCAAAGAAGGCCACTGGCTGCATTAGGGACCTTTCGATTTCTTTGCCACCTTGCAGAAAAAGAATTCTCCGGCATTATGCATGCCATATAATTAAATTTTAATGTGTATTTATTATGTGTAAGGTTTCTCACATCAGACGCGTGTATATGTTCACTATGCTAACTCTGAATAAAGGAGTGATTATGATGCACATGGTTTTGGTCATAAAAGAGCTAAAAAAGTTAGCAGGTTAGCTCATAGCAGTACAAGAAGTAGGTTGATAGTCTATGTACAGCATGGAGTACCTGCAGGCAGTACCATAAGCTCACATAGGCCGTAGAAGAATCGACACTTGGGCAAGTTGGTACTGTTTGAACTTCTTGAATGGGCAGCACAAGATGACAAACACAGACGGCAGGAAACACACAAGACAGCGCTGAACTCGCAACGAATTTTATTAGAGAGCATACACATATCCACATGCTCTCCCATCGATGGCGCCATTACCAGTGCATAGGCGAACAGAAAGACCCTCTAATCTAATGCTATACTATGAAGCGGTTTAAAAATGCAAATTCACTGTCATGCAAATTTAATGAAGGCATGATAACACAACGCAATCTTTTTTTCCTGATATGGTAGGCCTCAATATTCTCCCTCATAGTCTTATTGCTATGTGTGGAAACAAGTGTGGTGGTTCACAGATTGGAGCACACCCATACTCAGAGCAATGCCGCGCGACATGTGAGTAGGCATCACCCGCTAGCGAGCGCCTATGTTCGGACATTCTAATGTTCAGGCATCAATTTGTTTGGCCGATATAGACGTGGCCGCCGGAAAACAGAAGCTGGTAATGAACATTGTGCATTCCATTCACAGTGTCCAGGTGGGGACATGTGCTAACAGTGCAGCCTTTCCTAGCAACAGTGGAGGCAGTCTGTGCCAACTACCTATCAATCTTACTGCAAATTTTTCTCATCTTGTTAGCAGCAGAAAAAAGAACCTTTGCATCAAACCTTCCCGCTACATTCGTGAGGCTGTACGATAGTTTTTGTATATGTGGAATTCCAATTACTTTTTCTACTTTTTTTGGAAGGCTCTGAATTAATCATTTTTGTGGACGCTCCTAATTTTACACCTTAACAAGCTTCTGCACGGTCACGCGGGTGGAGTGCTACTGAAAACTGCTGCTATCAAACGCTCAGGTAGTTTTAAAGAACTCTCAGAACTCTGGTGGAAAGATTGCAAAAGTGCGGAAAGTAGGACCGAAAATGCAATGGAATTTTTTACCATCTTTGAATGTGCAGAGTTAAAATTTAAAATCGGTTTTTCTGACTTCGGGCAATACATTCAGCACACATGCTTATCAGTTAGTTTAAGCCTCCTATATAAAGATTGCAGCTAGTTCTTAGCTGGCAATTCATGTGTGAATTCTAACCCTGAGCCACATTTCTGGAACACTTGGAGCTACGTTATCAACAGTTTGTTGGAAATTAGAATTTTTCACAAAGACCAGAAAATCATCAACATATCTTAGCACTTTGATCGTTTGGTCATCTAGGGTAATTTTTATTTTTATCAACCCTGCCTAGGAAAATGTTAGCACCGGGGCAACTTTGGAGCCAATGCAAATGCCAGATTTTTGTTGGTTTAAACTTTCTTTCTATTTAAGAAAAGTTGAAGCTAAGTAAAAAGACAGAATCTCGAGTTACCACTGCCGCTAGAAAACTTGAGCTCATTGTTGTCCTCGGTGATACACAGCTCAACACTTACCATTAAATCATCATGTGGTATGTTATAGTATAAGTCTTGAACATTGATGCTAAGAATGTTGCAATCACCAGGATTAGACTGAATGATGAAGCTAACGAGATCATAGCTAATGAGACCACAAAAGGGTCTCTGATCACTAATGATTGCAAATGCCTTTGTAAATAGGCCTACACAATCGGCTGCCACATATCCCTTCCTGCGACTATATTTGAAATGGAATGTCAAGTTTGTGAGTCTTTGCAGCGAAGAAAATATCCAAGTTAAGCCTTTTCCCTTTTTATACTGATGAAGCTAGCTGCCCAAGGTTGTGACTGGAGCAGCGACAGTGCACATTCTTTAACTTTAGCAGGCTCCAGGTCTACTGCTGTGAAATTATTTTCTGAGTATAGATATATGGCTTGAATCTATGAAAACACCATGACTCTTTCCGCACATAGCAATCAGACTATGACGAAGACTATTGAGGCCTACCATATCGGGAAAAAAGGCTCACATTGTGTAAGCATGCATTCATTAAATTTTCATGAGAGTGAATTTGCATTTTTAAACCGCCTCATGGTCTAGCATTAGATTACAGGGTTTTTCTGTTTGCCTGTGCACTGATAATGATGCCATCGATGGGAGAGCACATGGGTACAGGTTGTACTTAAGCATGTGTAGACTTTCTAATAAAGTTGCGAGTTCAGCACTGTCCTGTTCTTCCTGCCTTCTGTCTTTGTCGTCTTTCACTGCCCCTACAAGATGTTCTCACATATCGGCTTTTGAGTTCCAACTTGGCTTGTATGCATGCACTGGCACTTGCTTTTGGACCTTACCGGCTTTGTCAATTTCGAAACTGGTAAGTTCCTCTTGAAGCAGCATATATATAGCCTCGCAAAGCTTGGAGAGGTGCCTCCAGTACTCTTGAGGAAGAATCTCATTAAGGCAAGGCAAAGCATAGAAAAGGAGCCAGTGCCTCCATTCAGATGCCTTCCAATGGCTTCTCTCTTGAATTGACCGTGGCAGTCGTGTGATGCAGTGAGGTGGCTTGATGGACAGCAGCCGCAGATCTATTCGGGAAAGTGCTGATGGTGCACCTATAAAAGGCACCATGAAAGTTAATTTCATCAGTGTCACAACAAATGTGGGTCAAGAAGTGCTCAAAACAGATCAAAATAAACAGCATTACATGCCCAAAAACTGTCATAAGGAGGTCTAATATTTGATTCTAAGGACATATTAAAACATTAAAACTAGCTAGGGCTCAGTTAAGAGATATTTTGTATGTTATATATATATATATATATATATATATATTTGTTTCTTGGGTTGAAAGTGAATTGCTGGAAAACATAGATGAAAGACTATAAAAGAAAAGTAATTGTTTGCAGCAGTGCTAGTGTGGATGTTAAATGAAGCTAAGCAGTGGTGTAGCCAGAATTTTTTTTATGGGAAGGACAGGGAGGGAGGGCCCCAACTTGATCAAGGATCAGGCCCCGTATTAACCAGGGGCATTGGCAGTGTGCCACCCCCTGGCTACACCCCCGAAACTAAGCGATTGCAATGATGACCTTTTAAGTTGCTTTATTCATTTCAGTTTTCCAAAAGAGTTGCAAGTACAAACAAATACGGCAGCCCAGGTTCATTGGATATTTCACAAGGTAGCGTCGCACACATGTTATGACACTAACAATTGCCACTTTTGGTAAGTGTGAATCCGGACAAGTGCAAAAGTCCTTGGAAAGTGACTTAATTAGGAATAAATTACTGTGAAATGAAAGCTCATCTACACCATAGCTTGAGTGGGCTGTGCTGCTAATGGTATGGCTCATAAACACTGCACGCATATTCATACCTGCCAACCTATGGACCTCAAAATTCGAGAGATTCACCTAGGGGAAATGTGTGTGTGAGGGGGGAGTAACGACGACAACAAGAGTAATGAAGTCAAATTTTTTCTAGGGCTACAGTAACGTCACAGACTCGCCTGAATGACTGGCAGTACAGTTATTAGAAGTTTCAGCACTCATACTGACTAAAAACAGTGCATATGTGCATGCACATTAAGGAGCACTGGCCATGTTTTGCAACAGTCGAGCCTTTCCCCTCTTGATATGCTTCCCTGCAATATTTTCTTCTGTGTCTTCACATAACACTCATTTACAGCGGCAACACTGACTTTAGAAAACGCGACTAAATGCAACACATATTCCACCATTGCCACATGCGCAATCCTCAATGCATTCCTTGATATGAAGTGAATCCAGTTAGACCACCGTAAAATTCCGAACAAGCGCCCCCAACCATGCAAGGCCCTCCCCCCCTAACTTTACTGTCAATTTCATATCTCCGCACCGTTCCGGGAAAGCGCCCCCTCCACCCGCCCGCGCCCTTATCATGCGCCGCGCCTTAGAAACACTGGTCTGACCTATCAAGTCCAAGAAGCTAATTCAATCCAATCCTTCCTTTCAAGCCATTTGCATGCTCGTTCGCATGCACCATTTGTCGCCTTGTTTTCGCGTTGTGAAGTTCACGATGCCGATGCATTTGTACACAGGGGCGAAAAAAGTTGAGGTCGTACAATGGCATAGAGAAAACAGAAGAAACGTGCACCAAACATTCCGACATTTTGAGCTCGACCGCAAATGGATACGGGAATGGGACAGTAATTTCGAGAAATTGCTTCAGCAAAATTACGGGAGAGCAAAACTTCGAAGAAAGCTGAGTAACGGCGCCCCAGTTTTCAGTGAATGCGTGGACGATGCACTCTTTGAGTTCTTCCGAGCGGGAAAGAACGGCAGGACGTGCCGTTAGTAACGGCTTCTCTCTGAAGAGGCTGTGAGAATAGCCAACAACATGCAGTTAGGAAATTTTGTAGCTTTCAGCCATTACATAAGTTGATGGAAGCAGCAGTTCGGCATGTCAATGCGGCGTTCTACGAACGAGAGCCAGAAGACACCCGAAGAGTTTTCGGAGGCAGCAAGTGCCTTTCCGTCTGCCGCAAACTCCCTGCGATGGTGCAACGACTACACGTTGTACAACATCGCCAATATGCACCAGATGATGGTCCGAATAGACAATCCAGCCAACAGGACAAACAACATGGTCGGCGAAAGCACCATACAGATCGCAAACACTGGATGTACCCGAAGAGGCTTCACGGTTCGCCTAGCCGAACGTGCCACCGGCCACAAGCTCCCAGGATTCGTTATTTTCAAGGAACTGGGAAAATTCCATCCAGGGTCTTCGCGAGCCTTTGCATACCAGGTGAGAATTTTTTTTTTCAATGGGGTGAGGAATCGCACGATGTCACTAAGTTCGTTCTATCGAAACGCTGACTATGAAACGCTGAAGGGCTGGGTGACATCGGAAGAGATGCAGGAGTGGCTGTCAAGGATCTGGGGCCCAAACGACGACGACATGTGGCGTTTACTGGTACTGGACCAGGCGCCCATCGATAAAACGTAAGCTGCCAAGAATGCTTTCGAGGAGCCCAATACCGATGTGCTTTATGTGCCTGCTGGGTGCACAAGCATCCTGCAGCCAGCTGACGTCTACTGGAACAAGCCTTTCAAGTCCACCCTACGGCGTTTGTGGGAAGAATATATGCATGAAGAAGACAGGTCGGCCAAAGGAAACCTGAAGAAGCCGTCGCGCCAGCATGCTCTCGATATTGTTGCCGAAGTGTGGGCTGCTGTACCCGAGGAGACTGTGGCACGCTCCTTCAAGGAATGCAGCGTTACTAACGCACTCGATGGCTCGGAGGACGGCGACCTGCATGGCGGACTGGCAGATGTTGGAGCCGTGGCGCCAGAAGACTAGGGTGGACTTGAAGCGGAATGCTGTGAACTTTTTTTTGCGACTGACTCGGAGGAGTCTTTCGATGGTTTTGAAAGTGATTTACATAGCAATCATGAATCTTTTGCTCAAATGAAGTTCATGTTCCAAGAAGTAAACAAAATGTTAAATGCATGTGCACTGTGCTTTTTTTTTTCTTGCGAGAAAATGTTGCCGCCATACTGAATTTCGGCGCCGTTCCAGGATAGCGCGCCCCCCTACTTTGCCAGTGATTTCGACTTGCTGGGGGGGGGGGGTGGCGCTTGCTCGGAATGTTACAGTAGTTAAGCCTACACTGCCTACACACAAACGGCTTGTATTTAAATATAATGTTGGCTAGCTACCTTGCATATCATTGTAATTGCGTTGTGGCTGCGCTGCATGCTGCATTTTTTCTTTTGCAGTGAGGTTGGGAACAATTTTTTTGGGAGATTTATACGCGTGCCCGTAGAATCAGGGGGATTGCTCGGAATTCAGGAGTCTCCTCGGCAAATAGGGAGAGTTTTCAGGTATGCATATCAACAGACGCATGCAAAGGCAATGAAGACAGCAATGCACCTTTTTGAATGTCAAAGAAATGCTTGTAGCCAAGACTAGGGCAGTATTATGTACCACGTCTGCTTAATTGTCACAGTGTTCAACGCATTCATGGTTCAACTAATGCTTTCAATAAATCATTTCTGCCGACTGCCATATCGGATTGGAATGTACTTCCTGACACTATCGTCAGTGAAACAAGTTCTGTAGAATTTAAACTGTTATTACTACACCAGTTTTGTCCACAACCCCAGTAGTAAGTCCTTTTATGGGCTTTTTCATTTTCACGTGTTTACTGTGTTTACCAGTTCTTGCAATCTGTATTAATGTGTTTTATCTTTGTGACCCATGGTTACCATCCCTTAAGGGTAATTAAATGATGATGATGAAAATTGTCCAGTGAAAACACACCTAAGTATTTATGCCAATTGTGAACTAGATGCAGAAGTATCAAATTGATGATGCAAAGTCCCATGATGCATTTTCAGACAATTCCAATTGATTTTGTCTGCTGTGTGAATCCACCGTATTGTACAAGTCAAGCATCTTGTAGGTTCACCTTGTAAGCCATACAATACAAAGTAAATGGGAATGGAAAGGGTTACTTTACCAGAATAGAAACGCTGATCAGAGTTCGAACTTGATAGAATTGTTTCCGTCAGCTGCTTTGCAACACCTTGTAGTACGCAGTGCATATATTCAACGCTGTATCCGTTCACAAGGTCCAGACCTGAACAAACAGAATTTTGCGTCAGCATACATAAACACGAAATTTTACTATCATGCTTACTATGAACTTCAACGCATGGTCACGTGGCTAGGCACTCTCCCAGGTTGGATAGTGATGTCAATGGGCACCATGTCCTCAGCTTAAACTGACAGGGCTCCGCTAGTTTTGTTCCGAACATAACACCTTAATGCCTGCTCTGGCCATTTCTCCCAGGCTTGAAGGAAGCTGTCTCATCAAAATCAGAACAGACTGGCAGCCACCTTTTGTGCAAGCTGTGTATCATTCATGTTTCTTGAAATAAAGACTGCAGTCACCCCAAATCTTAATGTTTGGTTTATTGCCCCTCGGCGAGTAGTCACACAGGAGTCTCCATTACCATTCTATGCCTACATTTGCCCTTTTTTTCTTTCTGCATCAGCTCGCAATGTGAACGTCAAAGCTAACGCACTGTTTCTTATCTGTAATATCTTATCATACAAAAGAAGGCAGTCACCTTTTCAGATTGTGTTTGTGAGACCAAGATTTTGTGCTCTACAATGAAGCCTTTTTGTGTACCAAAATGCATCAAATATTTTCCAGGCGCTCTGCTCACAATATTTTTGTACAGTCAAGGAACCAGTCAAAATCTGAGGACATATCATTGGACGGTCATTTCCGGAGCTATTCCAGAGTATACACTGTTTGGCTGGTTGAGTAAAACTGCTCAAGTCATCAAACTTGCCATGTACGACGGCTGATACTACGTCTGATTCTATCACATAAAGGGATAGAATCGCTGAAAGTTATCGTCCAAGAATACATCTTCAGGATGACACTTGCACTTGCTATTATCATTGGCAATCTATCGCTTTAAGAAATTTGAATGCTCGTTAAGATAGCCTTTTATATATGCCCATCTGATCAAGTAGACAACTTTGCTGTGACATACAAGATAGAACATGCATATTTTGGTTACACATTTCCTTTTCATTTGCTTCCTCACGAAAAGGGGCCACTCAAAGACCTCGTGTTGCCTCCTTTTGTTGGCATGGTGTACGTTTGCATGATAAAATTGTGCAGTGGAGACGAATTCTTTGGTGTGATGTAGAATGTTCGTGTGATGAAATTGGGGCAGCGCAGATCAGTAGGCAGGGGCCCGACACAACTGTTAGTATGCTATCGGTGTCAATAATTGAGAAGGAATTGTTTTTGCTCAGCTGGTGACAGCCTTTCTTGTTCGAAAAAAGAAAAAGATTTTTGGGCCATGTTCGTGGTTCTTTCCAAGTTTAGATATCTCGTCCTTTTTTCATGTCACACTTAGCTTGTGTTTTATCAGCTTGTACCATCCAAATTTTAGTGATTGCGGTTGTTTTTGGGCATGCATTGCTGTAAACCAGGGGTGGAGGGCTTCCTTTTAACTTCAATTGTAAAGTACAGCACTCGTGTTGTCTGTGGCTTAATTTTGCCCTGTGCATGTCGGACTAGTTTAAACGTCGACTTCTGAGTCTGCTTTCCTCAGAACTGGTGTCATAAGAAGACCCTTGCGAACACCTTTTAACAAATACATATTCTGTGCACACAGGTCTTCTGCCATGCAGCTGAGAAAACCCAATACAAAGCCCATAATATTGCTACATAGAAAGTGAATTGGCGAAATCAAGTTATACATAAATATTGACTCAGACATCACACAAGATGTGATGTCTGCTACCAACATGAATTGTTTGCAGACAAAATTTATCAGTTTGTGTGAAATCATACATTTCTTCATTGAAGATCGTCACTAAAGCATGTGGTTTATGCTATGGACACGTGTACAGCAGTGTGTTATTTACACTGCGTACAGGCATAGAAGCAGCAAAGCTGTGAAGCCAGGAATCTATATTAGTATCCATATGCACTTTTAAGGCTCTTGAACCGACAGTCTTAGGTCATAAAGGCAATTTGGGTGCTGCTACACGGGCAGATTTGATAGACAACGAGCCAACACAGTTTATTGGAACATCCTCAATATCTCCAAGGCCTTGCAATGGCAGTCGTGCCATCATAGTAGCATTTTAGAATCAACATCAAAAGGAAATACCTGCTATGAAAACATTATCCGAAAGCTGAGCGAAAATTGCAAGCGCCTAATTAAAAATAACTTATGTATGTGCTGATAGTGCTGCAAATGGTAAACTTTTTTTTCTTGCTTTCTGTGCAACTTTAGTGTGGCAACCAACGTGGCACTCGTTCATGACATGACAATGAAACGCTCAATAGCCGTTGAGAAGTGCTGCGTTGCAGTAACACAACTCCTTGAAGTTCGACACTTTCAATTACCTCCGACTCAACGGTCTTTGTGTTCATGTGACTCGGGTAATAACTACTGCCATTGGGAAAAGCATTATGGCATAAATGCTGCTTACTTACCTTTCAGGTTCATCAAGGCCGACGGTCCCTTTAAGCCATTGATGGTGTCTTTAATCCTGCTTGCCAGATGCATCTCACTCTTGACACGGTCTGAAGTTCTCTGTTCAATCGGTGACACCAATGTGTAGCGCATGCTCCCTATACACATAAAAGAGTGCGACAATAACATTAGTGAAAATAACAAGCTAAAATTTTGTTGCTTACATCTAGAGCCTGTGTTAGCATGTTTACGTTATACCATACATTGTGCATATGTATATGAAATATTAATAATTTACAATCTGTATATATGTGTATATAACATACACCATGCATTATATACAGCAAGAAAAACCTAGCTTTGAATTTTAAGAAAATATGCATCATAAGGGAATTTTTGGAGACTAATAAAAATATATTTTCCTTACCTTCCCGGTGCTCTCCTGGACTCAGGCACCATGTGCAACCAAAATATCCATTGAAAGTGACCATGTTCTGCACTGATGCCCTTGCAGGTGCATCAACGGAGACGCACAAAACATAAGGCTTTGACACATGAATGTCGCCTTTGTGAGCCCACTTCACTACCCCTGTGCTGTTCACTTCATTCACAAACTGCTGAAGGAACAGTTGCATTTCTGGATGTTTTCTACCGAACCACAGCCCAGCAAGAACCGGGTGCTTCAATCGCAAGTGTGGTGGCAGTTCATTAACAATAAATTGCAGGGGCCACACTGACGTCTTCGAAGATTTCCATACAGGGCTCCCATCAGTATTTATTGTCAGTGTCAAATCATCAGGGCAAAGGTTCTGTTCTTCCCTCAGTTTGCTGTAGCAGTGGCGTTTCGTAATATCAGTGATTGTTGATGACGGCTGTTTAAGTGCTTCAAGGCTTTCATGCAGTTCCTCTTTGGTCCGTTCGATCATATGGCTGAGTTGCGTTGCTAGGTTAAGAATGAAGAAAAAGCTACCTTCCTTTTTCAATGACTGGGTAGTTCTCACACTGTGACAGCTGCTGCACTCAGCGGAATTGCCATGCGTTGTCATGACGCGTTTGCATGGCTCACAATAAAAGTGATGCTGCACAACATCATGCATGTCCGTTGCCCAGAGCTTCCGAAAAGCGAATTTGCTCTGAGGCAATGCATTTGTACCCACGATAAAGTTTATCAGCTTCGCTAGGTCGCCAAGTGCTGTCCACGTCAACCCATGAGAAACCGCAAACGACATTACTGCTGCTATTGCGGCCGCCTTCGTTACATTTGAGTTGGGCAATCTTTCGCCGCCGTACTGCGCAAACCAAGACGGCAACGTGCTATCATCAGAGAAACTGTTGGCATCGTATTCGTCACTACCGTCAAAGCTGTCCGCACTTTGGCAAGTGTCACTTGCACTTCTTGCGCTGTTCACATCGTCGGATTCTTCATCGCTGTCGGGTTCACCACTATCACGTCTGAAGCTGTCGCTACCGTTGCGGTCCGAATAAATGTCACTGTCGTCCCCGTCATTCGACCCACCTTGCGATGTGTTAGACGAAGCCTCTGTCGCGCATTGGGACTGCGCACCGGGGCCGACGCTCGTAGATTGTGCTCGTAGGGTTGCCGATGCGGCGGCCATAGCCACGGCGTGCGCCTTTTCATGCCTCTGCAAAGTAGAGTCCGGCACATCGAAGTAGCTATCCCTGTCTAAGTATACCTTGCGCCGCTTTTTAGCGGAAGTATCGGTCATCGCTTTCTTTTAGTACACGCTAAGCTGAGAAAGCACACTAAATGAGCAAGCAATGATCGCCAGCACACAATAAACAACGCGGAAAGCAGCCGGGTCATGTAGGGTCGCGTTACCCATGGAGAACAAAAAAGTTAGGAGGGAGCTTGACGTCATGCAGCCCGCCTTGGCAAGCACATAGAGTTTCCTACAAAATTACTAGAGGGAACTCTGGCGCTGCAGTCGTTGTCCTACCATGGGAATGATGGGAAGTACATGGATTTGTCTGATCTTCGTGCTTGTGGATTCAGACGTTCTTGTGGCTTTGTATATTACGCTATATAAATCTTATTGTCGTATATTTCAGCGCAATCTATATTCTTCGAAGTGTAGAAGACGCCGGGGAACGCGTACAATTGCTATTAATTGCAATGATTGAGCTTGTTTATGTGCCCAAATCGAAACGCACCAAGCGTCTCAAAGCACTGGCATGCCCGCGATAAATTCATAAGTGCGTTTCATTCGCTTGTCGATACATGCATCCGTGGCTTAATGGTTTCAATATCAGGCTTCTGTACTAGAGTCCCTGTGTTCGAATCCTGCAGTCGGACAATTTTAATGATGTTTATTTAATTATTTATTACGCAATAAACTGTTGAAAATGACGAGTTTACTAAGTCACAAAGCCGTTTGAAGCCAAAAAGACGAAGTTTAGGCAAATCCATGTACTTCCCATAATTCCCATGCTGGGACAACCACTCCCATTGTAGCTCACGTAGACACTAGCGCCAGAGTTCCCTCTAGTAATTTTGTAGGAAACTCTATGGGCAAGCAAACCCTCCGTGAAGCCCACACATTTGCTCAGTAGTGGCCCAGCACGTGACCTCGTTAGTCGAGATCACGGAGCAAGAATCAAGTTTTGCGGAGACGTTTGGTGGCCAGTAGCTATGCCAATAGTTTTTATTCAGTGCACGCTTATGCAGCTGCCCTACTGCGGATCTGCTTAAAGAGCAAGAACACTAAAACCAACTGCTCATTTTGACGTGCTATCACGTGCTGGGCCGACAAATTTGTCTTCAATTGCGTTGCGCGATGCTCTTCTTTACTATATGTCTCAATAAGGTTACCAAAGTGGTTACTAAGACCACTAGACCAACTAGACGACGAAGAACGGCGACTGTAGATGGATATTACGAGTGTCCTCTGTGAAACAGAGGGGCGGCGAGTGCCACGAAGCATTGTATTTTTACCTTCTACTCCTCAGCCGTGATTCGTGTTTTGTCGAACCTGACAAGAATTCATTTCCCCACAGTATATATTTGGCGCCACCAAATCGCTATCCGCATATTAATGAGCCTTTCCTTCGTGGTAAATCTTAAGCAAATTGACCTCAGTGCCTATTCCGAACGGTCTATTGTTTTCAGACAGGAGCCTGTTAAGTTTCACGAAGTAACGGCATGTGTTTGTCACGTTTAGACGATAAGCCAGGAAATGCACATTCTACAGGCGGCAAGGCCTATATATATGGCAGGGCTGCGTGATACTCATGCAATGAACCCAATTTTTGCGAAATTGTAATTTATCAGCGATGAAATGTTCTGTGACATGTGCATTACTACGAATGTGATGTTTCCGTCATGTGCAGATATATAGGCATTGAACTTGGGTAATAGTCATTCAATTTTTGTTATCTCAGCAAAATTTGTAACGTGGCGGATGTAAGACGACGATAACCTACGTCGGACGCTGAAAATCTAAAATTGTCATTAACGTACGCCAGTCCGCAGCAACATTATTTTCTGTCCGCAGCGTATGCCGTGTCACCGAGGGGGCTTTATGCCCGTGTACGATAGAAGCCTCGCACTACTTGTGAAATTGAGTTGGTTGGTTATACCAGGTTATACAGGGTGCCCCAACTATCATGCACCAAGATATAAAGATATGCAAATGCAATGTGGCTGTACAGAAACAAGATAATGTTGTTTGCCGTCGCTAGGAGATACTGAGATTATTTTCTGCACTCCACCTAATTACATAATTAGATCTGAATTAACTAATCAACTTCTAAAACACTATAATCCAATTAAAAGTGTCAATGCGAAAATTGTAGAGACATGGACAACTCCCGATACAGCATTCTGTTGCTCAGTACGTGCTACATGAAAGTTTTTTTCCGAGGGTGAAAGAAGCCTGCGAATACACGCAAAGTGCCTCGAGCGGTCAGTCGCGCGGCAATCTAGGGTCTATTCGCAGGCTTCGCTGACGCTCGGAAAAAAACTTTCATGTAGCACGAAGTGAGCTACAGAAAGCTGTATCGGGAGCTTTCAGCGTTTCTCTACAATTTTGTCATTGACACGTTTAACTCGAATCATAATATACGAGATGTTGATTAATTCAGACTAATTATATCTCCAAGCGACGGCACATAACATTACCTTGGTTTTTTCCAGCTATGTGGGGTTTGCATATTTTTAAAGTTTGGTGCGTGATAGTTTGGACACCCTGTGTGTGTGCGTGTGTGCGTGTGTGCGTGTGCGTGTGTGTGTGTGTGTGTGTGTGTGTGTGTGTGTGTGTGTGTGTGTGTGTGTGCGTGCGTGCGTGCGTGCGTGCGTGCGCGCGCGCGCGCGTGCGCGTGCGTGTGTGTGTGTGTGTGTGTGTGCGTGTGTGTGTGTGTGTGCGTGTGTGTGTCTATATATATATATATATATATATATATATATATATATATATATATATATAAACCGTACAGGTGTTTGGCTTCAACGATATGACACGTACTGTTCAATAAGATTGCATGTGTTATAAGGGGGCCGAGGAGATGTAGATGAGACGTCCAGCTTGTTGGTTGATATGAAGTTATTGTAGCCTTGAACAAAAGGAAATGGCAGGCATATGATAACCAGAAAGAAGTTCGGTTTGTCACCCTGCAGTCGGTAGTCAGGAAAATGATTTACAAGGTGCTGGAAGGGAAGAAGATATTGAACAGCGAAACGCAATCGTCGTACTTTCTGAGGCGGCATACCTTTACAGAAAGCGCAGGGGAAGAAAAATAGCGCGGTTTTATGCATACGCGCCGTTATAACTAGCTAAATGGACAGCCAAAATCATACACAAGAGCGAAAATATATGCGTATGATGGCAATGAGGTGCACGGGCAATGAGCAAACAAGAAGTGAACTACGTATTTAATAGTGTTATTCTTTCGAAGCACTCGTCAAATGCTCAATGTCCTTACGGACATGCACATGTGTGCGTGTGTCACAACGCACGCGAGCAATTTGCAGAGAACCCGATGGCAGAGCGATCGCATTTTTGCATCAACTTCGTTTAGTATAACACTTGGCACAGTTAATTGCCTGGTTTGTAGAAAAAAAATTCAAATTTGCCTGCGTTTATGGGGATGCAAGCTGCTGCCGGCGACGCGACAAGCATAAACTTGTTTCGCCGCCTGCCGTCAGCTGCAGAAAGCAGCGTTTCCGGAGGGGCTGCCACGTGTTTCCCGCTCCTGGAACAGGCGACTGTCCTCCCTGAAACGCTGCTTTCTGCAACTGACAGCAGGCGGCGAAACAAGTTTATGCTTGTCGCTTCGCGGCTGCCTCTTGTGTTTTCATACGCACAGGCAAATATGTAGTTTTCTGAAAAACTAGTGAATTAACTGTATCAAGTGTTACACTAAACGAAGTCGACACCAAAATGCGATCGCCCTGCAAAATTTTAGCAAGTACAGTACAGCGGTGAGCGCAAAATCTTTTTGAGAACGCATGCAGCGAAATGTTCAGGATCCCGTACATCAAGGCAGGGTTGAAGCAACGTTGGGTTGAAGGGTGTCCATGCATGTGGCGTCGTAGACGGGTGAAGACAAAGTTGTAGCCGAAGCCGTGTAGGGTGTGTGTTGTGTCTCGTCTGGTCGTGGTGTAGCGTGCGGACTCTACAATGTTTGCATATGTAAAATATCGCGACAATTATCGAGCTATACTACCTGTGCGGCTCATCAAATCTTTTGAGCCGGAAGATGAGCGAGATTTCTCGAAAACGACTGAATATCAAGCACACTGGTGCAGCGAAGATGGAAGCACAGAAGGCTACTACCCGGCCTTTGTTCATGCCCTCGCAGGTGAGTAAGCCTTGCTTGCAGATGTTTATATTATTACATTGCGCAGTTTTTTGGTCTTATGAAGTTTCCATCGATACTCGGCTGCCCATATTTAGCTTTTTTTTTTGGTCCACATGGCAGCGCTGTTATCTTTACCAAAAGTTTGCGAGAACCACCGCAGGGATTAGTAAAGGGGCCCAGTGGAAATTTTGTTCGAAAGCGGCAGTGTAGTACCTCATTCTTATGATATTAAGGAGCGCCTGAAGTGCAAGTGAGGTGTTAGCATCGTACCAGAAGGCATTAACGTATTACCTTTGCACTGCGGTATTGTGTGCTTGCGCCGACGTCGCGCAATCTCGCGTAACCTCAACAGATGGACATGCCCATCTTTTGGGACGTGCCCAGCCTATTTCTGCTTTTCATGAAATCGCTGCTTTCTCATGTGGTCATGCATACGTGGACAGTTAGGCGAAACGACTGTCACAGGAATTTCATTCTGCATGGCCAGGACTTCCGCGTCAATGCCTTATTCCTGAGCGTTAAGGTTGTTGCAAACAGGTCTGAGGATAAGTTTTCAACAAAACTTTTTCTATTTATCTTTCATATTTCATTGTTTTGCATTCTTTAGCCTTGGGATCATTCTCTGCCTGATCATTCTTTGTCATGATTGTCCGAGTTAATGTTAGTAACTGCTAAGCTGGTCAAGGCCTGGTAAGATGTACAATTTTTCCTAAGTATGGACAGCTGGGTCATTTGGTTGTGATTGGCATTATGAAACGTCGTTCCAGCGCACAATTAAACACGGACGAGAAGAGGACAACACGAACGCCGGCGTTCTTTTTCCGCTTTGTGCTGTTTATGAATAAGCAAATTCAGGCTAATTTGTTGACAGATCTTTGGTGACCTGTATGAACACTGAAAATAGATTGCTGCTTTGCAGACTACTGACTTCTCTTGAAGTTCAGGAGACTGTACTGGAAAGTTACGAGGCAGTCAGCAGTAATTTTGTTCTCTTCCTTTTGTTATCCTACTAATTTACAAACTACAACAACTTAATTGGTACTATTTATAGTGAGGAAAATGCGAACAGTGGGGTCATGTGGCACAAGCATAGTTATGATTCGTTGTTCCTCCTGCATCATTGCTGCTCTTGCAGTGCAAATGTATTCCTGGTGCTATGAAACTTGGAGCTCTTTGATTGTGGGAGCAAAAGCAGTGATGCAGGTTAGGAAGCAGGGCATGTGCGAGCCATATCACGCAGCACGAGTGGTGACAGTTGTATGCACTCTAACTATATTGGCAAGTGAAAATGGCATTGCTGAACTGGGAAATGTAAAACGACCATTGAACAAAGCAGTAGTGTAAGCAGCCATGCACAATGACTGGTCAGCGGCATGCTCTTTCCCTACAGGTACGCTTCGGCCACACATTTTGTTCTTTCAATTTCATTTGACCTTGATTATACATTACAGTCTGCAAAAAAGAGTTGAAAAGTACAGTGGCCGTTAGTCTCGGCAACCATTTGGGTAATCATGGAATATGAGTGAAAGAAAGGTAGTTCAAGGAAATTGTTATAAATATAATTGTGGCCAGCTTATTGCAGTGCGACTCTTAAATTTTCAGTTACGTTGTACATCTATGTGTAGCTGCATGCATTTGATCTTGGCTGTTGACTGCAGTTAAATGTGACCAATGAACTGTGGTGCTCTTTTGGTTTTAGACACTCTGGAAGTCCTGAATGCCAAATTAAAAAAAATGAGGGAACCTTTTCCCCGATTAATTAAAATTGAAGATCAGCTGGGACCTCGCAAGCAAAGGGTGAGTGTTTCTGAGCACTAGTAATTTGAAGGTCTAGTCATTGCTTTCCCACTATATCTTGATACCACCAGGACCTTGTATGCTAGTTACGTGGCATTCGAAGCTTTAGCAAGATATCAGTGAGATAATGATTGCATTGTCAGCTACTAAGAAGTTGTGCAGATACCATTCAGTGTGAAATTCGGATGTTATGCAAAGCATTTTTCAGCTACCTGCCTATTGAGCATTTCAACTGAGCAAAACCAAGTGGATGAGTGAGTTTTTGTAAATTGAGTAGTTGTGTGTGGGTATTGAGTGTATGCATGTGTGAGGACAGCAGCGTAACGATGACCATGTTGCAAAGGATCATAAGGCAGCAATGGCATGATCGGCCATTGCCAATGCTGGCTGTTTGTCGCATCTTTAGGATATGGCAATTATTGGGTTCTGCGGTAGTGGGCAAACTAAGGAGAGACACTGATTGTGATGTCATCGGCGACTGTCATAATTGTTGAGGCTTAGGGCTATGTCATGCAGGGTATGCGAAAATGATGGAACTTGTACTTCAGTGAAGAGTGAAAATGGTGGAATTTGTACTCCAGAGAAGAGATAAATATGATTAGCCTGGTAGTCACGAAGTTCAGTTTCTACATTGCGTAAACTGCTATGAAAAGAGTACTGGGAAAAGTGGGCCGGTCCCAAAGAAAGTACAGCAAGGCACCTAAAGAACGAGCGGTCATAGAGAAAGAGAAAGAAGACAAGGAACAGGTGTGTGGTACATGCACTGAGTGTTTCAAAGAGCTGGCTGGCTTTAGAACAAGAGAAGCATGCGTGTGATTGTGACCTAGTGGTTGAAGCACCAAGCTGCTGTGCTCAACGGTAGAGGTGTGATTCCACCATTGGGCCACATTTTCTTTTTTTTAAAGCGAGGAGAGACAAGAACCTACGCACCTACCTACTACGAATTGTAAAGAATGAGACAAAGAATGCTTTATATTCAAATATGCTTATAGGTTTATAGGTACTTAATCTTGAGGTAACATTTCATTCCTACTCTGATCCTGCCTGTGTAGAAGGAGCCAACACCGAGAGATGCCAAAAAGCAGCGGCTGGCAGCCACAGAGGCTCTGCACGACAGAATTTTGCACCAGCATGAGGTAGGAACAAAACATTGAGGACTATTTTGGAACCATATTATGTGGCAAAATGGCCAGAAGCACAGTACTCAGTATTTTATAGTGATCCATATTTTTTTGCACTACTTCAATTTTCAGTCCAGTGAATCGCAAACGGAAGGGCTGGTGGCTCAGCTAAAAGCCACAATTGAGAAGCAGGCGAAGGAGCTTAAGAAAGTTAAGCTCGAGCTCAAAGAAGCCGGAGAGCTAAATAAAAAGCTCACCAATGCATTGCTGGAAAAGATTGGTGAGTACGTTATGCATTTCTCAGGTAGCCTATCACCCTGCAACAGGAAATAGTGACCACCATGATCAAATTTCTGCTAGGAGGCACATTAACAAATTGCAGGGGCTTTGCTTGCTTATACAGATTGGTGCTCATTGGCTTGTAATTTTACCATGAGTGCTGGAGAGCACATGCACTTTCTTATGACCTCTTGCTGCTGGTACTTCTTTGCAATGAATAAGAATATGCTCCTGTTAGATATTAAAAAAAAAGATTCATTGTGTGGATAATGAGCTATTGTTTCATCATGCCAGCTACGTGCAACGCTGCCATAGAAACGTCTGCATCTGCATAAGGGACGAAATAACAATGATTTTATAGATCTATTTGCTCTGGTGCTCTCTTAGCAGAAATCACAATATTGCACTTGAATGAGAAGGGGAACCGAGGGGCCTTAATTTTGTGTATCATAGCCATAACAAGCCAACAGATAATTGTGTTAATGAAAGCGTAGGGGAAATTATTTGTAGTTTTAATTGAAGTATAGGAATGGTAAAGCAATGGGAAATGTAAGGGATGGAAAGCAACTTGCTGCTCGTGGGGACTGAGCCTACAACATGCAGTAAATGCACGCATTATGCAAAGGTCATGGGTTCGGCCCCCACCAGTGGCAAGTTGTTTTTTCATCCACTTATTTTTTTTTATTTATTCATTTTACATTTAAATTAAATGTACACCGAAATGCCCCCTATGCTTTCCTTGACTGTAATTCCCTATGCTTTCCTTGACTATAATTTGTTGGTTTTTTATAATTTCACTTAGTCATTATGTTTTGCTAGACAGCCCACCATGGTGGCGTTGTCGCTTTCGCATTGCGCTGCTAAGCCCGAGGGTGCAGGATGAGATCTCGACCACGGTGGCCCCATTTGGGGGGGGGGGGGGCAAAATGCAAAAACGCTCATGTTTTGTGCAGTAGTGTGCATTAAAGAGCTGCAGGTGGTCAAAATTAATCTGGTGTCCCCCCACTATGGTGTGCCCTGTAATCATGTCATGGTTGACATGTAAAACTCCAGAATTTAATTATTTTAATAGTTTGTTAGATGACCTGCAGCATGTAAAACGATTGTGAAATTCCCAGCTGCTTCTTTGTGCATTTTTCACACACAGTTCACGGTCATAAAAATTGCTATTTATATTTATATCCAGGATAACCCTTGCTTTATGCCAAGTTATTTGTTATTATTGTCACTGTTGGCATTCTCTATTCATACCTGGTGACTTTCTCAAAATTGTTCTTGGAGTTTACTGGTTTAAGCTTATTATCAAAGTAATTGTAGGTAGAAATACTGAAGCCACTGGCCTAACAAACTGAATCTGAGCAGATTGATCATGTCAGTGACATTTCGTACTGATGGTACCTCAGTTCAGCTTGGTCAAGGAAATAAGCACCGTTGGTGATAGTAGTGCCTGTGGATTTCACCATGCCTTCCTTTGTCATGGTGTTTCTAACTCCCTTTTGTCAAGATTTACGAACAAGCCTACATCGCTACCCTTGCATGATGGCATGTTCTTCATGCTGGGGCATGAAGAAGGTGTGCACTAACTTCGTGTACTCAATTTATGACCTCTTCATGTTGCTGAAGCAGTGGCAGGCAGTAATAAACTTTTTCTGCAGATTTAGGTGTACAGCAGTCATTCATTGGCAGTTTACCTGAACAGTGCATTAATGAATTTATATGCAGAGGTTGCTCGGGGGAAAGCCCAAGAGAAGGACGCCGAAGTCAGTGCACATGCCAGAAGGGATTGTGCGCAGGTAGAGTGTATGAGCAACCTGTCTGTGGGCTACCGGCAGCCAACAGAGGCTTCAGGTCTGCCTCAACAAACTGCAGGCCAAGTGACCGACAAACCAGCATCTCTGAATGAAGGTACTGTTATTTCTGTGTGGCTATCTGGTTTTGGATTGTCGACTGGCCTTTCTTTCTGGGCCCGTGCAGTGTTAATCAGTTTTAAAAAAGCCGCTTTCTGAAAGAAAGTTGGTTGAATGTGAAGCTTTCCCCAATGCAAACTGAAAGTCCAAAGCCAATGACCACGCAAGGAACTCATTAAGTGCTGAGCGACCCGATGGTACGCATATGTGATTTGATCTTGTTTAGGATTGCATTTTTTGAGTGTTGAAGTTGAATGAAGACACATTTCGTTAAATTCCACAGCCTTTACTTTAGATCGTGTAGCCATTGATTACGTGCACACACACTCGCATAGTATTGCATTGTGATCGCTAGGGTAGACGGTCAGAGACTCTGCCATCGTAACATGACACAGCCTGCTTGCAAATGTGAGATCAGCGCTGGAACAGTGTTCTGTCGTGGGTCTCTGTAGCATCTTAATTTCAACGTGTAGTGATCTAGCATTAAACTCAATACATTTATCATGCTTTTTTGCCACATCGATGTTAAAAGGTACTTGCACACAAGGATCAGCGTACTGTGGGACTTTCAGGCCTTTATTGTTTGTGCGATAAATGTTTGAGTCGCAACGACACGTGTTCGGTCTGATGTACAGGCTCGTCCACTCTTGGGGTGAACACGGCTCACCAGTGCGTCCGGCGCGGCGGCGCATCGAAGCGAAGCGGCGCAGGCGCACACGGACCTGGGGGAGGTGCTTCGCGTCGTCTGCTACAGTGCTGGAGCGCGTCGCCCTGGCTTTGCTGTAAAGTACACTTCGCTAGACCAAGGTGACTGAGCGACCGAGGCGGCGTTGCAGGAAGGTGCACTTCACTAACTGGAGCATTTTCCATCTGGTTCGGTCTACGGCTTGTGAACAGCCTGCTTAATCAATATACATTAACAGAAACAAGCTTCTTACCACATAAATCACTTAGCATGTTTGTATAAGTGATGAGGGTAAAAATGCAGTCATTTTTTCGCGCTCTTTGTTAGGCTGGGGCGTAGAGGCGACCCTTGATAGTCGTAGACCGAACCAGCTGGAAAATGCTCCAGTTAGTGAAGTGCGCCTTCCCGCAACGCCGCCTCGGTCGCTCAGTCACCTGGGTCTCGTGAAGTCTACTTTACAGCAAAGCCAGAGCGGCGCGCTCCAGCACTGTAGCAGACGACGCGAAGTGCCTCCTACAGGTCCGTGTGTGTCTGTGCTGCTTCGCTTCGATGCACTGGCGCCCCGCGAAGCGCGGCCATGGGGAGCCGTGTTCCCCCTAAGAGTGGCCGAGCCTGTACATGCTTATGATCGCAAGACTAGTAGACATCTCGACTGCACATATATACAGTTCGTCTGGGTAGCGTGGCGTTGAACCACTTTTCTTTAAGACACGAGAAGAAAGGGGGTTAACCGAGGGGCCCGATTTTTATTAGTCATATCATGAGAAGCCAACAAACACTGAAACCAAGGACAACATAGGGCAAATTATTTGTGCTTAATAAATGAAATAAAGAAACGATAAATTAATGGAAATTTAAGTGGATGAAAAAACAACTTGCCGCCAGTGGAAACCGAACCCACAACCTTCGCATTTCGCGTGCGATGCTCTACCAATTGAGCTACCGCGGCGCTGTTTCCCCATCCTCTTTCTTCGGTATTTATGTGTCCTAGTAGAACCCTGGGAATGTTAGCCAGTGCCACCACTCACAGACCATGGCAGTGGACGTGGAACGTCCTTTTCGCCGCAGGCGTCACGAGAACGTTATCTTTTTGGGTGAAGGCAACTGGTCAATAAACCCACATATGCTACCTGAAGGTATCAAGGTAGCCGGATTCGAGACCCTCGTTATGTAATGAACGAAAAGAAAGGCGGTTAACCGAGGGGCCTGATTTTTATTAGTCATATCATGAGAAGCGAACAAACATTGGCACCAAGGACAACATAGGGGAAATTATTTGTGCTTAATAAATGAAATGAAGAAATGATAAATTAATAGAAATTAAAGTGGATGAAAAAACAACTTGCCGCAGGTGGGAACTGAACCCACAACCGCACCCGCGAAGGTTGTGGGTTTGGTATTATGGCACGTGTGATGCAGTTTTCGCTGAGAGCATGCATCAATGTGGCTTACTGCATCTACAATTTGCGTATGCACGTCGTGTGTCGTCATAAACCTTAGACACCATAAATGACTGTGCTTAATGCCTGCGACCGCCATCAGATGCAGCATCATGTCAGTCTGCCTATGTGTATGTTTGTCCGCATGCTCCCATGATTTCTGACTGAAAGCCTGCTATGACCACCATATGTTTCAATCAATGTTGTCATTTTTTGCAGTGGAGGCCACAAACGTGCCAGGCACCGTAGCGGAGGCCCCAACTTCCGGAAGTGCACTTGCACTCTGCGCTACTTTGCCTAGTGCAGTGGACCCAGGGCCGTCATCCCCTCCTGGTGGACTTTTTTCCACTGTTGATGGAGAGGTGAGGCCAAATTTCTGTATGACTAAATCTTCATAGATATGCTTTCCAATGGAATGTCAGGAAAAAAAGGTCCGTGTGTCATCGATTATTGCCACAAATAAGGAATGTGAGGTGAATGCTTATACAGGAAATCTCAATATAACGAAATTCAGGGGACCACGGTAAATTGTTGATTACTCTGAAAGATCGTTATAGTGAAAGCCCCAAAATTAACCATTCCGCCCATCAACCTATCAGTTCACAAGTTGTCACCATACGAACTATTCACAATAACGTCGCTGTAGGCTCTGACCATGTGCTGCTGCTAGGTATTTTCCACAGATTCCGCTGCCGTGCACAATGAAGCACTGTATAGTAAGAGTGACGTGTGCAAAACAAGACGCTGACGCTGAGAAAATTGCCGACAAAAATGTAGCTCTATGTCGTCCCCAAAGCGCAATGTTCTTGCTTTTTGTTTGTTTTTCACATTTTTTGCCGTGTACACCACAAGTGTCTCGCTCGAGGCAGACATCTGAACTATGTCAAAGTGCAAGCAAGCGTCAACAACACTGTCTAGAAAGTGCAAACTGTGACCGTGTGACATCCCCATGAGTACAGAGGTTACATTTCACTGTGCATATAGCTAATCCAACCGCAGAAAGAAGCGCGGAAGAAAGGTGTGCACAGAAAGAAGGGTGAAAAAAGGAAGAGACATGCTTCCGTTGCTAGGCGATATTTTTCTGGTCGGAGCATGTGCTTGCAAAACCTTATGCGCCGTCGGTTCCACCTGCCTACATTCTTTTTTTCTCTGGTCCCGTCTCACGGTTTTCGGGACGAACCCATGCGCCGTGATGTCCACTCTCTGTGCCTTGTCTGCTAGCCTACTGTTTTGGCTGCTGTGAAGAATACATGGAAATCTAAGAATCCTCACATTTCGGAACATTAGTTTATAGTACTGAGGTGTTAACATCACAAGAAAAGTGAATAGCGATCACTATTCTGAAAATTTTGGTATTCTGAAGTTCGTAGTACTGAAATATTTTTACATTGAAACTGCAAGAAGTCGGCAGGGGATTTCTGAAAAGTTTGTTAATGTGGTGTTCATAGAAACGAGGTTTCACTGTGCACTATTGACTCTGAACACACTTCGGCCTCAAGAGAAGTCAGCCTCACGTTTGTTACTTGGAGGACAGTTAAAGGTCGATAATGGTTTAGCTTGAACTGGGAAACTTGTCATCAGCACAAAAAAAAGGGGCATACGGTAAGGCACAGATATTGCTGAGCACAACCACTAAACGTCAGACCTTTTATTTAAGCAGTATAGACACTTTAACATTAGGAGATAAGATCCGCATGCTGATCTTATCTCCTATTTTTGCATGGGACCTTGCACCCTTGAAAAAGCTTTCACAGGGCCTGGAAAGTCCTTGAATGTCCTTTAACTTTTCTCTCGGAGACCTGCAGAAACCCTGGTTTAGGTATTTCCAATAATTTTGTCTTCCGACAATGGTGGAGGGCTCACCCATTGTGCAACACTGAAGCTTCCATTCAGCCAGCTTCACGGGGAGGGGGATTAGGGGCTGGGAACGGAGGATGCTTTCTTCTGCCGTGCAATGCAACTCCTAGCTTTAGCTGCACTTTGTAGTGCAGGAAAAGGGTGTGAGTAGTGTGGCAAAAAAGTGAGAAACAGGGATGGCTTATTAGCAGTTTATCAAATGCCTTTACTTTTGCTATTACTGGAGCGCCATATGTAAAAAATTCTCGCAGCTTAGATTCATGTACACTACAGCTCTCGCTAATAACACTCCCAGATATAACGAATTATTGGTTCAAATCACCACGTTTCATTGCATTAATTTACGATTTTCTAAGCATGCTTGTTGAAACTGCGTCCACATATAATGAACATATTCAATAGCGCTGTGCTGTTACAACGAACATTTCAAGTAGAACTTGTTGCTAGCAGAGTTGGTTGAAATCTAATGACTACACTGTTGCACCAAAAGGAAAACTAAAGACTTAGGAGGGAGAGTAAGAAGCGACAAGTCAAGCACTGAACTTCAACTGATTTTATTCTTACAGCAGAGCAGGGAGAATCAACAAATGCGCATGCATACGTCAGTATTGTCTAGAGCGATTACAGTGATGTTTTTAACAGCTGCATTTCGTTGTCAAAGAGGAACACAGACATATCACTAATGCAACTCGTGCCTCTCTCTTTTATGCTTTTTTTATGTATTGCCACTTCTGCCAAGTATCTTAATCTCGTGTAGTAGTGGCTGGCACGTGCCTGCTACGCGCATTACCTTTATTAATTATAGACAATTCATGCTCCTGGGCCTGGTCATTGACACATTTCACATATGGTCTAGTGTGGTTTTTCTGGCATCCTGACTTTTTTGTTAACGTGACTTATGCACGGGCACAGTCCATCCAACTTGCGTGGTGCAGAGAAAACTGGCACACCAAATAGGCATATCACATGAAAGAGAGGCATGAGTTGTATTAGTGATATCTGTTTTTCTGTTTGACGTGATGCAGCTGTTGAAAACATCACTGTAATCGCTCTAGACAACACTGATGTGCGTATGCGCATTTGTTGATTCTCCCTGCTTTGCTGTAATAATAAAATAAGTTGAAGTTCAGCGCTTGACCCGTCGTTTCTTACTCTCTCTCCTAAGTCTTTATGTTCCTTTTGGCACAACAATGCATTCATTAGAAACATTTCAAACCTGGCCGCGGTAAAAGGAGGGCGCTTGCCAAGTTCGTAAGTTTGAAGTGGTGACGGGACTTGGCGCATCCTCCGCTGCAGTTTAATCATGACGAAAATATAGCTGCCAAGTGTGGATTTCAGAAGCCACAAGGGAATTCACTCCTTTTCAACCATGCAAGGGTAATCACACTTTCAAGGCATGTCTCCTGTGGGTTTCAGAACAATGCCATGTAGTGTATGATGGCGGTGGTCTTTGGAGACTGGCACGCGTAGCTCTCTAAGTCACATGCACCGCGCTGTTCTCCATGTGACACTGCTTGCAACCTTGATGGCACTCCATTCTTGCACTGTTCTCTGCGTGGCGCTGCACCTATTTGAAACGATTGTTTTGCTTTCTCTATCGATTTCATAATTTCAAGGTTAGACTGTGAAATATGAATGTTTGCTACCCTTAATGTGGGAAAATTTTATAAGTTTAATCCTTTACAAAAAAGTAAATTTCTTGGTGTGGTTGGGTTTAATCCCGTTTTTATAAAACTTGTTTGAGGTGCAGAAGTTGGAAATTATGGGGTTGTATCAGAAATCGAAGGAGCTAACCTTTATAATATTGTTTTATACAGACGTGTTTTAGTGTTAAGAGTACAAGCTCAGAAAAAAAATCACTTCATATCTATTGCAGGTGCAGATTCGTGTGGGATACGTGATGCCACTGAGCAAGTGGCATTACATATTAAAATCCACATGTGATGCAAAGTGCACAATAAATGTTGCACGACATTTATGGACACCAGCAGAAGCAGGTGAAAGAAGCCTGACCGGCCAGGCCTGCCGTACAATGTCCGAGGCATCCGGCAAACTCCAAGCAACACCGGATAAAGTGGCTGCTGTAAAGAGTAAGTCAGCAGTCACCTTGTTTAAGAAACATGACAGTATATACGTAACAGTTATCTGGATGATTTAACATATTGCGTGATATATGCACGACGCAAAGAAATGCCAAAGCAAGAACGAGGCAAGTGCCTATGTGTACTATCTTTTTCCTCTGCTGTATATCCACTCTGTCTTGGCATATAATTTAAATGTATCTGCAGTTATGAAAAGCAGCAGAAAATAATTTTGAGATATTCGTTTCTGGCAAAAACAGTCCACAATGTTTCCCCCGTAATTAGTTTAAATGAAAAACAATTAAGAAAGTCAGGTGGCTACATGTGCCTTAAATTGTACATGAGGCATTAATTTTGTAAGGACCTTAATTGGCAGCTTGAATTATGTTCACCTGCTGCTTATTGTCTTTATAACAGAAGCGAGCATTTAAGCACCTCATTGTCTTTGAAAATTCTAATGTAGACTTGGCATGTGTTGTAGCTTTTCATGCTGCAGCTTTCATTTCACTGTTTTGAAGAAATGCTTCTGAAGAAAATTGGGTTCCGACACAGCTTGGCAAATTTTGTTGTCTGAAAAGAAGCTTTTTAAACCGCTGCCTTCCAATGTGTTGACTGTGGTCACCTGGTTGCCACTTTACAATCTGTAGCGTTCACAGCCATGCAATTGCAAAACAAAACACTGTTTTGATGATTGAAATTTGTAAGATATGGCCTATCAGCACTTTCAGTGATCTCATTTTATTTGAGCATATAAGAATGAGAAAAAAAATGCTGCACAAAGAAAGCACCTCGTACATTAGTCGCATGTACGCTGTGACATGAATAGCTGATTTTGTCCTATGCAAAGCATCCTATAGACTTTCATGCCTGTCGTTGGTGCCAAAGAAAGCGAGGCGGTGGGCATCACGCAGATTTCCAGCACTCGCCACCAGCCTGGATTAGAATGGACAACTATATAGTGTGGCTGTAACTGGCATTCTTTTTCTGGGCAGATTCAGTTGTTTTATGGATCAAAGTACCAGTAACTCTTGTACTGGCATGAAAGAACTGACGCAAATTCCGTTTCCTAAAAAATGTTTTGAAAACAAATGAGCATAAAAGATTGTTCTGTATTATTTTAAGATGCTTGTTTAGGCTCCTTTCCATTTAAGATGTAGGTTAGCTTAGCAAAGTAGCAATATGGAGATTGCAAACTAGAACACAAGCAATTTGCGGATTCCATGAACTGTGAGAATCGATATAAGTGAAGCTTTGTATGCTGTGTGGTTTGATTGACAATAATGACAAATGTGTAATTTCTTTAGCATGTAGTCCATTACAAGAGTGGTGAGATGATGTAAAATGTTTTCGCTACATGCACCACTGCTGTGTGTCTGCATTGTCCCTAGAACACACAGTAAGACGTGTTTACTTGAGGCGTTGTTGCAAGTCATTGTTCATAATCTCTGAGAGGGAATTGAGCATTGTCATGGCCTCACATGGCGCACCAAATTGTGGCGCAAGTATGAAACGTTCATAGAATTATGGGGCTGTGCCTACTTGAATTAGTTGTTATAATTGTATATGTATACAATGATGCAAGCATTCGCGGTCTGCACCACATTTTGCTGTGTAGCGAAGACGCTCCTCTTATGTGTGACGCTTCTTTCGGGCCTGGGTGTCCTTGACACCGTGTGCACGCCTTTGAGCCATCCTGCTTGCACGTGTTTATGGGCTTCTTCTACATACATGACCAGCACACTGTTGAGACTCCAGCTCAAAGCACTCTCTTCAGGCTAAGGACGATTGTAATGTTTACACTATCACTAGTCCAGCAGCTGCATGTTTGTAGCACAGGAATTAAAGATAGGCACACCACGTGCAGTACGCGCAAACTGAAATGCTAGCACAGCAGCGCTGGCCAGGATGTGCGGAGGTGAGTGCCATCTGATGGTGTTGCAAGAAACACAGCGGCACGCATGACAAAACCATAGCAGCAGGAGCGCCCGTAAAATTGGGAGAAGAGGCAGAGAAAGCTTCCCTTTCAAACATTGATTATAATTGCCATCATTTGCAGCTAAATAAAGCTTGCAAACCAGCCATGACTACAGCTTTTACATAAAATTGTTTGTTTATATATATGGCAAATGCTAAAGTTACGACCCGCTTGCCCCCAACTGCACGAGCAACAGGTAAAGGTAACAGCTAGGTGATGGCGTGGACAAACCAGGCAGCTTTCACCTTGCAGCTCTCCTGCATGCGTGGAGACAGTGTAGCCAAATTGTGGCCTCTCAATCTGACAGGAATTTGGGTGGTGGTAGAGCAGACAAATTATGCTTTGTGCAGGCTTTGAGTGCAGCTGCCATGCGACTAAACCTTGCAGTAAAGCTCCTGATAGAAGAAGCGTAGCTTTGGCGAAAAACCATGTAAATCTGCAAAACAATGTGATGCAAGTGTATGCATTCTCACTACAAATAAAGCTGCTCTGGCTTGCACACTGAGTAGCATATGTTTGTTTGTAATATTTTTTGCATTTTATTACCTGAAACATTGTTTAATCGATTTTTTGCTTAAAGTGATTGCAGTAGATTTACTTCTTCCCTTATTGCTACAAGTCATTGCAAAAACAATTTACTTCTACATTTATTACACTTGTCCTTTAGACTGCCTGGAGAAGTACATCAGGCAACATCCAATGGGGCCACCAGCACCACCTCCGGAGCACCGCATAGCGTCAGTGCGGAAGCACTTACGCAGCTTCTTTACTGAGGCAGGTCGCCAAGGAAAGCGAGTTAGAAAGTGAACAGTTGAAATCTTTTTTCAATAAAATGTGATTATATGCCACACAGTATGGTGCTTTACATTGATTCTTTATGGCACGAAAATGGCCGCATATACTTGGCCACATGTAGGTACAGACTATACACTTTGCAAGGCTCAAGATCACATGAAGATAGCGCCTCATGAGCTTTGCAAGTGCAGTGGCTGCTCCTTAAATTCGTTGCACAACTTGTCTTTGACCTGCTGTGCCCATGATCATATCCATCATGTCGCCCAGTGCCCACCGTGCTGCCCAGCACCCACTGCGCACGCCCAGCACCCACCGTGCCGCCCAGCAACCACCGTGCCACCCGTCACCCACCATTTCACCCGTCACCCACCATTTCACCCGTCACCCACCATTTCACCCGTCACCCACCATGCCGCCCAGCACCCAGCATGCCACCCATCACCATAATCCACCATGATGATGGGTGATGGATTCCACCATGCCCAGCAACGTGCAAATTTTCAATAGGGTCTGCCACATGGAACGCCCATTTCCCTACACATGGATAGAGACGCCATGAAGCTGCGCAGCGCGCAGAGCGGCATCGAAAGAAAAGGAAAAACGGCGCGAGCGCACTCGTTAGATTGATCTCAACGCCGTGACACCTACTCTGCCAGATGGAACGCCCATATCCCTACACATGCATAGAGACCCCATGAAGATGCACAGCGCGCAGAGCGGCATCGAAAGAATTGGGAAAAGGGCGCGGGCGCGCTCGTTGGATTGTTCTCCACGCTGCGACACCTACTCTGCCACATGGAACGCCCATATCCCTACACATGCATAGAGACACTCAGAAGATCTTCAGCACACAAATTGGCATCGAAAGAATCGGAAAAAGAGCGCGAGCGCGCTCGTTTGATTGATCTCCACGCTGCGACACCTACTCTGCCACATGGAACGCCCATTTTCCTACACATGCATAGAGACATCACCAAGATGCACAGCGCGCAGAGCGGCATCGAAAAAATGGGAAAAAGGGCGCGAGCACGCTCGTTAGATTGATCTCCTCGCTGCGACACCTACTCTGCCACATGGAACGCCCATATCCCTACACATGCATAGAGACACTATGCAGATGCACAGCGCGCAGAGAGGCATCGAAAGAATGGAAAAAGGGCGCGAGCGCGCTCCTTAGATTGATCTCCCCGCTGCGACTCCTACTCTGCCACATGGAACGCCCCTTTTCCTACACATGCATAGAGACATCACCAAGATGCACAGCGCGCAGAGCGGCATCGAAAAAATGGGAAAAAGGGCGCGAGCACGCTCGTTAGATTGATCTCCTCGCTGCGACACCTACTCTGCCACATGGAACGCCCATATCCCTACACATGCATAGAGACGCCATGAAGCTGCGCATCGCGCAGAGCGGCATCGAAAGAATGGGAAAAAGGTCGCGAGCGCGCTCGTTACATTGATCTCCACAATGCGATACCTGCTGTGCCACAAGCAAAGGGCCTATTCAAAGCAATGCAAAAAGACGCCACGACGATGCACAGCGCGGATAGCGGCATCGAAAGACTGCGAAAAAGGGACGCTCGCGCTCACTACATGAATCTCCACGCTGCGACACCTGCTGTGCCACAGGGAAAGGGCATATTCCTACCTATGCAAAAAGACGCTACGAACATGTGCAGCAAGCACCACAACGTCGAAACAATAACGGATGAGCAGGAGTTTGGTCTTTATATTGATCGCGACGGTGCGACTTCCTGCTCTCCCACATGGAACGCGTATGTTCCTACACGTGCACAGAGACATCACGAAGATGCAAAGCGCGATGAGCGGCGTCGAAAGATTAGAAAAAGGGCGCGAGCGCGGTCCTTACATTGATCTCCACGCTGCGACACCTGCTGTGCCACAAGCAAAGGGCCTATTCAAAGCAATGCAAAAAGACGCCACGACGATGCACAGCGCGCATGGCGACATCGGAGGACTGCGAAAAAGGCACGGGCGCGCTCACTACATTAATCTCCACGAGGCGACACTTGCTGTGCCACAGGGAAAGGGTATATTCTTACCTGTGCAAAAAGACGCCACGAACATGCACAGCAAGCACCACAACGTCGAGACAATAGCGGAAAGAGCAGAAGCGCGGTCTTTATATTGATCTCGACGGTGCGACTCCTTGCTGTGCCACATGGAACGCGCATATTCCTACACATGCAAAGAGACACCAAGAATATGCACAGCGTGCAGAGCGGCATAGAAATAATAGGAAAAAGGGCGCCAGCGCGCTCGTTACGATCTCCACGCTGCGACACCTACTGTGCTACATGGAACGCGTATGTTCCTATACATGCAAAGAGACACCACGAAGATGCACAGCAGGATGAGCGGCGTCGAATGACTAGTAAAAAGGGCGCGCGCTCGCTCTTTAGATTGACCTCCACGCGGCGACACTTGCTGTGCCACAGGGAAAGGGCATATTCTAACCTATGCAAAAAGACGCCACGATCATGCATATCACGCACCGCAGCGTCCGAACACCAGCGGAGAGAGCAGGAGCCCGGTCTTTACATTGATTTCGACGGTGCTACACCTGCTGTGCCACATGGAACGCGCCTGTTCCTACACATGCAAAGAGACACCACAAATATGCACAGCGCACTTAGCGGCATCGAAGAACTCCCGCGTGACATCAAGCCTGGAACGCCACCTAGCCCCCACGTGACCTTGTCCGAATCGCCTTTAAAAGAGCGTCAACAGGAATTTGTCTTCAGTGGGCGCGGCGGGACCAGCGTAGGCATGTGGTCTCACAAGCTTCTCTTCTGCCTTGTGCAGGTTAGTACCGATTACTGTTCTGTTAAAAGTGATTGCCGCTGTCTTCTGGTCCTGCCATGCCCACAGCAGTTCGTTGAAATTGCCTACAATGCTTTTTGTATGTGCAAACTGCTCCTATGTGGAGACGTTGAAACTAATCCCGGTCCGGATACTAGTGAAACGCTGAAAGAATTACTTGAAGGGCAAAAAGGCCTAGCCAATGAAGTGACTGCTTTGAGAGAGCAACAGAGCAATATGGAAAAACTCATGAATGATATGAGACTAAGGTTTACAGCCTTGGAGAAGCAGACAAACAGGATTGACACTCTAGAACAAACAATATACGAACTCCAGGCGAAATTAACAGATTTAGAAGACAGGAGCCGCCGCTCAAACCTTATTGTTTTTGGAGTAAAAGAGGAACCCGGGGAATCTGAGGCTGACTTGAAAAAGAAGGTTCTAACTGAAGTTTTTGCAGAAAAGCTTAATGTATCTTGCAGTTCTGTGGGCAGAATACACAGGCTGGGCAAAAAGGCAACAAACAGCCCTGTAATTGTGTTGTTCCAGGACTATAACGAAAAGCAAGAACTCTTTAAAAACTGCAAGAAACTAAAAGGCAGTAATATTTCAATACAGAACGATTATTCACGAAACACACTTAGGAAGCGTAAATTACTGTGGGACAGCGCAAAAACAGGAAGGGATGAAGGGAAAAAAGTTACCTTGATAAAAGACAAGCTGCGAATCGAAAAAATGCTTTACACCTGGGATGACAGCGATAACAGCAGAGTTCAACTCGGTGATAAAAACAGTTATCAAAGCAAAGACTGACTTTCCCAACCTCGTGTTAAGGAATTTCGCTTACTTAATATAAATGCACGTAGTGTTGTAAATAAATCGGAGGATTTGGAGGCTATCTTATTGATTCACAATCCACACGCCGTAGTTATAACCGAGACTTGGCTGACAGATGATATTGATGATGAAACTGTTTTCGCCCGCTCTTATCAAGTTTTTCGCCGTGATACAGCGACACCTGGAGGGGGAGTTGCGGTCCTGGTGAATGAAAACACAGAGGCACACACGTTGCAGCAAATAGCTAACCATGAAAGTATGACTTTAAAACTGTCGTACGGGGGTAGATCGTTTGTGCTTTTTGCTGTACACAGACCACCTGATTCACCACCTCAATATTTATGTGATCTGGCCGATCACATGTCTAAATTTCGCCGTGATAAAATATACCTTGTCGGTGATTTTAATCTCCCAAATATTGACTGGAATAGTCCCTTCCCTAGAACAAACAATGACATAAATGCTTCATATATGTGTGATATTATGCTGATTCATAATTTGCAACAAGGAGTTAAGAACCCAACGCGCATACACGGTGAAGCTGCATCTATTCTCGACCTCGTCTTTCTCAGCCAAGAAAGAGAACGTTTTACTGTTTCAGTTGAAACTGGGTTATCTGATCACTGCATGGTGGTTTTTACTTGTCCCATTCAACAAAATGTCGACAGTGAACCAGCAAAAATTATTTCCGTGAAAAACTTCTCCAGAGCTAATGATGAAAGTGTGTTAGACTACTTCAGCTTACACCTTGACATGTTTCGAGGAACTAAGGTTGATGAACTCTGGAATACATTTAAATAAATCTGTACGTACTGCATTGATAACTACATTCCTGATAGAACAAAGAAAACGTGTAAAAAAACTCCTTGGATCACGCGAGAAATGATACATTTGAAAAGAAAAATCAAACGACTGAAGCGTGGTGGTGGCTGTCGAAATATAGTTAAAATACATCAGGCTAACTTCACAAGCGCTTTGCGCCAGGCTAAACAAAATTATTTTCAGTATAGCCTGCCAAATTTTCTTCGTGACTCACCACATAAGTTCTGGAAATTTTTATCGAAAAAGAAAAAAACAATTACGCGCATTTCATGTCAAGGTGTGCAGCTTGCTGATAAATCGCAAATCTCTGGGGCGTTCAATAAGTATTTTCAGAGTGTGTTTTCCCATCATGGCTTATTTGTTCAACCCAGTACCATGTCTCCCAACTCGACCCCCGACATTGTTTCTTCATCTGGCGTATGTTCCATGCTTCTTAACCTCAAAACTAAAGCGTCCGCTGGACCTGACGGGATACCAAATATTTTTTATGCCGTTATGCAGAAGCCATTACAGAGTTCCTGGTTGTTATTTTCCGCAAATCATTTGAAACAGGAAACATTCCTTCCGACTGGAGGAAAGCGCGAATTGTGCCCGTGCTGAAAAAGGGTGATCCTGCCTTGATTGCTAATTATCGTCCCATATCAATAACTTCCACATGTTGCAAACTTTCTGAGCATATCATAGCTAACTACATAACTACATTTCTAAACGATAACAAGGAACTTACCCCCCATCAGCACGGGTTTCGAAAAGGCTTTTCCACTGTCACTCAGCTAACTTCTGTCATTCATACTTTTGCAAGTGTACTAAATAGCGCTGGTCAAATGGATGTTATTTTTTTAGACTTCAGCAAAGCCTTTGATGTTATTTCTCATGCCAAACTAATTTACAAACTTGAACTTCTTGGTCTTCCTAATTTCATAATTCGTTGTATTTCCTCATACCTTTCTCACCGCACACAATTTGTTTGTATTGATGATTGCTATTCAAACCACCTGCCGGTCCCTTCAGGCGTCCCACAGGGAAGCGTCCTCGGACCTCTCCTCTTTTTGATATATATCAATGACATTACTAACGTTATAACTACCCCTGTTCAAATGAGATTATTTGCAGATGACTGCGTTTTATTTCACCAAATTACTTGCCAAGATGATCAAGTTTTACTAAACTCCAATCTTCACAACATACATACATGGTGTAATAAATGGGACATGAAGCTAAATTTAGAGAAAACAATATACATGACGATAACTAACAAAAAGGCTTCCTTCTCATTTCCTTACAATATTTAATCTCACCTTCTGACCGAAGTCAGCGAGTACAAGTATCTAGGAGTTACAATAACGAAAAACCTTAGCTGGAATAAACATGTATCAAACGTATGCTCCTCAGCCTTTCGTAAACTCTGCTTTCTTAGACATAAACTAAAACTTGCCCCACCTGAACTTAAAAAATTAACCTACTTTCGAATAATAAGGCCATCACTAAAATATGCGTGCACCGTCTGGGATCCCTACACTAAACGTAACAACGAGGCCCTTGAAATGATTCAACGCAAAGCCGTCCGTTTTATTTTTTCAAAGTATCGTGTAACTGACTCACCAACGACCCTCAAGCGAACTCACGGTATTGAAGCATTACAGCTGCGCCGGAAAATTCAAAGACTGAAACTACTTTTCTTACTAAAAAACCATAAACTGTCTATGAATGCAGACCCCTTCCTTAAACCTAACACTACGCGCCAAACACGAAATTATCATGCACAATCATTAACCCCTTACAGTGCTAGGATTAACGCCTTTAAATACTCATTTTTTCCACGCACCATTCAGGAGTGCAACAGGTGTCCGCCAGATCTTTTAACCAGAGCTGATTCTTTTGACTCAATGTTTTCTTCACAGCATATAATTTGAGAGCCATTTATTTCTACGTTTACTTTTTGTATTTTGCATCTGAGCCTTGTATTTATTGCTGTATTTTATGTTACAACTTGTATTTAACATTTTTCAATTTTGCTAATCCTGTTCTTTTTGCATATATTTTGTATTCGCCCCTCCTGCTTGGGCCTACTGTAGGCCTGCAGTATGTTCTAAATAAATAAATAAATAAAATCTCCACGCTGTGACACCTGCTGTGCCACAGGGAAAGGGCATATTCCTACCTATTCAAACAGACGCCACGAACACGCACACCCCGCACCGCAACCTCCGAACATCAGCGGAAAGAGCAGGAGCACGGTCTTTACATTGATTTCGAGGTTGGTACACCTGCTGTGCCACAGGGAAAGGGCATATTCCTACCTATGCAAAAAGACGCCACGAACAAGAAAAGCAAGCACCGCAACGTCGAAGCAATAGCGGAAAGAGCCGGAGCGTGGTCTTTATATGGATCTCGACGGTGCGACTCCTGCTGTGCCACAAGGAACGCGCCTGTTCCTACAATTGCAAAGAGAGACCACAAAGATGCAGAACGCGCAGAGCGGCAACGAAAGACTGGGAAAGAGGGCGCGAGCGCGCTCGTTACATTGATTTCCACGCTGTGACACCTCCTGTGCCACAGGGGAAGAGCATATTCCTACCTATGCAAAAAGACGCCACGAACATCCACACCACGCACCGCAACGTCCAAACAGCAGCGGAAAGAGCAGGAGTGCGATTTTACATTGATTTCGACGGTGCAACACCTGCTGTGCCACAAGGAACGCGCATGTTCCTACACATGCAAAGAGACACCACGAAAATGCACAGCGCACTTATCGGCATCAAAAGACTAGGAAAGAGGCCGCGAGCGCGCTCGTTACATTGATCTCCACGCTACGACACCTCCTGTGACACAGGGAGAGGGCATATTCCTGCCTATGCAAAATGACGCCACGAACATGCACACCACGCACCGCAATGTCCAAGCACCAGAGGAAAGAGCAGTAGCGCGGTCTTTACATTGATTTCGACGGTGCTACACCTGCTGTGCTACATGGAACGCGCATGTTCCTCCACATGCAAAGAGACACCACGAAGCTGTACAGCGCGATGAGCGGCGTCGAAAGACTAGGAAAAAGGGCGCGAGCGCGCTCGTTAGATTGATCTCCACGCGGCGAGATTTCTCCCTATGCAAAAAGACGCCACGAACATGCTTAGCAAGCACCGCAAAGTCAAAAGACTAACGGAAAGAGCAGGAGCGCAGTCTTTACATTGATTTCGACGGTGCTGCACTTGCTGTGCCACACGGAACACGCATGTTCCTAAATATGCAAAAAGACAACACGAAGATATACAGCGTGATGAGCGGCGTCGAAAGACTAGGAAAAAGGGCGCGAGCGTGCTCGTTACATCGATCTCCACCCTGCGACACCAGCTGTGCCACAAGGAAAGGGCATATCCCTACCTATGCAAAAAGACGCCACGAACTTGCAGAGCAAGCACCGCAAAGTCGAAACACTAGCGGAAAGAGCAGGAGTGCGGTCTTTACATTGATTTCGACGGTGCTGCACCTGCTGTGCCACACCGAACGCGCATGTTCCTACACATGCGAAAGAGACACCACGAAGCTGTACAGCGCGATGAGTGGCGTCGAAAGACTAGTAAAAAGGGCGCGAGCGCAGTCATTACGTTGATCTCCACGCTGCGACACCTGCTGTGCCATAGGGAAAGGGCATATTTCTACCTATGCAAAAAAAAAGCCATGACCATGCACAGCGTGCAGAGCGGCATCGAAGGATTTCTAAAAGGGTACGAGCGCGCTCATTCCATTAGTCTCCACGCGGCGAGATTTGCTGTGCCACAGGGAAAGGGCATATTCCTCCCTATGCAAAAAGACGCCAGGAACATGCACAGCAAGCACCGCAAAGTCGAAACACTAGCGGAAAGAGCAAACGCGTGGTCTTTACATTGATTTCGACGGTGCTACACCTGCTGTGCCACATGGAACGCGCACATTCCTACACCAGCAAAAAGACACCACGAAGATGCCCAGCGCGATGAGCGGCATCAAAAGAATAGGAAAAAGGGCGCGACCGCGCTCGTTACATTGATCTCCACGCTGCGACACCTGCTGGGCCACAGGGAAAGTGTATATTGCTACCTATGCAAAAAGACGCAAAAAAAATGCACAGGAAGCACCGCAATGTCGAAACTATAGCGGAAAGAGTAGGAGCGCGGTCTTTACATTGATTTCGACGCTGCTACACCTGCTCTGCCACATGGAACGCGCATATCGCTTCATTTGCAAAGAGACACCACGAAGATCCACAGCGCGCAGAGCGGCATCGAAATACTAGGAAAAAGGGCACGAGGGCGATCATTGCATTAATCTCCACGCTGCGACACCTGCTGTGCCATAGGGGAAAGGCATATACCTACCTATGCAAAAAGACGCCAGGAACATTCGCACCACACACCGCAACGTCCAAACACCAGCGGAAAGAGCAGGAGCGCGGTCTTAATATTGATTTCGACAGTGCTAGTACACATGCTGTGCCACATAGAACGCGCATGTTACTCCACATGCAAATAGACATCACGACGATGTACAGCGTGATGAGTGGCGAAGAAAGACTAGGAAAAACGGCGCGAGCGTGCTCGTTACATTGATATCCACGCTGCGACACCTGCTGCGCCACAGGGAAAGGGCATATTCCTACCTATGTATAAAGACGCCACGACGATGCACAGCGCCCAGAGCGGCATCGAAAGACTCGGAAAAAGGGCGCAGGCGCGCTGACTACATTAATCTCCACGCTGCGATACCTACTGTGTCACATGGATCGCGCATATTCCTACACATGCAAAAAGAAACCAGGAAGATGCACAGCGCGCAGAGCGGCATGGAAAGACTAGGAAAAAGGGCGGCAGCGCACTCGTTACATTCTTCTCCACGCTGCGACACCAACTGCTCCACATGCACAGCAAGCACCGCAACGTCGAAACAATAGCGGAAAGAGTGGTCTTTATATTGATCTCGACAGTGCGACTCCTGCTCTGCCACATGGAACGCGTATGTTCCTACACATGCAAAGAGACACCACGAAGATGCACAGTGTGCTGAGCAGTATGGAAAGACTAGGAAAAACGGCGCCAGCACGCTCGTTACATTGATCTCCACGCTGCGACGCCTACTGTGCCACATGGAACGCGTATGTTCCTACACCAGCCAAGAGACACCACGAAGATGCATAGCGCGATCAGCGGCATCAAAATTATAGGAAAAAGGGTGTGAGTGCCCTGGTTGCTTGATCTCCTGGCGGCGACAGTTGCTGTGCCACAGGGAAAGGGCATATTCCTACACTGTAAACGGAAATAACTCCGAGGTGGGAGTATAACGCTTGTCCTCTAGCGACTCCCCGGTTCGGAGTTTGTTATGCTCTGTATGATGGGAGTAGAATTTTTACTCCTTGCGAGCGGAATTTTTGCGTGGTATTATGGGAGTTCTTTTTCTTTCTTTTCTTCATGTTTTGCTTTGCAATGGACGGAGTTTCTTCGAGGTGGAACGGGAGTATAAAAAGAGGCATCGCGTGAGTTTGCGCGAACATCTTTACGTGCAGAGGCTGCTGGTCAAATTTCGAAATATGCTCACGAGACCACGTGAAATGGGAAGAAACAAGTCAATGAAAGCACATATATCATGGCATACATAAACATTTCAGAAACGCCTAATGCAGAAATTTGAAAGACATCCCACGTACACACGATACTCAAGAAGCAATGGTGCCAGTATATATAGCCACGATACTTTGTGCCTCGAAACTTCCGAGGGTGCAGCTTTGCTGTTTTCAAAATTACGACTCACATGCTCGTTCATACGAGATCTGCCTCTCTGAAATTAACAGAATACCTTAATAAACACAAAACTGTTAATTCAGACTAGTGAGAGAAAAAAGTTAACGGCGTAATTTTTCAAAGTTATCATGCCATTTTGTGAGCGTTGAAGCGACTTCGCACACTGCCGGCGTTCGCGGCCAAAAAGTAGTGCGTTAGTTACAGTAAGCAAGAAAAATGTAAGTGCGTGTGCTTCATAGCAAAATTAAATTTTTGCTATATAGTGGTAGCGTAGCAAGAAATTATTACGTGTGAGCATGACTCGCAGCAGCCGACGTAACACCAAAAAATGCGCAGTCATACATTTTATACACCGCACTACTTGCTCTCCGTCGAAGCAATCTCTCTCGGTTGTGAAAAGGAGCTACCTCGCTGATCTGTCGAGTGAATCCTTAGACTCGGAGCCAGTAGGCATGCGTCTAAATCAGTGTCTCGGATAGAGCGTAATGTTAATGCAATGTCGGAAGCAACGACGTGACCAAAACCTATATGCGCGATAACAATTCGATTCACATCGCTCAATAAGAAGCTTTATTTGCAGTACGCATACTTATGTCCTACCGTTTTTCTTCGGGCAAAAATATCCGTTCAAAGATACATAAACAGTTGCTTGCGCTCCGGTCTTTATCACTGGCAACACAGCACCGCAACGAACTTGGGGTACGCCCTTCATGTGCGACTAGCACGGACGTCGTCGCTCGAACAGTGGCTGCTGTTGCCATTTCTGCGCGGTCCTTTCAAACATTACACCGGATGTTGTCAGCATTTACCCAAAAGGACATAAAAGTCGCATTTCACGTACTGAAGAACGCAAGCCAGGGTCACGCAGCACGAAGACACAGTCAGAACCTAACGCGACATCACGAGCCAGTGAGCAGCTTCGAGGTATACCTAAGCCTTTTTTCGCACTTGAAGACGTTACTATTGCATTCATCGTTGTCAGCAAAGTGATCAGAGCTAACGCACTTGAAGCTGAGATACAATGAGCTTCAGGCATGCCTATAACGCTTTCTGGGAGGAAAAACGGGAAACAAATTGACGAAACGCTGTCAAGGAACAACACTTCCCAGATGTAAAGAAACCGTCAGCCATGTGCACTGCCGGCTCCGCCGAACGCGCCCGGTCGCTGGCGAGGCGCACAGCCTCATGGGAAGGGCCACGTGACCAACCTGTTTAGGCGGAGGGGAGTTTTTTAAAACTCCTTGTCGGAGTTTCACACGAGAACAAGATTTTGTAGTGGAGTAAAATCGTGTCATGTCGCCTTAATACTCCCGCAGCTATCCAGCGGAGCGAAACGAGGGAATGGCGCTGTTTTGCTACCTTACATCGGAGTAAATATTTCAGGAGGGGAGGTTTTAGGCCAGATCACCTGTTAAAAACTTCCAGGTGGGTTTATTTTCGTTTACAGTGTACCTATGCAAAAAGACGCCACGAACAAGCCCACCAGGCACCGCAACGTCCAAACACCAGCGGAAAGAGCAGGAGCGCGATCTTTACATTGATTTCGACAGTGCAACACCTGCTGTGCCACATAGAACGCCCATGTTCCTCCACATGCAAAGAGACACCACGAAGATGCACAGCGCACTTAGCGGCATCGAATGACTAGAGAAGAGGGCGCGAGCGCGCTCGTTACATTGATCTCCACGCTGCGACACCTACTGTGCCACAGGGGACTGGCATATTCCTACCTATGCAAAAAGACGCCACGAACATGCACACCATGCACCGCAACGTCCAAACACCAGCGGAAAGAGCAGTAGCGCGATTTTACATTGATTTCGACGGTACTGCACCTGCTGTGCCACATGGAACGCGCATATTTACTACACAAGCAAAGAGACACCAGGAAGATATACAGTGCGTAGAGCACCATGGAAAGACTAGGAAAAACGGCGCAAGCGCTCTCGTTACATTTATCTTCACACTGCGACACCTGCTGTGCCACAGGGAAAGGGCATATTCCTACGTATGCAAAAAGACGCCACGAACATGCACAGCAAGCACCGCAAAGTCGAAACACCAGCGGAAAGAGCAGGAGCGCGGTCTTTAAAATAATTTCGAAGATGCTACACGTGCGGTTCCACATGGAACGCTCATGTTTCTACACATGAAAAGAGACACCACGAAGGTGTACAGCGCGATGAGCGGCGTCGAAAGACTAGGAAAAACGGTGCCAGCACGCTCGTTACATTGATCTCCAATCTGCGACACCTGCTGTGCCACATGGAACGCTCATGTTCCAACACATGCAAAGAGACACCACGAAGATGAAACGCGCACTCAATGGCATCGAAAGAATAGGAAAGAGGGCGCGAGCGCGCTGATTACATTGATCTCCACGCTGCGATAACTCCTGTGCCACAGGGGAACCGCATATTCCTACCTATGCAAAAAGATGCCACGAACATCCACACCGCACTTAGCGGCATCAAAAGACTAGAAGAGAAGGTGCGAGGGCGCTCGTTACATTGATCTCCACGCTATGACACCTCCTGTGCCACAGAGGAAGGGCATATTCCTACCTATGCAAAATGACGCCAAGAACATGCACACCACGCACCGTAACGTCCAAACGCCAGCGGAAAGAGCAGGAGCGCGATTTTACATTGATCTCCACGCTGCGACACCTACTGTGCCACATGGAACGCGTATGTTCCTACACATGCAAAGAGACACCACGGAGATGCATAGCGTGACGAGCGCCACCAAAAGAATGGGAAAGAGGGTGCGAATGCCCTCGTTAGCTTGATCTCCACGCGGCGACAGTTGCTGTGCCAAAGGGAAAGGGCATATTCCTACCTATACAAAAAGACGCCACAAACATGCCCACCAGGCACCGCAGCGTCCAAACACCAGTAGGAAGAGCAGGAGCGCGATCTTTGCATTGATTTCGACACTGCAACACCTATTGTCCCATATAGAACTCGCATGTTCCTCCACATGCAAAGAGACACCACGAAGATGCACAGCGCGACGAGCGGCATCAAAAAAATAGGAAAAAGGGGGCGAGTGCTCTCGTTAGATTGATCTCCTCGCGGCGACACTTGCTGTGCCACAGGAAAAGGGCATATTCCTACCTATGCAAAAAGACGCAACGAACATGCACAGCAAGCAAATCAACGTCGAACCAATGGCGGAAAGAGCAGGAGCGCGGTCTTTATATTGATTTCGACGGTGCTCCACCTGCTCTGCCACATGGAACGCGCACGTTCCTACACATGCAAAGAGACACCACGAAGATGCACAGCGAGAGGAGCGGCGTCAAAAGACCAGGAAAAAGGGCGCGAGAGCGGTCGTTACATTGATCTCGACGCTGCGACACCTGCTGTGCCACATGGAACGCGCATTGCGGACCATTGCAAAGAGACACCACGAAGATGCAAAGCGCGCAGGGCGGCATGGAAAGAATAGGAAAAAGGGCTCCATCACGCTCGTTACATTGATCGCCACGATGCGGCACCTACTGTGCCACATTGAATGCATATGTTTCTACACATGCAAAGAGACACCACGAAGATGCACATATAGATAAGCGGCATCGAAAGAATAGGAAAAAGGGCATAAACACGCTCATTACATTAATCTCCACGCTGTCACACCTGCTGTGCTACAGGCAAAGGACATATTCCTACCTATGCAAAAAGACGCCACGAATATGCGCAGCAAGCACAGGAACGTCGAAACCATACCGAAAAGAGCAGGAGCGTGCTCTTTATATTGATCTGGACGGTGCGACTCCTGCTCTGCCACATGCAACACGAATGTTCGTACACATGCAAAGAGACATTACGAAGGTGCACAGCGCGATGAGCGTCGTCGTAAGACTAGTAAAAAGGGCGCCAGCGTGCTCGTTACATTAATCTCCACGCTGCGACACCTGCCGTGCCACAGGAAAGGGACATATTCCTACTTATGCAAAAAGAAGCCATGACGATGCACAGCGCGCAGAGTGGCATCGAAAGACTAAGAAAAAGGGCACGAGCGCGCTCATTACAATAATCTCCAAGCTGCGAGACCTGCTGTGCCACTGGGGAAGGGCATATTACTACCTATGCAATATGACGCCAGCAACATGCACACCATGCACCGCAACGTATAAACACCAGCGGAAAGAGCAGGTGCGCGGTCTTTATATTGATCTCGACGGTGCGACGACTGCTGTGCCGCATGGAACGCGCATATTCCTACACATGCAAAGAGAAACCACGAAGATGCACAGTGCGCAGAGCAGCATGGAAAGACTAGGAAAAACGGCGCCAGCACGCTCGTTACATTGATCTCTACGCTGCGACCCCTACTGTGCCACATGGAACGCGTATGTTCCTAAATAAGCAAAGAGACACCACGAAGATGCACAACGCCATGAGCGGCTTCAAAAGAATAGGAAAAAGGGTGCGAGTGCCCTCGTTAAATTGATCTCGACGCGGCGACAGTTGCTGTGCCACAGGGAAAGGGCATATTCCTACCTGTGAAAAAAGACGCCATGAACAAGAACAGCAAGCACCGCAACGTCGAAACCATATCGGAAAGAGCAGGAGCGCGGTCTTTACATTGATTTCGACGGTGCTACACGTGCTCTGCGACATGGAACGCGCGTATTCCTCCAATTGCAAAGAGACACCACGAAGATGCACAGCGCGCAGAACGGCATCGAAAGACTAGCAAAAACGGCGCCAGCAGGCTGGTTACAATAATCTCCACGCTGCGACATCTGCTGTGCCACAGGGAAAGGGCATATACCTATCTATGGAAAAAGACGCCACGAACATGCACAGCAAGCACCGCAACGTCCAAACAATAGCGGGAAGAGCAGGAGCGCGGTCTTTACATTGATTTCAATGGTGCTAAACCTGCTTTGCCACATGGAACGCGCATGTTCCTACACATGCAAAGAGACACCATGGAGATGCACAGCGCGCAGAGCGGCATCGAAAGTCGGCAAAAGCGCACGAGCGCGCTCACTACATTATTTTCCACGCTGCGACACCTGCTTTGCCGCACGGAAAGGGGATAATCCTGCCTATGCAAAAAGACGCCACGAATATGCACACCACGCACCCCAACGTCAAAACAACAGCGGGAAGAGCAGGAACGCAGTCTTAACATTGATTTTGACTGTATTACACCTGCTCGGCCACATGGAACGCGCAAGTACCTACACATGCAAAGAGACATCACGAAGATGCACAGCGGGAGGAGCAGCGTCAAAACACCAGGAAAAAGGGCGCGAGCGTGCTCGTTACATTAATCTCCCCGGTTCGACACCTACTGCGCCACATGGAACGCGCATATTCCTACAATTACAAGGCGACACCACGAAAATGCACGGCGCGCTGAGCGGCATCGAAAACTAGCAAAGAGGGCGCAAGCGCGCTCATTACACTGATCTCCACGCGGCAACACCTGCTGTGCCACAGGCAAATGGCATATCCCTACCTATGCAAAAAGAAGCCATGACGATGCTAAACTGGCAGAGCGGCGTCGAAAGACTAGCAAAAAGGGCCCGAGCGCGCTCGTTACAATAATCTCCCCGCTTCGACACCCACTGTGCCGCATGGAACGCGCATATTCCTACAATTGCAAAGAGACACCACGAAGATGCACAGAGCGCTGAGCGGCATCGAAAGATTATGAAAGAGGGCGCGAGCGCGCTCGTTACATTGATCTCCACGCGGCGACACTTGCTGTGCCACAGGGAAAGGGCATATTACTACCTATGCAAAAAGACGCCCGGAACATGCACACCACGCACCGCAACGTACAAACACCTGCGGAAAGAGCAGGAGCGCGGTCTTTATATTGATCTCCACGCTGCGACACCTACTGTGCCACATGGAATGCGTATGTTCCTACACATGCAGAGACACCACTAAGATGCACAGCGCGATGAGCGGCATCGAAAGCATAGGAAAAACGGCGCGAGCGCGCTCGTCAGATTATCTCCACGCGGCGACACTTGCTGTGCCACAGGAAGTGGGCATATTCCTACCTATGCAAAAAGACGCCACGAACATGCACACCAAGCAAAGCAGCGTCGAAAAAATAGCGGAATGAGCATGAGCGCGGTCTTTATATTAATTTCCACGGTGCTACACCTGCTCTGCCACATGGAACGCGCATGTTCCTACGCACGCAAAGTGACACCACGAAGATCTACATCCCGATGAGCGGCGTCGAAAGAAAAGGCATAAAGGGCGCGAGCGCGCTCTTTACATTGATCTCCACGTTGCGACACCTGCTGTCCCACACAGGAAGGGCATATTCCTTCCTATCCAAAAGAAGCCATGACGATGCACAGCGCACAGAGCGGCATCGAAAGACTAGGAAAAAGGGCAAGAGCGCGCTCAATACATTAATCTCCACGCTGCGACACCTGCTATGCCACAGGGGAAGGGCATATTCCTACCTATGCGAAAAGACACCAGGAACATGCACACCACGCACCGCAACGTCCAATCACCAGCGGAAAGAGCAGGAACGCGGTCTTTACATTTATTTCGACGGTGCTACACCGGCTGTGCCACATGGAACGCGCGTATTCCTACACATGCAAAGAGGCACCACGAATATGCACATTTAGATGAGCGGCATCGAAAGAATTGGAAAAAGGGCGCGAGCGCGCTCGTTAGATTGATCTCTAAGCGGCGACACTTGCTGTGCCATAGGGAAAGGGCATATTCCTACCTATGCAAACAGACGCCACGAACATGCACAGCAAGCACCGGAACGTCTAAATAATAGCAGTGGGCATGGAAGTACAAGCAGGATGACAGTCTCATACCACATCTTCCTATTTGTGCAGTTTCTGGCGATGTTCACCGTTTGCGGTAGGAATCCTGCCGCCCCCGACGTTGTCTTCAGCAGCATTTCTTCGACGAGCACAGTTTCCAGGCGCGTCAACGGGGTGCAATCGCACCCACCTATCCGTGAGCATCTTGGCTTTGCCACTTGGAGCGCGCCTCACGCCCTTCCCGGACACTGTCAGCACCGCCACCTAGGCAGAGTGACGTCAACCCAGATATCGCCAAGCATAAAAGCCGACATCTCCCGTGTCGTCACCAGTGGGCATGGAAGTACAAGCAGGATGACAGTCTCATACCGCATCTTCCTATTTGTGCAGGTCGGTCATTTTTCTATGCTGCCTACTAAATGTTTCAGGTCTGAAGACCGGTTTTTAATTGTGCTTCCATGCCCAGAAGCAGTGTGTGGTTCTTTTTGCAAATTACTGTTGTTGTTGAGTGGCGACATAGAGCAAAACCCTTGTCCCGATGATAACGTTATGGCCGAATTGCTTAAAACTGTAAAAGAAACAAACGCGCGTTGTATTCGCATTGAAAGAAACCAATCCAGTATGTCACAGGCGATAGAAGAGCTTAAACTTTCACAGCAGTCCATCACACTTAGCATCACCGATATGAATGAACGCCTACAAGCTCTAGAATGTCAAACTATTGGCTTTGAGACGTTGCAGCAAGAAATGAGTGACACGTGTCAAAATATAAAACGCGTGCAGCGAGAAACCGCCACCCTTCGTGGGCGACTTGACGATGCTGAAGACAGGTCACGACGAGAAAACCTTATATTCTTCGGGATACCCAATGGCCCATCTGAGAATGCGTGTCAGTGCGAAGAAACAATTATCTCCATCGCCTCTGACAAACTGGATATACGTTTACCACTTGATATTATAGAGCGTTCACATGGAATCGGGGAAATTTGCCAGCGGCAAAAATAGGCCTCTAGTGGTGAAGTTTACCACATTCAAGACAAAAGAGCTGGTGTTTTCCAAACGGTCGTCTTTCGCGGGAACAGGTGTCAGCGTAAGCGAAGACTTTTGCGAAGCCACACGTCACGCCCGGAAGAAACTTTTGGAATTCGGTAGAGGCTTGAACACTAACTTCAAATTAAGCTACAAAAGACTATTTTCGGAAGGAAAGTGCTGCATGTTCAATGCCGACAAAAATTCCGTTATTGAAGGGAACACTGGCAGACAAAAAAGCAATGCTGTGGCCATATCCCCAGGAGCAACGCGTCCTGGACGTGTCTATGCCGGAAATAAATAGGCTCACGCGAGGGGTGGAGGCCCATCGGCAACAGCATCCGTAATCTTTACTAATATTCGGAGCGTTTTTCCTGAAAGAGATAGTTTGAACAGTTTAATAACGATACTGGAGCTGATATTCTTGTACTAACGGAAACCTGGCTCTCACAAAATGGAGACAGGCGAACTCTTTCAATGCAACAAGAAATTTACTGTTTATCGGCTAGACCGCACCGGTAGAATAGGCGGTGGTGTTTTAATTGCTATGAACTCTAGTTTTGAATCATTCCCTTTGAATGTAACTACTAATTTGGAATTACTCTGGTGCTGCCTATCTATTCGTTTCAAAAAAATAATCATAGGGGTCTGTTATCGTCCCCCTAATCGCTATTGTGATTTTGCAGACAAAATTCATGGCACCCTAAGCGAAATATCCGTTCGATTTCCTGGATCACCTATGTTTCTTTTAGGAGACTTTAATTTCCCCACTATCGACTGGTCGCGTTCCTGCCCCTTTTCTAATCCGACATCTGCACAGGCTACAGGATTTCTTAACGTTTGTGTAGATTTTAACCTTGCACAGCTCGTTATCAAACCAACACGTGTCACATCTACTACAAGTTCGTTGCTCGACTTGATTCTGACCACTCATGCTGATAAGGTTTCACCAGTGACCCACGTGCCTGGCCTAAGCGACCATGACATCTTACACTTTAACATTTCCATCCCGCCTACAAAAGTAAAGAAACACACCAAGTATATTAGGGATTACAAAAAGGCTAACTTTAACGCTATAAACTCTGAGCTATCAGCCTTTCTTGACTACTTCCTTATGACACATGTAGACTTATCAGTTCAAGAAATGTGGTTGTCTTTTAAAACTACAGTAATGCATCTTATCTACAAATATATTCCACTTAGAATAATTGATCAATCTTCTAACGCCCCTTGGTACAATAACCATCTGAAAAGATTATCCAACAAGAAATGCAGACTTTTCGTTCCGCCAAAAGGTCATTAAACGCTGATCGATGGTTAGCATATACATCCGCTGCGAAAGCCAATACAAGCGCTTTAAAGACGTCTGAATTTAACTTCTTTAACTCAACCCTGCCGTCTCTGATAAAAACTAACCCAAAACGCTTTTGGAACGTTATGAAATGTACCAAAGATAGCGCTATAAGTCTCGTAAACGATTCAGGCGATCAAGTTCCGAATCATCTTTGCGCTTCTGTACTAAACAACACGTTTGCCCAATCATTCTGCACAGAAAATTTAAGTGACTATCCCCCTTTTACATCCCTTAACTTTCCGGCGATGGATCCCACTACCTTGGCCCAGCAGGTATCCGAGCCAGAATTTTCACGATAAAGCGGTCATCATCATGTGGTATTGACGGTATTAATTCCAAATTTCTCCAAAACACTGCAGAATACAGCTCCATCATACTTACCTTTATTTTTACTAGATCACTTAATGACAGTGCCCTACCCACTGATTGGAAAACCGGTAAGGTTAACTCGCTTTTTAAATCGGGAAACCCACATCACCCTTTGGATTACAGACCCATCTCATTAACTTCGGTACGCTGCAAAATTTTTGAGCACATCATTTTCACTCACCTTGTAAACTTTCTTGAATCAAACAAGTTTTTTAGCCCTTATGAGCACGGTTTCAGAAAATCTTTTTCTTGTGAAACACAACTAATAACATTCACTAATGACTTGCATGCTTTCTTGGACTCGGGTTTTGCGATGGACTGTATTTTTTTAGACTTTTCTAAATCCTTTGATAAAGTTAATCACCAATTACTTATCTATAAGCTAAGCCTTCTAAATATTGACCCTTCAATATTCAAATGGATTTGCCGCTTTCTTTGTAATCGCGCCCAATATGTAACCATCAATGACAATGACTCACCAGAGGTGTCAGTAGAATCGGGTGTACCTCAAGGCTCTGTGTTGGCGCCTTTACTTTTCCTCATTTATATTAACGACCTGCCTTATCAAATCACTAGCTCTATTTGTTTGTTTGCCGCTGATTGCGTAATTTACCGAAAAATAACTAATGATTCTGATATGGTTACATTACAATCAGACCTTGATAACTTTACAACCTGGTGCTCCCGCTGGCACATGAATCTTAACACTTCAAAATGTAAATTCATGAGAATCTGACGCAACCAAGTATATTTTTATAACTACCATCTTAACAACATCCAACTTGAATCAGTATCTTGTTATAAATACCTCGGAGTGCACATTACAAATAATCGCTCATGGAAACGACATATAGAACACATTACATCAAAAGCTAACCGCATGCTGGGCTATCTTAAACGAAATTTTTCACTGGCACCTTCTTCCCTGAAAAAACAGCTATATGCAACCTACATTGGGCCTAATCTAGAGTATGCATCCTCGATATGGGACCCTCATCAATTCACATTAATTAACAGCTTAGAAGCTGTGCAGAATCGGTCCGTTCGTTTTATTCTTAACAATTACCAGCGCCCAGCAAGCGTAACTAGCATCAGACTTGCCCTGAACATATCTCTCCTTTCCAAACCCAGAAAAATCGCGCGCCTTTGTCTGTTCAATAAAATATACCACTTAATTCCTACACTCAAGTCACGCTTTATCGAACCAGCCTCTTTTACTTCTGCACGCTTGGACCATCGTCATAAGGTGAACATCCCATTCCACAAAACGTCTACCTATGGTAATTAATTCCTTCCAAAATCATGCCAGGAATGGAATCACCTACCGGATCCACTAGTCTATATAACTAACACAGGTAACTTCCGTAAGGCACTTATTAATATTACCTAGTATGCCTTGATGTGAATCTATAACGAAGCAATTCCGTTTTCTCCTGAGCCGTATTGTTGATAAGTTTTCTTTTTTATTATCTACCTAATCTACAAAGAGTGTATTTTGTAATATGCTTTATTTTCTATCATTCAGTGCTTATTGTCTCACTCTAACCTGTCCTATAAACCATGTATTTATATTTAATCTGTATTACCGAAGTTTTTCATTTTTCTTTGTATAATTATATTTTTATCGTAATATGCTTTTTTGTGTCGCTCTCGAGTTATTTTTACGTTGTACCATGCATTGTCATCTGATTAGTATTCGTGTTTTCCTTTCTCCTTTCTTGCATACTTATCTGTATTTATTAGCCCCTCCCCTCTGTAATGCTTCATTGTAAGCCCTGAGCGTACTATAAATAAATAAATAAATAAATAAATAAATAAATAAATAAATAAATAAATAAAGAGCAGGAGCGTGCTCTTTATATTGATCTGGACGGTGCGACTCTTGCTCTGCCACATGCAACGTGAATGTTGCTACACATGCAAAGAGACATTACGAAGATGCACAGCGCGATGAGCGGCGTCGAAAGACTAGTAAAAAGGGTGCGAGCGTGCTGCTTACATTAATCCCAACGCTGCGACACCTGCTGTGCCACAGGGAAAGGGCATATTTCTACCTATGCAAAAAGACGCCAGGAACATGCACACCACGCACCGCAACGTACAAACACCAGCAGAAAGAGTAGGAGCGCAGTCTTTATATTGATCTCGACTGTGCGTCACCTGCTGTGCCACATGGAACGGGTATGTTCCTACACCTGCACAGGGACATCACGAAGATGCACACCGCGATGAGCGGCGTCGAAGGACTAGTAAATAGGGCACGAGCGCGCTCTTTAGATTGATCTCCACGCGGCGACACCTGCTGTGCCACATGGAAATGGCATATTCCTACTTATGTAACAAGACGCCACGGTCATGCACAGCAAGCACCACAAGGTCGAAACACTAGCGGAAAGAGCAGGAACGTGGTCTTTACATTGATCAGCACGCTGCGACACCTACTGTGCCACATGGAACGCGTATGTTCCTACACATGCAAAGAGACATCACGAAGATGCACACCGCGATGAGCGGCGTCGAAGGACTAGTAAAAAGGGCACGAGCGCGCTCCTTACATTATTCTCCACGCTGCGACACCTGCTGTGCCACATGGCATGCGTATGTTTCTACGCATGCCATGAGACACCACGAAGATGCACATCTAGATGAGCGGCATCGATAGAATAGGAAAAAGGGCGCGAGCGCGCACGCTAGATTGATCTCCACGCGGCAACACTTGATGTGCCACAGGGAAAGGGCATATTACTACCTATGCAAAAAGACGCCACGAACATGCACAGCAAGCACCGGAACGTCGAAACAATAGCGGAATGAACTGAAGCGTGGTCTTTATCTTGATCTGGACGGTGCGACTCCTGCTCTGCCACATGCAACGCGAATGTTCCTACACATGCAAATAGAGATCACGAAGAAGCACAGCCCGATGAGCGGCGTCGAAAGACTAGTAAAAAGGGCGCAAGCGCGCTCGCTACATTAATCGCCCCGCTCCAACGCCTACTGTGCCACATGGAACGCGCATATTAATACAATTGCAAAGAGACAACAAGAAGATGCACAGCGCGCTTAGCGGCATCGAAAGACTAGGAAAGAGGGCGCGAGCGCGCTCGTTACATTGATCTCCACGCGCCGACACCTGCTGTGCCACAGGGAAAGGGCATATTCCTACCTATGCAAAAAGAAGCCATGACGATGCACAGCGCGCAGAGCGGCATGGAAAGACTAGGAAAAAGGGCGCCAGCACGCTTTTTACATTGATCTGCACGCTGCGACACCTGCTCTGCCACATGGAACGCGCATATTCCTACAATTGCAAAGAGACACCACGAAGATTCACAGCGCGCAGAGCGGCATCGAAAGACGGAAAAAGGGCACGAGCGCGCTCGCTACATTGATCCCCACGCTGCGACTCCTGCTGTGCCACAGAGAAAGGGCATATTCCTACCTATGCAAAAGACGCCACGGTCATGCACAGCAAGCACTTGCAAGGTCGAAACACTAGCAGAAGAGCAGGAGTTTGGTTTTTATATTGATCTCGACTGTGCGACTCCTGCTGTGCCACATGAAATGCGCATGTTCCTACACATGAAAAGAGACACCACGAAGATGCACAGCCCGCAGAGCGGCATCGAAAGGCTAGAAAAAAGGGCACGAGCGCGCTCGTTACAGGGATCTCCACGCTGCGACCGCTGCTGTGCCACATGGAAAGCAGATATTCCTATGCATGCAAGAAGACTCAATGGAAATGCACAGCGATAACAGCAGCGTCGAAACACTAACGGAAAGAGCGCGTGCGCGGTATTTATTTATTTATTTATTTATTTATACATTTATTTATTTATTTATTTACTTATTTCAGAATACTGCAGGCCATTGCTTGGCCCTAGCAGGAATGAATTTACATTGTTACATAACCAAGAGAATAAAATTTATACAATGTTAGCAGCACACGTATGTCAAAAGAATAAACAAGAAAATTGTACAATATTAGCAGCTCGCGGATACCAAAGCAATAAACCAAAAGAATAAAATTATACAATATTAGCAGTACAAGGATACAAAACGTACATATTATCAGATAAGCAGACGATGTAACGCCTCAGAAACATTTTGTGCGGAAAAGCAGATGCCGGTAGCGAATTCCAATCTTGCACTGTTCTAGGGAAAAAACTGTATTTAAATCTGTTAGTTTTGGCGAAGAGGGGAGCAAGTGAACGCTCATGAACGCTCCGAGTCTTTCTCACTAGAGGACACTTAATGCTCTCTGGAAGGTGGAGCTTATTTTTTTCTGTTAAACTATTGAATCAGAATATCGATCTATAATTCTTTCTGCGGGTTTCTGGTGTGTGAATGTTATTTGAGATCATTAACTGCGAGGGAGAGTCTTCCCTTTTGTATTTTCCTTATATAAACCTAACCGCTTTCTTATTGACTTTTTCAAGGATCATTATATCTTTTTTCGTGTATGGGTCCCACGCTACTAAAGCATATTCAAGTAAAGACCGCACACAAGTTTCGTATGCCAATTTTTTTTATGTGTGTAGGGCAGTTTTTAGCTTTCTTCGTAAAACCCATAGCTTTCCAAATGCAGCTGTAGAAATATTAGTAATGTGAGCCGACCATTTTTACTTATTGCCAAGTGTTACACCTAAATAATTTTATTTCTCAACTTCCAAAATCATGTTGCCGCGAAGAAAGTAAGGAAACAAACTGGGAGACTTTTTTCTAGTTATACGTTAGAGAACAGTTTTTTCACTATTAAGTTTCATAGCCCATTTCAGACATCATTCTTCAATGGAAAAAACTGCTTTTTGTACAGAGCTGTGGTCATGTTCTGATGAAATTTGTTTAAACACAACACAGTCGTCTGCGAATAACTTAACAGAGACATCTTCAGGAACAGCCGTAACTAAATCATTTACATATATTAAAAACAACAATGATCCCAGCACACTTCCCTGAGGAACTCCTGAATGAACATTAACAACACTAGAAGCGGTCTAATTAATTTCCACATAGTGCCGTCTGTCGTTAAGGTAGGCTTCAATCCATCGGATGATCAAAAATGTTATACCCATACTTTCCATCTTATAGACGAGTTGGCCATGTGGCACTTTAACGGAGGCCTTGCTGAAGTTAAAGAAAACCACGTCCGTTTGCCGGGACATATCAAGCAACCGCGCAAATTCATGTACAGACAAAACAGTCTGAGTAACTGTGAATAACCCCTACCTAAACCCGTGCTGATTATCAGAAAAAAGATTATGATCGCTCAGGAACTTTCGCAGGTAACCGGATACAATGTGCTCCAACATCTTACAGCAACTGCATGTTATGGAAACAGGCCGATAATTTGGAACTGACAATCGATCACTTTTTTATATACGGGAACCACACGTGCTATTTTCCAATCTGAAGGAATTTTTCCATTTGCTAATGAGAGTTTAAAGATGTCTGTGAGGCAACCTGATATTTGTTCTGCGTAACGCCTCAAAAATACATTCGGAAGACCATCGGGTCCAGCGGATTTTTTAGTGCCCAGTTTCAAGAGCATCGCCAGGGCACCCTCACGATTTACTTCAGTGTCATCCTCTGGTGCAGCCACTGCTGTTATTTCAGCTTCATCTAATTCTGAAAACACCTCGTAGAAATACTGATTAAAATTCTCAGCTATTTCGGCAGCATCAGTGATAATCGTGTCCCTAACTTTTATTTTAGTAAGTGCATCTTCGGGTTTACTCAAGCGCTGCCAAAATTTCTGCGGATCAGTCTTTAAAAACTCTGCTAATATGTGTGTAAAATATTTAGTCCTTGATAATAGGTCACGTTTTATTTCTATAAACAGTGGCGTTGACATCCCCTGCTTCTTACGATATCTCCTAAGTATACGCTTAATGTGCATAATTTCACAAGTAATCCACGGATGTTTCCGCTTTTTAGGTATTTTTCTGTTTGGAACGTATTTTTTAATGCAATGCCTACGCACATTAGCGAACCATTGCCAAGAGCTTTCCACATCATCACATGTAATCTCAACATTTTCTTCAATATAGTCTCCTTCAATATGGTCTCATAGAGGCAAACGTAAAAGATCTGCATATGACAACAGATGGGATTGACAACATAAGCATAGCTCTGAATGGTGTGCAGGATGCACTTACACGGCATCAGGCGAGGCTCGAAGATTTAGAAGATAGAAGTCGGAGGTCAAATTTAATTGTTTTTGGAGTAAAGGAAGATCCTATTGAATCAGAGTCGGACTTGCGCAGAAAAGTTATCGATGATCTCTTTTCTGCTAAATTGGGAGTGCAGTGTTCATCTGTAGCTCGAATCCATAGACTGGGGAAAATTTCTTCTAATTGCCCTGTCATAATATACTTTCAGGACTATAGGGAAAAGCAAGCATTCTGGAGCAACATTGATCTCGGCGGTGTGACAACCGCAGTGCCGCAGGGTACGCGCATATTCCTACACATGCAAAGAGACTCAACGAAAATGCACAGCGATCACAGCGGCGCCGAAACACTTACGGAAAGAGCGTGAGCGTGTTGCTTAAATTTAATATGACGGTGCGACAGCTGGTGTGCGATAGGGAAAGCGCATATTGATACACATACAAAGCGATCTCACCAGCATGCGCAGTGAGCACCGCAGTGTCGAAACACTAACGGAGAGGGCTAGGTGCTCAAATTGATCTCGACAGGGCATCTCAGTAAGCACATATCGGTAGCGCGCTTGGGAAGTTTCTGCAGCCCATTTGGTAAATATTACATCCCTAAAAACTTCTTTGATTTATCTGCAGTAGATTTATCTTGCTGATCGCGATATGTAACTCAATATAGAACGATTTATAAACGGTTCTGACATTGTTGTTCCGGAATCTGACGTGCGCAGGCGACCGTGAACTCGGCTAGGCAAACTATACAGGCTTTCTGACGACCTCGAACTGCACTTAAAACGGGGAACGGTCACAGTAATGGTGGAAGTATTCGCTTTTCTCACCCGTAGGGCGACGAGGCACGGGGTATTTCCATCCTGTGCTGCGTCGAAAGGCCAAGTCGTCGCGAGCGAATATGCTGCACTGTCTATACACATGCGTATATATACCCCGAAAACTTTCACCCCCAAACGGATCGGAAGGCTCCGCTGCCTGGTTCTTTGTGACACAGGGCCGATACGGCTACCTTCAATAATAATAACGTCCACGATGTGCTCGTTTTGATCACACAAGGGGGGCATCTCAGTATACACATATCGGCAGTGCGCTTCGGAAGCATTGCGAATTACTTTTAACGTAACCATGGATCTACTTGAAACAGAACAGCGCGGTATTCACGGGGACAGCAGGGAGAAACGACACGGACGAGCGCTGACTTGCAACTGACGTTTATTGCTTGGGACGAAGCATATATAACCACTCCAACCAACAGAAGAAAACAAAAAACCATACATATATTCACAATCATCCCTACACGTTGCACTGAACAGGGGAGATACCTGTAATCATACCTGTGAGCTAAAAGAGCATGTGTCAAAGTAGTTTTCTCGGTGCCGGATAAGCTTGGGAAGATGTGCAAAATGGTTAACAATGAATTCGTTCCAAGAGAGTGCAACATTAAACATGAAAATCAATTAGTCTCTTGTAAAGAGGGCGTTGTCTACACCATTCCGTTGTCATGTGGCAGGCTTTATTTCGGTCAAACGGGGTGATGCCTTAATAAACGCCTGAAGAAGCACAACAACAATGTGCACAATAAAGTAAAAGGGCATCTGGGCATCCACTGTAGAGACTGTGACACTAGGGCCGGCCACCCTGACTTCGCTAGAATACAAATTTTAAGTAAACATAGTAACCAACTAACCCGTGAAATCATCGAAGCAGCGCACATCGCCTCGTCAAAAGACGCATGCGTCAGTAGCCCCTCCCTATCCATTACGTCTAAAGAACTAGCATTTTTAGCGGGGCGATATGATGATTACAGGTATCTCCCCTGTTCAGTGCAGCGTGTAGGAATGATGGTGAATATATGTATGGTTTTTTTGGTTTCTTCTGTTGGTTGGAGCGGTTATATATGCTTCGTTCCAAGCAATAAACGTCAGTTGTAAGTCACCGCTCATCCGTGTCGTTTCTCCCTGCTGTCCCCGTGAATACCGCGCTGTTCTGTTTCAAATATGTCTTACCAACTCGCCCAAACGTCTGTTTTAACATGGATCTAAATAATGAGCACTTTCCCACTATTGTGAAGAGTACTGGCACTCTGTTGTGAAGGAGTAAAATCTCTCTGTTAGGAGTACAAGCACTCTATTTGAGGGATTAGAAGCACTCAGTCTGTGGGAGTACTATTACTCTGGGGTTGCGAGTATTGGCAGTCTGCGGAAGAGTACTAGCACTCCCTGGCGGTGGAGTAATAAAACTGTCATGGGGAGCTATTCTACTTTCTTACGAAGGGGGTTGATCAACTCTCGAATAGGGAAGGAAATATGGGACAAGCAGGTACTCCTTTGTTTTTGTCTTTGTTTTTCGAGTGAACACACCCATTGCCACGTACCCTGTCTCCAATCCCCACTGACACATGTCCGCGTCAAACAGGTTCCTTGAAGAGCGCCGCATAAGTACACCATGCCCCATAACCGGTGACTGAAAGTGGTCCGACAATTGGTTTCGAACCATGTTGCTGCAGCGCAACAGCCCGACGCGCTCCCCATTGGACATGCGACCATTAATTACGAAGAGCTTCACCAAGGTTGCCGGGAAGATGGTTAGAGACATAGATAAGAAAGTTACCCCCAAAAATTGCGTAAAGTACTCTAATAATTTCAGTAAAACTTCTCTAATGACGAATCCGTACAAGTCCAGTAAAAGATAGTAGCGCTAACCAGGACGACCACAAAATGACAGGAGCACACACAGAAGCGCTTCTGTGTGTGTCCCTCTACTTTTTTGGTCGTCCAGGTTTGCGCTATTCTCTTTTACTGTACCCTAAGAATGCCAGTCGTAATAAAATTTATATACAATCGGCAGGCTCCCAGTATGCCGCACCAGCTCACTGATGCAGTATCCAGAGCGACACTGGGCCCCTTATACTAGAAACACTAGGTTCACTTGCACTAGATACTGGGTCGTAGTGGCACAGTATTTTTCACTTGGGTAGGCAGCCATATTTGCGGTTTGGTAGGCTTCGCACCATGTGCACTGTCTGGCTGCTGATCACGAGGTCGCGGGACCGAATCCCGGCAACGGTGGCCGCATTTCTATGTGAGTGAAATGGGAAAACATCCGTGTACTTAGATTTAGGTGGGCGTTAAAGAACGCCAGGTTGTCGAAATTTCCGGAGTCCTCCACTACAGCGTGCCTCATAATCAGAAAGTAGTTTCGGCACGTAAAACCCCATATTTTTTTTTTAATGTGCACTGCCTAAGACATGGCCATAGTGTAATACGGTGATGATAACACCATCGTCGGAAACACAATTAGTGCACTCAGTATCTCTTTGCGAAAGTTAGCGGATATGAGCGTCATGTTTAGCGACCTTACTTTCTCCAATTTTTGGAGCTTCAAAGTGGGGGTGCCGGACATAAACAGGGTGCGGCTTGGTTGAGTAAATACGGTAGCTTCTCTCAAGTATTCTGTATGTTTACAAAATCTCGCGGAATAAGCGTCTGTGGTGTTCCGTCTCCAGTCGGCAATGAGCGACGAATGCGGCAACGACAGCAGTTTCTGCTCCAAATCGAAGAACTTTCACTGCAGTAACGGCAAGGAATCGCGACGGCAGCACAATTCCGGCAGAAAACAACCTCGTCGCCAGCATCTCAAGTGCTACACGTACACGCATTAGCATCACCTCTCGGTAGTTGTCTAGGTTGTCATTTAGTGAGAGCACCTAGTCTAGGATACTCTAAACAGGTGTATCAGTTTCATTGTGAAACAATTACCACTGGTGAATAATTCACTTCACATAATAACCCGGCAGAAGAAAATTAAAAATTATAAACCACTGCAGGTTTTTATAAGGCGGCGACGGAGAACACGGACAGCTTTCGCAACGAAAATAATTTTATTCGGGTTCCGCCTTCAAGTGCCTACGTGGATTTAATACCTTCGATGCTGCCTGCTGTGTTCATTGATCAATACTCATATCCACCCCAGGAGTCCCTGACGTTGCAATTTCGACTTCCTCCGTACTCAATGGTTGTGCGCTGTTCGAGACATCCAGACGCACCACGGTTGCGTCCATGGTACTCGAGGGACTCACTACCGTGCTGTCAGAGAATTTCATCGCGAACATGCCTTCGTCACCAGACGCGTTCGTGGCCTCATCCGAGCTAACATGGCTTCTTCCTACATCGCCACCAGCTGCTACACCAGATGCATTGGCCGGCTCCGATGCCGCCGCAGCGGTTTCTGTTTCGAGCATGGAGTATTCGTGGTCATGGATCTCGCTCGTTGTGTTCAGCGTACCGGCTTCCGGAATCAAGCTATGCTCAGGCGCACTGGAACTGTTTGAGTTCCCTACAGCCTCGTCCGAGCGCACGGGTCCAATAGCCTCCGATGCGTTGCAAGTTAGGTTCTCCATTTCCATCGAGACTGTGCTCTGAGCAGAGGAGCCATTGACGACGTTTCTCACGGGGGCTGTAGCCAGTGGTGTCTTCGCGCTAAGACTCGTGTTTGTCAGGCTTGTCGCAGCCACCCGCATTTTTGCGGAGAGCTTCTTCGTATCCTTCCGTGCCAAGATGACAGTGCCAATGATGAGGACTACCATGAAAGCAATGACCGCCGCAGCCACGAGGAGGAGTAAGATGGACCTGCAGATTGAAGAGTAGCACTGATTAACCATTTTATGACAAAACCTGTTGCTTAGGAAAGCAACTGCTGCCGTCCTGTTACAAGATTCATCTTTATATATGTATGTATTATGACGCGAAGGTTGTAGGTTACGTCCCCGATGGCAACAAGTTATGACTTCGTCCACTTTCGTTTCCATTGTCTTCATCATTTTCTATACTTTACTTCCATTGCCAGCCGACTACCAACTACCCCTATGCCTCCCTTGGCTTGATCGCCTGCAGGCTTTACTTTGACGTGAATATATATATATATATATATATATATATATATATATATATATATATATATATATATATAGAAACGAGAAGAAAGGGGGTTAACCGAGGGGCCCGATTTTTATTAGTCATATCATAAGAAGCCAACACACACTGATACCAAGGACATCATAGGGGAAATTACTTGTGCTTAGTAAATGAAATAAAGAAACGATAAATTAATGAAGATTAAAGTCGATGAAAAAACAACTTGCCGCAGGTGGGAACCGAATCGGGCCCCTCCGTTAACGCCCTTTCTTCTCGTTTATTACATAACGAGGGTCTCGAATCCGGCAACATTGATGCCTTCAGGTAGCATATGTGGGTTTATTGACCAGTTGCCTTCACCCGTTCTCGTGACGCCTGCGGCATAAAGGACGTTCCACGTCCGCCGCCAAGGTCTGTGAGTGGTGGCGCTGGCCAACACTCCCAGGGTTCTACTAGGACACATAAATACCCAAGAAAGTGGATGGGAAAACGGCGCCGCGGTAGCTCAATCGGTAGAGCATCGCACGCGAAATGGAAGGTTGTGGGTTCGGTTCCCACCTGCGGCAAGTTGTTTTTTCATCCACTTTAATCTTCATTAATTTATCGTTTCTTTATTTGATTTATTAAGCACAAGTAATTTCCCCTATGTTGTCCTTGGTATCAGTGTTTGTTGGCTTCTTATGATATATATATATATATATACATACAGTCAGTGACGCATAGACTCACAGGATTCGGCACAGAAACAGTTCAAAGAAGAGATGCACGCAGGAAAAAATAACCGGACTTTACTGCCGTTTCGGCCTTCGTCAAGAGTGCGATTGGAAGCACATAGACTTCAACACACACAAGCACACCACAGACACGCACACACACACACACGCATATATATATATATATATATATATATATATATATATATATATATATATATATATATATATATATATATATATATATATATATATATATATATATATAGTTCCGCATGAAGAAAACGAAGACCGGTGAACGTGCTTGCGGTCCCGAGTAGAGGAAGGAAGAAGAGAACGACGCTGAGTTGATTAACCAGCTGGCCGCTCTTGCGCTCACCTTCGCGACCTAAAGTAGACGGTCCCCTTCATCCGTAAGGGTTAAAAACGGTCTCCTTCGCACGTAACAAAGTGGTGGAGGTGCGGGGTACCGCTGACAACAACGGAACCGTCACTGCCACAGCTTCGTCGAAGCCGTCGACTTGCCGGCCTCCCGCCATCAGCCGTGACCGTCTTCGATATGCCAGAAGAAGGATCCGCTCCGAGGGCAGCGCCTAGCAGTCCGCTGCCATACTACCGAGTTCCACCCACCTTCGGAGGCAAAGCGGGGGAAGATGCCGGCGAGTGGCTCGTACACTACAAACGAGTGAGCAAATCCAACGGGTGGGATGCAACCGCTGAGCTCACCAATGTGGTGTTCTCCCTGACCGATACCGCCCTCGTGTGGTACGAGAACCACCAGGACGCGCTTACGATGTGGGAACATTTTGTTGACGAGCTAAAGGCGTGTTTTGGGGACTCAATCGCCAAAAAGAAGCGTGCAGAGCAGACACTGTCTCAACGGGCGCAGCTACCAGGTGAGACATGCACAACATATATCGAAGAAGTATTAAAGCTGTGCAAGGTGGTCAGTGCTCGCATGTCGGAAGAAGATAAAGTTGGACATTTGCTGAAAGGAGTGGCTGAGGATGTGTACAATTTTCTAATTGGAAAGGAGAGCCTCAGTTCTGTGTCTGACGTCATTCGGCACTGCAGAACTTTTGAAACGCTCAAGATGCATCGGATTGCGCCAAAGTTTGGTCGATTGGCAAACGTTACGACGGTTGCCAGTGTGGACACGAGTACTTGCCTCGACCTTCCTTCCACCATCCGACAGATTGTCCGCGAGGAACTTTCCCGCCGCGAGGAGTTGCATTCAACTGCTGACCACCATGGCGTGTACAAGTCACGTGAGCCTATGACGACGCCACATTCGTCCCCTTGGCAACCAATGGTTACCGCAGCGGCCGTAGAGTACAGCGCAGCCCCACAGTCGAGGATGACAACACGCCCTCCGTCTCCGCGCTATGACCAACGCGCTCAACGCACGCCTACTCGACGCTCGATGTATCGTCGTGACACACGCCACGAACCAACCCACTACACGCGGGAAAATTATAATATCCACTTCATCGACGAACAACCAAGGTTTCGACCTCTTCCGGTGTGTTATTCCTGCGGTGTCCCGGGTCATACGCGGTTTGGCAACCAGCGTATGACCACGTGGTATGGCCAGCCCTCAGAGTTTTCTCTGCCCTCCGAATGGTCACACGGTGCCCCGTAGCCAGCACACGTATCATCTGGCGACGAGTATTGGCTCAGCAGCTCCTGGAATCGCTCCCCGGCATCTGACAGGAGTTTGGCACCACCACCGCAACATCGTGCTCCCCGTTCTCCCTCACCACGGCATCGCACCACGTCCCCTTCGTCTCCGGAAAACTAGCTAGCGCGGCCGATGGAGGTGAGGTCATCTGGAGACATGCTACTGACAGAAATACCTCCTGTGTTGATGCTGAAAAACAAAGTGCGCGTTCTAGTAGATAATGTCCCTGTGATGGCTCTGGTGGACACAGGCGCAACAATTTCTGTTATGAGTGTCTCTTTTAAACACGTGTTAGGGCGAAAGGTTTTGTTTAAATGGGACGAAGATTCAAAGTTCTGTGGAGTGAGTGGCGAGCCGTTGCGACCTATTGGTGTGTGTAGTGCTGACGTGTTTTTGGGAGGCCATGTTATTACGACAGAGTTTGTAATTATTCCTCGGTCGACGACCCATGATGTTATTCTGGGCATGGACTTCTTGCGGGAGTGTGGTGCTACTGTCGACTGCCGCACAGGGAAAGTATTCATAAGTGGTGCGATTCCATCAGGACTCCTGGAGAACCCGGTAGATCGCGGAACTACACTGTGTGTTTGTGGTGACATGGTCATACCTGCGTCATCTACCGTTTGCGTTCCCGTTGTCTGTTGCGGCGCCGATTGCGACAGCTTCGAGGCTACCGTAGAACCGATGCACTTTAACTGTGTGAAGAAGAATGTGTTGGTGCCACATTGTGTGGTGTCAATCAAAGGCGGACGCACTGGCTTATGGACAGTAAACTGTTCTAAGGAGCCCGTTATGCTACCAGACGGCATGAAATTAGCCTTCGCCACGGAACACGCGTCCTTATCAGTGGCTGAACTTACAGATGTGCCGGAAGAACCCGATGGCCACAGTTCGGAAACAGCCCTTATGTCGATGGTAAATAACTCGCTCAGCACGAGTGAACGCCGAACGTTAGTGCGTGTGCTTTCGAAGCACGTTTCAGTATTCGACTTTGCGCAGAAGGGCAAAATACCTGCGATCCCTGCGTCTCGAACGCGCCATACCATCAACACGGGTTCGGCAAATCCAATTAGACAAAAGCCATATCGTGTTTCACCATCAGAGCGCCAGATTATCAACGAACAAGTGCACGAAATGATGAAAAGGGGAGTCGTACAACAGTCAGCGAGTCCGTGGGCAGCTCCAGTGATTCTTGTTAAAAAAAAAAAGACGGATCTTGGAGATCTTGCGTCGACTATCGCCGTTTGAATGCTATAACACAAAAGGAAGTGTACCCACTCCCACGTATTGATGACGCAATAGACTGCCTTCATTCCGCGTCTTACTTTTCCTCGGTTTACGGTCTGGCTATTGGCAAATTCCGATGCGTCCTGACGACAACGAGAAGACTGCCTTTGTAACCCCTAACGGGCTCTTCGAATTTAATGTGATGCCATTTGGATTGTGCAACGCTCCGGCAACTATCGAGAGATTTATGGACGCTGTTCTGCGCGGCTTGAAGTGGAACATCTGCATGTGCTACCTCAACGACGTCGTCATCTTTGGCCGCACCTTCAGCGAACACAACTCGCGCCTGGATATTGTCCTGAACTGCATCAGAAACGCTGGTCTAGTTTTAAACTCTAAGAAATGCCACTTCGGTGAACGCCAAACCCTTGTGCTTGGGCACCTCGTCGACAAGGATGGCATCCGCCCTGATCCCCAGAAAACAGCAGCCGTTGAAGCGTTCAGTGCACCGCGCTCTGTCAAGGAGCTCCGTAGTTTTCTGGGGCTTTGTTTCTATTTCCGCTGATTTATTCCTAAATTCGCCGACGTCGCGTATCCGCTGACATCCCTGCTACGAAAGGACACCCCCTTTGAGTGGACTCCGGAGAGCGACTCTTCTTTTCGTCAGTTGAAGTTTCTGCTGACGTCACGACCGGTTCTTCAACACTTCAGTCCTTCAGCTCCGACGGAACTCCATACGGATGCCAGTGGCATAGGTATTGTTGCCGTCCTAGTTCAACGCTACGGTGACCGCGAACACGTGATCGCATATGCAAGCCGCTCATTAAGTAGGCCCGAGCAGAATTACATTGTCACGGAACATGAATGCCTCGCGGTAATATTTGCGGTTCAGCGGTTTCGTTCTTACCTGTATGGACGCCCCTTTACAGTGGTCACCGACCACCACTCGTTGTGTTGGCTTGTGAATCTTCGTGACCCTTGTGGCCGCCTTGCGCGCTGGGCGCTCCGACTGCAAGAATACAGCTTCACCGTCTCTTATAAGAGCGGTCGACGACACGCTGATGCGGACTGCCTCTCGCGTATGCCACTTAGCACTACGGACTGTGACACCCACGACTTCGATCACCTCGTGGCTTCTGTGTCGCCGCGTTTTCCAGACTTCGACTGCTTCAACGCCTAACAGCGAAAAGACGATAAATTAACACCGCTCTTCACGGCTGCGACCGCCTCGACGGCAGCAAACTCTTTCTGTGTACGTGATGGACTCCTGTATGAGAAGAACTTTTCCAGCACTGGCGTAGGTTTCGTCCTAGTGGCACCGGAGAGCCTTCGCACAGCGATTCTGAGTGATATGCACGATGACCTTACGGCTGGCCATTTAGGTTTGGCGAGGACACTCTACCGAATTCAGGAGCGCTTTTATTGGCCTGGAATGCGACAGTCTGTTGAGACGTATGTGGCCAGCTGCTTGCAGTGTCAGCGCCACAAACGGCCATCTACTACTCCAGCTGGTCTCCTGCAGCCGATCCCGCCTCCAAGCACGCCTTTCCAACAAGTGGGCATTGACTTCGTAGGTGCATTTCCAAAATCAGCCAAGGGAAATCGTTGGATAGTTGTTTGCGTCAACTACCTCACGCGCTACTGCGAGACGGCGGCCGTGCCCTCCGCAACTGCCACTGACGTTTGAACATTCCTGCTGCAATATGTGATCCTGCGACATGGTCCGCCTCGCGTGATCATCAGCGACCGTGGACGACAATTCACAGCGGACGTCGTAGACGAGCTGCTTCGTTCGTGTGGATCCCACTTGCGTCACACGACACCATACCATCCACAAACGAATGGGCTTACGGAGCGCACCAACCGAACAATTGTAAACATGTTATCCATGTATGTTTCATCCGACCACAAGAACTGGGATGACGTACTGCCTTTTATCACGTACGCGTTCAACACCGCCAAGCACGAGACTACCGGCTATAGCCCTTTCTTCCTGCTGTGCGCACGGCCACCCCGGTACACAATCGACACTGTTTTCCCTTTCTGTAGCCATGAAAATCCCACTGTCGCCGAGACTCTCTGCCTTGCCGAAGAAGCTCGTCGTATTGCTCGTTTGCGCACTTTGGCATCGCAGGACAGATCAAAAGAACGCTACGACATTCGCCACCGTCCGGTAACCTATCGCCCTGGTGATTTAGTCTGGCTATGGACTCCAGTACGGAAACGCGGTTTATGCCAAAAGCTTTTGGCCACCTACGATGGACCGTTTGTTATTGTTAACAGACTCACGGAAGTCACGTATAACATAGCTCGCCTCACGGCGAGTGGCAGAAGAGCTGCCAAGACACAAGTCGTCCATGTCGCCCGCTTGAAATTGTTCACGTCAAGGCAAATGGATTAACTCGCCCGGCGGGCTTCGTCTGTGACGAGGGGAATGTTACGCATGAAGAAAACGAAGACCGGTGAACGTGCTTGCGGTCCCGAGTAGAGGAAGGAAGAAGAGAACGACGCTGAGTTGATTAACCAGCTGGCCGCGCTTGCGCTCACCTTCGCGACCTAAAGTAAACGGTCCCCTTCATCCGTAAGGGTTAAAAACGGTCTCCTTCGCACATAACAATATATATATATATATATATATATATATATATATATATATATATATATATATATATATATATATATATATATATATATATATATATATATATATATATATATATATATACTCATATCATAAGAAGCCAACAAACACTGACGCTAAAGACAACATAGGATAGGGTAATTATTTCAGCTTGATCAATGAAATAAAGAAACGATAAATTAATGGAAGTGAAAGTTTATGAATAAACAAGTTGCCGCAGGTGGCGAATGATCCCACAATCTTCGCATTACACGTGCGACGCTCTACCTATTGAGCTACCGCGGCACCATTTCCCCATCCACTTTCTTAGGTGTTTATGCTTCCTAATAGAACCCTGGAAGTGTTAGTAGGCACCACCCCTCACAGACCTTGGCGGTGGATGCGAGACCTCCCTTCGGCCGTAGGCGTCATGAGAACGTGATCTTTTTGGGTGAAGGCAAGCGGTCAATGAGCCGCACATGCTACCTGAAGGCATCAGTGCTGACCGATTCGAGACACCCGTTATGCAATAAACTAATGGAGGTTAACCGAGGGTCCCAATTTTATTAGTCCTATAAGAAGCCAACAATGCCAACAAGGACACATAGAGGAAATTACTTCTGCTTAATAAATGAAATAAAGAAATGATAAATTAATAGAGATGAAACCGAAGTCCTCACGATTGAACACCATTGTAACTTGGATATTTTTAAATTGCATAAGCTTTCCCTGAATTGCCTGTGGTATAACATATTTTTCTTATTCATAGTATTAGCATTTTACATGCTTGGCAGGCTTAGCTGACGATGTAAATTGCAATTCCGGTTAGAATTTCATTTACAAGAACTTGATAAAAAGATGGATTCCGCTTAATCAAATTTTGCCTTCAGTTCGGCTACTTCGGGCGAACCAAAGTTTACACCATTGTTCCGTTTATCCGGCATTTTCGTTCAGGCGAGTTCAGTTTATTTGGACTCAACTGTAGTTCACGTTAAGCTAAAATCGCGTAATTTTCCCTAGGCTTTCTCGTGGAGCATGCGCGCACAGCGTGGTTGTAATAGCTGTGTCGTTTCTTCCATGGGAGCAACTGAACGTGGCACATTAATAGCATCCTACAGTGTCAGCACCCATCACCTTCCCTTGGTCGCGAATCTCATCAAGGAGGGCAACGGAACCGTGCTTACAGACTGAATCGTAACTACAACAGTTGGCCGAGAGAGCTTTGTTGGCAGTTGCTCGAGGCGCCAGGGTGGCCCAGTCAGTGGCTACGGCGTTGCGCTGTCGAGCTCGACGTCGGGGGCTATCCGGGTGGACCACATTCCGCCGAGGCGAAATGCAAGAAAGCTCGAGTATAAAGCAGTATGGCTTGGGAGCACGCTAGGGAACGGTGGTCTAAATTAATCAAGATCCTCCCCTAACCGCTCCCCCCACCCAACCACACACACACGCACTATATGGCATGCCTCGTGATAAGGCCATGCTTACAGCAACTAAAACTTAAGTAAAGTTATCTCAATTTGCAGCTGCTCAAAGCAGGATAGGTCAAGTAGGATAGTAAAGTAGTTGATCAGAGCTATTGCGTTTGTTGTGTTTATTTGTTGCGGCTACCAGTGGCTAAATTCGTCCACTTTGATTGCTGGTTACATTATTATCTGCATTTCAGGTAAACATGTAAATTAATTTCCACTGTGCTTTCTGTAGCGTCATTTCGTGTGTTATCATATGGATGTGGTTAAAATACATGGAGTTTCTCATATTCCCTTGTGTGATTGCGATACCGTCCAATAAAGAATCGCACACTGGTACTACTACTATACGACATGCGTCATAATCGACAGTGTCAGTGTATTTGTGCCTATTTCAGTGTCTGTAAGTTAAGTAATATTGTATAACCACCGTATTTCACGAACTGAGTATATTATACGCCTGCAAGTACTCATTGCAGCGTCATATTCTCTGACACCCCGTACTACTGTTCCCTTGCATCAGCACTCATACTATTGATGAAACATACCACGAGTTATTCTACGCAGTACATAACGTGCGCAGCTCATCTTTTTATTTCTCTTAACCTTAACTAGCTGTCAACATTCAGCGTTTGCTGTCTAAAACATATTGACCTCTTCTTCTTTCCACACAACTCCAATCATTGTCTAATTCAGTTTTGCTGTGCGATTGTCGATTTCTGTTAGCGCGGTTATTCTTGTTATCCGTGAATGCTCCTTCCTCTTCTTCTGTTACTGTGGCAACATTCACGGCTGTTCTGGAGTGCTTCCAGAAGAGAAAGACACAGGCAGAGAATGGACTCGCGCAACTTGCCACGCTTGCTCTCTGTGGAATTCTTGCCCTGTAGCTTAGCAATTGCAGAATGCATCGTTTAAATAGTGTGATGCAAAACTATGTCGGTATTGCTTTGTACCTGGTTTCAGAATTTCTTCCACTGCGAGTTCCGACTTACGTTCCGTTATCATCACATTCACTTTATTCATTTATCTTGAGATTTACTTAGGATGCGTGTCTCCTTAGATTGATTCACAACGCCGTCAAGGCGTCGCGACTTGCTCCTCTGTAAAAATATAATAGGCTATTCGTCCTGCAATGCGGAATATTGGACGATTAGTCATCCTTACGAGTGAACAAGTGCTTAGACAACACCAATGTCAGAGCACTTTCGCCCTTCATTCATCCGAACAAAGGCATGTTATTCCATAATTGTATACGGCCTTTATTAATAAAGGAAGGGTAGTTACTCATACTCAGTGGTCTAATATCCAGCACGGAGGTGCTCGACGCGAGCATTTATGGTTGAAACTCCGGATCATAAAACTTCTCCGCAGCAAAGTTTCGAATTGGGGTATTGTAGAGGAGCAGTTGCAAAAGTGGTAATGCGTTGCTGGGAAGCACAAATTCTCAGAATTCAAGTCTACACTACTCGAATATTGTGCCCATGTAAGACACAACAACACACCATAAGCTCCTATGGCACCCGCCCTAATAGGCCTGACGGTTGTTTAGCTCGACAGACAGCAACTTCCCCCTCCCCCCCAATTCGCACAAAGCGCCACCGTAATGAAAAACTTTGCAGACTATTTCCTTGTCGTACTTAGCACATTTGGGAGATATGCTGCGAAAGCATCTGGGGAGAATTTTCGGGTCTTTTCAACAGTGCTCGGTGATTTCGTACCAAACAAGAGAGCTACCATTCGATGCCTATCTTGCACTTCTCTACAGGAAGCCGTTCTCTGAACGTTCTTCGTATGTGGGGGAGTGAAGCGCGAAGTTAAAAAGAGATTTTATAGTCTCCTCTAGCACACCCGAACACTCAGAGGCATGGTGGTACCGGTGGAGTGCTATAAGGTGCCTTCAACAGACTACGCTACGGCCAAATCGAGATCAGCTTCCAGTTCCCAGGTTTATACCATAATGACCACCGCATGACGACCGCAAAACCATACAGCATACATGGTTATACCTCCAGCTCTCATACAGAGTCTTCGTCATAATTCCCCAGAGACTGCTACACCGAGAGCGTTGAGGCGGAGGCCAAACACTGGCCACACACAAAGGGTCATTCGCCACTCCAAAAGTACTTCTGGCCAAAGTACACGTGCTGTTTTTGTGCTTTGAACAAGCTGGCCAGGATGCACAATTGGATTTGCATTATACGCCATCTCCACGAATACTGTTTTATAAAGAGGGAACGCGTGTCGTCGGTAAGCCTGCAAAAGAGAGAGCTTGCATATCCTAGTATTGTTGCTAGGCAATTGTGTTTAGAAGCAGTATGAGCTTCCCTTACTTCTGAATCGTGAGCTTCACTTTCTACAGAAGGAGTTTACGAGCAAAGAGGCAATGGTTTTCTAGTTCAGAGCTTCGTTGAGGCTGCTTCCTGACCTGTGTCAGCTGTCCTAGCACTGATTTTTTAAGGGCCCCTCACCAGGTCTGACTATTTTGAGCTGATAAGGGCAGAGCATGCAATGCGCGACTGCCATCTTGTCTGCGCGACTGGCCGCTCGAGGCCCTTTGCGTGGATTCGCGGGCTGCTTTCATGCTCGCAAAAATACTTATGTAGCACGTATTGAGCAACGGAAAGCTGTATCGGCACTTTTTCATGTTACTCTACAATTTTCTCATTGACACTTTTCATCTAATTGTAATATTAGAGAAGTTCATTGAATTAAGTGGAACAAAAAACAATAACAGAGGGTTTTAGACTTGGGGGACGCAAGCGTTGGAGCCCGCTTGGGGCCACCGTACTGTGCACGCGTAGACTAGTCTGCGCATGCACAATACCGCGGCACCAAGCGCTAGCAGGCGCCAAGGCTTCCGTCCCCCACATCTAAAGCTCCCTAATAATCCGAGTATCTTCAAGCGGCGGCAAAAACATTACCTTCGTTCCGTCAGCTACGTCGCGTTCGCGTATATTTAAACTCTGGCTGAAGTTAGCCGGGGCACCCTGTATAACAGAACGCTGCGAGTAGCGTAGCTGGTGCGGAAAATCTGTAGCGCGCGGAAAATTGGAAGCAGGGGAAGTGCGACGTGACGGCTTCGCTAATCGGGAGATCGCGAGAGGCAGCGCGTTGGTGACGCGAGTGTGCGATTCAGTGCAGTCGCCGCATGCAGGCCTCTGCTGATACAGCGCTTTGCTTCCATACAGACGACGCGAGCTACTACGGCGCCATATCGTAGCCATCGTCGCCGCTCAACCCGTCTTGCGCGGCAATACGCTTTTGTTCTCGCGCGTTCGTTCGACCAGTAACGACAGCGGCCCTTCATCGTGGGGGTGTAGTGCCACGAGCTTCTGTGGCCACAACACCCAATGGAGCGCCACATCGAGCCTTACTCGTATCTGCTCTCCATTTCCTCTTGCGGGAACAGTGATCCCCGACACACACGCTGGTACCGCGGACTGACCTCAGCAGCTGACACCGCGGAAGAGCGTAGTGCTCCCCACCTCGCACCGCCATTGCCCCCATCGGAAGCGCTGACCGCGCACCCGGCTGCAGCTGCCGTGGCCGCCATCAACTCAGCGCATGCGCAGGCCGTTCCCCCCTCCCCCTTTCGTCCTCTGCTTTCTGCCTCATGTATTTACTGTAGCCTCCTGCTCCGTTGTCCTCCTTGGGCTGTCTTCGCTTTTGCGGGGGGCGTGAGGTTACTTTTTTCGCCACTCGCCGCACTCCGCGTTCCCTCTTTAATACTTCGCTCCGCTCGTTCGCGTGGTTAGGTCACAAACATGGTCAATCCGGCCGCCCGTGCCGCCCCCGTCCGCCTGCGTGTGGGTGGCGCTCTAGTCGAGACGGACGAGCGGTCGCAACTTTGCAATCCGCACGCCTGCTCGTCTCTCATTTGGCTGGTCTGAGGCGGACGGCGCCGGGCGTCATCACGGCAAACATGGCGCTTGCTCGAAGCGAAGCGAGGAGGCGAGGCCTAAGCTACAGCCGCATCAGTCTATTTTTCTCTTTCTTGTGATTTTTACTAGAGTTATCTGGCATCCACGGAAATCGTCATCGAGTGAAGCAAGCCGGTGTACCCTTCCAGGCCTCATCAGTACGTGCAATCGCCGACAGAAACAGACGGAGCTCAGGAAGTGTGTGATATGTTCACGAGCGCGGCCGGAAGAAATATTTGAAGCAGTCGACTTCGTGTTTTTTAGTGCCATGCTTCGCGTATGCGTCGCACACGGGAAGTCCATCACCTACACGTGCATTCTGAGGAGGACACATGTTCAGGGCGTGGCGAAATAGTGTCCGATCGGTGCATCAAGCGTACGCGTTTGCTATCTGTTCTGTGTAAGCGGTTCGTTACCGCGAAGTAATGAACGCCAGTCCTTCGCAACTTTCAGAAGTCATGATACGAGCAATAGCGGTAAGTTTTTATTGCCTCGTTCTCGCTGCCATTCCGCGTGTGCTTTACTGCGTTTGAGCCGTTTCGCCGGCTGCGATGCGCCGTGGTGACCACGACGTTCGAGCATCGTTCTTGCTGTTATGAAATGTGTTCGCAAGCTACAAATCGTGATATATACGTGCTGTATGTCGCAGCGTTACTAGGTGTAGAAGTGCTCGTTCTACGCGATGGGCGTGTCCTCACAAGTGAACTGTGCAGAAGTGTTGCCGATCGCGTTTTCATATGTAGTACCCTTATAGATAAGGCCTATCACACCGGCCTTTTCTGCTTCCTGAATGTATCGTTCGTTTCAGAAGTTGTTCCTGCACTTTTGAAGGTGGTTCTATTGTGGGGAGTTTAGGGACCATCATAATAGTTACATGCGTCAAAACCTACAGCGCTGTTCTGAAACGTGGACACGCCTGACAGCACTGATGTCATGAATGAAAATTTCGGGCAGCCTAAATTACTTTTTATCATGTAGACATTGGTTCGAATCTATAGTGCACGAAGTATATTGCTTTATATCTTGTGATGCTAGCGGCTTGCATGCCCAAGAATTCTAACTGCTTGTCTTTGGCTGGTGACTAAGCACAGAGTCTGTGAAGACACCCGTAGCATGATAGATGAGTACGCTATAGGTAAGAACTGGGTACTTGCTTCTTATTAAGTACAAATTTTACGTTTCCTGACAAAAAGCAATATCATTGTAAAATGAACACGTAGGACAATTAGTAACAAGTACGTAAACGTCACAGGTATGGTGATCTATGATATTCTGCTGGCAGCCAGCAAAAGTACGTGAAAGAAATTTTGCCTATTGTGCTTCCTCACTGGCTAGCTATGGTCGCGTTATCAATGCTGGCAGAATGGGTAAGCGAATGTTCGCCGTTACTTTGTATATCTACCCTATTTGATTCTCTGGTTCGTGTCACCTATATTGGCACGAGACTTTAGTTTAGAGGGAACAATAGCACAAGTATACCACCATTACGTGCCTCATATGTGCTTTATTTTCCGTCCTCATGTTCATTCTGCCAATATTCATTAGCAAATAATGTGCATTAAACTGACTTGGGCCTGCAAAGTATGTCCATTAAATGTTTTTCCGGTATGCTTTCATCTATTTGTAAGCTTACTGCTACCTATCATTCGTGGGTGTAAGATGTTGGACGCTATAAGTGGCTACCTCATTGATCTTTATTTTGCACAGGCCAAGGTTCCACTCATTAACTGGACCGTTTTGAGCTGCGCTGCCATAATATAGAAAGAGGTGCCTCGCCCGTTGTCATTCTTTAGCATGTTCATGGCCACAGGGCATTGCTCCTGAGAAGTCAGCGGCTATCACAATATAAAAACATGGCTATTGGCTGTCATGAGTATATACTGAACATAAATTTTCACAATTATATCAGCATTAGTTATGTGATCGAAGCCAGCCAATGAGGAAAAACTACTGGCAAAATTTTCAAGTAATTCTGCCGGCAGAGTGTCTGTTCGCTATATTATGTTAGCCACACTCTTTTCGTCAGTGTGCTGCATTTTTCTTTTTGACACACATTTACTACTCGGCCAGATAAGATATTGTCAAGCCATCAATTTTAGGCCCACACGCATTATCACTTCTTTATTTTATCATATTCTGGAAATGGCACCCATGTCTAGCTTAGATTAGCAACATCAGCTTAACTTATGCACGGAGTTGAGTTGCTGCATGTGAGAAAAAAACTATTGAGTAACTAACAGGAATTTGACTTGAACAAAAAATAATTTGGCTTTATGTCTCGTTGTATCAGTTGTGCTGTTCATTTGATGCATACAGTAACCCGTAAACACAAATGTATGTGCACCTTGCATTTACATGCACGTGTATGAATAAAACAGCAGAACTTATAATATCAAGGCATGTTGCACCAACTGTACCCCATCGATGATGTTCTATATAGTATTCAGCTCATCTTATTTAAATTTTATCACATGGTGCAGTTACAACATTTCATACCTGTTTGTAAGCGAATTTATGGACTGTGTCTGCTGCATGTGAGAATGTATATTTTAGGCCAGTGACAGTACCTGAGGGAGCAGCTTTTTATTTAGCTTTTGCCATTGTTTATTGGAGGGATCTTGTATATTATGCCATCCAAACAACTCATATAAAGGTTTGTGTTTAGTATAACAGCAGTGAAATAGCGAATGCAGCTGCACTTCTTTGTATGCTAGTGAGGTCAATTCCTCTGCTTATTGTTGTGTAACGTGTTGTTCTTCAGTCACACATGGTGACTGCATTTGGCATTATGAGCTCTAGGCTCATTTTCTCTTGGACCTTATGATGAAGTCAAATCTGCGTCTTCAATAGTCAGTTTAGTGGAAAGCCACCACGGAACCAATAGCTCAAAGATCAATTCATGCATGCTTTTTACCAATCAGACGGTGTGCGGAGACTGTGATACATCGCCTCAGCTGCACCAATAATCACACGTGTAGTTAAGTTATTAATATAGGCAGAAGAAGATGCGCGTATGCAACCGTTACTCATTCTTTGAAATGTGAATGACCCAAACCTTCATGAGCATATCGGTCACAACCATCCGGCAACGCAAGTAGGAACACTTGTGCTATCACAAGTGAAAACAAGTAGAATAGTGCTACCATCTCAGCTGGTTTGTGATGATTACCTTGCCTGCAAGTTTCTTCTTTATGTTGGATAAGCTTTCTATTTTATGAATTCACATCTTTCACAACATTTACTGTGGTAATCAAGGCACAGCACAGATAACAATGCTGAAGGAGGTATACACAAGTAGAGCAGATAACTTATGGGTAAGTTGAAAAAAAAAACGGGTAAAACTTCGTCGAGCAAACTATTTTCACATTAGAAGATATACCACTGGCAATGAATGCACATTCAGAACATGAAATAAGTACTATGTGGGGAAGATTGAGATGTCGGATGGCAAAAACCTGTTTGCCTTCTGAATGTTGTTAAAAATAAAAATTCCACCCTGTACTTTTGTGACGGAGGGTAGAATAGCAAAGGAGAGATGCAAACCGGATTTTGTATGTAGTAGTCAATTATGAATGTGCCACTCAAGTTGTGCGAAACATAGCTATCTATGTGCAAAGAATTAGACAATGTACCATATGTATGTGTTACATAATTACTTTTTTCCATTCAACATTCTGAGGTCTAAATGTGAAATGCATGCTTTTTCAGCTACAAATAGCACATGCGTGTTTGATCTGCACCACAAAGAGCTGATGTGACAAAAAAATGTGTACACCTGAGTGTTTTGTTGCTTTTCATGATGTCTAAGATTACTTCATACAGTTTTGAATCTACGGATTCCTTCGCATGTTTATAGCTAAAACTACGTATTTATAGCTCGAACTACTGAAACTACTTGCGTTGTGACTCCAAGGTCCCAAAACGAGCATTTGTGTGGTGTCCTTCCTGTCCATTGACGTGGCCTTGCACTATAAACGTAAGATGTCACACCTGCAAAGCTGAGCATCCATCCTTACATTTGAAACGTGTTTTTGAATGCTCGGCAGTTATGCTCAAAAGCACATTGTGACAGCAAATCTGCACCGCCTTAATTTAAGCGCCATGTAGAGGGATCTTCGTGCATAGCCAAGCTGTTGTAGCTTGCCTGCCGGAATAGAGCATTGTCCAGTGGCACCGTATAGTCCAGGCGTAACAGTAAACAACGAGTAAACAAAGTGGCTGAAAATGCTAAGCTGACCCTTATATAGGAGCGTTATATTGTCTAACCCACATACAAAGTTACTTTAAGTGTACTGAATAACCAGAGCTCTGATTTGTTTCAGTGCTGCGCACACACAGCACTGAAACAAAGTCCCTACAATGGTGAGCAATGCGCCAAGGAATGGAAGATTACTTGTTGTGTGCGGACATGAATAGTAGATGTGAATGCATACCCAATTCTCAAGTACGCGTGTTTTCTTGTGGAACAATATTTCATTTGGCACAGAGGCTGAGCCACTGCGGCCTCCTAACTGTAAATTTCTGTGCTGTCGCAATGCTAATGGAGGCATCATTCATTTGGCTACTCGAATAGTGAATCGATAATGGAGCACAACAACCTCTCAGTTTTACGCAGAACACCTTGTGCATTCTACACAAAACTGAACCTAAGAAACTATTCGCTGGATTTTTTATGCAAATAAAAAAATGGCAATTCATCTTTCCTCACTTTTTGTACCGCCCGGTCTTGCGCCATATAAGCCTTTATTTCATTGTGATGTGCATGTTAAAGCAGCTACTAATTCAGAAAGACAAACACAAAATCACTAGCTACATCAACCGTTTGACACCACGAGAGGTCACTGAACTCAATGCCAAGCTAATTGTCGTGATAATGTCGGTTCGCTTTCAAATAAAATACAAGTACTGGCCAGCTGTTTATGTTATGCAATGCATTTTTCATTTCCCTAAAATATGACTCTGCATCACCTAGCTAAAATGTCTTTACTAAGGTAATCGCCAATAGACTCAGAAACACCTTGAACTTCTGTCAACCAAAGGACCAGGCAGGATTCCGTAAAGGATACCCAACAATAGACTATATTCACAGTATCAATCAGGTGATAGAGAAATGTGCGGAATATAATCAACCCTTACATATAGCTTTCATTGATTACGAGAAAGCGTTTGATTCAGTCGAAACCTCAGCAGTCATGGAGGCATTACGGAATCATGGTGTAGACGAGCCGTATGTAAAAATGCTGAAAGATATCTATAGCGGCTCCACAGCCACCATAGTCCTCCATAAAGAAAGCAACAAAATCCCAATAAAGAAAGGCGTCAGGCAGAGAGATACGATCTCTCCAATGCTATTCACAGCGTGTTTACAGGAGGTATTCAGAGACCTGGATTGGGAAGAATTGGGGATAAAAAGTTATGGAGAATACCTTAGTAACTTGCGATCTGTTGATGATATTGCCTTGCTTAGTAACTCACGGAACCAATTGCAATGCATGCTCACTGACCTGGTGAGGCAAAGCAGAAGAGTGCGTCTAAAGATTAATCTGCAGGAAACTAAAGTAATGTTTAACAGTCTCGGAAGAGAACAGCAATTTACGATAGGTAGCGAGGCACTGGAAGTGGTAAGGGAATACATCTACTTAGGACAGGTAGTGACTGCGGATCCGGATCATGAAACTTAAATAATCAGAAGAATGAGAATGGGCTGGGCTGCATTTGGCAGGCATTCTCACATCGTGAACAGCAGGTTGCCATTATGCCTCAAGAGAAAAGGGTATAAAAGCTGTGTCTTAGCAGTGCTCACGTACGGGGCAGAAGCCTGGAGGCTTAAGAAAAGGGTTCTACTTAAATTGAGTACTACGCAACGAGCTATGGAAAGAAAAAGGATGGGTGTAACGTTAAGGGATATGAAAAGAGCAGATTGGGTGGGGAACAAACCCGAGTTAGTGACATCTTAGTTGAAATCAAGAAAAAGAAATGGGGGGCATGGGCAGGACATATAATGAGGAGGGAAGATAACCGATAGTCATTAAGGGTTACGGATTGGATTCCAAGGGAAGAGAAGCGTAGCAGGGGGCGGCAGAAAGTTAGGTTGGCGGATGAGATTAAGTTTGCAGGGACAACATGGCCACAATTAGTACATGACCGGGGTTGTTGGAGAAGTATGGGAGAGGCCTTTGCCCTGCAGTGGGTGTAACCAGGCATATGATAATGATGATGATCAGCTAGCTAGGCTGTTACTGCATAAATACATAAACAACAGGCAGCTCATGCCCAACTACCTCAAATAACCCAAGCAGAGCTTACAGTAGCCCATGTGCCATGTGCATCCTCTGTGAGCTTATTTTCTATATGTAGAGCAATCAAAATAGAATATGCAAGTGTGATGTTGACAGTATCAAACAGACTGAAGTCGGTCATCTTTGTTTGCGGCCATGGGTGAGAGAGGGAGCATGCCTATGATGGTACTGCTTAATTTTGTGCACTTCCGTAATGTTTTTTACATTGTTGTAATGTTAAATTAAGTATGTCCAAGTAGTAAAATTGCAACAGATTGGCCACCCAGGCTGGCAAGAAAGAATGCAATTGTTTGATTTCACTCAAAATAAGTCCTCTTGTCAGCAATATAAGTTATTTGCTTTCAAGTAAATACTACCCTTGGAAACATTTCATGAGTATATATCTGCATAAGGTTACCGCTACACGTACATATTGCTTTTATGCCAGTTATAATGAATTGTTCACTCACTGCTTAACTTTGAATCCCTTCCAGCATGACGTTAACAATTTATGCACAACCCTTTTTGCACACGGTGAGAACTTCATTCATCGCTGAGCACCATTTTAGCAACATTTAAGGTTATATCTTGTTCGCAAAGTTTACAAGCTGCAAGTATTAAATTTCTAATAGGCATGTTTGATGCTTCATCTTTGGATGTAAAAAAAGGATAAGCATTTCATGCATCGAAGTGTTTAAGAACGCTCTTAAAGTTGTCAGAGGGGAAAAAAGCAAGCAAATGCAAACATATCAGCAAGCTGTACTGGGTGCCTCACATGCGTGCTCAGTGGCAAAGAGGTGTGTCTTGGCGACCTACGCAGCTGTACACCGCGACAGATGTGCATGTGTTCCGTATTCTTGTAAGCTGTCACTAGCACTACAGAAACTGCGCCACCCCGCCGAACACGAAGATTTCGGACGAATCACTTCCGACGACGCTATCACTCTCGCGTGACGTAGAACACAGCACGTTGGATAATTTGAGAGGTTTCGCTCAACCAGCCAAGACAGAGCGCACTGAAAGTAATCGTGCGAGAATATGTCGCATGTTGCGACAAGACGCGATTGCAATACATCGTTAAAAGGTGGCGCAGATAAGGTAATGGCGGCAATGCAACACATGTGGCTGCAGAACGTAATGTGGCAGCATAGAGTTGCATTTTCACCGAGAGGCGGAAACTTGAAATCACATCTGCAAAAACATGCCAGCGTCGTCTGCTGCAGCGCCTCCTCTACGTAATGGAGGCGATGTCTGCTGTCAAAGGTAGTTGCTAACCTTGAACTTCTTTTCTACGCCGAATGGTTGCCAGCTGTCAACAGGCCGCGTCGCCCAATAGGAGAGCCCGTGCGATCTGCTCGTGCGGATTGAGCTTGCACCGAGTTTTGCGACAACATCCGCCTTTTGAGCGTCCGCACGCGGGCGGACGAGGGCGGTAAAGACGGGCGGATTCGCCATGTTTGGGCCGCTATGCCCCAAACACTGGCCCGCGTCGGAAAGCTTCGGCACGCGCCGAAGCGTCAAGAGCGTCAAAAGCATCGGTCGGGAACAGGGACGCACAGCGATTATGTCGATTGCCGTTGCTAGAAGCTCGCCGACGCGAGGCGAAGCTTCACCGGCGTGCACAAATTAGAGGCTGGGACGCGTCGCCAGCGTCAACCAATCGAAGGCTGCGCAGCCTGCGGCTGCTATGCCTATGATGGCCGCCCATACAAAACATGTACCAAGTGCGAAGGCGCCGACACCAACGATCGTCCGAGTCGTTTGGACTCACGACGCGCGCGACAGTGTTTTTGAAAGACAGTCTTGTAATAGTAGGCCGACAACGGCACGACTGACAACCGTGGGTTGTGGCAGTGCGACGTGGATCCGAAGCGACTTCAAACGACGCCGACTAATCCAACTTGCCCACTGGGTTCCGCCCGGCTCAGTGCGATCGTCTGCTAAAACAGACAATCGAATCACGATTGCCGCAACATCTGCGCTTGTTGTATGTGTATTTTGCCGTGCTTAAAACGAATGGAAACATGTTTATGAGCTCTGAAATTTGAATAATCAGCACTGCCCTACCGCCGATGTTGTTTGCGTTACGCCTAGGCCTAGCGCGTCCATCGAGTTCGCAACTGGCGGGTGAGCAAGCGCGAAGGAAATGAATTTTCAGTTCCGTTTGGTACTGCAGTGATTTAAAATGTGAATGAACCGTGTGGAACTTGGGGTGGTCAACCACGGCATGTTTCGTGTGGTCTCGGGTGAGTCAAGTTTAACGGGCAAGCTCTGCGCTGTTTCTAGTTGCAAAGATAACTTCCGAAAGCGAAAGACACTGGTAGCCGAACAATGGGAAGTACGTACATAATCAGCCATGCCGCCCGTTTCAGCCGAAAGTGCGCTCTTCTATTCGGCATGTGAAACCATTTCAGTACAAGTTCACTGTGCTACTTCACTCACTTCATTCAAGTGCACGCGTCCTTTGGGCTAGTTGGGGATAAATCGCTCGTGTAGCACTCAGGCACACTGACGCACTGAAGCATATGGGGCAGCTCAGTCATGCTTGAGTCAATGTGTCCTTATACTTGAGCACTGCAAAAAGAAATGATCTGTTTGGAACGTGTGCCCCGTGTGCAGTGCATAGCAGTACCTGCATCATTCAAGGCCTATGCATGTAGCAGCGTATACCAGGATTGCATCGATCCCTGCTTCAGAAGCAGCAAGCACTTAGTTAATGAAACTGTAGTTGATTTTTTACCTCACTTTTTTATGGAAAGTGTAGATTTTGTGAGTGCATTGTGGGTAAGGTGAAAAGGAGTCATCAGGGCTTTGTGCAGTCGGTATGCTTAAACTGCTGGAATCCCTTCAGCTTCTACTAAAATGTTTCTTGCTACGCTACTAAAATTGTAGTCAGGACAAATGTCTATTCAAAACCAAGGTACGAATGCATCTGCGCAGAACGTGTTTGATTTACAAGCTAATACTTACACAACAGTATGCCGATCGATAGCATATGTGCTTGAAATAAATAAATTCCGTAAAGGTAAACGACGAGGCCTACAATAACAAGCCTTGTAATATCACTGCAAAAAGTGCAGCCATGCCTATCAGCCGCAACAAAACTGCTGCGGCTCCAACCTACTACCTCGGAGGCACCTCTTTAAAGACTGTTCGGGCCCTTCCCATTCTGGGTGTAACATTCAGCTCTTCTCTCAACTTTTCCGCATATGTGCCCAGCACTGTATATAAGCATCGGACTATTCTTGGGTTTGTGTGCTGTGTCTCCCTTCTCTGGTTACCTAAGGTTTTTTGAGCACTCTACGCTACTATCATTCTGTCACGACTTGAGTACGGCTCATCAATATAGTCCCCGTACCACACTCTCGACGCTAGCTCGTTCAGCACCGGACAACACGCCCCCTCCCGTCTTCTCGGTTGTCGCAAGCTCATGCCAGCCCACTAAACTTGCCTCAAACCCCTCAGGTAGCTCACACTGCCATACCAGCGCAACATTGCACTAGTCTATACTGCAGCGTGCTTGACGGCTCTCTGGACAGCACATCTTTCTTCTTCAGTTCGTCTGAACTAGTGGTCAGCACAGCCTGAGCTCTAACCACGCCTGTATGGCCCGACACCACAACTCCATGATTATATCTGGCATACAGAGCTTTCTCTCCACCCCCTGGCCATTTGGATTCTCCTTCCTTGCGACTAGACTGAATTGGCGATCCTGTGTTTTGTGCAGCCGTCGACTGTGTTCGTGTGTACCGTGCTGTATGATTGAGCAAGCGTGTGTGTGTGTGCGTGTGTTAGCACGTGGGGGGGAATTCAAATTCCGGCTCTAGATGGCTGGCTATCAGACGCTCTAACATACAGGCATCAGCCTTTTTTGTCTGGAGTGTCAAGTTACCATTATTATTATTATTATTATTATTATTATTATTATTATTATTATTATTATTATTATTATTATTATTATCAGCATCATCATCATCACTACGACCCCACTGATTGTGTTGAAGCCAGTGTGACACATACTTCAAAATATTTCTGGGGCTTTGTGCGCTCTCCCTAAAAAGAACGCCAAGAATGTACATTGATGAAAATGGTGATGTCTCAAACACTGCCGATGCCTTTGCAGAACATTTCTGTTTGCTATATAGCGTGAAATATGCTTTAACTAACCTTCCCAGTCTGGCATGGTGTGTTCCCTATCTGACAATGAAAACCTTGTTTTCAAGTGTATGACGTGCCTTAAACATTCCCTTTCTTGTGGTGCTGATGGTATTTTTTCCGCAGAGCTTAACCCATTGAGAAGCTGTCTAGACAATTGTGCACAGCAGGGTAGTGCATCAATAGCAAAAGCACTGATGAATGTAAAGGCATTTAAAATATGTTTCATACATCTTGAAACACTTATTATTGGAACTGTGCTGTCAGTGCATCTTTCGCATCAAAAGTTTATGAGAACTTTATACCCATAAAGTATCGGAATTGAAATTCATGCGCTGCTTAGATTCCCTGTACTCAGCAAGATGCCACGACGAGCCCGCTCGCCATCAAAATTCCCTTGAAACTTTGTGCTCGGATGGGGCTCCCAGAGTTATTTGACTCCCGGCGCATAGCTGTGGCCTCAAAATCCAGCCCGAGTTCGCAATGTGCCCGCTGAAATGTCTATTTGAGCGCGAAAAATACATTCTAGACGAAATCCAGAATAATTTCCGGCACCGGGGGTTGTTTCGGCCGGCGGTGCATGGACAGCACGAAAAAATTTCGGGGAGAAATTGAAGCCCCATAAGCCCCCCCCCCCCCCGGCACCCCCTCCCCCCCCTCCCTTCCCCCCATTGGGCGCACCCCTGATCCAGAGAAGTCACTGGAGCACAACCAACTATGAAGTGTGGAAGAATGGTCTAACAGAAAGTCTGAACAAGGCGCTCGCCAACATGTAAGTGGTCGACGTCGAACACAACATTTGGGATGCCGTCCTTCCGTACGTAACGTTAGCTTACAACACAGCAGTGCAAGAAGCAAGAGAGATAACGCCATTCAAGATGCTTTACGCAAGAATCCCGACGAGGACTCTCGACACCAAGCTGCCGCATGTCACCGATGAAGAGATACCCGTAGAACACCGAAGAAGCACACCTGCGCATAGAGCATCAGCAAAGGACGCACTGCCGACACTACAAAAGTTGATGACGCTGGGTGGAATACCAGAGCATTCTGGTGTTTTGATCCCGATACCCCGATGAGGACTAAGTGAGAAAATTTGGCGACGCTTTTTCGGACCGTGTAAGTCATCCGATATATTGGTGCAGTGGAACATGAGTTCTTGCCGGACGGTATTACGCAATCATAGCGGCGGCGCTCGCGATCCGAAGTAGTGAATGTTGTGCGCCTTAGGCCCTTCTGCAAGCGCTAACCTACTCTCAGACTTTGTGTATTTGTTTGTTTCTTTGTTGTTTCTCCATACTACATGTGCTCCTTTTTTTTATTGTGATAGCAATTGTATGGAGACTCCAAGCGAATTCTTGCCATCAGCGTCGTCACGAGCTTCCTGGTGTATATATAATACATGCTATATGCCGCGCCATGCTACATGAGATGCGCACCATGCTATCAATAAGGTTGCTTTTAAAAGTTCTTACATTGTTGTCAAAATTATAAAATCTTTCAGAAGGGCAGCCCACAAAGAAATGTAATAAAGCAAAACACTGACAGCGCGTGTCTTTTATCTTAAATCTTCTCAGATTGAAATATTAAATGTGCGAAACGGTAACAAAGCTCAAACCCGAAAATTATATAATTTTAATAATGAGGCTCTGCACTACCTCGGGATCCACCCAGGAAAGAGGTGTGAATTCTACCCGATACAGAAAAGCGTGGTAAAGCCGCTAAAAAGGACGTCAGCTTTAATTAATAAGCATAGATGAAATCGCCCAATGGCAGGATTGAAACAAAGGACCCTCAGCACAACAGTCTGTTTTTATTTAGTTTACGTTTGCTTCAACTGATGCTGCCACTGCAGCCGCGAGTCTTAGACTTCGTGCAATATTCTAACATGCTGCTATCGCATTCATTGTTTCGCCCTTCTGTGAAGCTGTTATTTTGCTCTCGTGTTTGTAGCCTCGGTACGATGCTTTCTAAGAGGCAGGCATTGACACGTGTACTTATGTATCCTTTTCTCGGGGACGGCAATTCACCCGCTAACAACTTACAGTTATCGCTCAGCGCAAGACGCGCCTTCATGATATGGAACTTACTCGACTGCAGTCGATCATTCTATCTCTTATGTTCTCGCGGAACCTTGCGTAATCAGATTGTATGCGCGGCGCGAATCATGTAGTAATTTCTGGGAGGCACGCGAGCGCCAGCGATTACCCTGGAACCTTCGACGAGTCATGCATGAAAGCCCATGCGCTGGACCTGTACATGAGGTTTTCGACGATCGCCGACTTACTCGGCGATATCACTCTGCTTGACTTCTTTTTTCGGGGAACAGTAATTAAAGAGGTACTTTTAAAGAGGCCAATAAATAAAGAGCCCAATAGACAGTTACTTTCGTGATTCACAGTTTTCTCTACTGTGTACTTCACCGCCACTTCTACGTGATACAATACCTGTATAACTTGTAATGAGACTAGAAGGCTTTTCCGAGACATGTCCTGGGGAAAAGCGGCTGCAGGAGCTACATTCGAACAGTGGACTGATTGAAAAATGGAGAACATATTAAACTTCAAAAACTTGCAAGACATTTTACGCAATGCCTCACGACTTCAAGCCAACCAGAAAGTTGGAAGTTATGCCAACATTGTACTAATCCATAAAAATGGAGACGGTAAGGAACGAAATAATTATGTGTGTGATCATATACTTGCCGTATTGTATTAAATAGTCACCAAGATAATTCTCAACGGGATCGGAGAAACCCTTCACTTTATTCAACCAGGCGAACGGGTTCGTTTAAGGCAAGGTATTCTACAATGGAGGGCCACAGGGGCTATGGGAAGACGCTGGGAGAAGCCTTCGTTCTGATAGCACACATTAAAGAAATTGACTGATGATGATGGTAGTACACAATCTGCGGCATCGGCCAACGAGGACGGTTCGAACAAGTCGTCGTGGTCCGTTCCCCCCGTTCCCCTATAAGAAAAGGTAAACGTCTTAATAAGTAAATATAATATTAGTGTAAAGCAGCGCTACGGAGCATTAGGAAACATACGACCGGAAAACCAACACAAGAAATTGCTTTCTCATTCAGGTTGGCTTCCCTTTCATGCTGTCTCCGCATCGTTATTTCACAGCACTACTATTTTAATTGGAGCCAACAAATACATGTGTTAAATACGTAGGTCGGATGGGCCAATTCAGAATCATGCACTGCAATTTCGCTAATATACGTGTGCAGTGTCCCTGGCATATCTTTTTTTTATATTTGACCTGGGACGAGTCCCATCTGTAAAGCTAATTTTTCCAGGATTGTTCAATCCGGACGGTAGCGGTAAGGCAGAATGAGAGAAACTGGCCCATTCATCTTTTCGAGCACGTGAACGAGAGGAAAGGCAACCGGGCGACCCGATTTTCGTTAGTCATAACCACATGAACACAAGGAAAGCATACGGGACATGATTTGTTGTTTTTGCACCAAAATATATAAAGACTGAAGCCAGAGGAAATTAATGCGGGTGAAAAAATATTTGCCGCCAGTGGGAGCAGAACCAATGTCCTCTGTACGAGACGCGCGATGCTCTAATCTCTAACTGAGCTACAGCGACGGCTATGTTATTCATGTCGACAACACTCTAAAAAAGCGCTTGGACCCCTTGAGACTTATCTTCTCCCCAAACAATAATGGTCACCTATTTTGCTTTCATTTCCTTTCTTTAAAGCTGCGGCCAGTGTACTTTGGCATCACGAATGACATGCGTGTTATCAGCGTGACAGGAAAGTAGCGAGCGCCGAGTTGTGTACGGAAATGCCAGAAAGAAAGATCACGATTAATGTTCGCGAGCAAGAAACGCCCCGAAATGTTTAATCTTTCTTGATAATGAAGATATCACCCTAATGAAGATCGGGATTTATTGGCATACCCTCTGAAATGTGGTGGCGACGTCACCTAGCCTGTGTCAGCGTTAGTCAGCGCCACTCACACCCATGCGGGCGGATGTGGCACATCCTCTTTGACCGCAGGCGCCACATAATACGTAAACTTTAGCAGCAGACAGCTGGACTTGCGCTTCCTGAAAGCTCCAAAGCTGCCGAAGTTGAGACCCTGGCTTTGTAATTACCGAGAAGATAGGGAACCGAGGGAATTCATTTTCTTTATTCAAGACCATATGAATCCAACGCATAATGAAGTCGAGAAACACACGGCGAAAATTATTTGTGATGTTTAATAAAAAGAAAGCAATAGCATGCCACAAATGAATCAGCGGTGGAAGCAAGAACATATTTATGGCATGGACAGGCTTACTTTTTCGGGTTCCTCTCTTCAGTGACAGGTATAGCGGCGATAACTTCGGATACTAGAGCGGACCCGTGAACCTGAAAAGAGAGGATCGTTATGTTGCGCTAACTGCAGCTACGCAAGGCAAGACACTCAATGAGGCAAAAGTCTATTAGAAGCCTTAGTGTTCATTGGGGACTTAGTGGCTGTTGTGAAGTTTGTGTTTGTCAGTGGTCGGTGTGATGTAAGAATGTTCCCTTTAGGTTACTAAAAGGGCGGATCACCACAAGCATCGCCCAGGCAGCGCATGAACCACGAATGGTAAATTTCCAGCCAACATATTTGAACGCATTACGCTAGATTGGCTATACATGCTCGTCTGTTTGAAAACAATGTCATTCTTACTAAGGAGTAACCCCTTCCCCCCTTCACCGCATTGGGTATCCTGCCTTTTTCCGTAGCCGATACCGAAAGTTGGGGAGCCTAAAATTGTGGGCCGTGGCCGTAGTTGTGTGCAGTCTAAAAATGTGGACCAATTCCATGCGTGTATGTTGTCTGAAAATGTAAGCCGATATTGAAGATAACGCAGTCCTACGCTTTTCCTACTCCGCTCAGTCGAGTCAGTCTATGGTGAAAGAAGTGGTTACGAGCTACTTTCGGTAAAACCAACTCCCACTACAGCAAAATATGACAACATACAACGTTAGTTGCCAAACTTGACCTATTTTCCAGCTTTCGCCTCTAGCGTTTGGTAAATGTGAAACCGTCGTAAGTGCTAACTACGTTGAATGATCTAGTAATATCAGAATGTTATAACGAAACTTCCCGTTCCGTGTTTCGTTCCGAGTGAGCGAAGACGGCTCAGTCCTGATTCAACACGGAAGACAAAAAAAAAAAACACTTAACTGTTAAAAGTGGTTATTACCGGATCTGAATAATTACAGGGAAACAAAATAAATTTATTTTGTAAAATGATCCATGGTGCTGCTAAGCTGCACGGAAATAATACTTTCTTCAGACCACACGTAACTAGTGGTTGAAAATGAGTTAAGCACATTCAATGCTAGAAGCTACATGAAGCGATGCTTTAGTTAGAACGAGACGGGTGAAATTATTGAGGAAAGTTAGAGGAAGTCCTTTGGCCTGCTACTCTTCTGTGCGACAGGAAGGGAAAGATGAGAAAAAGAAAGCTAGAGTAGTGATGATTATTATGACAAGACTGTGTACGCGCTCTTGTCCGAATGGGCCAGCCTCGAATCTGACAGATCCTTCATTGTTGCCTCCGTTGGCATGTCCTGCCAGGGGTCCAGGAATATATATATTTTTTTCTGAACGGCCGGTTGTTGGCGCCAAAGAAAAGGTTTGTGAACATGGGTCCCGAGTCCACATTCACAAATGTCCTTGCGCTAGCAGTCTTCGTAAAAGAATATTTCACGCAATCCTGATGTTTCGCCAATCCTGGACATCAAATTGGCAAAGGTGGTCAGCCAATGGCAAAAATACTTACAAAGTTAAGTATTATTGCGCAACGTGAAACACACGGATGTAAGAGAAGAACACACACCAAGCGCGAACTTTCTATTAAATTTATTGTGCCACTGAATTGGTTTATATATAGTGCTTCACGTATAGAAACCGATTCATCGCCGAATAAATATAGTTGAAAGTTTGCGCTTGGTGTGTGTTCTTCTGCTCTTACGTCCATGTCTTTTTTGTTGCTTAACATTCCTTGAATAATGCATTTACAACTTGCCCGGAATGCTGCTCTCACTTACAAGCTAAACGTTTTGTGAATTCGTCCCCAGGACTCTATTTGGCAGGAACACAGACGAGCTGCCAAAATTGAATTTACGGGCGACCGGCACGGCTCTGACACTTAACAGACTGTCATTTTGTTTTCCTACGGGAAGACTTCGTCTCACGGTGTGCAATACAAATCTACAAATTGCTGTTTGAGGTGCAACATTGGAATGCGAGCCGTCGTCTTCCCCTTCGTATAGCTGTACATTAAACACCGAGGCACAATTATAAGCGCTCTACCCGTAGCGCTCCATGCGGCAAGTTTTCACCAGCGGGAGCTTTCAAGAAGGGACCCGGCCACATATGTGAATGTTCTTGTGAAATGCCTGTGCTTGCACTATTTTCACTTGCACGATGCAAGCTCCCCTTTTCTCTCCCATTTCTTCAGAAAACGTCACCACCAAGAAAGCAGATCATCCCGTCTGGTATAACACTCCCAACCACACGGGATAGTAGGCAATGAGAGCTTCCATTTAAAAGTAATATTGCGGAAACACATTTCAGAAGCAATATGTTATTTCTATTGCACCTACTTCTACGATTAGGTGCACCGCACATATAGGAATCGCTTTTTTTCAGTCATTGTATAGAGGTCTCCTCCTAACCACAACAATAACAAAAAAATTTGATGGTGGTCTATTTGAAAGGCTTACGAGTGCATTACTAAGTCATACCTTGGATATGACACGTTCAAAACCGTATGAATAGTGCTGCTACTTCTAGTTCAAGGAACACTGAAGTGTATTCACAAATCAGGTAGCATTGTTGGCTAAAGGGTTGGAGCGCAGGAGAGCACGAGGACAGAATAAGGCACATTCGACGAACAGGCATAATTGGGACGCAAGTGCAGATATTAAATCAATGAAAAGCCTCAGAAAAGTGGCCATCCTGCATCGAAAATTGTTTACTTTTGTTTTCAGTTTGACTCCCGAGAGAAAAAAGTCGTAACATTCCGGTTCAGGTCCGCTTCGAGTAAAAACAACAATTTTTTTCGGTTTGAGGTTTTCAGTTCAATTTCGGTTTGATACCCTGATTGCGACAAACCGAGTACGCTGTCAAACACTGCCGGAATAATTAAAGCTGCAATACACGCGCATACGCCGCGCCCCACATTTCGCTTTTTCATTCATTTATTTACCTTTTCACATAACCTCAAACGCCAAGGCATTATAGAGGGGAGTGGGGTACATGCGAAAAACAATAACAACGATTACTGCAAGTTTATATAATGCAAGTAACATGTGCTGGGGAGCTATTCATTAAGAACTCAAACAACAAGAATACTGTGGCACAAAAATTACATAAACCTAGCGACATCTCAACTGTACAAAAGGAAAATACGGCGCGACAGTGATTGCGCAAGTACAGCGCATGTGGCCAGGTTCACAGTTAGAAAAAATCAAACAAGATCATGCAGAAAAGTTCGCTGTATTCGATTGACACGATATCGACAGGAAGGTGGTCCCAGTCGTTCGTTCTATGTGGAAAGAATGAATATAAAAACCTGCTTGTGTGAGAAAAAGTGCCTGTTACTTGAACATCATCATCAGCCTGGTTATGCCCACTCCATGGCCAAGGCCTCTCCCATATTTCTCCAACTACCCAGGTCATTTACTAATTGTGGCCATTTCGTCCCTGCAAACTTCTTAATCTCATCCGCCCACGTAATTTTCTGCCGCCCCCTGCTACGCTTCCCTTCCCTTGGACTCCAAACCGTAACCCTTATTGACCATCGGTTATTTTCCCTCCTCATTACATCTCCTGCCCATGCCCATTTCTTTTTCTTGATTTGAACTAAGGTGTCATTACCTCCCGTCTGTTCCCTCACCCAATCTGCTCTTTTCTTATCCCTCAACGTTACACCTATCATTCATCTTTCCATAGCTCGTTGCGTGGTCCTCAATTTAAGTAGAACCCTTTTCGTAAGCCTCCAGGTTTCTACCCCGCACGTGAGTACTGGTAAGACACGGCTGTTACCCACTTTTTTCCTAAGGGATAATGGCTACCTGCTGTTCATGATCTGAGAATGCCTGCCAAACACACCCCAGTCCATTCTTATTCTTCTGATTATTTCATTCTCATAGTCCGGATCCGCAGTCACTACCTGTCCTAAGTAGATGTATTCCCTTACCACTTCCAGTGCCTCGCTACCTATCGTAAACTGCTGTTCTCTTACGAAACTGTTAACCATTACTTAGTTTTCAGCAGATTATTCTTTAGATCCACCCTTCTGCTTTGCCTCTCCAGGTCAGTGAGCATGCATTGCAGTTGGTCCCCTGAGCTACTAAGCAAGGCAATATCATCAGTGAATCACAAGTTACTAAGGTATTCTCCCTTAACTTTTATCCCCAATTTTTCCCAATCCAGGTCTCTGAATACCTCCTGTAAATACGCTGTGAATAGGATTGGAGAGATCGTATCGCTTTTGCCTGACGCCTTTCTTTATTGGGTTTTTGTTGTTTCATTATGGAGGACCACGGTGGCTGTGGAGCCGCTATAGATATCTCTCAGTATTTTAACGTACGGCTCGTCTACGCCCTGATCCCGTAATGCCTCCATGACTGCTGAGGTTTCGACTGAATCAAGCACTTTCTCGTAATGAATGAAAGCTATATATAAGGGTTGGTTATATTCCGCACATTTCTCTATCACCTGATTGATAGTGTGAATATGGTCTATTGTTGAGTAGCTTTTACGGAATCCTGCCTGGTCCTTTGGTTGACGGAAGTCTAAGGTGTTCCTGGTTCCATTTGCAATTACCTTAGTAAATACTTTGTAGGCATCGGACAGTCAGCTAATCGGTCTATAATTTTTCAAGTCCCTGGCGTCCCCTTTCTTATGAATTAGGATTATGTTAGCGTTCTTCCAAGATTCCAGTACACTCGAAGACATGAGGCATTGCGTATACAGGGTGGCCAGGTTTTCTAGAACAATCTGCCCCCCATCCTTCAACAAATCTGCTGTTACCTGATCCTCCCCAGCTGCCTTCCCCCTTTGCATAGCTCCCAAGGCTTTCTTCACTTCTTCAGGCGTTACTTGTGGGATTTCAAATTCTTCTAGACTATTCTCTCTTCCATTATGGCGTGGGTGCCAGTTTATGGGTGCCACTTGTGTTTTTTATGACGGTGATCAACCCAAGATGACAGATAAGTAGGTGCTAGAATGAGCTCACTGTTGAGGATATGATGATGAAATACTCTCTGCGCAGTGATAAAGATGATAGACACAATTGGCATTTCATAAATGTTGTGCTAGAAATATAATCATAGATTGAATGAATGAAACGAGTGAAATTATTTTGTACTATTTCAAGCGAATTAACAAGAGTAGCATTGTATGGGTCCCAAATAGCAGCAGCGTATTCCAACTTAGATCGTACTAGTGTTTTATACAATAGTAGTTTCACTGATGAAGGGAACTTGCTAAAGTTTCGCCGCAAGTAGCCCAACATTCAATTTGCGTCATTGATTATGGAGTCCATGTGACATCTCCAGGATAAGTCAGATGATATAGTAACACATAAATAACGGTAGCATTAAACTGTTCAAGCTGGACGTGGTTAACGATATATGCATGAACGAACACGTCGCCTGATGTAACCGCCATCAGTTCGCATTTCTTGGGGTTTAGTTCCATGAGCCACTTTTTACACCAAAAGGAGATGTTATTTAGATCAGTCTGTATAATTTCTTGGTCCTTATCATTACGAATGTCAGGAAGCAGTAAACAGTCATCGGCGTATAGATAAATTGAAGATGACACACAATCGGGCGAGTCGTTAATCCGTATATATTAGAAAAAGTAATGGACATAAAACAAAGCCTTGCGGAACTCCTGATGCTACGTTAATTCAGAGGGAATCATGACCGTTGACAGAAACATATCGTCGGCGATTGATTAGGAAGCATTCAAGCCAGGTAAGTACATTACGGTCAAGGTTTAAAGAGGAAAATTTCCGCGTAGGCAGCACATGAGTAACCTTATCAAAAGCCTTCGAGAAGTCCAGAAAGGCGCAATCGATTCTGGAATTCTTGACTAGTATACAGTGCAAGCGGTGAGTGAAAAGAAGTAATTGAGTTTTGCAAGAAAACGAACGCCTGAAGCTGTGTGATGCCGTGTGATGATGTAAAGAAAGAATCTGGTTCCAAAAAGTTAAAGATATGACTGTAAAATACGTCCTGCATCAGTTTGCAAGGTATACTTATTAGTGAAATGGCTCAATAAATTAATAGAGAATGTTTGTTGCCTGATTTATGAACAGGCAACACTGCTAAAAAGCGGGCATGTCCTGTGCTAAAGGGGCTTAGCGCAGAGACGAGAACTAGGAGTCGGATTCCTGATTAATAGGAATATAGCTGGTAACATACAGGAATTCTACAGCATTAACGAAAGGGTGGCAGGTCTTGTTCTGAAACTTAATAGTACGTACAAAATGAAGGTTGTACAGGTCTACGCCCCTACATCCAGTCACGATGACCAGGAAGTGGAAAGCTTCTATGAAGACGTGGAATCGGCGATGGGTAGAGTGAAAACAAAATACACTATACTAATGGGCGACTTTAATGCCAAGGTAGGCAAGAAGCAGGCTGGAGACAAGGCAGTGGGGGAATATGGCATAGGCACTAGGAATAGCAGGGGAGAGTTATTAGTAGAGTTTGCAGAACAGAATATTATGAGGATAATGAATACCTTCTTCCGCAAGCGGGACAGCCGAAAGTGGACCTGGAGGAGCCCGAACGGCGAGACCAGAAATGAAAAAGACTTCATACTCTGCGCTAACCCTGGTATCATACAATATGTGGACGTTCCCAGCAAGGTGCGCTGCAGCGACCATAGGATGGTAAGAACTCGAATTAGCCTAGACCTGAGGAGGGAACGGAAGAAACTGGTACATAAGAAGCCAATCAATGAGTTAGCAGTAAGAGGGAAAATAGAGGAATTCCAGATCAAGCTACAGAGCAGGTATTCGGCTTTAACTCAGGAAGAGGGCCTTAGCGTTGAAGCAATGAACGACAATCTTGTGGGCATAATTAAGGAGTGTGCAACAGAAGTCGGTGGTAACTCCGTTAGACAGGATACCAGTAAGCTATCGCAGAAGACGAAAGATCTGATCAAGAAACGCCAATATATGAAAGCATCTCACCCTACAGCTAGAACAGAACTGGAAGAACTTCCCAAGTTAATCAAGCGTAAGACCGCTGACATAAAAAAGTATAATATGGATAGAATTGAACATGCTCTCAGGAACGGAGGAAGCCTAAAAGCAGTGAAGAAGAAATTAGGAATTGGCAAGGATCAGATGTATGTATTAAGAGACAAAGCCGGCAATATCATTACTAATATGCATCAGATAGTTCAAGTGGCTGAGGAGTTCTATAGGGATTTACACAGTATCAGTGGCACCCACGATGATAATGGAAGAGAGAATAGACTAAACGAATTCGAAATCCCACAGGTAACGCCGGAAGAAGTAAAGAAAGCCTCGGGAGCTATGCAAAAGGGGAAGGCAGCCGGGGAGGATCAGGTAACAGCATATTTGTTGAAGGATGGTGGGCAGGTTATTCTAGAGAAACTGGCCACCCTGTATACGCAGTGCCTCATGAATTCGAGTGTACTGGAATCTTGGAAAAACGCTAACATAATCCTGATCCATAAGAAAGGGGACACCAAAGACTTGAAAAATTATAGACCGGTCAGCTTACTGACTTGTTGCCTACAAAGTATTTACTAAGGTAATTGCAAATAGAATGAGGAACACCTTAGACTTCTCTCAACCAAAGTACCGGGCTGGATTCCGTAAAGGCTACTCAACAATAGACCATGTTCACACTATCAATCAGGTGATAGAAAAATGTGCCGAATATAACCAACCCTTATATATAGCTTTCATTGATTACGAGAAAGCGTTTGATACAGTCGACACCTCGGCAGTCATGGAGGCATTGCGGAATCAGGGTGTAGACGAGCCGTATGTAAAAATACTGAAAGATATCTATAGTGGTCCTCCATAAAGAAAGCAACAAAATCCCAATAATGAAAGGCGTCAGGCAGGGAGATACGATCCCTCCAATGCTATTCACTGCGTGTTTACAGGAGCTATTCAGAGACCTGGATTGGGAAGAATTGTGGATAAATGTTAATGGAGAAACCTTAGTAACTTGCGATTCGCTGATGATATTACCTTGCTTAGTAACTCAGGGGACGAACTGCAATGCATGCTCACTGACCTGGAGAGGCAAAGCCGAAGGGTGGGTCTAAAAACTAATCTACAGAAAACTAAAGTAATGTTTAACAGTCTCGGAAGAGGACAGCAGTTTACGATAGGTAGTGAGGCATTGGAAGTGGTAATGGAATACATCTACTTAGGGCAGGTAGTGACTGCGGATCCGGATCATGAGACTGAAATAATCAGAAGAATAAGAATGGGCTGGGGTGCGTTTGGCAGGCATTCTCAGATCATGAACAGCAGGTTGCCATTATCCCTTAAGAGAAAAGTATATACCTGTGTCTTACCAGTACTCATGTACGGTGCGGAAACCTGGAGGCTTACGAAAAGGGTTCTACTTAAATTGCGGACGACGCAACGAGGTATGGAAAGAAGAATGATAGGTGTAAGGTTAAGGGATAAGAAAAGAGCAGATTGGGTAAGGGAACAAACGCGAGTTAATGATATCTTAGTTGAAATCAAGAAAAAGAAATGGGGGGCATGGGCAGGACATGTAATGAGGAGGGAAGATAACCGATGGTTATTGAGAGTTAGGGAATGGATTCCAAGGGAAGGGAAGCGTAGCAGAGGGCGGCAGAAAGTTAGGTGGGCGGATGACATTAAGAAGTTTGCAGGGACAACATGGCCACAATTAGTACATGATCGGGGTAGTTGGAGAAGTATGGGAGAGGCCTTTGCCCTGCAGTGGGCTAAGCCAGGCTGATGATGATGATGATGATGATGTTGATTATGAACAGGAACCACCCTCCGCATCTTCCAGACAAAAGGAAGGATACCATGATCAAGCGACTGCTCGAAGAGTTTAGCCAAAAGGTGGGTAATGTTTAATCTGTTTTAGCTCGTCATAGTTACTGTCCGTTCCACAAGACGGAGAAAGGTTTAGCGAGTCGATTAAGTGTACTATTCTAGAGTGCTCAAACATGATTAGAGTCATGAAAGGATTATCATGATATGACCTATATTTAACACGATCGACACGTAGAAAGTCGGCGGCCGCGCGTCCGGGCTCTTCCCGCCCCCCTAAGGCTTAGCTGCTCGACGCGCGCCGTTCACTTGCGGGAGCCGCAGTGTTTTGTGAACGGGGAAATGTTTAAATTGGCACTGGATATAAATTGCCACCTGAATATAGCAACAAGTTCCTCATTCAAATAATGGAGTGCCTCAGTCGGGATGAGCTCACTTTTCCGAGTACTCCGACTCGTTAAAAAATTATGGGGTTTTACCTACCGAAATAACTTTCTGATTATGAGGCAAGCCGTAGCGGTGGACTCCGAAAATTTCGGCCACCTGGGGTTCTTTAACGTGCACCTAAATCTAAGTACACCGGTGTTTTGAATTTCGTCCCTATCAAAATGCGGCCGCGCGGCCGAGATTCGATCCCGCGACCTCATTCGCCGAATGGTTGATACGAGGCTCAGTCAGCATGTCTGCAATTGCCGTAACCGAACAGAGTGTACCATGTGTTCAGCGGAGTGCAAGCAATGTCGCACCGCAGCTAATCGACCTGCAGTACGGTTCTGCACATTGTCAAGTTCCACCATATTATTAAATGTGCCATCTTCTCTGCTCTGATTGGCCCAGAGGGTTGCTTCAGCCTCTCTGATTGGCTAAATGTGTCTCCATTCTCTAATTTAAAAATACAGCGGAATCTACAGAATAGTGCAACTATGTAGGGATGATGAAGAACAGTGCAGCAAAATTGTGAATGACGAAACCAAACAGTTACGGGGAAAGCTTGTGCCCATAAAAGCGAGTGACACTTGAAACACAACGATAGCGCTGAGCACACTTGGCAATCGCAGAAGTCTGATCTGCTGGTCCAGCACGTTGGTTTTGCAGATTAGCCGTCGAAAGTACCAGCGTAATCGCTGGTACCCGGGTGCTTTACAGAGAGTACAATGCAATTCGTCTGGTGCATGCAATCAGAGGACACGAGGTCTGGTGACAACAAACAATGGACAAAACAGCGATAACATACGATAAACTTCAGATTGAGGAAGGCGCGTCGTGAGCTGAGCGTTATTTCAATACTGATTGGCTCTGAAATAACATTCACCAAATACATATATATGTATATATATATATATATATATATGTATATATATATATATATATATATATATATATATATATATATATATATATATATATATATGTAAACAATCCTCTTGGGCGTGTCACTAGTATGCTCGAGCATTCATCAGGCTCGAGCCTTGTTGGTCGGCAGCGTGCCGGTCTGTTGAGGTTCAATGTTAGTTAGCACCTTCCACAAACCGAAACGCAATCGGTCGATGCGTGCTTAGGCATGCGCTGAAGCAGGAATCCTTTAATTTTGTACGCTATTCTGGCACCCTTCTCCAGCTGTCAGCGTAGCACGCACTTGGAATCAGGCTGACAACAAAGCCACGGCACTCCAATACAGGCGGTAAGCGTGCACTCAAGACAAACTGTGTGCATTGCGGTCGTCGTCTGCTTCTTTGCATGAGTACCCGCAGCCCCCGACCACAAATGACTATAAATTGGGGTCTTCAATTTTCGGGGCTCGCTGGCGCGACTTGTTTTGGTTCGTCGGCCGTCGCTAGGCGCCTGTCTTTGAGGAGAAACCGGCGAGGAAGAACTAGCTCTTCTCATGTGTCTTGAATCGACGGGCTCTTGTATATATACATGGAAATGGAGAAACTTATTTTCTAGGCAACCACTGCTCTAACCTTGGTGGACTTTATTGTACTTAAACAATAAAGAAGGTAAAATTAAGTTATTACTTTAGCGGAATCATTAATTTAGATTGCTAATCTTGTTCAACAAGTGTTGGAAATAGCAACACTGAATAAACTCAAGTTTCGTGTTTACAACTCTGTAAATCAGCAATAGAATGGTATTTCACAACTTTGTAAACCTAAACCTTAGCCACTATAATATCGGACAAGAATAATGTGTTTAATCGTTCTCCTAGTACGTGAGTAAGGATACTGCAAACGTTATAACAACTTCACGTCAGCTGTGCATTTATATATCAAGTTTGTCGTATTTAGATTCTCTAACAGATGTAGCTTGCAGAACTCCGATGTCTGCTTTTGATGCAGAGTAAGCAACTCGTAAACCTCGTTCGTCAACACTTTCAGACGTCATTTTCGGTAAATTAAGTAAAGAAACTCAGACTCGTAAATAAATATTGTTAAAGAGCAAGCTGAAATAATTTTTGTTCTGCAATGTAACAAATTTCACTGAAATCGGTCGAGCGATTGTCCAACAAAAGCATTCCCTAATTGTGCATGTATCAGAGAAAGGAAAGTGGATTTTCCGTGAGCTAAAGCATGATCTTTGAGGCTAATCCTCATATCGTGGTCGAACTAGCGATTAACGCTTCTCCAAAGCATGCTTCAGCAGAGAACGCCGTCGCCGATCCAATCGCACCAAGATCACGTCCCGCCTATCGGGAATATGCTAGCCAATCAGAACGGCGGATAACGAGAAGCAAAGGGACAGGAGTGGAAGCTGCTCTCGCTAGTAATTAACCGACCAGCTTTTTTACAGAAAGATGCCGACATAGCCGGTCGTGTGGTTGCCTGCAAGCACGTTTGCTGGAGTTTTGTGAATTTATTCCTTGCGTGAAGTGAAGTATGCAGACCTTTATCTGAGGAAGAAAGTCTACTGTGTTCTTATAGGTTACATCCAACAGAATTTGTCTAAATCAATCGTGCGTCTGCGTTTGAAGTGTCGGTAGGATCCGAATCAGCCTTTGTAGTTGAATTCTGTTTTCTCAGTACTCCTGAGTAGAGAAAACTAACGTGACCAATCAACCCCTTACAAAGTTGATTTGTCTGCGAGTCCCGCGTTGTCCACATGTAGCGATACTGCGTGCTTGTCAGCGCGTCACATTTCGTGCACTCCGTACACTAGCGCTAACCTTCCGCCCTTTGTTGTTTGCGCCAAAGCAATCACATTTATGATCTACTCAGCCGTACAGTAGACGCTACTGCAGCCACGCTTTTTTTTGTGTGGAAGCTCGTCATGGTGCTTGACAATGCAACAGAGCGCCTTCGGTTGTCCTGTATGGAGCTTTTTGTCCACACGCACTGTTACAATATCCGCGAGCTCAGAACAAAGTGAGCAGGCGAGCTTCGGTGTGCCCGCAGCGCAACTCATTGGTGGGCGGCAACGAGGCATTGATTCCCGGAAAGCGTGAACTCCGCCGTTTCTTGTCGGCCCGGATGTGCGTGGAAGTAAGGGTGTACCCTCTACCGCCTTGTGCCACGATGGCACGAGGTGGGCATCGCTCTTTCGGGGAACATTTCCGTTGTATGACGCTTTCCTAATCCTTCGTGTTTTTTATTCCATCAAGTGTGCCTGTCAATATTATCGTAACTGTCCTTGTTCACTTTGCTAACGCCACGTGTTGCTTGTCTACAGATTCAGAAAATATCAGCAACGTGTTCAGCACCAGCGGCTGTATTTCTCGGATTCCAAGTTCGTCGGTGTGCTGCCATCGATATAATCAGAATTAGCACATAAATGACACATCTACCAAAAACAAGTCCTCCCCCCTCCAAAAAAAAAAAAAAATTCGCGCTGCGCTTTTTGAATAGCCATGAAGCAACTCGACCAAATGAATGTTTTACTAAAAGGCAACACCGGGTCCTTAACGTTGTATAAGGTTACGGAAAGAGGAAAATATTTTTTGTCAAATCTGAACGCAGACGATCTGTTGTTCTAGCGCATAATTTTTTACTCCACATAAAATCATCGTAAGAAGTGTCCATGTATCTTTTTTAGCTTTCTGCAGCATTAATCTTGGAATGACAACAAGCTGGCGGGTACTAGCATCGTGATTTTCATTTCTATTTAAGCGGTCTGCACTGCACCGGAGATGAACTGAAAAGAACGCGTAAGATAGAAAAGCTGCAGCCGCATACGTGTCAGCGGAAAAGAGCAATCAAGACCAACTCCAGATTTTCATAATCGCAGAGATAGTTACTTATCACTATTTATTTACGCTTTTCTTGTTAGACTAAAATAGGGCAATGGGATCATAACCAGCCGGAGTTAAACTATGCGTATGTGATATGTTTTGTTTTATGCCACTTCATGATAGCATCTTTTTCGTCCAGCATGCAGACGATTTTTTGTGCCATAAATTAAGCATAAGCAATCTATAAGCAATTTATGATGGCAAACTGTGGCAACATGCGTGTGATCTGTGAACTGAAACAAAGTCTATATAGTCATTTGACGCCGAGGGCATTAATGCGATGGCAGACAGCGAGTTTTGAAGCTAAAGCGCGGAACTCCACTGACCCGTCCACGGGGTCAACACTGGCTTGCCTATTACGCGACTGAAGTTGCTCTAAGTTAGCCGGCAAAGGGATGGACCAATACTATCTTGTACTGCTGTTTATGGCAACGCCGGGCGGTCTTCCTGCCGGTATCTGCCAATATGAAGCCGCGGTTGCCCAGTGTTGATATACTCTAATTATGTCTGTCTTGTGTTGCATGTATTCGTATTGGAATTTGCTAGAGCGATGGCTGTAAACGGGAAGAATGAAGCAATTTTTTTAATGGAGAATGCACACGTGGCCTTGCGCTACTACTGTACCTGTACTAGCAGTTTTCGTTTCGCATTCTTTGTATATTAGTTCTATTCGGTGTAAATAGAAGTGAACTTCTTTCGCTTTTTCTTTTTTCTACGTGTATTGCTGCGCCTCCTTGCCACGATATCCAAGAAACTGCAATAGTTGGCACAGCATGTAGCAGCGCTTCCGCGAATACGTTCGTGAACGAAATCACAATATGCACAAGCAAGTGAACGAAAGGAACGTGCGAGACAGCCAGTATACACAGTGACGGTGCTCACAGTGGCGCGGCTGGACGAGGACGCTGGCAGGCGGCTGGAAGATGTCGCCGGCGAACCCGCAGGCTTGTACACCGTCACCGAGGGTGGCGCTGTGGTCGACTCCGGCTGCGCATCCTTGCTCTTGCCGCCCACCTCGGGCTGCGACATGGCGGCTCGTCACGCGCCGTCCACCCGGTAACTGTGCCAGGGTTTCGTGAACGGAGCAACGTTTGAAAATCGGCGCCCACATGCTGCGGCACAATTTTATAGGCCTAGCACGACTGGAAAACACGGAAACGAACGTAAATCGACGCTATTTTACTCTCGTGAAGTAAGTAAGCGGAAATAATACCACAGATACAGTGCGCTCGAACAGTGAACAACAATTGAATATTGCGTCTAAAAACTGAACCGGCCGAGGTAAAGAACGTTTGGCGAACAGTGACACGTTGCCGTGAACAATCGTCCATGGAAAGAAATTGCACTTGAAGGTATTAGTACGCGCAAACAAAGGCATGCACATCTGTATGTTGCCTAATGAAAAATCTCTTCCAGTTCAGCCTTGCTCAAGCGTGTGCAGGCCAGCGGAGGATTGGCTAGACTAGGATTGGATATGCAGCTTATGCTTGGTGACTGACTGCGGTCTAACGTTGGCCAATGGCGACCACTCTGTGCCCACTACTGTGGGCAACTTAGCCAACGTTATGCTTTGCGTTACCGGACAAGGTATTGAATAGGTCGGAATGGTCTGCAAGATTAGCCCTGGGAGAGTTAGGCAGGGCCGATCAAGGCGGCGGACCTACGCCCTTCTAACCGCAGGCATGCCGTTGTACTTGAGGAGGCGACTAGAAAGTAAACCCTCGTAGATCACCTCAAGGTATCGACACTGACGGGCTCTCGCCTTGCAATGGCGGACCCGCCGTGGTTGCTCAGTGGCTATGGTGTTGGGCTGCTGAGCACGAGGTCGCTGGATCGAACCCCGGCCACGGCGGCCGCATTTCGATGGGGGCGAAATGCGAAAACACCCGTGTGCTTAGATTTAGGTGCACGTTAAAGAACCCCAGGTGGTCAAAATTTCCGGAGTCCTCCACTACGGCGTGCCTCATAATCAGAAAGTGGTTTTGGCACGTGAAACCCCAAATATTATTATTGCAATGGCGGGAAAGAGCAAGCGCATTTCTTTAGTCATCCTCATCAGCATACTTTTACGCTTGCTGCATGACGGATGCCTCTCCCAGCGATATCCAATAACACCTGTCTTGCGCCAGTTGATTACATTTTCGCCTGCGAATTCCCTGTGCAAACGGGAATCAGCTAAGGCAAGTAAGGAGTAATTGCATAACGCCTCTCCAAGCGATACCGAATTAAGCTTTATGAATTCGAACTTGTGCTTGCACAAGTTTTGCCGTGCCCGTCAGTAGGCACGGCGGAAGCACCGAGACGATGCGTCTCACAAATCCCTTCTTGTTTATTGTGCAGGCCGTCCTTTTCACTTCTTCACCTTTACCGGCCGAGGAACTGAACACCGACAATCTATCTAATGCTACTACGACGGCGTATCAAGTTGCCTGGTTTGACACATCGTTTCACGGTGCCAACGATTGTCTATGGAGCCTGCGCGGTTAGAGAGCTACGCCAGACGTTCACGTGATGCCAACGTCATCTACGCCTCCTACATGTGTGTACTTAAGGGACTGCACTGCACGGATCACGATCAGTGGGCACGGCGGAAGCACCGAGACGATGCGTCTCGCGAATCTTTTCTTGGTTATTGTGCAAGTGAGGCAAGACCATTTGGTTCATTCTTACCGTAGCAACAGCGTATGCCTCTTGCTGCTGCCGTGCCCACGGTCCGTTCTTGATCTTACATTGATGATATATCACTGTTTTTTTTAATTTGTTACCGTGTTGTGGAGACATTGAGTCTAATCCGGTCCTTCTACTGAAGACATTCTTAAAATCATACGCGACGACATACGAGACCTCAAGCAAAGAACGAACAGCAAACTTAAAGAGTCTACCGGCAAACTGAACGCCATTGACATGAAATTGGATAACATACCTTCAACGGTCACCAAATATACGAGTAAAGTTGATGCCTTGCAAGAGCCAGTTGACCGCTTACTTTTGAAAATTCACGACCTCGAGAACTGAAGCAGACGTAGTAACCTCATCATTTTTGGAGTAAAGGAAGCAAAAGGGGAGCATATTGCCTCTCTTGAGCGGACAGTGTCGAAAGATATCCTTGACGACCTGTTGAAGCTGCCCAACATGGGCATTGAACGAATCCACAGAATCGGTAAGCCAACAGAGAATAAGTGTCGTGCAGTTATTCTCAAACTTGTTGATGGGAGACACAAATTTAGGATTTTGAAGAACTGTGGTAAATTGCGAGATACGGAATTCGGTATTTCGGAGGACTATCCGCAAGAAGCACTGGGCGAGTACCAAAGTAAACAGGTCCAATGGCGATAAGGTCATCCTTGTTTTCGACAAGGTTAGAATCAATGGAACCCTTTACTTCTGGAATGAGGCGCGGGACGAACTTGTTCAGTCTATTAAGCAATGGCCACGCTGCTGGGATGACTGCACCCAACAGTGCAATCAATACAACCCCCCACCGCAGGCGATAGTTTCTCACGACCGAAGAGCTTTATCCTTAATGAACGTCAACGCTAGAAGCATTGTAAATAAAAGTCACGATCTGGAAGGTTTACTCATTGCTTACGATCCTGACATCACCGTGGTAACAGAGACTTGGCTTCACGATAGCATAGATGATGCAGATGCTGTACCTGTAACGCATGAAATTATCCGTCATGATCGCTGTTCAAGAGGGGGAGGTGTGGCACTTCTGATGAAGAAAGGCACTCAGTAGAAGCTGGTCCCACACAATAAGCAAATATAAATGGTGTGGATAGCTGCCAAACTTTCCGGCCAAAACGCACTTACCGGAGCTGTCTATAGACCACCCAATGCTGACATTTCTATGCTGGAGGCACTACACGACTTTCTGTACAACAAAAAGCGCTACAGTTGCGTTATAATCAGTGGCGACTTCAACATGCCTAATATAGACAGACTTGATGTGTTCTACTTCAAAATACCAACACGCGGATCTGTTGCTAGACATCGCATATGCCTTCGATCTACAAAGGTAGTGCATACCCCAACGCGCCAGACTGCCGTATCAAGTTCGACTCTCGACTTCGTCTTCATATCCGAAAACGTCAGTCAACTAGGTTATACTGTCGATATCGCACTCGGTATATCGGACCATTTCTCTGTCCTTTTCAAACGCCAAATGTGGCATAAAGCTGAGCGCAGCAAGCCAAGGCCCTACTATGATTTTAATAATGCCGACGATGTCAGCATATTAAATTTCTTAGAACAACACCATGATTTGTTTTTACAGTGTCACAGAAACTTTACAACTGTGAATAGTTTGTGGCTGCACATGAAATCTGCGGTGCGTCAAAGCATTAATAAATATATCCCGAAAAAACATAAGAGCAAACGTCGAAGCCCCTGGATAACACGCGAAATCATTCATATAAAGCGGCCCGTAAAACTACTACAGGCAAGACAAAACTAGTTGGTTATACTTTCCTGGTGCGTCCTATATATACTTGAATATGGGGTTGTCGTTTGGGACCCGCGCACTAAGGCTGATACAGTTAGGCTGGAAAAAGGACAAAAAACAGCACTCAGGTTTATTTTTAATGCCTATGAAAGACAAGTGTCACTATCTGATCTCCGTTCAAGGTCTGGTCTTCCAACACTGGAGGAACGCCGTAAGCTACACCGTCTGAAGATGCTTTACACGACAGTCAACGGCCAAACTAAAAGGAAGTTTGACAAATACTTACAGTTTAACACGTGTAGAAGTACCCGCGGCAAGCACGAACTTACCCTTATTGTACCCCAGGTTAGAACTATCGCTTATCAATTTTCATTTTTTCCTAGAACGATAAGAGAATGGAACAGGCTTCCACAAGGGGTAACGAACAAGCGTACTGTCGACTCTTCCTTATCGGCTATATCGCAGTTGTGAGCGAAGCACGCAATTCCTTTCGTACCGAATTTTTATTCAACTCGTGTCATTAGTTTTAGATACATTGTTCTGCGCAGTAGCGTACAAATATGATCTGTGTTGTAGTGCGTGTGAGCTTGCTGTGTTCGAATTTTCACATTTTCATTGCTTGTACAGTATCCCTTTTTATTTTTTATGTACCACTCCTGCTTTGGCTGCCAAAAAGCAGCTGGCAGTATTTGCAAATAAATAAATAAATAAATAAATAAATAAATAAAAACAATTTCTGATTTCATCGCCCACGTAATATTCGGCCGACCACGACTGCGCTTCCGTTCCCTTGGCACCAATTTTTGTAGCTCTAAGGGTCAACCAATTATCTGTGCTACGTATTACATGGCTTTTTGTCCTACGCATTGCACGGCAGTCCCTTTTACCGCCGCACTTGAAATACTTGTAATTTAGCAGTTGCGAATACGCGCTCGTGATCTACGGGATTACAAACGAAAACCCTTGAAAACTCTATAAGTGCAAATGTAGAGGCCATATAGGGGTGCAAACTACGACCTTTCTTAATTCATGAAAATTTTTATTGTGATCTTTGCTGCTGTTGTCGTTACGTTATTTTTTGCCTGATAATGTGCGTGATACTGTAAACTTTCTCATCCTATTTTTCTCTTTTGCGCGACACTTTCGTTTGTCCGCGATGCAGAGCCCGTGATGCTGCTCGTGTTCAAAGTAATCACGACGTGCGCGATGCACTCGCTCAGATAGCAAAAGCGGGCACCTCAGCGGGTGCAGCGCGTTTCGGAAGTTATTGCAGTCAATTTCGTGAATGTTACATGCGGTTGCGACGCCGTTTCTCCCACCTCGACCGACGTTACTATGGGGTAGCGCGGCGTTGTCGGCGGGCTGCAAGCGTCCGGTAGAGTATGGCGACCAGGCAACGACGAGATGATTTGCAGGGCGAAACATTCACTGTTTCATCAAAGGTCGGTGAAGGATAAGAAGAGTTGAAAAAGTACATTGCGGGCCCCCTTAAATTGGTCCACTAAAATAGTAGGGCAATATCTTGCTCGCGCCAACGTCACGTGACATGCACCGACTCCCCCTCGGTGCATGCCCCACTTTCCTCGGCGATGCATCCCTGTTGTGGCTTTGCGGCTGCTCCTTCTCTGCTGGGCGAGGTTGCACGTGGCCGTTCTTGCTTTGCGGCTGCTGCCACTTTCCTCGGCGACGTTGGTCCGCGCAAAAGGGTCTCCCGTAGAGTCGGACAGTCCGCGGAAGGGGTTTTCCCGCACAGCAGGGAAAACACACAACAGGGGCCCGTGAACACTGCGGGGCGTCCGCCAGACCGGCGACCACTCGAGACAACCATGACGAATTACGGATCCATCATCCGCTTCGATGAGGCATGGTGGTTGAGCATCCTTGTTGCTCGGGGTGTTACACGCTAAACGTAACAGCAGCAACCACTCGAGACAACCATAGCAAATTAGGAATCCACCCTCCGTTTCGATGAGGCATGTTGGTTGAGCAGCCTTTTTGTTCAGGGTGTTACACGCCAACCGTAAGAACGCCTGAAAACTTCTTTGATTTGTCCGCTGTAGATGTGCTTTCCTGATCGCGATGCGTAACTCGACATAGAACGATTTCTAAACGGCTCTGGCCTCGTAGTTCCACAATCACTTGGTTCCGAAATCACGTAGTTGCTCAATTCGGCTAGGCAAAATCTATACAGGCGACTCACAATCGGGTTAAAAATAATAATATCGTGCACGATGCGCTCGCTTCGAGTCAGTTTCAGTCAATTTCGTATATACGAAATGCTTGAAAATATGTTTGAGTTATCCGTGAAATAGGGGCTTTGCTGATCGCAACAGGTGACACAACATAATATTCCTCAATGGTTCTAACATCGTGGTTTCGGTATCACCCGCACGTATGCATCAACGAACGCGGCTAGATATACCATGCATTTTCGGCGAACTTGAACAATACCTAACGTAATGTGGAAAAAAAAGAAAAAGCTTTCAGCGCTTACCTGGAATTTCCTAGTCGCGTATTGACGGGGTACACCGAACAGCTCACGGTCTCGGCGGCCTCTCTCACGCATCGGAGAAGTCATTCCTTACGAAGGGGAACTTATACTGCAATCCGCCTTATCTCGAAATACAGCGGGACTGTGTAAGTAGGTTCTGCCGAGCGTTTGAGAAAATGGTGGCTACGCGATGCGCGCTCGCAAGCTCCCCGCCCCGCACACGACAGCAAGACTTGTTCACAGCAGCGTATGCTCCTCGCGGACTATGTTATTTCACCAATCCCTAGGACTAGTTCAGGGCCCCTTTAAGTGCGCGCCGCGAGGCATATCTACAAAAATGGCAATGTGCGTCACGTAAATGCCCTGTTTGAGGCAGGTACTGCAGCAATGAGTTCGCGCACTTGACTCTTTGGACCGGAATAAGTCATATGAGACATTCGGCTTTAGTTTGGATTCCAAAAGCATCTTCTGCATAATGTCCTCACTGCCGCGGCACAGCCACATAAGTTGAGGTACAATAATCACAAATCGTATTAGCTAATAAAAATATTCAGTATAATTCTTACTTTTTTTACCTTGCGACATAAATTGTAATTGCGAAATTGAAGACAACATATAGTTTGTGTTTGCTTGAAAGAATGCGCAACAGTGGCACCACTTCCGAGGCACTCGTCCCGAAAATATGGCCGAAATCGCATTCTCCTTTCTCATTAGATCGCCCTGAATATATTGTCGTACGCTTATGGCAAAATTTTAAGCTGAAGAAACACCAATGTACTTTGTTGCCTATTTAGGGCCGGGGTGTTTCAATGGAGCTGCTAGTCTTGTGAATTCGCTAGTGGGTTTCAATTTTGTAATTCCAATAGATGCTCTCAGCAAATATTGATAAATATAATTGGTAAATATTTTTAAAAGGTAATTTCTGATACCATTTATTCGCGTTTCTTTAGGAATTCCACCTGATAATGTGCCACACAGCTGGCTGATGGGGCTGATTTCAAAAATACAGAGATCAGTTCGAATAAAGAAGGCAAAGCGGCAGCACAATTTTTGTCATGACACATTATCGTGCAGAGTAGCCTCTTATGCTGCAGGTAAACCTATCTTTACGGTAAAGCCGAACTAGTGCAAAGCATAAAATTACAGAATGAACGAGCAGCTGATATAGAAGCGCACACAACTTATATTTTGTTAACCGGAACATCTAAACCAATGTAGAAAATTACACTAATCCCACTCATTGTGGGTGTCGTTGTATACGCGAACATATTATGGGTTAGCCATGCAGAATGGCGCACTACGAAGAGACGCACTGCAGACTTGAGCGATCAACGCGTTCCTCAGCCACCACGGCGTACATCGCAGAGAAAGCGGAATTCGGAGCGAAGATCTTTGGATTGCCACGTTGTACGACTTGCTGTTAGGCCGCTCATCTCTCGAACATGCAGAATGGATGGTGTAGGGCTGCATGATTGTTTTGTATATACTTTCGCAGTGCCGCAAGTTGCCCATGTGTTTTGTGAATAAGGAGGCGTCACTCCCCAGCGCGTCGGGCACCAACCATTTCTGTTTTTGAGGGGTCGGAAGCGTGGTGTCGGGTAACAAGCCGCGGCGCGCGTCAGCGGGGGGGGGGGGGGGGGGGGGAGGGGGGCCGCGGTGCGAATGCGGAAAACGGATTCGGAGAACACGGTCTTACGCGCACTGGGTTGGCATTCCGCCGACGGTCATAATAGGTCCACGCAGACAAGTCTCGAGTGGGACGGCTGTACGCGTTGTTGTGGCGCCTCCTCCCGAGCCCCGTGCTGGTTAGAGACGCCGCCGAGGTTTAGAGGGGCCTGGAAATGTTGACCACCTGTTGCGCGTACGGAGCGGGGCTCCCCTCCCCTGCGCATCCGGGCGGCAACCACGTGCATCTTGTTTTGATCGCTGAGAAGAGCCCGTGAGATGTCGTGTGACAACTTGCAGTGCGCGCCGTAGATAGAGGCGCGGTGCGCATGTGGAGATCGCGTTCGGAAAACGTCGTCTTTAGAACACCGAGTCCGGATGCCGCCAACTGTCATTATTTTTCCACGCGGAAAACCTTGAGGGGGGACTGCGCTACGTGGTGTTGTGACAGCAGCGCCCAGGCCCCCTGCTGGCTAGAAGCGCCGCTGAAGTTTGAGATGGCCTCGATAAATCGTGCGTGCCTGGCGTGTTTGCTGAGGCCGTCACTGACCACGTGGGAATAGGAGGGGGCGACGAAGTTGTGGGAAGAGGGAAAACAAGGTTGTTTTCCAATGCATTTACTCATGAGAAGAGTAAGGACAACCCTTTGGGTTGTGGCTTAAGCAGACTTTCAATTCTCATCCGCAACTGCTTCTGTGGGATGGGCTAACGCTCCTACCGCCCTTTTTCTTTGTCTCTTTCCCCTATAACAATCGAGACGAGGTGCTTGTTCCTCAGTCTAGGTTGTAATCGCTAAACCTCATAGACCAGTAAGACACCGTACGATGCAATGCTAGTCTGGGCCGTAACCACTTAGTGGTAGAACAGTGAGACTCGGTTGGTCGTATGTAGTGACAGTTGTCCTAGGCTCTAACTTAAGAGAAAGTAGAAGAGTAAGGCACTGTTAACTTATGTAACACCCCGAAAGGGGTCTTTAAGGAAAATAAAGTGATGTGATGTGATGTGTGTTTTGGATCAGTGTTCTTTTGCTAACTTTGCATTTGACTGTGTAAATATTTTCGTTGCAATATATCTTCAAGTTTTGTTACCTCCAACATGCCTCCTGCTTCATCAACGCCGATAATCACCTTGAAGAGATTTTGGTTGACTTCAAGGAGAAAAGAACAAAATCTAACGGGCCTAGCGTAAACGCCATATAGCGCCACACTAAGATGAGAGACGCATAGCGAATTACAGCGACGACTGGGTCCCGTGATCTGTTCCTCATCTTAGCCAGAACGTGCGCGACCTCACGTTTAAAGCGAAGATTTCTTGCTCAATTCTTAGGCGCATTTTCGTGCGTATCTGGCCTCTAACGCTGAACGCGTTTAATTTGATTGGTGGTGCTATCTAGGGACGATGTAACGAAGAATGAGTTTATCAGTTAACCGTTTCAAGCATAGAGCTTCATAGAATAATTACTACAGGGAACTGTGGCCCTCGTATTTATGGGAGCTGCAATGAGCATGATGGTTAGTACATCGATTTGCCTCAACTTCTTACTTCGAGCTTCAAACACCAGTGTGTCATTGCAAACTCATCATTTTCAACAAAGTCCAGCCTCATAAATATTTAAATAAATATTACAACTATTTACGACGGCAGAATTCAAACAGTTCTTCTAGCCCACAAATCTTATATTGAAACCATTAAGCCACGTAGTCGTTCTTTTCTTCTTCATTGTCTGATATGCAAGTTCACCCATTATCAACACCTTAGTTAGAGAACAAGTACGTGAAAGACAACTGTAACATCTCCTACCCAGCATGACTGCAATCACATCAACATTGTCTTACTTTTGTCAAGGGTTCTAGAGGGGGGGAGAGAGAGAGAGAGATTTACAGGAATGCAGAGAGGTCGGCCTGAGCTATAGCTTACTCTGGCCTGCTGCTCTACACTGGGGAAAAGGGACGGGGTGGGAAAGGCTGATGAATGATGATGGTATAAAGAAGAGATGCGTATATACAACTTAACATAGTTGTGGCATCTCTAAAGCCGTGCGTTCAGCCCAGTGACTTGGAGAAAAGCTATAGTGGCTTTTGTTACCAGGGCTGCGCTGTTTGCATTAGGCCAAGGACCTAAAAGAAACCCGTCTGATACGGGTCTCTCATGAATCTTTGCAGTGGAAGAGACAAGTTGCTGTCGTTCTTGCGTGTACGCGGGACACACGCAAAACATATGTTCAAGTGTTTCTGGCACCTCACAGCATTCTCAGTTTGGGCTAGTATCACTGGCATATATCATATGTCTAACAGTTGGTGAATGCGACACCAAGGCGAATCCGGTGCACCATGCTCGTGTGGCTTCTTTTGAACTTGTGAGGCATACGAAATTTCATTTCTTGGTCCCATTTGCGTAATCGCTTGTGTCGTCGATCTGGTTGGGTCCAGTGTTCCTGTAGAGTTCCGGTTTGCGCGACGAAGTAGGGCGTTTGTGCCTGTTCGTGAGGATGGAAGGCGTACTTCACAAGCATTATCTAAAGCAGTTTTCGCTTCAGCGTCTGCCTGTTCGTTCCCGATCAGGCCACGGTGTGAGCGTATCCACTGAAAGGTGACATTGTGGACATCTATAGTTGCGTGGTCGACACGTTCTTTAATTTCTATAGCCATGGAATAATACGGGCCCCGTCTGAGGACACAGTCAATCGTTTGAAGAGCCGGCTTGCAATCGCGGAATATCGTCCATGCGTGAGGAGGCTCCTCGGAGAGAAATCGAAGTGCATCGCGGATAGCAACAAATTCTGCGGCAGTTGATGTTGAGCTGTGGTCTAGTTTAAACCGCCGAGCGAAGATCATATGTGGAATGACGAAGGCTGCAGTGGAGGCATATGGTGTGACAGAGCTATCGGTATACACGTGTACAGTATCTCCGTATTCTGCAGAAATGTGCAACAGGGTGAGTTGCTTGAGGCCAATAGATGGAACGGATGACTTTTTAGTAAATCCAGGGATCTCCAATGTCACGACAGGTTTAGGCAGAACCCACGGGGTATTCTCGGAATACAGGTGGGAGAAAATCTTGACGGCAAAACACACGGATGGCGCGATATAGTCCTTGAAAAGCTGGAACCTGGGTGGGTGGTAGGGAGCGATGACAGAGGATGGTGCCTGTGTCGGGTCAACACGCGAAGGTACTTTCGAAGAAGCTCGCACAGCAAGTATATCCCAGTAGAAAAGCGCGAGCTTTCGCTATTGTTCCATTGATTGACGTGCATCGTGGAAGGACCAAACAGGTGCGCAATTCTTGAGCTTGAATGCACTCCAGCTCGCGCACACAGCTAAGTGCCATGCTTGAGAGCGCCGGCATGCTGTACCGTATATATCCTACGAATATTGCTTGGTACAATGGGACTAATGACGACTCCGAGGGGCCCCATCTTGTTCCTGTAACGACGTGAAGGACGTGAACAAAACCCTTCAGCTTTGACTTCAGTGAGGCGACGTGCCTTGACCAAGATTATCCCCTGTCTATGACTAAGCCAAGGAATCTGTGTTGTGTAACCGTAGGTATCGCTACTCCATCAATGATTATCAGATATCTGGTCATTTCTTTTCGCGTGAACGTAATCACGGAACACTTTTCGGTTGAGAGTTGGAAGCCTTGACGCCGTAGATACTTAGCCGTAGATACTTAGCTGTGATTGTCACTGCACGTTGAAGCCTAGCACGCATTTGAGGACGGGTGGCTCCAGATGCCCATATGTGTATGTCGTACGCATATGTGCGAATTTTCATCCTGCTATGAAGTTCAGATGCAATGCCAATCAATGCAACATTGAAAAACGTTGGACTGAGAACTCCCCCTTGTGGAACACCTCGATGTATATGGTACTGTCCAATATCGCGATCTCTTGTCGACATATACACCGTGCGGCCACTGAGGTAGCTAACAATCCATGCATATAGCCTGCCACCGACGTCTAAATCTTCCAGTGCATCAAGGATTGCATAAAGGAGTACATTGTCATATGCACCATTAATATCCAGAAAAACAGCTCTAACTAACCGACGGCGACTTCTTTCCTGTTAAACAGTGGAGACCAAGTCGATAACGCCGTCAATGGAAGAACGGCCTCTTCTAAATCCGTGCCTAAAATCAGGAAAGCGATTATTTCTCTCTAGAAACCATTCGAGTCTTGACAAGACCATCCTTTCCATTACTTTGCCGGCGCAACTGGCTAAGGCGATTGGTCTGTAGGAGGAAAGCTCATTAGGGCACTTTCCCGGTTTAAGCAGCGCACAACGCGACTGCATTTCCAACAATCTGGAACATTTCCTGTCTCCATCGTCGTATTATAAAAAGATAGAAGAAGACGTCGTGATTCGTTGCCAAGATGGCAGAGTGCAGCGTACGTGATTCCGTCTGGTTCTGGTGCCAATGAGCGTCGAGAAACCAAAATCGCAGCGTCAAGCTCTTGCATCGTAAACAGTACTTCGAGTCGCTCATCAGGTGACGGAGGCGCGATGGTGACAAGGGATGAAGTCACTGCATTAGACGCGCCCACAGGGAGTTTACAGTAGTCCTATGCTACCTCCAATTCGGTCTGGCGTTGATGTAGAGCCACCGCACGGAATGGGTGTCTTTGTTGTGGAGTTGCCTGGAGACTTCGTATGACCCGCCAGCTCGTAGAGGCTGTTTCGGATCTAGGGATCCACAGAATGCTCTCCAACGCTGTCTTTCAAGCTTTACCAGATGTCGAAGAACATGTCGTTGAGCTCGACGACTGTTCGAAAGATCTGACGGTGACTTTGTTCTTTTGTATCGACGTTCCGCGCGGCGACTGATTGCACGAAGGGCCTCTATTGTATGTCGCCCAATGATCTGTGCCTCGGTACGCTGACTTCTCTGGTTTTAACGCGACAGCGTTAAGGAGCTCGTGTCGCAGAAAAGCCGGTGGCGTCGGTGTCGGTGTCGGCGTCCGCGGCGTTGGCCGTGAGCGATAAATCACGGCAGGCACTTCATAAATAAAAAGCAACTTCCAAGATGGGCTGGGTGGGAATCGAACCAGGGTCTCCGGAGTGTGAGACGGAGACGTTACCACTGAGCCACGAGTTCGATGCTTCAAAGCGGTACGAAAGCGCCTCTAGTGAACGCGGTGTTGCCTTAGAAACGAGCTGTTTCGAAGGCTCAGGCGTGCGTCGCTTGCTTAGGCGCACATTTCGTTGTCGCGCCGAACGCTGCGTTGCTCAACGCTCACCGCGTCCGATGCGGGGCGCGTAGTCGCTGCGCCGTAGCCCGTTGTCTTACACCCCTTGGCGGGTCGACGGGAACGCTGTCGCGTTCAACTCTTGAAGGCGAAGCTTAAGCGTCCTCCAATTTTTGTCCCGCAGGTAGAGGCAATGATGCCCGCTATTTTGGATGGAGATTTCATACTCTGACAGGCGGTGTCGACACAGTTCTTAAATAAAATCCAGTCTGTTTGACGAATGAAACGTGAGGCTGAACGGCGAAACCATCTAAAGTCCACGTAAATGGGGAGGTGGTCACTACCATGAGTCTCTAGATCCGTCGACCAGTATGCTGAAGACAGGAGGCTCCTTGATACAAACGTTAGGTCACAGGCAACTGCTGTAGGACCTGCGACGAATAAATGCAGGATACCCGACACTGAGCACATTTAGTCCCTGACTACACATGAAGTCGGCCAATAACTTGCCCCGAGAATTCCTCGAAGTGCTACCCCACAGGGGATGGTGCACGTTAAAGTCACCAATCAATATGAGAACCGTGCGATGCTTGCAGCAGAGACATCGGGTGCGAGCAATCGATCCTCGCTCTTGTGTGGATGTATCCTCCAATCACTGTAACCGTGCGACATCTGTGTTTTATGGTAAGGCATACGTAATCATTAGTAGTATGTGATGGGACGTCATGTCTGAAATACACCAGATCATGACGTATACAAATTAATACTTTGCTCGAGGTATGGTCGTTACGAGACCACATCTGGACATATCCAGAAATACTGAAAGAAGAATCCATATTAGGTTCACAGATAACAATAACTGGAAATTGGCACTTAAATACCCGCTGTCAGAAATCCGACAAACGACCACGTAGACCTCGAGCATTTCATTGCATAACAAGCGATTGACGCATCCGTTCTTCAAACATCATCGCCATACTTGCTTAGTGAAGAACCACTAGCAATGGTTCCAACACTTCAAGTAGCTGCACGGCAGCCTTGGTAGCCGGGGTATTTAGTCCGGAAAGAATCCTGCGCATGGAGCCCATCAAATTTTTCAATATACTCGGGACGTCAATGTCATCCATCTTTTCATTTTCTTCAGTGCCTGTAGGAGCGGTGCATAAGGGCGTTCCCGCAGGCCTTGATGGTAACGTGGGCCACTGAGTCTCCGATATGTTTGTTACCCATGATGAGCCGCCTTGCACTTTTGCAGCATACAAAGCCCGTGCTTCATTCCTGAGACGAAGGGTGGATGCAGCACTTAAGCCGTCGTTCCTCCTACGCGAGGAGGGCTGCGGTCCCGTTGATGTTGGTGTCGTGAACGGCGTCTGCGGTGGCGGATAGCCTTTGCCGCTTCCCGGTGCGTGGAATGATCTCTACCCATCTTCTTCAGAATACCCATTTCCTTCCTGATCTTTGGGCACTCTTTTGACGTTGCGTCGTGAGCACCAGAACGATTTGTACACTTCGCAGCAACGTTGCAATTGCTGTCTCCGTGAGGTCCACCACATCGTTTGCATGTTACTGCACCTTTGCAAACTGCACTGACATGCCCAAGTTTCATACACTTGTGGCATTGTAAAAGCCTTGGCACGTAAGGATGTACCGGATGCCTCACATATCCAACCTTGACGTGTGTTGTCAAAATTTCCGACTGGAAGACTAATTTCACACATCGGGATCGTCCAAAACGGCGAAAGCTGAGCACAGGAGCCGACGATGATAGTAGTTTCGCCAGGTCATTGTCTGTAATTTCAATGTCCACTTCGTAGATGACGCCTGTTGGCGCTTCGTTGCGGTATGTGGGGAATGCGCGAACAGGGATGCTTCCCAACTGAGTGAAGTTTTTCAGTGTCTCCAGTACTGTCGGTGTATTGACTTCCACCGAGAGGATGTTCTTTCGAGCGTTTATACGTATTTCTTCTACTTGACCATGGGCAGTTCGTTCAAAATATTCCGAGAGGCTCTGCCTGTTCAGTGTGTTGAGCTTGTCTGCTGTGGTGGTTGGTACGTTGCAATAGTGTATGACTGCTTGCCACTTGCCTTTTTCGTCGTCTGGCGACTGGTCGGTGATGCTCTTCGTATCTTTCTCTTCAGACGTCGGCTTGGCACCACGGTAAAATCGCTGTCGGAGCCCATATGATCAGTAGAGGAGTCATCAGATGACTAAATCGTTACCATTCTGGGGTCGAAGCGGTCACTCACGTCACCAGCATAACGAACTGGCCGTTCGGGACTCAATTGCTGGGCGGAGTTTGGATCCCCCATTGCAGAGGACGACGTCCCCCAGTTTTCTTGTCACTGATTGCAGAAATCAGAGAAAATAAAGTAGAAAATGCAGAGAGCTCGAAGCTGAAGCTGCTCGCTACGATCACTTCTTCTTCCTCCGATAACCATTCCGAAGGGCATTCGGGCGCTTTTTTTTTGCATCTCCAGAGAGGCATTTACACTCGTTCGGTAGTACATTCGCACAGGTCGTCCGTCAGGGTCACAGAAATACCCAGCCATTCGGGAGCACCAGAGGCTGTCAAAGCCCACGAGCATTACTAGATCAAAAGTAATCCCATCGGTATTTTACATCACTAGATACCTGACGCCGTAGGCATCTAACGAGAGTTCTTCTTTAACGGCCTTTGTAAAACAAACATCCCAAAAATACACTTCTTCCCAAAAATTCAGAAAAACGCGATCTATTATCTTGGTTGTTCAATGTGTTCCCAATGGTACCAAAAAAGAAGCCTTTTCTTTCAAACGTGTCACTACTGAAAGCCTTCCTTTATGAACATTGAAGTGAAAAAGCTTTTACCCCAAGTGAAATTCGCATACTCTTTACCCTTCTTCTGGCATTCTGGGCATGTCTAGCAAAGAGATCTACATGAAGGCACAGGAAATTGAGCAGAGGAGTTTAGTGTTGTTCGTACGCAATTTTTTAGCCAAAACGTTCTTACGCTGAGAAACTGGTGCAACCCAAGTGGTAACGCATTTAAGATGAAGCTTTAGCTGGGGCCCAACTCCGATGTCGCCTATTCAAATACATGTAAAAGGCACAAACGCTTTCCTGAGATAACCATTGGGCTGATTTTAATGATATTTGTTGCATTTGAGAGAGAAAGTTTAGTTGCAGTGACTGCTGCACGCTGAATTTTGATTTAGGGCGTGGATGTTTTACAAGTTTTCAAAAATTGGAAAGTCTGAAAAAAGTAGTGACATAAAATTTAAAAATCTTGTTTCTCTGCACGAAGAAGAAATATCGCAGTTATGCCAACTGCATTCGTTGGAGCATCGAAAGTGGAGAAAAGTGACGTATCAAATAATATCGTGCGTGAATAATGCCGTTGTTTACAAGAGATTTTTGCAAAAGTCCTGCTTAGATATTACTGGTGTATTTAAAAACGAAATACATTACATCAATTTAGTCCGCTTCGGATATACTATTAGAATGCAATTTACAGAATTGTGATATCTTATTTACTGCCGAATTGTAGAATTGTATACCTCATTGATTCAGTTTCTATAAATCTGCGATCTTCCAGAATATTATGTAGACAAAATATAATTGCTCACTCTACCATAGAACCGGCAGAACACGAAAGTGAAATGTGTCTTTCGAGAAGCTGTTGCATGTTCAGTGAATGTGAAGAATCGCAACTAGCCACCGGCAGCACGCTACCACTGTCCTCGACAATGGCGACACAAGGGAAAGTTGTCAAACGACTCGCGACCGCAAAACATCCCCCGGCGACAGTACACATTGCACGCGCCGGGGCGCTGCGCAAATACGCCATCAACCACAGGCTTTCGCAAGCCGTACAAACGAAACCATACGGGTTGTTAGCAAAACCCATCTTGAACTCGCAATCCGACGCAGCGAAAGGCGCACGATTTGTGGGTCAGCGAGCGTGTTTCTTGGTGCGCGGCGTCCTGTTGGCGAGCGACGTCCTGCCGCCGTGTCGCATCGGCCAAAGTACGAGCCTTTTAGTATCGCTCCGTAATTTCTCGGGCAGCCAGCTGCGACGTGCTCAGATTCGTGAATGCGAGTGGCAGAGTTCGCAGCGCGCGCCGCGAACGCGTTCTGCTTCGTGCTAGCGTGTCCTTCGCCGGACCAAAGCGAGGCTCGTCCATCGCCGCTTAGTGCATCAGTTTTCTTAGTTGGTGCCGCCGCAAGCAAAGGCTGCGTGTAAGCCCTGCTGTTGCATGTGGAAACTACGCTACGTAGGCGACGAGGCGGCACAGGCTAATCCGATGCCATAGACAAACCACGTGCGGAAGCTACGTCACCTCGCCACAATCCAGCGTTAGAGCCTCCGCTGCGCTGAGACTGCCGAAGCGCTCACTGTCGGCGCACCTTAGCGCCATGATGCAACACTTCGCTTCACCAATCCTAGATGACGGCACCATCTCTGTCGGATATTCGTGTTTTACGCGTTCACCGCTGATGTGTCATCCGTTACAGGAACTGGATCGTGGATCCCGGCATTAAATACTTTCGTTTTAAAATTGACCGCCTAAATAAACAATTATCTACCAACAGCCACAAGATTTTCAGTCATCAAATTTGGAGCAGTCGTTGCCTAGAGAAAAGGGCTTCCTTCCCGTGCTTTTAGAGATGAACCCACGGAGATAAACCTTCCTCTTAAAGCGCATTCGATGCAGACGAAATGCGAGAAATTCAGAGACTATGTGAAGATGGAAATCCAGCGAAGCTTTATTGCTCGATAAATATATTAAGTTATATATGGTGGTTGTGCTATATTGGTTTGAATAAAGGCACAAACACATGACTTCGTTGCTTGCTTGCTTTCCATTTGTCTTTATATTAATTTCTATTTTGGTAAAAAAGGAGATATTGATCATGTCTATGCGTAGACACAAAACTATCATCATTAGGCTTGGCGTCGTCGTCTGTTCCACTGCTGGCTCGTTGGCGACTCTCGGTGCCACCGTGCGAACGCGCTCGTGCCACAGCTCGCTCCACAACTTTCGCCAGTCACTGCACCGTCACATTCTGGATACGGAGTGCGAGATCGCATTGCGCTCGGCTCGATAGTCGGTGTGGCGCAATCGGTTACAGCACTGTCGCCGTTACCGTCACTGACTGCCCGCCTTCGGCCCAGCGTTCGCAGGCGCCGCTGTGTCTTCCCTCTGGAAAGTTGGCGTGACTTCAGAAGAATCGTGTCTCAGTTGAAATTGTCTTTTCCGCTACCAGCGTGTACTTTCGGGCGCCACCGCAAACATTATTGAGGTGCCTGATTGTTTTCGCGCTCGCTTTTGTCGTCTTCTCATTAGCCGATCTACATAGAAACCTATGGATGGTCCCGTCGTCGAGACTGGCAAAGAAAACGAACAAGCCACTACCGCACAGCTCATCGCTATTGGCGAATCGATATCTTTCAAGACAAATTTAAAAGAAAGAAAACTCACCTTCTGGCCCCGGTACTGAAGTAACTGGGCAACTTTAGTTTCTCGAGAGGTGCGAGCAAAAAATAAAACCAAACGAAATCTTTTAAGGAGTAGTGAATGAGTTTCACAGCGAAGTCCTGCTGTCACGTCTTCTACTTATGTGGTACCAACAAGATGGGGCACCCGTAAACAACAGCAGGCGAGCACGAAACTTGCTGTATGTGACTTTCTGTGTGCAATAGACTGGAAGGCACGGGCCTGTAAATTGGCCGGCTAAGTTACCTGACCTCCCTTCACTCGATTTCTTTCTTTGGAGTTGTGTGAACGATTGTGCTTACATGATCGACATGGACGTGAGATTAGTTAGAAGCAAGGAGAACAATTGTATGCCGTAGAATTCTCTCTACGCGTAGGTCGCTTCCCGGTCTGTTTATTTCGCTTTTATTTTTTGACACGAACCTCTTTTTGCAGCACGCATACGCAAGCACTGCATACGCAAGCACTGCATCCGGATGCCCGGTGCCACCACTAGAGCCAGTTCACTGCGACTCTTATTTGATGAGGCAGGTCATCTACCTTCATGCCAATCTTCAACTTGAGGAGCACTAAATGTGCTTTGGACCCCTCTTCGCTCACACCTTGCACTCGCCAGCCCTCGCGGGCAATTTCGGTGACCTTGCAGGAAGCCGCCAATGCCGTCCGCACGTCCTTGTCGTCCACACCTTACAGAAGTCAGTGTAACCTAAGGCTTACTAGATGGTCTTGTGGGCCTCTGTGATTAGGCGCCGACCCCTTTCGACTTGTCAACCATCCGTTTCGTTGCTTCCACGCTGTTCAAAGTCACCGCCAGCACATGGTTGATCTGAAAAGCTCCTAAGGCTAACACTTAGCATGCATGCCAGCTTGATAAAATTTGTCCCAAAAATCTTCGATCCTAAAGGACCTCACACGTAGGTCTCGGCACAAGAACATGGTGTTCCTAACCACACGTTCTGCAGACGGCTGTGATAGAATGACCGGTTAGTCGCAGTCCTCACTAGCGTTCATCCTGTTTCCCTGACAATCAAGGGCCGCTGACGCCGCTCCAAGGGAGCCAATGATTTATTTATCCGGCACGCGTGACAGTCCACCGAAGGAATGATTGACACTCGATTTGCTTTTGAATCAGTCATTGACTCGAACTAGAGCAGCCTCTCGTGGGAGCAGTACGCTCCTTGATCACGTGTTATCTAACATATCACCATGGCCTTGCTACGGGGTTATTAATACTCAATTAACCAATCATTTTCCTGTTTTTCTAACATTTAACAATGAAATACATGAGAACAATAATAGCTACTTTACTTCCGTATTTATTGCAGATACCTTTATTGAAGCCATCAGTGAAACTGATTGGTCGCCATTTAATTCTATATCTGATCCCGAAGCAACACTAAACAAATTCTGCACTTTATTTTTATTGGCCGTTTCGACTAACACACGCACTGTAAAATGTGGGAAAAAGTATAAATATCCGCGCAACCCATCGATGACAGACGGTCTTCTAGAAAATTTAAGAAAGAAGGAAAACATGCACAAGAAAACTAAACGTCAGCCCTTTAATACTGGACAAGCTAGATGCTATAGTAGGTACTATATATTACTGAATGTTTTAATTAAACAGACGAAAAAAAGGTACTACGAAAATAAATTTGATCAGAATCAGCTAGGATAACCCCCAAAAGCAATGGCAGTTATTGAACTCTTTTCTTAACAAATCGTCTGTTGATGCCTCTATAGCCAAAATAAATTACAATGGTCTGACTCTGAGCCCAATGAAATTGCTGTTTTTCGGACTACTTTTCTTCTGTTTACACTAATAACAACCTACATGCGCAGTTGCATAATGCTTTTAGCCGTACGACACAATAATCATTCTTCTTGTTACCAGCTACACCAAATGAAGTGTGCTCCACAATTGCTAACCTTAAAAATACAGGGCCTGGCTTAGACAATATTTGTGTCAGGCATACAAAACTGGTTGCGCATTTAGTTTGCGACACGCTCTGTAATATTATCAACCTTATGTTTAAATAAGGTGCATTCCCTTCATTTTTAGAAAATTCCAAGATTATTTCCGTCTTTAAAAAAGGCTACAAACACACAGTTAATAATTACCGACCAATTGCAATTCCTTCCTGCCTTAGTAAACTCATTGAGAAATTATTTGTTAAACGTCTTAATAACTGCTTAACAAAGTTGAAATTGCTAATGAAAAATCAATTTGGTTTCCGCCCTGGAAGTTCCACGAATCTAGCTGTCTATCTCTAAATGACTCCATAAAAAATGTATTGATCCAGGAAACTTAGTCAGATCTGTGTTTTTAGACTTCAGTAAAGCTTATGACATGGTTAATCTTCAAGTCCTGTTTAATAAACTTGACTCTTATGGTAGAACTGGTCCTGCGCTAACATTCTTAAAAATTACTTACTTGACCGCCCATACACAGTACATGCAGCAAATACTTTCGCAGTAACTAAATGTATTAACCGAGGTGTACCACAGGGATGAGTTCTGGGACCTTTGCTTTTCCTTCTATATATTAATGATCTTCCGGATTCTCCTAACTCCACCAACTACGTTCATCGCATTTTATGCGCAGATGACACAACCATATCTTCATCTGACAAATCTGTTGCTGCTCTTACTTCTCAGTTAAATATTGCATTATGTAACATTATAAAATGGTGTAGCAACAATCACTTAGTTCTTAGTGCTCTAAAAACTAAATTTAGGTTATTCAAAAGTGCAAAAATAGCCTTAACTTCTATTGCTGAAGTAGAGCTCGGAATTAATTCAATACCCGTTAGCACCGATGTCACTTTTCTTGGTATACATCTTGACCATAAACTTACATTTCGCCCTCACTTCCAACATCTCAAGCACAAGACTGCGTTTGGTATACGTGCATTAATCAAAGCTCGCCTTTTTTTTATCGTGAGGCTCTGCTAGCATTGTATTATGCGTTCATTCATAGTCACATTAATTACGGCATTATTTCATGGGGCAACACGTATGCTTGTCACTTATCATCAATTCAACATATCCAAAATCAGTCAATACGCATTATCACTTCTGGCTCCATGCAATCCAATGTCTCTTTGTTACTTCGCGCATATAATATCTTGCCTATTGTGACGTAGCAGTTGTTACTACGTTTATTCCGAGTCGAAGATGCGGCGAACCGATCACGCCCACAGCACGGATCACACTCGAGAGCCAGCCCCACAAGCGATGATGAAGAAGAACCCCATATGAGCCCCACATGATGATGATCATGTACAGATGACAAAGAACAGCTTATATCTGGCTACACTAATGTCCCCTCGCGCGAGAGCGGCCATCCTGGCCGCAATTCAAAGGGGCGGCGAACGCCTTGTGAAAGGCTTCATACGGGAAACGTGGACAACCTCAGCGGCGCGGCAGCGGCGGTCATTTGGAGCAATAACTGGTACCACGCAATAGTTAACCGGAGAAGCCTGCTCCAAGACTTTGTAGGGGCCGATGAACCGAAGTTGAAACTTGTCACACAAGCCAGGAGTACGAACTGGTGTCCGGAGTAGCACTTCGTCGCCAGGGCGGAAGCACACGACGCGATGAGAGGCGTCGTAATGCTGCTTGCGGTCCTGTTGCCGTGCTTCAGTGTTCATGTGGGCGAGCTGGCGACAACGCAGAATGCGGGACACATATTCTTCACAGGAGGATGGACATTGATTGACAATTGGCGCGAAGAAAGAGACGTCAAGACAGCAACTGGGCGAACGACCATAGACAAGGTAGAATGACGAGTAACCGGTCGTGCGTAGAACCGCGCTATTATACGAAAAAGTCACGAATGGCCAAATTGCGTCCCAGTTTCTGTGATCCCGTTCGATGTACATGGCTAACATGTCTGACAGCGTGCGATGAAATCGCTCTGTGAGGCCGTTAGTTTGCGGATGGTAACTGGAGGTAGTCTTGTGGGTGGTTCCGGAGGCTCTGAGTACTTCGTCTACTAGTTGCGAGAGGAATGCTGTTCCACGGTCACTCAGGAGGATGCGAGGAGCACCGTGGCGCAGTATTAAGGATTGAAGTATGAATGCAGCAACTTCAGAAGCTGAGGCAGAGCTCACACAAGTTGTTTCGGCGTAGCGTGTCAAGTGATCAATGGCTGTCACAATCCATCGTTTACCGGTGGGAGTCACAGGAAGAGGACCATACAGGTCAATGCCAACGACGTCAAATGGTTGCGACGGACAAGGAACCGGTTGCAGTTGTCCGCTAGGAGCTGATGTAGGGAGCTTTCGACGCTGACATAGGGCGCAGGAAGCGACATACCTCGCTACACTGGCGGACAATTAAGGCCAGTAGAAGCGACCTTTGATGCGGTCATAGGTTTTCTGGAAACCAAGGTGACCAGCAGTCATGTCGTCGTGAGAAGCCTGCAGGACATGAGCACGTAGAGAGCGTGGCAGGACAGGAACCCAGCTCTGACCGTCAGGGTCACAGACATGACGGTACAGGACGCGGTTGTCAATCTTAAATTGCGTCAGCTGTCGACGAAGACGGGCGTTAGGCGGACGCGAAGCTCCTTGAAGGTGGTCTATAATGCGCCCACAGTAAGAGTCCGCGAATTCATGAGATTGGAAGAATCTGTTGTCGTGTTTAGGCATCTCGTCTCGTCTACAGTGGCCAACAAGAAAGCTTGTGAAGAGGGGTCGTGCGAAAGCTTGTCACGGATGGTAGTTGGAGGTCCATTGCATGGTGTCGTAGGATGTGGACAGCGAGAAAGCGCGTCTGCATCCTGGTGTTTTTTTCCGCACTTGTAGGTAATAGTAAAGTCGTATTCTTGTAGAACAAGGATCCATCGACCAAGCCGTCCAGACAAGTTCTTCAGCGTCGAAAGCCAGCATAATGCATGATGGCCTGTAACGATGGTGAAATGGCGGCCGTGAAGATAAGGTCGAAACTTCTGTACAGACCAAACGATAGCTAGGCATTCCTGCTCCGTGATGGTGTAATTCTTTTCGGCGTTTGTCAGAACGCGACTTGCGTATGCGACGACCCTCTCCCCTAAAGTGTCGTCTCGCTGTAGGAGAATGCCACCAATACCATGACCACTAGCATCCGTATGCAAGAGGGTAGGAGCAGTTTCGTCAAAATGGCGTAGTACTGGTTCAGATGTGAGAGCGCGCTTCAGATGGGCGAACGCAGATCCACATTCGGGAGACCACACAAAGGGAACATTAGAACCCAGTAATTTGTGCAGAGGTGACGCTATTGAGGCGAAGCCTCGTATGAATCGGCGAAAATAGGAGGCGAGGCCTAGGAAACTGCGCAAATCTTTGGTCTTTTCGGGACGAGGGAAGTGCCGAACTGCCGAAACCTTATCAGGATCAGGACGAATGCCATCTTTGCTCACAATGTGACCTAGTACCTTGATCATCTTGCTCGCAAAATGGCATTTCTTGGTGTTTAGCTGAAGTCCAGCGTTGGCAAGGCATGTGAGAACTTCATCCAGACGTTGCAGGTGCTGAGAAAAGGTTGAGGAGAAAACAACAATATCGTCCACATAGCCCAGGCAAGTCTTCCACTTCAGGCCTCGAAGAACGGTGTCAATCATGCGCTCGAACGTTGCGGGTGCATTGCAGAGGCTGAATGGCATGACATTAAACTCGTAGAGCCCATCTGGTGTTGAAAATGCTTTTTTCTCTTTATCGTCCTCATGCATAGGTATCTGCCAGTAGCCGGAACGTAGATCGATCCTGGAGAAGTACTCGGCACCCTGCAGGGAATTCAAGGCATCGTCTATTCGCGGCATAGGGTATACATCCTTGCGTGTGATCTTGTTAAGTGCTCGGTAGTCGACACAAAATCGAACAGAGCCGTCTTTTTTCCGAACCAAAACAACGGGGGAAGACCAAGGGCTAGCAGAAGGGCGTATTATATTCCTTTTGGAGCATGTCGGTGACGTTCTCTTCAATGACTTTCCTCTCGGCTAGCGATACGCGATATGGTCTACGGCGCACGATGGATGTACCATCTGTCTCTATCCGACGCGTCGTAATCGAAGTCTTTCCCAACGAAGCTGAATGCACGTCAAACGAAGCTTCATGTTTCTGGAGCAAAGCAAGCAATTGTTGTGACTGCGAAGGTGTCAGGTTGGAACTGATGGCAGCTGCAAGAGCTGAAGGAGATGCGGCCTGTCCGGTACAAGGAACTTCAGAGGAAGCTGGTTTACATGAAACAACAGATATAGACTCCGATTCGGTGGCGGAAGCCAATGTAGTGTCTTTAGGGAAGAGAATTTTTTCGGATGTCGGGTTTGTAGCCTAGAGAAGTGCAGAGCCATGATCAAACCTAACCAGCCCTGATGCAAAGGTAATCCCTCTTGCGAGACAGCGTGCAGATGGTAATGCGAGCACGTCGCCGCAGTCAACCACATCAGACGCGATAGTCACAATGCTTTGGTGGCGAGGAGGTAGCGCGGTATCTTCTGCAGCAAGAAAGTGAAGTCGTGCGTCATCTGCATGAAGTGAATATGTCGTGACGGTCATGTGGAGCACGCGTTGCCCACAGCAGATGGAAGCGGAGGCCGTAGAAAGAAAATCCCATCCCAATATGAGCTGCTGGGCACACGAACTTACCACTGCAAATTGTACGTAATGCAGAAGTCCATCGATGAAAATACGAGCTGTGCACATGGCGATAGGTAGAATGGCAGCGCCTTGAGCAGCGAGTAGCGTAGGTCCATCATAGGGGTCGTAACTTTCCGAAGTCGTGATCGCAATTCACAGTGAATGACTCAAACACTAGCACCAGTGTCTATTAAAGCTTCTACTTGTACACCTTCTATTACAACCAATATCACATAGCACGGACGCGGTGGAGGAATTTCTGTCCTGTCGTTCGATGCAGCTTTTCCTCCAAAAGCTGCATAATTTAGTTTTCCGGACGACGATCGGCGAATTGAGAAGCAGGTCTCAGCGGGGACGTAGAGCGGCGAAGTGGCGACGGCGAGCGGCGTCTCGCAGGACGGTACGTCTGAGCCGTCTTGGATGCTACAGTAGGCGATGGAGAGCGTCCGCGCGGTGGACCATAAGCACGGCGTTGGTCATGGAAGCTTCCTAGACGTTGAAAAGTAGATCCGGGCGAAAAGTCATCCCGTTCGTATACGTCATATCCGCGACGCTCGTCTTGCTGGCGCTTGCGGCGAAAGCGTGCTATGTGGCCACGATAGCCGCAGTAGTAGCAGATGGGGCGAGGAGGACGCCACTGCGGATAGCTGGTTTGGGTAGGTGCGCTGGTAGTCATGCACGCGATGGGGGCCGGTGTTGGTTTTGGAGGCATCGATGGAACGATGACTGGAGTAGCTGCGGCTACTTGTGCGTACGTGGATGGGGCCCTAGGGGTTAGAGGGTCCGTGTACGCTGCACCAGCCGTGGACGCCGATTCCTCTTTGATAACGTCTCGCAGATTGGTATCGGATGCCTGACAAGGCATAGGCCCTGCGGCTAAGCCAAGATACTGGAGCTCTTCTCGAATTATTGCGCGTATCATTGCTCGTAAAGTAGGGTCATCGGCAGTAGTGTTCGCAGTACTGTCTGGCTGCAACCGTGCTGATTCGAGTTCTTCAAGGCGCTGGCAAGTAGCGACGATATCAGCAACGGTAGCGGGGTTCTGGATGGCTAAAGCATTGAAAGCAATAGCTCCGATGCCTTTGAGGATGTGGCGAACCCTGTCTGATTCAGTTATAGCCGTGTTCACACGTCGACAAAGAGCAAGCACATCCTCGATGTACGACGTATAAGATTCACCGGTTTGTTGCTTGCGAGTGTCGAGCGTCTTTTTTGCGAGGGCGGAACGAACAGCCGGTGTGCCGAAGATTTGGCGGAGCTGCTGTTTGAAAGCGCCCCAGTTCGTGAAATCAACCTCATGGTTGAAAAACCAAGTCTTCGCTACTCCGGTGAGATAAAAAGCGACGTGACGTAGCTTGGACGCATCGTCCCAACGGTTAGCCGAACTCACTCGGTCGTAGTCGTCCAGCCAATCGACGACGTCTTCCCCGCGAAGTCCAGCAAACAGATGGGGATCACGCTGGTGTCCACTGACAACCCAATACGGGGAGGCTGGGGTAGCCGAGGCCGAGATGGTGGAAGTAGAAGTGCCTGTTGGCTCGTCCTGCGACATGCTGGCGGACAGCTGGCACAATCGGCGACCCGATCGAAGCTCCAGGAGGTTGAGCGGGACTCAGAGGACGGAGGACCGAAAAGCACACTCCACCACTTGTGACGTAGCAGTTGTCACTACGTTTATTCCGAGTCGAAGATGCGGCGAACCGATCACGCCCACAGCACGGATCACACTCGAGAGCCAGCCCCACAAGCGATGATGAAGAAGAACCCCATATGAGCCCCACATGATTATGATCATGTACAGATGACAAAGAACAGCTTATATCTGGCTACAGTATTAATAATTTGTTCCAGTTTAACATGCCCGCCTTACTCCACAAGTTGCTTCAGAATACCTTACGTTTCCATTCATTGCAGTTGACCTTTTACAGAATAAAAATATAACCAGATTTGCGGCTAACAACAATTTCTTGTTACCTATGGATCATACCAATTATGGCAAAAAAAAACATCTTCCTTCGCTGCAATTTCTCTTTGGAATGAATTACCGTCAACTATGAAATCTTGTACTTCTCTTGAAATCTTTAAAAAGTCACTTGAAGAATCATTTCCTGCGATAACTTAACTACGATCTGGCGGTGTACCTTTGACTTTTCTCTCACATGTCATTTCTTGTATTTCATGCATGCTTTTTTCCGACTTTCTTTTATACTGTGCTTTTTCGTGTTTGATTGTAAATGACATTTTGAATGATGTGTTTGATCTGTAGATGTTGTTCACAGTAACGCTAAATAGCTGACTATTGATATCACCATCAATGTTATTATTTACTGCGGGTCCCACTACAGTTCTTTCACTTTGGGACCCTCGTCTGTATATATTTGTCATGTTGTAATTACTTCTTTTTCGGAACCAATAAATCTCAATCTGAATCTGGACTCGCGCTTCGACATGCGGCATAGAGCGCCCTTCCTCGCGGGCAAGCCAACGCACTGAGACGCTCGCCACGGTGGCGCTGCTAACAGTTCCAGCGTTAGTTCCAGTAGAAAAACAAATACCGAAGAAAGTGGATCGGAAAACGGCACTGCGGTAGGTAAATTTCTAAGAGTATCGCATGCGTAATGCGAAGACATGGGTTCGACTCCCACCTGCGGCCAGCTGGGTTTTCATCCACGTTTATTTCCAATAATTCAGCACATCTATTGTTTACTAAAGAAGTACTAGTAGTTTTCTCAATGCTATCCTTTGTGTGTTTGTTGGCTTCGTGTTATATATATATATATATATATATATATATATATATATATATATATATATATATATATATGAGCAAGTACAGTACTTTACAGAAACAGACCAATGTTTCTCTCTCTCTTTCTATATATATATATATATATATATATATATATCCTAGGAAAGCTACGGTCTTAAACTTATCAACAAAGGTTCGCTGCCGAGCGCAGCAGATGCGAATGATACTTGAAAAACCAGAGCAGAGGAGGCATGGCGTAACTTCTAATGCAGCTTTGACTGACTATTTTGAATGCAGCTTCGATGCCGAGCACGGCCTCTCGCCTTAATCGGAGGTTGTTCGTGTATGAGGAAGCGATTCAGAATAGAGACGCTATCTTTAACTCCGAGCCACCTGCGCGCTGTGCTTTCATTCTTAGCGGCTTAGTGCTGGTGATTCCTAAGTGCGGACATAAGTAAAACTCCAACACCGCCATTCAGCCTTTGTCTAGCCTCACTAGCTCGGATCATTGAACTATTGCACTGCTTTTTATTTCAGTACTGATGAAACTACTTTTGCACGCTCGACTGAAGAGAGCACGAAATTTATTCTGAGCGGGTGCACCGTACCAAGCAAATGCTGCAAAGACTGCTATCAAAAATAAAACATTTTTGCTCACCGGTGTAATAGTTGTTATGTGCAGGCCAGCGGGCGGCGCGGTGTCTTCTTCGTCATTCCTCACGATGGTCCACGAGCAGCTCGGCTGCGGTGAAAAAATCCAGACCAGTTTTAATGAAAATGAAACTTGCTGAAATACTTTCTACTGACATATCAACCAACAAAACTATTTAAGGAAGAATGGGCTAGATGATCGCATATAAAAATAACGGAGAGAGCGGGAGGGAAGTGTTCACTAAAAAGAAAGCATATGGTGGTCGGACACAGTGCAATTATTTTCATTACCTACTATTTCCCGAGCCTCCATTTTCTTTTTGTAGAGGCTGAACAAGACTTTACAATCGTCTGGACAACACAGCCCAAGATGTATTGCCCAAGTTTGCAACCGAGCAATGGGTCTCTCCCGATAACAAAAACATATCTCAAACTTTTGCCGACTGCTTGTGCGAGAAGCAATTCATGTAGCGGAAACACGTCATAGACGCCATTCGTTTGGCAACAGACAGACAGACAGACAGACAGACAGACAGACAGACAGACAGACAGACAGACAGACAGACAGACAGACAGACAGACAGACAGACAGACAGACAGACAGGCAGACAGACAGACAGACAGACACAGACAGACAGACAGACACAGACAGACACAGACAGACAGACACAGACAGACAGACAGACAGACAGACAGAGAGTGAACTTTATTTGATCCTGAGGAGTTTCCGCGGGGGCCCCTATCGCGGACCCGCGGAAGCCACTGGCCGCGTCCAAGTCGGGGCAGGAATACCGTGAAGTTCCGCCCTTTCTTGGGCCCTCTAGATGTTTGTTTTTTGAAGAGGATAATCAGAAGAGGAGGACAATGCTTGTGGCTTAAGCCGCAGTGTAAACGCGGCTAATAACGAATATTAACTAATTAACTTTTGAATCGTTGACGCAGGGCACGCTGTGATTGCGAAATTAAGAGGAAGCTTTAACTCGAGGCCAACTCCGATGCGGCCTATTCAAATACATGTAAAACGCAAAATCGCTTCTCTGAGATAACGCCTGGACCGATTTCGATTAAATTTGTGGCATTTGATAGAGAAAGGTAAATTTTAGTGACTGTTCGAAGCGGAATTTTGATATACGGACTGCATTTTGTTACAAGCATTATCCAAAATTCGAAAGCTTGAAAAGAATAGAAGCGTGAAGTTTACAAATAATTTGCTCTGAATCAAGAAGAGATATTGCGGTTTTGTAAAAAGCATCCATTAGATCATTCAGGGAGCACAGATTTGATATGTCATTTTATATGTTACGTGGATTTGTTACGTTTTGCACAAGGGTGCTACAAAACCTGTTATTCCATATTACTAAATTTTTCAAGATTCATGTGTAACATATCAGTTTTGCCCGCTTTAGATATACGTTTAGATGCAATACACAGAATTGTGGTATTATTTTTCACTGCGTCGTTACATAGTTGTAAGCGTCATAGTTTGTTTTCTCAAAATGTTCGATTTTTGCCCATTATTAATAAAGAAATGACGATATATATCAGAAATTTCAAACCAACAGTAACTAGATTTTAGGTTTTCTTTTAAATGCAACAAACCTCGAAAATTTTGGTGCAGTGGTTTCCGAGAAAGATGAATTCTTCTTTTACATGTATTTAGGTGGAAACACCCGAGCGAATGCGTCACCGAGCACTAGTGAACTCGTGCCTGCTTAGCAGAAGCCTAGCGCAATTTCTGCACCTCACCAGGGAAGAAGAACAAGAGCATCTGCCTGCAAAGTTTGCCAATAAAGGCATTACTATGACATGTAAGCTCGTCATCAGCTGCTTGAGTCACGTTTTCGGGAAGCTGCTGGTTAGAACGCTAACGTATCTTATAGTATCATGAGAAGCCAACAAAAACAAAGACGCCAGGGAGCACATAGGGGAAATTACTTTTAATTACTAATGGAATTAAAGAAATGACAAATTAATGGTTGATTAATGGTTAATTAATGAAAGTGGATGAAAAAAACAACTTGGCACAGATGAGGAACGAACCCACGTCTTCGAATTACCCTTGCGATGCCCTAATCGGAGGACGTGGGATCGCTCCCCAATTGTGGCAAGTTCTTTTTTCATCCGCTTTCATAACCATTAATTTGTCATTATTTTAATTAAGTTAGTAAGTACGAGTAAATTCTCCTATGTTGTCCTTCGCGTCTTTGTTTGTTGGCTTCTCATGTTAAAATTAATAAAAAAGGGCCCCTCTGTTCCAGCACCAACGATACATTCCGGAGCGTGGCCGCTGAGCGATCTGCGCAAGCAATCAACCAGGAAAGTCGCGCCTTCGCGGAAGGCTTTTGACGCCCCTCAAGCAACCCGATAAAAGAGGCCAGCGACAGCCGCAGACACATCAGAGCGGTGCTGGCAGCCGTCTGTTCGACTGCTAACCGTTTGTTTCACCTATGCAGGTAGGCACACACACGTTCGTGTGAAAGTTTATTTCCTTGCATTTTACGGTTGCTGCACTGCTCTGGTACCTCTTGTTGTCTGTGACTCGTTTCTGGAAAACTTGTTAAAATGGGGGACGACGAGGCTACGCAACTTGACAATTTTGCCAAGACACTCGCAGACGAGGCTCCCAAAAACATGAAAGAAGTTACTAAGGTTCTGGTAGAAATGACTTCTAAATTTTTGGAGGCCATGACTAAAATTAGGGTTACCGTAAACAAGTTGAACTCATCTAGCGACGCTGTACAGACTGAAATAGCAGCAGTGAAGGAATCAATGGGTTTCATGAACACTGCCTTTGAGGGCTTCAGAACACAAGTTAAAACGATGAGGCTTGAACTCGCACAAGTAAAGAAGAACAACCTGGAAATTCAGCAAGAAAACAAGAAGCTGATGAACGAAGCGAAGGAACTAAAACACAATTGGTTGAACTGAAGCAATACAGCAGAAGGAATAACATGGAATTGAAAGGTATCCCTGAATCTGATAACGAGAACCTCGGTAGCATGATGACAAAGATAACTTGTTACCTACAAGTTAAGCTTTCTCCTGGGGAAATTCACGCTGTACACCTTGTTCCAACCAAATCGAAGGAACCTTCCAATGCAATTGTGATGTTTAAGTCAAGGTCCCCACGTGGAAGAATGTTGCAAGCTGCGAAAAAGAACAGGCTAAATACTTCCGTGCTTGGCTTCTCAGAGAACGATCCCGTTTTTGTCAACGAACATTTGTATCCAGAAAGAAAGGTTTTGCTCGGCAAAGCTATTGGAATAAAGCGTCACAGAGGCTGGAAATTCGCATGGGTGTCTGGAGGCAAAATCTTGATGAGAAAAACGGAAAACTCGAGAGTAATGCACATAACCTGTGAAGATAACCTGGAAAAAATTGTTTGATTGCCAATGCCTTTGTGTTTTAGTACTTGTATACTCTTACAATGTCTTTGGCCATAGATGAAGATGACCTGTGAAGCAGTGACAAAAACACGTCAATATTTTACTATAATATCCGCAGTGTGAGAAAGAACCTGAACCTTCGAGTGGCTTCCTTGACAAGATATTCCCAATCTTTTGCTATTGTAGCACTTACAGAAACCTGGCTGCAAAATGTTGAGAAAGTTATGCTTCCTGGCTATGTTATGCTATTTCATCCGAGAGTCAAAAAACCGTGGGGGTGGTGTTGCCTTTTTCTCAAAAATTGTCTACCTTTCTCGTTTTTGGCGCCAGTCACCCTCAGTCATACAGACATAGAAACACTGTTCATAAAACTGCCCCATTCATTCACTGTTAGGGTTATTTACCGTCCACCAAACTCGCGCATTTCCTCCTTTCTTGATAAACTAGAAGGAATTCTCGAAAAACTTAATACACATTCGGAACGCATAATTATCGTTGGCGATTTTAACATTGGTACAAGTGCTGAATGCCACAAAGGCTACGTGAATCTCTTGACATCGTACAATTTCCGAAATATGATTATACACCCACGCGTGTAACTACCTCGTCTTCATCTATTATTGATCATGCAATAGCAAATATACCGACTGGGATACACGCTGGGCTTTACAGCGAACCCATTTGCGATTACCTCCCACTTTTTGTTGCTGCTAACACTGATATAAAACCAGAGCGTGAGAGCAAGAAGTATGTATCTAAAATGGATTATGCCCTACTCCGTGAAAATCTATTGGCCTTTGGCCGCAGTGTACTATACCATGATGACATCGATACAGAGTTTAGTAACCTAGTAGAGACGCTTTCGCAAATGGTTACTGCCTGCAGCTGAAATATTAGTGTTCGCTCTTACGAAGCACCACAATGTCCGTGGATGACTGAGCCGATCCTCGCCGTTCTAAAAGAGAAGGATTCATGGTACCGTAAGTGAATGCAACACAAGGATAATGTTTACTATTTTAACCAATTCAAGAACCTGAGCAATAGATTAGTGTCGATGATGAGGACACGAAAAAAAGCATATTACACGCGTCTCGTTCAACAGGCTTCCGGCAATTCACATAAGGTCTGGAAAATAATAAATGAAGTTGCTGGCAAAGCCAGTTTCCTCCGTGTTCTCCTGGAAAATAGAAAAAATTTAATTCCTTTTTCACCAATATGGGGCCGTCATTGGCTGCTCAACTTCCTGAATCACAACAAAATGCCGCATCCAATGCAGTTCTCAATACTTTTGTAATGTTTGAAATCGAACCCAATGAAATTTCATCCATTATTCTCAGTTTACCAAGCAATAAATCTGCCGGACTGGACGCAATTTACCCACGCATACTTAAGGAAAACACTGATATCTTGGTACCCATCTTATGCAAACTTTTTAATCCTTCATTAAAATGTGCAAAGTACCCCTCTGCACTAATGATTGCCAAAGTTGTCCCGGTAAACAAAGATGGAGACTGATCGAACCCGTCAAGCTACAGACCAATTTCTGTCCTAAGTGTTATTAATAATATTTACGAAAAGATTCTATCCAATAATATTTGCGAAATATAACTTACTCTGTCAACAGCAACATGGAATTCGAAAACATCATTCAACGTCATCTGCAGTCCTATGCCTGACTCAATAAATTATTACAGTATTACATGAAAACACACTGCAGCCGTTGTATTTGTTGATTTAAAGAAAGCGTTTGATACCGTGTATCACGCTATTATGTTCAACAAATTAAACCACTATGGATTTCGCGGTGAAGTCTACAGGTTACTTTCCAGTTACATCGAAAACCGTCAACAAGCTGTAGTTATCAATAACATCATATCATCACTTCAATGTTTACAGACCGGGGTTCCTCAAGGATCCGTTTTAGGGCCCATGTTATTTTCGTTATACTTGAATGATTTGCCGAAGGTCCTAAGTTGCTCTGATATCTTATAGTATGCTGATGACACTGGGATCATAGAAACAGCTGACAACCATGAGGATCTAGAAGCAAAGACAAATGCTCAATTGAAAAAAATTAGAAGCTGGTTTTTCACCAACAAGCTAACGAATTATTCAAGCAAAACCAAATATATGGTATTTAGGTCACGAGCAAATATCATTGACAGCTCCAAAATTAACATTTTCATTAACGACCACTTGCTCGAACGAACACACTCATTTAAATATCTTGGTGTCATTCTAGATGAACATCTTCACTGGAAGAATCAGATTAACGCCGTCTGTTCGAAGTTGGCTTCTTGTTGTTATGCCTTATTTCAGGCCCATGATTGTTTCAACACACATACACTGCGTACCCTTTACTTTGCCCTTATTAACAGTCATTTAACATACTGTGGAATCATGGGGTTTGACATACAACAGTTACCTTCATCCTATCCGGCGATTACAAAAACGAGCTATCCGAATTATAACACACAGCAAGTATACTAAACCAAGTGAACCAATTTTACAGTTATTAAATATCCTTCCTTTTCACCTTGAGCGGTCTTTAAAGATAGCGGTGTGTGTAAACAACATCGTAAAATATAACCAACCTTTCAATGCCTCCCTGTTTCGCTCTCCTACTCGACTCACGAGAAACCTCACACATAGTAACTTTAATCTGCCACCGAATAATAACATCTACAATGAAATATTGGTGCGGTTTTCAGGAGCCAAGGTTTGGAATGCTTTACCCCCAGAAATAAAAGAACACCACGAAACAAATAAAACATTAAGAACATACTTTTTGAGCCTGATTTGATCTATGTGATTGTCGTTCGCGGTTTGTGTTTGTTCTACCGCGTTGTTCATTACAGATCTTTATTCATTCTGCTGTAAAATGCATATTATTTTTTTCTCATCGTATGCTCTACTTTGGTCTTTCGCCGCGATTTTGGGCTGTCCATTTTACACAAGTGCTGTGCCATTGCCATCGTGTATTTTTGTTTCTGAACCCCACACTAAACTCCTGATACGGGTTCCGTCAGTGTTTTGATAATTTCTATGGCAAAAGTAGCAAAAAAATGAAAATGAAAGAAAAAACCTTTCTTCTCGTTCGATAATAATAATAATAATAATAATAATAATAATAATAATAATAATAATAATAATAATAATAATAATAATAATGCTTTTATTTTCCATCCCAAAAATGTGGGAGGGGGAGAGAAAAAGCTAGATATCCAGCTTGACGGGCTCTCGCCTCCCCGATACAATACGTGATGTCTAGAAAAAAAAGGCAAACAATACAAGCATATGAGTACAGACAAAAAGGAATATCAGAAATGACAATTTTTACAAAAATGTACAATTCCAAAAAAACAAAGCGATGTGCATAATATCATATCGTACATTTCAAACAGAAAGTGCCACCCTTTCACTTATAAGTGAAACAAAATGACGCAAATCTTTTGACCGGGTGCGTTGGAGATTTAAATTGTAATCTTGGCACAGGTTTAAGAGATGTGGAAGAGCCTTTATGAGGATATGTTGTCCGTAACCTGTTGTGAATGAATGTATGTGCAAAGTATCGGTGTTTCTGGTTGCGTACGCGACATTTCTTTTCTGCAGTGATGCCAGTTGTGCACTGAACGAGACGTTATTTTTGACTCGGTAATGTATTTAGTGATTAGGCGGTAAACGTACAGATCATGAATTGGCATTTTGTCTTTCATAAAGAGCGGTTTAGATGGGTGGTCATATGCTACATTGTATATTATTCGGAGCATTCTTTTCTGCTGAACGTGTAATTTTCGTAGATTCGTGAAGGATGTTTCCCCCCAGACCAAATGACAATAATTGAGATGCGAGCATAACAATGAATTGTGAAGTAGCAATTTCACTTTTATAGGGAGGATGTCCTTATGAGTGTAAATCGATCCGATGACACGTGACAGTTTAGATGCTACGTAATCTGTGTGGTCATCCCACGTCATTTTCTCATTTAAAAGTACACCTAGTACTTTAAAGGAATTTACTATCTCTATTTTAAAGTTATTAAGAGTGATATCATCGTTAATATGAACATCCTTGTTTTTTGGACGGTAAATAATGGCCTTTGTTTTGGAAGTGTTAATTTTTAGAGCGTTATATTTTGTCCACTTCTGAAGCTGCCTAAGTGCTGTATTTGCTTTCCTGACCACGTTCGAGGCAGACGAGGCTGACAAGAATAAGCTGGTGTCATCAGCATATATGACCATTTTTATTTCTCTGTCTATGTGTGTGATGTCATTCACGTATATATTAAAAAGAAACGGGCCCATAATGCTGCCATGCGGTACGCCGGAAGAGAGAGTTTTAACATTGGATCGGTGACCGTTTGTTTCAACATACTGTTGTCGACTTCCGAGATAGCTGCTCAAAAGCATCAATGACGTTCCTCTAAAGCCATGTACTTGAAGCTTTTTTAAAAGTAACTTGCGGTTCAGGTGGTCAAAAGCCTTCGAAAAATCTACATATACTCCTAATGCTAAATGCCTGTCATCGAGAAATTTTAGAATGTATGCTTTTTGTTCTAATAGAGCGAGTTCGGTGGACCGGTGTTTCCAAAAACCAAATTTTGAAGGTGCCAGTATATTATGCTTACTACAAAAGTTATTCATCCGGGTCAAAATTACTTTCTCAAGCCCTTTCGAGAAAACAGGTAGTATTGACAACGGCCTATAATTTGCAAAGTCATTCTTTTCACCTTTCTTATGAACAACTGCTACTCTTGCAATGTGCATTTGCTGAGGAAAGATACCATTTGCCGGACAAAGGTTAAATATATGGGTGAGACTCGGTGCTATTACATCCATAACATATTCCACAGGTTTCACCTTAATACCGTCTTTGTCACAACTCCCGGAATTATTTAATGCAAAAATAGTCTTTACTTCGGACTGAGCGAAAGGACTTAGGAAAGATGTCTGATTCATGGTACAATTTATGTTGTCCAGAGCCATTACATCATAATCATTTCTCTGGAGATCAATAAAAAAATCATTCAACGCATCAGCCAACTTCCTGCCTGACAATTCTTCATTTTCCCGACTAATTTTTATAACTTGGTTTGATAGGGAGGGAGGACGAAGCACACTTTTTAACTTTTTCCACGTCACGTCAGTCCTAGAGGTTGAGTTAAAAAAGAAATTGCAATAATACTCATCTGAAGCGGTTCTGATATCTTTCGTTAGTTTATTACGAAGGCATCTGTATGTTTTAAGAGATCAGAATCGCGACTTTTCAAGAACTTCTTATACATCCTATCCTTCGCTTGAATTCTAGTAAGTAGACTTGGCGTTATCCAGGGTTTACGTTTTCTTTTTTTTGACTGCGTAAGGTACTTGTAAGGAAATGATGCATTATAAAATTTCACAGATCTACTCAAGAATAAGTTGTATGCATGATCTGCTTCTGTTTCGCACAGCACAGTGCTCCAATAAAAATTATTGACTCTTTGCAAAGTTCTAAGTTTTAGGTGTTATTTCTTGGAACTGAACACGCTGTGTGCTCTTTGGACGTGCGTTTTTGTTTTCAAGGTACATGTATATGGCATTGTGATCGCTAACATCACTGCATATTACTCCGGCTTTGCAAGAAGGTGTGTAGTTATTTGCTATAAATAGGTCAAGTAGTGTTACAGATGTAGCGGTGATTCCGGTGGGGGAACTAATAACATTTGAGCATCCAAAGGACAGAAAGAGCTGCTCCATTTCTCTTTTAGCGGGAGTATCAGTAAGCATGCCGATATTGAAATCTCCGCCCATTATAATAGTGTACTTATTATCACCGACAAAAGCCAGTAAAGACTCCAGAAAAATAAACCAGTTGCATGCGTCTCCGCTCTGGGGCCTGTAAACAACAGCAATAATATTTCTCTCTATATTTAATGACACGATTTCATAGTCTGTGTGAATGCATGAATAGGCCGGCAAGATTTCACATGAAAACTGTTTTTTTACAAGCACTGCTACACCGCCCCCACGGCCGGTAGTTCTGTTGAGATAAATATTACTGTATTACTTCAAGCGAAAGGCGTTTGAATCGTCAACGTACATCATCATCATCAGCCTGGTTACGTCCACTGCAGGGCAAAGGCCTCTCCCATATTTCTCCAACAGCCCCGGTCATGTACTGATTGTGGCCATGCCGTCCCTGCAAACTTCTTAATCTCATCCGCCGACCTAACTTTCTGCCGCCCCCTGCTACGCTTCCCTTCCCTTGGAATCCAGTCCGTAACCCTTAATGACCATCGGTTATCTTCCCTCCTCATTACATGTCCTGCCCATGCCCATTTCTTTTTCTTGATTTCAACTAAGATGTCATTAACTCGCGTTTGTTCCCTCACCCAATCTGCTCTTTTCTTATCCCTTAACGTTACACCTATCATTCTTCTTTCCATAGCTCGTTGCGTCGTCCTCAATTTGAGTAGAATCCTTTTCGTAAGCCTCCATGTTTCTGCCCCGTAGGTGAGTACTGGTAAGACAGAGCTATTATACACTTTTCTCTTGAGGGATAATGGCGACTTGCTGTTCATGATCTGAGAATGCCTGCCAAACGCAGCCCAGCCCATTCTTATTCTTCTGATTATTTCCGTCTCATGATCCGGATCCGCCGTCACTACCTGCCCTAAGTAGATGTATTCCCTTACTACTTCCAGTGCCTCGCTGCCTATTGTAAATTGCTGTTCTCTTCCAAGACTGTTAAACATTACTTTAGTTTTCTGCAGATTAATTTTTAGACCCACTCTTCTGCTTTGCCTCTCCAGGTCAGTGAGCATGCATTGCAGTTGGTCCCCTGAGTTACTAAGCAAGGCAATATCATCAGCGAATCGCAAGTTACTAAGGTATTCTCCATTAACTTCTATCCCCATTTCTTCCCAATCCAGGTCTCTGAATAACTCCTGTAAATATGCTGTGAATAGCATTGGAGAGATTGTATCTCCTTGCCTGACGCCTTTCTTTATTGGGATTTTGTTGCTTTCTTTATGGAGGACTATGGTGGCTGTGGAGCCGCTATAAATATCTTTCAGTATTTTTACATACGGCTCGTCTACACCCTGATTCCGTAATGCCTCCATGACTGCTGAGGTTTCAACAGTATCAAACGCTTTCTCGTAATCAATGAAAGCTATATGTAAGGGTTGGTTATATTCCGCAGATTTCTCTATCACCTGATTTACCACGTTTACGTTAACATTACAAAGTCAAAATACGACTGAATTTCAGAGAACAACGTTTCGAGTTGAGCGACCTTGTTTCTGGCAGACTGTACATTCAAGTGAAAAAACTTTTAAAAATTAGAGTGCAGATTGCAAGATTGTTTGGCAAGCTCGGAAGGTGAAACATAATCGGGCTCAGCCATGGTAAACTGTGGGACCAAGGTTAGAACAAAAGATCGAACGAACTAAACGAGCTTATCTAGGTCCTCCTCGTGGCGGACGTTGATAGCGTTGTCACCGTCTTTCTGGCGAAGATATATGTTTCCATTTCGATGCCACGCATATTTGAAGCCATGCGTTCCTGCCCAGTTTTTCACGTTTGCAAGAAGTGTCCTGTTTCTTTTCGTGAGATTTTCAAGCATGTGAAATCGCTCATTCTACGCGTTTAGTTCCTTTCTTCGTTTCATAAACGCCTCCTTTGTCGACTGCCTTCCAAAACGGAAGATAATTTCTGGCACGTTATCTTTAGCGGCTGGCAGCCTGTGAATAGCGAACACATCATGGTCACTCAACTCCGGGATTTTAATCTTCCTTGCTACTTCATTTACCTTTGACAACAGGTTTTCTTCTTCAGTTACCCGAATGGCGTGAAACTCCAGATTCAATATCCTGCGTTGCCATTCTAGCTGGTCAACCTCTTTCATGATCTGGGAGGTATCAAAGATTTTTACTTGCCTTTAAATTGTTTCAACAGGTTTCTTCACTTCGCCTATTTCGTTATCCTAGCGACGCATGTGGATCAGAATTTCGTCATGCTGACTTGACATCAGCTGAACTGATTTCTCGATACTTGCAACAGTACCTTTAAGCGTTGCTAGTCCGTCCACCTTTTCATTCAGAGCAACCAGGAGTGTTGCTAATTCAGCTTCAATCCTGGGCTTGCTTTCCTGAACACCCCCGTCCGGCCCGTTCTACAAGTAGGGCACCGCCATGCCTTTCTCCATGACTATCCTTTTGACTTAAACGTGTTCTCAGACACTTTAGAACAATTTACAAAATGGTATCGGTAGCCACACTCCGCGCAAAGCAGTCCTTCACTATCCAAACACTCGTCGGTACAACACAAACAGATCTCATTTTCAGTGGAAGCCTTGGTAGAAAAAAAATATAGATTAATACCTTTACAGCATTTGCTATCACTACAGCAACGCTAAAAAGCCAAGGCAGCATTGGCAGCGGTTTTAGACGATTCGTAAAGTGAAAATGCACAAATCGATGACTAACCTGCAAAAGCGCAGAACGTGTGAATTACAGTGTGCTGACACGCTGCCACTGCTGCCAAATGGTGGTCCGATGTTCTTGCGTCCCTTCTCATACTGTGACGGTCCCAAGCGCGCTGATGTCGCTCTCCAGTCCGCATGCACCGGTGTACTTTCCACGAGATCGTCTCATCAGCATCATAACACACTTTGAGGTTCATTATTTGGAAAGAAACGGAAGGCGATATAAGCGTGTGTGGCCATGATACGCACACGACAAACTGCCTTAAAATATTTAGACATGAGGCAAAGCTTCATTAACAAACGATAGCACAGCAATCAGCACTCGAATATAACTATAACCCTAATAATAACTGTAAATATTCATCTCATCTATGGGAGCGCATGCGCGCGCTGTTGCTTTGTCTCTGCGTGTAGTAGTTAAGAGAGCCAGTTTAAAGGCGGTGAAGGAAGGAAAGGAAAGCAAAATTGCAGCTCTGTGGTTTTAAAGCGCACCCGTGGTAGAGAAACGGAAGGCGATATAAGCGTGCGTGGCCATGATACGCACACAACAAACTGCCTTAACATATTTAGACTTGAGGGAAAGCTTCGTTAACAACGATAGCAGAGCAATCAGTACTCGAATATAATTATAACCCTAATAATAAGTGTAAATATTCATCTCATCTATTGGATCTAATGCGCGCGCTGTTGCTTTGTTTCTGCGTGTAGTAGTTAAGAGGGCCAGTTTAAAGGCGGAGAAGAGGGAAGGAAAGGAAAGCAAGATTGCAGCGCCGTGGTTTTAAAGCGCACCCGTGGTAGAGAAACGAAAGGCGATATAAGCGTGCGTGGCCATGATACGCACATGACAAACTGCCTTAAAATATTTAGACTTGAGGAAAAGCTTCGTTAACAAACTATAACACGGCAATCAGCACTCGAATACGACGAGAGAAATTATTACGACGATAGAAAATTATCAGACATAGCCCTCGTAGTATAGCCCTCTGGGCCGTTTCCTTCTTTTTTTCGAAAATAGTCCTATTAGGGTTATTATAATTACACGAAGGTATTTCGCTCTCGTCAGCAGCAGTCCCTGAGATAGTTATTCTGACGGCTAGCTTCCCACGCTATGCGTGCCGCCCTCGCACCTTTTTAAGCTTTTCCTAGACGCTAGAGTTACACTATGTACGCGCAACCTTGAGCGATCGGAAAAACACGTTTTCTGCTCTTCGCCGACGGGAATGGGGGGCTGTGTTTCCGGCCGCAAAGCCCTCCACGTCTCAGTAAGGTGCATGGTGGTGGTCTCGTGCGGACGGTGACATCTCGGTGAGCGCATATTTCCCCTCATCTTTTAAGAGGTTCAATACTTACACGCATTTGTCTGACAAACCATATTTATTTCAAGAGAGTTTTCCACGTCTCAATAATTTCTCCCGTCGTATTCGAGTGCTGATTGCCGTGTTATAGTTTGTTAAAGAAGCTTTCCCTCAAGTCTAAATATTTTAAGGCAGTTTTCCTAATCTCTAAAGCCGCTCAAGTTCGCTCTTCTCCTCGGGCAGCTACTTCTCCAAGAAAGTATACCTTCCAACCACTTCCTTCCAATCCACCATCGCGGACAACATCAGTCCCTTTCCAAGTAAGTATGAGGCACGGAGCAGGAGTTATGGCGCTTGAAAATAACCTGGGGCCTGACGAACCAACCGACTGAGCTATCTTTCCGGGCAACATCCAAGGGTCACGAGTTCAAATCACCCCTTATGTTCCTTTTTTCCCCAAAATTTTTTCTTTTTAATGTCTTTTCCTTTGTTTTATCACTGCACAGGAACACTCCTTCAAAAAAAAGATATATATGGTCAATTATATATGGCCACACTTGTGCAGGTCTTAAATACCAGGTTCTCCAGCCGAGTGCCATCCGTGCGGTATAACCGAGCTCAGATTGGTCCACCTTGACTGATCAAATAGGGCACCACTGTAGGTGAAATGAGGCGCACAACTCCTGCGGGACCCGCCGTGGTTGCTCAGTGGTTATGGTGTTAGACTGCTGAGCACGAGGTCGCGGGATCGAATCCCGGCCACGGCGGCCGCATTCCGATGGGGGCGAAATGCGAAAACACCCGTGTACTTAGAATTAGGTGCACGTTAAAGAACCCCAGGTGGTCAAAATTGCCGGAGTCCTCCACTACGGCGTGCCTCATAATCAGAAAGTGGTTTTGTCACGTAAAACCCCATAATTTAATTTTAACTCCTGCGGGGGCGGTAGAGTATCCGCCTCCCGTGCAAGAGGACCGTGGATCCAATCCCGGTGCCGCGCAATTCTCCACCGGAAAATACAAAAAAAAACCGTGTGTTGAGAAAATTGCACAAACATGCCTGGAGTGCGGCCTGATCCAGGTGACCAGAACTGGTAACGCACTCTCTCACCAGAGCAGGATTGGCCACCCTGGTGCAGTACTTGGCCGCAACCTCCTTTATGAATACAACAATCAAACCTCGGCCCTTAGTCCCCAGCAGCCGCGAAGCAACTGACCACGGCGGCGGTCAGATCTGTGACGCTGCAGAGGGTGCTAAGAATACCTGGCTCCGGACAAGCCGCCATTGGAATCTGAACCTGGCAACGTTTAACGTTAGAACGTTATCTAGTGAGGCGAGTCTAGATGTGTTATTGGAGGAATTAGAGGGTAGTAAATGGGATATAATAGGGCTCAGTGAGGTTAGGAGGACAAAAGAAGCATATACAGTGCTAAAAAGCGGGCACGTACTGTGCTACCGGGGCTTAGCGGAGAGACGAGAGCTAGGAGTCGGATTCCTGATTAATAAGGAAATAGCTGGTAACATACAGGAATTCTATAGCATTAACGAGAGGGTGGCAGGTCTTGTTGTGAAACCTAATAAGAGGTACAAATTGAAGGTGGTACAAGTCTATGCCCCTACAAGCAGTCATGATGACCAGGAAGTCGAAAGCTTTTATGAAGACGTGGAATCGGCCATGGGTAAAGTCAAAACAAAATACACTATACTGATGGGCGACTTCAATGCCAGGGTAGGCAAGAAGCAGGCTGGAGACAAGTCAGTGGGGGAATATGGCACAGGCTCTAGGAATAGCAGAGGAGAGTTATTAGTAGAGTTTGCAGAACAGAACAATATGCGGTTAATGAATACCTTATTCCGCAAGCGGGTTAGCCGAAAGTGGACGTGGAGGAGCCCGAATGGTGAGACTAGAAATGAAATCGACTTCATACTCTGCGCGAACCCTGGCATCATACAAGATGTAGGCGTGCTCGGCAAGGTACGCTGCAGTGACCATAGGATGGTAAGAACTCGAATTAGCCTAGACTTGAGGAGGGAACGGAAGAAACTGGTACACAAGAAGCCAATCAATGAGTTAGCGGTAAGAGGAAAACTAGAGGAATTCCGGACCAAGCTACAGAACAGGTATTCGGTTTTAACTCAGGAAGAGGACCTTAGTATTGAAGCAATGAACGATAATCTCATGGGCATCATTAAGGAATGCGCAATAGAAGTCGGTGGTAACGCCATTAGACAGGAAACCAGTAAGCTATCGCAGGACACGAAAGATCTGATCAAGAAACGCCAATGTATGAAAGCCTCTAACCCTACAGCTAGAATAGAACTGGCAGAACTTTCTAAGTTAATCAACAAGCGTAAGACAGCGGACATCAGGAACTATAATATGGATAGAATTGAACAGGCTCTCGGGAACGGAGGAAGCCTAAAAACAGTGAAGAAGAAACTAGGAATAGGCAAGAATCAGATGTGTGCGTTAAGAGAGAAAGCCGGCAATATCGTTACTAATATGGATGAGATAGTTCAAGTGGCTGAGGAGTTCTATAGAGATTAATACAGTACCAGTGGCACCCACGACTATAGTGGAAGAGAGAATAGCCTAGAGGAATTCGAAATCCCACAGGTAACGCCAGAAGAAGTAAAGAAAGCCTTAGGAGCTATGCAAAGGGGGAAGGCAGCTGGGGAGGATCAGGTAACAGCAGATTTGTTGAAGGATGGTGGTCAGATTGTTCTAGAGAAACTGGCCACCCTGTATACGCAATGCCTCATAACCTCGAGCGTACCGGCATCTTGGAAGAACGCTAACATAATCCTCATCCTTAAGAAAGGGGACGCCAAAGACTTGAACAATTATAGACCGATCAGCTTACTGTCCGTTGCCTAGAAAGTATTTACTAAGGTAATCGCAAATAGAATCAGGAACACCTTAGACTTCTGTCAACCAAAGGACCAGGCAGGATTCCGTAAAGGCTACTCAACAATAGACCATATTCACACTATCAATCAAGTGATTGAGAAATGTGCAGAATATAACAAACCCTTATATATAGCTTTCATTGATTACGAGAAAGCGTTTGATTCAGTCGAAACCTCAGCAGTCATGGAGGCATTACGGAATCAGGGTGTAGATGAGCCATATGTAAAGATACTGGAAGCGGCTCCACAGCCACCGTAGTCCTCCATAAAGAAAGCAACAAAATCCCAATAAAGAAAGGCGTCAGACAGGGAGATACGATCTCTCCAATGCTATTCACAGCATGTTTACAGGAGGTATTCAGAGACCTGGAGTGGGAAGAATTGGGGATAAAAGTTGATGGAGAATACCTTAGCTACTTGCGATTCGCTGATGATATTGCCTTGCTTAGTAACTCAGGAGACCAATTGCAATGCACGCTCACTGACCTGGAGAGGCAAAGCAGAAGGGTGGGTCTGAAAATTAATCTGCAGAAAACTAAAGTAATGTTTAACAGTCTCGGAAGAGAACAGCAGTTTACGATAGGTAGCGAGGCACTGGAATTGGTAAGGGAATACGTCTACCTAGGGCAGGTAGTGACCACGGATCCGGATCATGAGAGTGAAATAACCAGAAGAATAAGAATGGGCTGGGGTGCGTTTGGCAGGCATTCTGAAATCATGAACAGCAGGTTGCCACTATCCCTCAAAAGGAAAGTGTATAACGGCTGTGTGTTACCAGTACTCACATATGGGGCAGAAACCTGGAGGCTTATGAAAATGGTTCTGCTGAAATTGAGGACGACGCAAAGAGCTATGGAAAGAAGAATGATGGGTGTAACGTTAAGGGACAAGAAAAGAGCACATTGGGTGAGACAACGAACGCGGTAAATGACATCTTAGTTGAAATCAAGAAAAAGAAATGGGCATGGGCCGGACATGTAATGAGGAGGGAAGATAACCGATGGTCATTAAGGGTTACGGACTGGATTCCAAGGGAAGGGAAGCGTAGCAGGGGGCGGCAGAAAGTTAGGTGGGCGGATGACATTAAGACGTTTGCAGGGACAACATGGCCACAATTAGTACATGACCGGGGTAGTTGGAGAAGTATGGGAGAGGCCTTTGCCCTGCAGTGGGCGTAACTTGGCTGATGATGATGATGATTTGGAAAGTGGTGTTATTTTTACGATTTTTGCTAAGCAAGCAAGACCTCACTGTTTATCGGCTTCAATTTCGCATTTGCAACATGTGCCCTAAGAAAATAGTCAAAATTTCTATTAAAGAATGTTATTATTGGTACTTACATGCAAGGCGGAGTGGCACTTACAAGTCCTAGCTACTAAAAAAATAGTGAGTACCGCCACTAATGCGTGGAATGTCGAAATAGCGCAAAATACACTCAGCACGCTTTGCTAACATGTCGCAGCATTTTTCTTGAGGATGCTCTGCTTGTATTTTAAACAACGTCTAGAGATTGCGCCAAATTGATGGAAGATTCCTCGTAGCTGGTTGATCCATGACCTGAGGCACGAAACCAAAGCAGCATAATGAATGGTGTCAAAGTCAGAAGTGTAGACTTGGGAATTATTCAGGCTGAGGCTACCTGACGTTGGTTGCTGACGTTAACGCAATTAACGTGCGAACAATGTAGCGACATAACTGCATTTCTAAAGTCACGCTTATCTAAAGTTTGTAGTGATCATTACAAAACTTCTGTTGCTTCGGCTATATAAGCGACCATACTCCGGTATCGTCATAGATCGCAATGACACTCGCTTGCCAAGTTCGCCAATGGGCATCACGGCATGGCGGCTGTATGGCGCTAAAGTACTTACAACAATGGAGTGACGTCCATAGAACGGCACAGGCGGTATGACGACGGCGGCATAATCACAATGAGATGACGACCATTGTACAACTAGGACAGCGTCACAACAAGAGCACGCCGGGACGGTGACGAGTGCGTGGTGACGGTGGCGTGGCTACGATGGCATGACAACGGCATGGCGAAGCTAGAATAACGATGATGGTACAACCGCGATGGCAAGACGACATTGGTAGCACAGCGAATTCACAATAATGACTGTCTGACAAACGCACCATGACTGCGATAGCATGACTGTGGTATAAAGAAAAACTTATGACGACGAGTGTATGATTACTATAGTGTGACAATTACTAAATTACTAATACGACGGTAGCAACAAAGTGGCGTGAAGAAACTACAAGGACAACGATCAAACGACAAATGCAGGAAGACTGTATGACGACGATGGACGGGATCACGACGGCATCAAGACGGCGATGTGACATGAAAGCCATGACATTATGATGATGACGGTGTGACCCCGACGGATCATCACAGAGGTATGACAACAAATGGGTGACGACTGAATGACTACGATGGACGCGATCACAATAGCATCGCGACGGTGGTGTGACAAGTGCATGACTGTATGATGAAGATGGTGTGTCCACGACGGCATCAACCTGCCGGTACGACAAAAAATGCATTACACATGTATGACGACGACGAACGTCATTACGTCGGCATCACGATGGCGGTGCAACAACAAATGCATGACGACTGCATAAAGACGATGGTGTGACAACCACGGCATCACGATGGTGGTGTAACACCAATTGAATGACGACGGTATGACTACGATGGTGTAACGACGATGGTATGACCACGTCGGCATCACGATGGAGGTGTGAAAACAAATGCATGACTGCATGATGACGATGGTGTGACCAAGACGGCATCATCCCAGCGGTGTGAGAGCAAATGCATGACGGTCTTATGATAACGATGGACGCTATCACGATGATATCACGACAGTGGTGTGGCAACAAATGCATGACGCCTGTATAAGGACGAAGTTGTGAACACGACGGCATCACAACGGTGGTTTACCAACAAATACATGCCGACGGTATGACTACGATGGTGCAACGACGACGAGGAGACCATGTTGGCAACACGATGCCGGTGTGACAACAAATGCATGAGTGTATCATGATGACGGTATGACCACGACGGCATCATCACGGCAGTATGACAACAAAGACACCACGACTGCATGACGATGATGGACGTGATCACGCTGGCATCACGATGGTGGTGTGGGAAAAAAATGCATGACAACTGTATAAAGATGATGGTGTGACAACGAAGGCATCACGATGGCGATGTAACAAGAAACGCATGACGACGGTATGAATACGATGGTGTAACGACCACGGTGTGATCACGACGGCATCACGACGGCGGTGTGAAAGCAAATGTGTGAGTGTAGGAAGAGGATGGTGGGAACAAGACGTCATCATCATGGCGGTATGACAACAAATGCATAACAATTGAATGACGACGATAAACGTGAGCATGACGGCATCACGACGGCGGTGTGACAACAAATGCATGACTGTATGATGATGACAGCGTGATCACGATGGCATCATCACGGCATTATGACAAAAATGCATAACGGCTGTATGACGAAGATGGACGTGATCACGCCGGTATCACGACAGCGGTGTGGCAAAAAATACATGACCACTGCATAAAGACAATGCTGTGACAACGACGGCACCATGATTGCGATCTAGAAACAGATGCATGACTACGGTATGACTACGGTATGACTACGATGGTGTAAAGACGATGATGTTACCCCGATGTCCTCACGACGGTGATGTGATAACAAATGCATGACTGTATGATGACGATGGTGTGACCACGGCCACTTCTTCTATTCGAAGGGAAGTAAAGCTGATTGATCATCACGGCCGTATGACAACAAATGCATGACGACTGTATGATGACGATGAACGCGATCACGATGGTATCGCGACGGCAGTGTGACAACAAGTGCATGAGTATATGATGACGATGGTGGGACCACGAGGGCGTCATCACGGCCATATGACAACAAATGCATGACGACTGTATGACGACGATGGACGTGATCACGCCGGCATCACGACGTCGGTGTGACAACAAGTGCATGACGACTACATAAAGAGGATGGTGTGACAACGACGGCATCAGGATGGCGATGTATTAACAATTGCATGACGACGGTATGACTACCATGGTGTAACGACGATGGTATGACCACGACGGCATCACGACGGCGGTGTGAAAACAAATGCATGACTGTGTAATGACGATGGTGTGACCACGACAGTATCATCACGGCGGTATGACAACAAATGCATGACGACTGTATGACGGCGATGGACATGATCACGACAGCATCACGACGGCGGTGTGACAACAAATGCATGACGACTGAATAAAGGCGATGGCGTGACTACGTTGCCATCGCGATGGCGGTGTGACAACAGATGCCTGACTGTATGATGGCGATGGTGCGACCACCACGGCATCATCACGGCGGCATGACAACCATTGCATGACGAATCTATGACGAGGATGGAAGTGATCACGACGGCATCACTACGGCGGTGTGGCTACATATGCATGACGACTGAATAAAGACGATGGCGTGACTACGACGGCATCACGATGTCGGTGTGACAAGAAATGCATGACTGTATGATGACGATAGTGTGACCACTACGGCATCTTCACGCAGTATGAGAACAAATGTATAACGACTGTATGACGACGATGGACGAAGGACTGACCTGACGAAAATTTTGTAAGCCAGAAGTTTTGTATCGGGTGGTGCTAGTCGGAGTTGTCTTCCAAGAAAGAAAAGGCGTTTCATTGCCGATGTAACGTTATTTATATCGGAGTTCCATCTGAAGTCATGTGTTAACGTTATTCCGAGGTACTCGTGTTCATGAACTCGCATTAGTGGCACGTCGTTAACGGTATACATAAAGCTCGAGTAACTTTTTTTCTGGTGATTGAAAGAATAGCAGACTTCTTAGTATTGATGGTCATCTGCCAGTGGGCACACCAGTTAGACACAGCATTCAAGTCGTTGTTTAATGTTATGTAGTCATCATATGAGTTAATATTTCGATAAAGAATGCAGTCGTCTGCAAATAGCCTAATGTTTCCTGTGATTTTTGTGGGTAGGTCACTAATGAAGATTAGAAATAAAAGGGGAGCCAGAACGCTTCCTTGGGGGACTCCCGATGTTACCCGGGCTGTCTGGCAAACCTGTCCGTTCACTTCCACAAACTGGGTACGGTTAGTAAGATAGTCGCAAATCCAGTCAATTATGGGGCTTGTACCTAATGTAATCTCAAGTTTCCTTATGAACTTTTTGTGCGATACCAGATCGAATGCCTTCGAGAAATCGAGTAGGAGGACGTCTGTTTGTTTTTGTTGCTCGATATTAAATGATATTTCGTGGGTTAGTTCCAGTAGTTGAGTGATTGTAGAAAGGTCTCTGCGAAAGCCATGTTGATATGGTGATATGATACTCTCCTTTTCTAAGAAAACGGTTATATGTTTTAGTATGATGTGTTCTAGAAGTTTGCACACGGTACTCGTAAGCGAAATCGGCCGAAAGTTGGACGCGTCGTCTTTGCAGCCTGACTTATGTATTGGGACAACTTTTGCAGATTTCCAATCCTGTGGAAGAACAGATGGTGATAATGGTTTGTAAAATAATATACAAAGGTACTTCGTCATCAATTCTGTTCATCGTTTCAAGAAAGCGTTGGGTATTTTATGCGAGCCTGGCCCATTTTTTGTGTCCAGGTTTAGGAGAAGGCTCAGTACTCCGGCCTCCATGAGGGTGAGGGGGCTTAGTGTGCTGTTAACGGTGATGTCAATTTGGGGCAGTTTCCCATCGTCAGATGTGAAGATAGAAGAAAAATAGTTATTTAGTTAATTAGCGCTTTGTTTGCTAGTTTCGGGCGACACTTGGGGATCACTTCATGCCTTAGGTTTAAGGTAGTTCCAGAATTTGCTCGGTGAATTTCTTAGGAATCCTTGACGTGTGTTTGAGTAAAAGTTTGACTTCGCTGTCTTTATTTCAGATTTCATGTCTTGGATAGCTAGAGTAAGATTACTTCGATATGAAGGTTTAGGTGCTATTTTCATTGATTTTTTTCAGACGCTTGACTTTACGTTTCGCATGAATGATGTCACATGAGATCCAGGGATTCTGCTTCCTCGTTTTTTTAACTTTAGAAGGTGCATACTTAGAAATACAATGAAACGTAATTTTTTTGAAATCATGCCCCAATGTTTCGGTGTTTGTAGTGGAACGTATTGAAAGTCCTTCAAAGGCGGTAAATTCGTTAGATAAGTAGTCAATAATACTCGTGTCGTCTGTTCTACTGAAGTCCGGGTAAGTGATGCGTGGTTGGGAAGAAAATGTATTCTGAGCAGGTACAAGACATAAAGTAATCTTAAGATCAGACATACCATCAATGAATTCAAGATGCGTTTGCTCTAACGGGAATCGATGGCTCAAAAAAACTAAATCAAGTGTGTTAGAAGTAGTTCCTTGAACACGTCTGGGCTCTGTTACGATTTGGCTGAGATTCAATGAAAGCACAAGTTCTAAAACCATATCATCACTTGGTGAGTGGTGTTCAAATGTTTGCCAGTTCACCTCAGGCAAGTTAAAATCCCCTAGAAGTATTAGTCTGGCCCGAAAACGTTATTTTGCGCATACAAACACAGTTTTTCCATCACTCCAACCTCACATGTGGGACTACGATAAATCAGAAGGGTTTGGGTGCGAGCTAGTTGGTACGGATCATTCATATTTAAAACAGCGCAAGAACACGGAAAAGGGAGGACACAGGACGAGCGCTGGCCAGCGCTCGTCCTGTGTCCTCCCTTGTCCGTGTTTTTTGCGCTGTTTTAAATATGAATGACTGCGATAAATACAGCTGACGACAATATTGCATGTAGAAAATATTAGTTTACAAAATATTCCTTCCACTCCTGTGACATCAGGTAATACGATATAAGGGATTTCCTTTTTATTCATAAGGCGACGCCACCACCACGTGTTAATCGGTCCTTTCGTACGATTACGTAGTTTGGTGGTGCGATTTCAGCATCCCTGAGATCGGTTGTTAGCCAAGTCTCAGTTAAAGCAACAAAATCTATTTTGATACCAAGAAATGCCTCAAGAAAATGAGTTTTCTTTAGCATAGTGCGCGCATTAATATTGCAGAAAGTTATTTCGGACGTAGCGCGTTGCGCCGAGTGCGTGTTGTTTGCCTTTCTGCTTCCTGTATTTTTTTTTTTTTTGCTCGAGGTAGCTGAATGAGGTTGCATTCGGGCCACATCATTTGTTTCGTCATCCCATCGGTAGAGGTCATCATTTATACACAGTTTGTCGTAGGACCGCGATACCTTGTCCCCAGATTCTTTTCTAGCTTTCGCGTAGGTCCAGAGTTCTTTCCTGGTGTTTCTTACACATGATGAAAAATCTTCGCCGACTGAAAAACTGCTCCCCTTCAGCTTATACCAGTTGCTTAGGATTTGTGCTTTGTCGCGGTAGTCCAGGAGCTTCAAAATAACCCGTCTGGCTTTTTTTAGCTGCTGGCCTGCCCAATCTGCGAGTCCTTTCCATCGTTACATCTTCGACTTTGACAACACTTTTAAGAATGTTTTCGTGCACTTTGTGTTCAAGTGAGTCTTCGTTTTCCTTAGCTTCCTCGGGAAGACCGTAAACAATTAGATTTGATCTTTTTGAGCGATTTTTAAGGTCGTCCACTTTTAGTTCAAGCGATATTAGTGCTTTCTGGAGGCTATTAATTTGTTCCACGCATGTAGAAATCTTGGTATCGAGATTGCTTAGGCTGTCAAGCTTTATGTCGATAGATGTTAGACGTTCTTACTTAATAACATGAAGGTAGTCTGCAATTTGTTTTACTGCTTGGAAAACTGATCATAATCAGGCCCAGGGTTACTTTCCACATCCCCTGCTGTAAGCAGCAATTTAGAAACATGCACGCAAAAGTCACAGAACAAATTTGAAAGTAGCCTTGGGCATGGCAGCACAATTAGGCACAATTCATTGGATTGTAGGCATTTCCCAAAACGTTCGCTCACCTGTATGGCAAAAACAAACGGCTTTGAGCTCATCGTGCCAGCAGATCTACCATGCCCAATGGTCAGTCGCAATCTGTCTCTTACTTTTATGGTCGGTGGTGCCCATAGCCTCGCTTTGATGGCGCTGAAGTCCGTGAAGTCATCCAGCGTTGTTGCACTCTAATGGTGCTGTAGATCATGCTTATCCAGATAGAATGGCGTGGTAGGCACTTGGGATCCAAAATACCTTGGAAGATAGGTCGAATTTGTTTTCACATCCTGGCCTCTTCCTTCGTACCCAGCTGGTGTGAGCAGTAGAGCGGCGACCTGTATGGCAAAAACAAACGGGTTTGAGCTCGTCCTGCCAGCAGAGCTACCATGCCCAGTGGTTCGTCGCAATCTGTCTCCTCCTTTTATGGTCTGTGGTGTCCATAGCCTCGCTGTGGTGGCGCTGAAGTCCGTGACGTCATCCAGCGTTGTTGTTGCATTGTAATAGTGCTTCAGCTCGTGCTTATCCAGATAGAATGGCGCGGTAGGCACTTGGTATCCAAGTTACCTTGGAAGTTAGGTCGAGTTTGTTTTCACATCCTGGCATTTTCCTTCGTACCCGGCGGGTGTGAGCAGTAGGGCGGCGATCTCTATGGCAAAAACAAACGGGTTTGAGCTCATTGTGCCAGCAGAGCTATCATGCCCAGTGGTGAGAATGAGAGTGCGGTGTGCCGGATCCCAAACTGCACACGCGTATTCGAGTTTCGGACAAACGAAAGTTTTATAAAGCATTAATTTTAGGCGCTGTGGAGGTTGGAAAAAATGCGTTGGAAATAACCGAGAGTGCGATTTGCATTACCTATGATGTAGTCAATGTGAGTGTGCCATGACAAGTCATCAGATATGTAGACACTGAGTACTTGTATGCAGACACGCGCTCCAGTCCGATACCATAAATTCTGTATTCTGAAGACATTGAGGCATTAGTGATTCGTGAAAATGTTATGTGCTCGCATTTAATGATGCTAAGGGTCATTAACCATTTATTGCACCATTCAGATACTTTATTTAGGTCAGTGAAGGACAAGTGTATCATTAGGGTTATTAATTCTAGTATAAAGCTATCTGCAGACGAGTGCGATATCTATCGCGAAATAGTGTTATCTGGAAGATCATTTATGTAGATCAGCAATAGTAGTAGGCCTAAAACGGAACCTTGAGGGACGCCAGATTCAACAGGACAAGGAGAAGAAGCGTGATCTTTAGCGATAAGATATTGGGTTCAGTGAGATAAAAAGCATTCGATCCATTGGAGGATGTTTCGGTCAATTTTCAAAGTGCTCATTTTTAGTAGAAGAAGTTGCTGATGTGCTCTGTCGAATGCCTTAGAAAAGTCAAGAAAAACTCTATGAAGAAAGTTGCCTCGGTTTAGAGCTGCTGCGATGTGATTAGTAATAACAGAAGCTGTGTTTCACAGGGATAGTTTTTCCGGAATCCATGCTGGAAGGAAGTAAAGAAGTCATTTGATTGAAAATATGAAATTAGATTAGAGTAAATTACATGTTCTAAAAGTTTGCACGGGATACTGGTTAAACAAATTGGTCGATAATCGAGAGGAGAATGAGTGTTCCCGGATTTAAAATGTGGCACCACTTTCCCGACCTTCCAATTTGATGACAGCGTGCTAGATTTAGTGGACTGTGTGAAGAGGTATGACAGGAAAACCGAACAGCAAACTTTCGTGTTCTTCAGAAACTTCGCTATAATTTCATCATCACCACATGAAGAAGAAAGCTTTAATTTCTCAATTGATTTAGCTATTCCCTCAAAATTGACTACAATCGCATCCATGGGAAAGAAATCGCGATTATGCAGCTGCGGCGTGACAAAAGCAGTTGTCTCTGTAAACATATCCGCGAAGATATCATTCAGGACAGTAAAACATTCCTCATTGCGCAGCACGTGCCCAGCAGAGTAAACAAGGGAAATGCCACGGCTTTGTGCAAGTTTAACAAAGTTCCAGAACATGGAAGGGTTGATGGACAGATATACGATATACACGCCAGCGAGCAAGACTAGACTTCGCTAAACGAAAAAGACGCTTTTTTGTGCAGTGGCCTCTTTAACATTGTGTTAAACCAAGGTGCCCGTTGTTTACCTGACATCTTTTGTAACAGTATGCGTTTGTTAATGAGACTTGTAATTTTATTTTTAAAGGAAATCCAGTTTTCTTCCACTGTGCGATCAAAAAATGATGGAATGCAGCCATCCAAGTATAGTTCAAGCTCCTTATGAATTCAGACATATTCTCCCTTTCTCTAATTTCTGAACATGTTTATTGTCGAAGGCTGACGCGTGTTGCAAGTTGTTATAACGAAATGAATAAGGCTGTGGTCGCTTATACCAGGCATGTATGAAATCGAGTGTACAAGTCCAGGTGCTGTTGTCAAGATAAGATCAAGAATGCTAGCCGTTGTAGGACCAATTCTAGTAGGCTCGGAAATAATCTGTGTGAAGTTAAAGTCTAAGCAAAAGGCAGCAAAAAATGAAACACCAAGTAATGCTTCAGATAAGACTGGAACAAGTCTAGACCAGTAAATTTTAGGCATATTGAAGTCACCCAAGAGAAATAATAAAGAACGCGGGAACTGTGGAACCAGGTACTTAGGCACATCAAGTAATTTTTCACAGAAATCTGAACTAGCATTTGGCGGGCGGTTGCATGCGCAAAAAAGAAATTTCTTGTGGTTTAAGGAAATGCAAACCCAGATAAACTCCACGTCTGCGTTAGTTAAAACCATATGCGATACAAGATTACCGGCCACAGCAATAAGCACGCCACCACCGTGTTTGTCAGAGCGATCACAGCGATAAATCGCGTACTTTTTTCACACTCAAAGAGCCCAGAACTGTCAATTTTTGAAGATAACCAGGTTTCAGTAAGTAGAAATACATCGGCAAAGCATGCATCCGCCGCAGCCGCTTCTGCTGCCGCCGCCGCCGCCACTGCCGCTGCTGCCGCTGCTGCTGCCGCTGCTCCCGCCGCTGTTGCCGCTGCTGCTGCTGCCGCCGCTGCCGCTGTTACTGCTGCTGCTGCCGCCGCTAGTGCCGCTGTTGCCGCTGCTGCTGCCGCTGCTGCCGGCACTGCTGCCACTGCTGCCGACACTGCTGCTGCTGCTGCCGCTGCTGCCGCCGCCACTGCTGGCGCTGCTCCTGCCGCTGTTGCCGCTGCTGCTGCTGCCGCCGCTACCGCTGCTACTGCGGCTGCTGCCGCCGCTGCTGCCGCCGTTAGTGCCGCTGTTGCCGCTGCTGCTGCCTCTGCTGCCGGCGCTGCTGCCGCTGCCGCTGCTGCCGCCACTGCCGCTGCTACTGCTGCCGCTACTGCCGCTGCTGCCGCCGCCGCCGCCGCTGCTGCTACTGCCGCTGCTCCAGCAGCTGTTGCCGCTGCTGCTGCTGCCGCCGCTGCTGCGTCTGCTGCCCCCGCTATTGCCGCTGCTGTCACTGCTGCTGCCGCTACTGTCACTGCTGCTGCCGCTGCTGCTGCCACTGCTGCCGCTGTTGCCGCTGCTGCTGCCACTGCTGCTTTCGCTGCTGCCGCCACTGCTGCGCTGCTGCCACTGCCGCTGCTGTCCCTGCTGGCGCTACCGCTGCTGCTTCTGCCGCTTCTGCTGCTGCTGCCGCCGCCGCCACTGCTTCTGCCTCTGCTGCCGGCGCTGTAGCCGCAATAAAAGCCGCTGCTGCCGCTGCCGCCACCTCTGCCGCTGCTGTTGCTGCTGCTGCCGCTACCACTGCTGCTTCTGCTGCGGCCGCCGCCGCTACTGCAGCTGCTGCTGCGTCTGCTGCCAGCGCTACAGCCGCAGAAACGGCCGCTGCCGCTGCTGCCACTGCCGCTGTTGCCGCCTCTGCCGCTGCTGCTGCCGCTGCTGCCACCGCTGCTGCTGCTGCCTCTGCTGCTGTTAGTCCTTCCGCTGCTGCTGCTGCTGCTGCCGCCGCCGCCGCCACTGCTTCTGCTGCTGCGTCTGTTGCCGGCGCTGTGACCGCAATAACGGCCGCTGCGGCTGCTGCCGCAGCCGCCGCCTCTGCCGCCTATGCCGCTGCTGTTGCTGCTGCTGCCGCTACCACTGATGCTTCTGCTGCTACCGCTGCCGCTCCTGCCACTGCTGCCGCTGCTATTGCAGCTGCTGCTGCCGCCGCTGCTGCCGTTGCCACCGCTGTTGCTATTGGTGCTGCCACTTCGTCTGATGCCGCTGCTACTGCTACCGCTGCTCCTGCTGCTTCGGCCGCTGCTGCTTAATGCTGCTGCTATTGCTGCTGCTGCCGCTGCCGTCACCACCGCCGCTGCTGCTACAACTGCTGCTGGTGGTGCTGCTGCTGACAGCGCCGCCACCGCTGCGAATGCTCCTGCCCCGGCTCCTGCCGCTGCTGCTGCCGTTTCTGCCGCTGCTGCTACCGCTGCCACCGTCGCTGCTGGTGCTGCTGCTTCTGCTGCTGCTGCTGCCGACGCCGCCGCCGCTGCTGGTGCTGCCGCTGCAGGTACTGCCGCTGCCGCTGCTGCTCCTGCTGCTGCTACTACCGCGGCCGCTGCTGCTGGTTTATGGTGCTTCCAACGCTGCCGCTGCTGCGGCTTTATGCTGCTGCTGCTTCTGCTGCTGCTGCCGCTGCTGCTGCTGCCGCCGCCGCCAATGCTGCTGCTGCCGACGCTACTGCTGCCGCTGCTGTTGGTGCTGCCGTTGCTGCTGCTGGTAGTGCTGCTGCTGACGCCGCCCCTGCCGCTGATGCCGTTGCGGCCGCGTCTGCTGCGGCTGCCGCTGCTGCTGCTGTAACCGCTGCGGCCGCCGCCGCTGCTGCTACCGCCGCTGCTGCCGCTGCTGTTGCTGCTGGTGCTGCCGCCGCTGCTACCACTGCCACCGCTGTTGCTGCTGGTGCTGATACTTCTGCTGATGCCGCGGCTGCTCCCGTTGCTGCTGCTGCTTCTGCCGCTGCTGCTGCTTAATGTTGCTGCTTCTGCTGCTGCGTCTGCTGCTCCTTCTGTTTCTGCTTTGGCTACCGCTGCCGCTGCGGCTGCCGCTTCTGCCGCCGCTCTTGCTGCTGGTGCGGCCACTGCTGCTGCCGCGGCTGCTGCTTTTACGGCGGCCGCTGCTGCCGCCGCTCGCGCTGCTCCTGCTGCCGCTGACGCCGCTGCGGCCGCCGCTCTGCCGCTGCTACTGCCGCTGCCGCCGCCGCCGCTGCTGCTGCTGCTGCCGCTGCCGCTGGTGCTGGCGACGCTGAAGCTGCTGCCGCTGATGCCGCCGCAGCCACCGCTGCCTCTTCTGATGCTGCTGCCGCCGCTGCTGCCGCCGCTGTTGCTGCTGCCGCTGCCGCTGCCGCCGCTGCTGCTGCTGGGGCTGCCACTGCCGCTGATGCCGCTGCTGCCGCGCCTACTTCTGCTGCCGCTTCCGCTGCTGCTGCTGCTGCCGCCGCTCCTGCCGCCGCTGCTGCCGCCGCTGCCGCTGCTATGCTGTTGCTGCTGGTGCAGCTGCTGCTTTTCCGCTGCCGCTGCTGCCGCCGCCGCCGCCGTCGCTGGTGCTGTTGCAGCTTGCTGCTGCTCCTGCTGCTGCTTGCTGCTGCTGCTAGTCCTTCCGCTGCTCCTGGTTCTGGGGCTCGCGCTGCTGCTGCCGCTGCAGCCGCTGTTGCTGCTGGTGCTGCCACTGCCGCTACTGCCGCCGCTCCGCTGCTGCTGCCGCCGCTGCTGCCGCTGTTGCTGCTGCTGCTGCTCGTGCCGCTACTACAGTTGCTGCTTCCGCTGCTGCCGCTGCCGCCGCTCTTGTCTGCTGGTGCTGCCACAGCTGCTGCTGCTGCCCCTGCTGCCGCTGCTGCTGCCGTCGCCGCCACTGCTGCCGCTGCTGCCACCGCTGTTGCTGCTGCCACTGCCGCTGCCGCCGCTGCTGCTGCTGGTGCTGCCACAGCCGCACATGCCGCTGCTTCCGCGGCTACTTCAGCTGCCGCTGCCGCCGCTGTTGCCGCTGCTGCCGCTGCTCTGCTGTTGCTGCTGGTGCTGCTGCTGCTGTTCCGCTGCCACTGCTGCCGCCGCCGCCGTCGCTGGTGCTGGTGCAGCTTGCTGCTGCTCCTTCTGCTGTAGGTTACTGCTGCTGCCGCCGCCACTGCTGCCGTCGCTGCTGCTGCTTCTGCTGCGGCCGTTCTTGCGCTGCTGCCGCTACTGCTGTTGCTGCTGGCGCCGCTGCCACTGCCGATGCTGCTGCCGCCGCCGCCGCCGCTGTTGCTGCCGCTGCTGTTGCTGCTGGTTCTACCGCCGCTGTTGCCACTGGCACCGCTGTTGCTGCTGGTGCCGCTGTAACCGCCGCCGCCGCTGCTGCTGCTGCTGCGGCTGCTGCCTCCGCTACCGCCGCAGCCGCCGCTGCTTCCGCCGCTAGCGCTGCTGCTGCTGCTGCCGATCCTGCTGCCGCTGCTGGCTCCGCTACCCCCGCTGATGCTGCCGCTGCCGCTGCTGTTCCTGCTGGAACTGCCGCTGCTGCTTCTGCCGCTGAGGCTGCTGCTGCGTCTGCTGCCGGCGCTGTAGCCGCAATAACGGCCGCAGCCGCTGCCGCCGCGTCTGCCACTGCTGTTGCTGCTGCTGCCGCTACCACTGCTGCTTCTGCTGCCACTGGCGCTGTTGCCGCCTCTGCCGCTGCCGCTGTCGCTGCTGCTGCCGTTGCTGCCACCGCTGCTGCCGCCGCTGCTGCTGCTAGTCCTTCCGCTGCTCCTGCTGCTGCTAGTCCTTCGGCTGCTGCTGCTGCTGCTGCTGCTGCTGCTGCTACTGCTGCCGCTGCGTCTACTGCTCGTTCTGCTGCTGCCGCTACTGCTGCTGCTGCGGCTGCCGCTGCTGCCGCCGCGGTTGCTGCTTGTGCGGCCACTGCTGCTGCTGCTGCTGCCACCACTTGCGCTGCTGCGGCCGCTGCCGCCGCCGCCACTGCTGCTGCTGCCGCTGCTGTTGCTGCTGCCACTGCCGCTGATGCCGCGGCTGCCACGTCTGCAGCTCCTGCCGCTGCTTCTGCCGCTGCTGCTCCTGCTGCTGCTGCTACCGCTGCCGCTGCTGCTGCTTTCTGGTGCTGCCAACGCTGCCGCTGCTGCGGCTTTATGCTGCTGCTGCTGCGGCTTTATGCTGCTGCTGCTGCTGCTGCTGCCGCCACCGCCGCCGCCACTGCTGCTGCTGCGGCTGCCGACGCTACTGCTGCCGCTGCTGTTGCTGCTGCCGTTGCTGCTGCTGGTTGTGCTGCTGCTGACGCCGCCCCTGCCGCTGATGCCACTGCTGCCGCGTCTGCTGCGGCTGCCGCTGCTGCTGCTGTAACCGCTGCCCCCGCCGCCGCTGCTGCTACCGCCGCTGCTACCGCCGCTGCTGCCGCCGCTGCTGCCGCTGGTGCTGCCGCCGCTGCTACCACTGCGACCGATCTTGCTGCTGGTGCTGATACTTCTGCTGATGCCGCGGCTGCTCCCGTTGCTGCTGCTGCTTCTGCCGCTGCTGCTGCTTAATGTTGCTGCTTCTGCTGCTGCGTCTGCTGCTCCTTCTGTTTCTGCTTTGGCTACCGCTGCCGCTGCGGCTGCCGCTTCTGCCGCCGCTCTTGCTGCTGGTGCGGCCGCTGCTGCTGCCGCAGCTGCTGCTTTTACGGCGGCCGCTGCCGCCGCCGCTTGCGCTGCGGCCGCCGCTCTGCCGCTGCTACTGCCGCTGCCGCCGCCGCTGCTGCTGCCGCTGCTGCCGCTGCCGCTGGTGCTGGCGACGCCGTCGCTGCTGCCGCTGATGCCGCCGCAGCCGCCGCTACCTCTTCTGATGCTGCTGCCGACGCTGCTGCCGCCGCTGTTGCTGCTGCCACTGCCGCCGCTGCTGCTGCTGGGGTTGCCGCTGCCGCTGATGCCGCTGCTGCCGCGCCTACTTCTGCTGCCGCTTCTGCTGCCGCTTCCGCTGCCGCTTCCGCTGCTGCTGCTGCTGCCGCCGCTCCTGCCGCCGCTGCTGCCGCCGCTGCCGCTGCTCTGCTGTTGCTGCTGGTGCAGCTGCTGCTTTTCCGCTGCCGCTGCTGCCGCCGCCGTCGCTGGTGCTGTTGCAGCTTGCTGCTGCTCCTGCTGCTGCTTGCTGCTGCTGCTAGTCCTTCCGCTGCTCCTGGTTCTGGGGCTCGCGCTGCTGCTGCTGCTGCCGCCGCCGCCGCCGCTGCCGCTGCCGCCGCTGTTCCTGCTGGTGCTGCCACTGCCGCTACTGCCGCCGCTCCGCTGCTGCTGCCGCCGCTGCTGCCACTGTTGCTGCTGCTGCTGCTCCTGCCGCTACTACAGTTGCTGCTTCCGCTGCTGCCGCTGCCACCGCTCTTGTCTGCTGGTGCTGCCACTGCTGCTGCTGCTGCCGCTGCTGCTGCCGAGGCCGCTGCTGCTGCCGAGGCCGCCGCTGCTGCCACCGCTGTTGCTGCTGCCACTGCCGTTGCCGCCACTGCTGCTGCCATTGCCGCACATGCCGCTGCTTCCGCGTCTACTTCAGCTGCCGCTGCCGCCGCTGTTGCCGCTGCTGCCGCTGCTCTGCTGTTGCAGCTGCTGCTGCTTTTCCGCTGCGACTGCTGCCGCCGCCGCAGTCGCTGGTGCTGCTGTAGCTTGCTGCTGCTCCTTCTGCTGTAGGTTACTGCTGCTGCCGCCGCCACCGCTGCCGCCGCTGCTGCTGCTTCTGCTGCTGCCGTTCTTGCGCTGCTGCCGCTGGTGCTGCCGCTACTGCTGTTGCTGCTGGCGCCGCTGCCATTGACGATGCTGCTGCCGCCGCCGCCGCCGCCACTGTTGCTGCCGCTGCTGTTGCTGCTGGTTCTACCGCCGCTGCTGCCACTGGCACCGCTGTTGCTGCTGGTGCCGCTGTAACCGCCGCCGCCGCTGCTGCTGCTGCTGCTGCGGCTGCTGCCTCCGCTACCGCCGCAGCCGCCGCTGCTGCCGCCGCTTGCGCTGCTGCTGCTGCTGCCGATCCTGCTCCCGCTGCTGGCTCCGCTACCCCTGCTGATGCTGTCGCTGCCACCACCGCTGCCGCTGCTGTTCCTGCTGGCACTGCCGCTGCTGCTTCTGCCGCTGAGGCTGCTGCTGCGGCCGCCGCCGCCACTGCTTCTGCTGCTGCGTCGGCTGCCGGCGCTGTAGCCGCAATAACGGCCGCAGCCGCTGCCGCCGCCTCTGCCACTGCTGTTGCTGCTGCTGCCGCTACCACTGCTGCTTCTGCTGCCACTGGCGCTGTTGCCGCCTCTGCCGCTGCCGCTGTCGCTGCTGCTGCCGTTGCTGCCACCGCTGCTGCCGCTGCTGCTGCTGCTAGTCCTTCCGCTGCTCCTGCTGCTGCTGCTGCCGCTGCTGCTGCGAGTCCTTCCGCTGCTGCTGCTGCTGCTGCTGCCGCTGCTACTGCTGCCGCTGCGTCTACTGCTCGTTCTGCTGCTGCCGCTACTGCTACTGCAGCGGCTACCGCTGCCCGCTGCGGCTGCCGCTGCGGCTGCCGCTGCTGCCGCCGCGGTTGCTGCTTGTGCGGCCACTGCTGCTGCCGCTGCTGCCACCACTTGCGCTGCTGCGGCCGCTGCCGCCGCCGCCACTGCTGCTGCTGCCGCTGCTCTTGCTGCTGCACCGCCGCTGCTGCCACTGCCGCCGCTGGTGCTGCCACTGCCGCTGATGCCGCGGCTGCCACGTCTGCAGCTCCTGCCGCTGCTTCCGCTGCTGCTGCTACCACTGCCGCTGCTGCCGCTCCTTCCACCGCTGCCGCTGCTGTTGCAGCGGGTGCTGCCGCCGCTGCTGCCGCTGCCACCGCCGTTGCTATTGGTGCTGCCACTTCGTCTCATGCCGCTGCTGCTGCTTCCGTTGCTCCTGCTGCTTCGGCCGCTGCTGCTTAATGCTGCTGCTATTGCTGCTGCGGCCGCTGCCGTCACCCCGCCGCTGCTACTGCGGCTGCTGGTGTTGCTGACACCGCCGCCACCGCTGCGAATGCTCCTGCCCCTGCTGCTGCCGCTGCTGCTTCCGTTTCTGCCGCTGCTACTTCTCCTTTTCCGCTGCCGCTGCTGCTGCTGCTGCTACCGCTGCCGCCGTCGCTGCTCCTGGTTCTGCTGCTGCTGCTGCAGACGCCGCCGCCGCTGCAGGTACTGCCGCTGCCGCTGCTGCTCCTGCTGCTGCTGCTACCGCTGCTGCTGCTTCATGCTGCTGCCACCGCTGCCGCTGCTTCTGCTGGTGCTGCTGCCGCCGCCGCCGCCGCCGCCGCCGCCACTGCTGCTGCTGCTGCCGACGCTGCCACCGCAGCTGCCGCCACTCCTGCAGCTGCTGCTGCTGTTTCCGCTTCTCCTGGCGCTGCTGCTGCCGCTGCAGCCGCCGCTGCTTTTGGTGCTGCCGTTGCTGCCACTGCTGCCGCGTCTGCTGCTGCTGCCGCTGCTGCTGGTGCTGCCACTGCTGCTGGTGCTGCCGCCGCTGCTACCAGTGCCACCGCTGTTGCTGCTGGTGCGGATACTTCTGCTGATGCCGCTGCTGCTCCCCTTGCTGCTGCTGCTACTGCCGCTGCTGCTGCTTAAAGGCCAGAATACATGGAGCGAATATGCGACGAATAGTCGGCGTTTGACGCCCGGCGGCGTACGCGCGACGCGCGGCGGCAGAGAAAACGTCGTTCGCCGCCGATCCAGCCGGCGCAGAAAAGTTCGTCGGGCGGCGACGATACCGGAAGCGGCAAACGAGCGGCGCCCCAAAGCGAGCCAATCAGGTCTCACTATCTGCCCCGACTTCCGGCTAGGCTTCCCCGCTTGTCCGTGTATCCCGATCCCGCTCTATTGTTCACGCCGGTCTCCCGCTTTTCGTATTCATGGCATCCAAAGTGGCGCGGCTGGAATTTAACAAGTTAATAACAGCCATGGTTAGACACGCTCACGTGCGCTACTTTCGGGTCTGCTTGCTTCGGCCGCGCGCGCGTTGAGTCACAGAACAGAGCCGCGGAGTTGGAGGAGCCGAAAGTTGTTTACCCACCCAGTGTTGCCACAACGCATAGCATCGCCGCTTTCTTTGAACTACATCGGCACATGAATGTCTCAAACACATAAAAAAGACTAGAAATCATTTCTAAACAAAATTTTACGCGTTTTTAGAGTGTTCCGTAATTCAAAAGCGATAATAATTGTCGTTAAAGTTTTTTTTTTGTCAAGTGTTTCACGACAGCGCACTTGCCTCGTCTAGCCACGCTGATAACAACGCAGCGACTCGCCGGCGGCGGCCGGCCTGTCTCGCTCCATGTAGCGCAGCCCGACGAACATACGGCGTCGCGCCGCGGCAGGGTTTCTGCCGCCCGAACTTGGTCGTGAAAGTTCGCTTCATGTATTCTGCCCTTAATGCTGCTGCTTCTGCTGCTGCGTCTGCTGCTCCTTCTGTTGCTGTTTTTGCTACCGCTGCCGCTGCGGCTACCGCTTCTGCCGCCGCTCTTGATGCTGGTGCGGCCACTGCTGCTTTTGCGGCGGCCGCTGCTGCCGCCACTGGCGCTGCTGCTGCCGCTGACGCCGCTGCGGCCGCCGCCGCCGCAGCCGCCGCTCTGCCGCTACTACTGCCGCTGCTGTCGCCGCTGCTGCTGCTGCTGCTGACCCTGCTGCCGCTGCCGCTGGTGCTGGCGATGCCGCCGCTGCTGCCGCTTATGCCGCCGCCGCAGCCGCCGCTCTGCCGCTACTACTGCCGCTGCCGCTGGTGCTGGCGATGCCGCCGCTGCTGCCGCTGCTGCTGCCGCTGATGGCGCCGCTGCCGCCGCTGCCTCTTCTGATGCTGTTGCCGCTGCTGCCGCCGCTGCTGCCGCCGCTGCTGCCGCCGCTGTTGCTGTTGCCACTGCCGCTGATGCCGCTGCTGCCGCGCCTACTTCTGCTGCCGCTTCCGCTGCTGCTGCTGCTGCCGCCGCTTCTGCCGCGCTGCTGCCGCCGCTGCCGCTGCTCTGCTGTTGCTGCTGGTGCAGCTGCTGCTTTTCGGCTGCCGCTGCTGCCGTCGCCACCTCCGCCGTCGCTGGTGCTGTTGCAGCTTGCTGCTGCTCCTGCTGCTGCTTACTGCTGCTGCCACCCTCACCGCTGCCGCCGCTGCTGCTGCTTCTGCTGCCGACGCCTCTGCCGCCGCTGCCGCTGCTGCCGTTCTTGCGCTGCTGCCGTTCTTCAGCTGCTGCCGCTGATGCTACCGCTACTGCTGTTGCTGCTGGCGCCGCTTCCGATGCTGCTGCTGCTGCCGCCGCTGCTGTTGCAGCCGCCGCTCCTGCCGCCGCTGCTGCCGCTGCTGTAGCTGCTGGTTCTACCGCCGCTGCTGCCGCTGGCACTGCTGTTGCTGCTGGTGCTGCCACTTCCGCAGATGCCGCTGCTGCTGTGGCCTTTGCTGCTGCTACCACTTTAACAGCCGCCGCCGCTGCTGCTGCTGATGCCGCTGCTGCCGCTGCGGCGGCCGCTGGTGCCGCCACTTGCGCTGCTGCTGCCGCACCTGCAGCCGCTGCTGCCGCCGCTGTTGCTGCTGCCACTGCCGCTGCCGCCGCTGCTGCTGCTGGTGCTGCCACTGCCGCTGCTGCCGCTTCTACTTCTGCTGCCGCGGCCGCTGCTGATGCCGCCGCTCCTGCCGCCGCTGCTGCCGCCGCTGCCGCCGTTGCCGTCGCTGCTGCTGCTAAAGCTTGCTGCTGCTGCTGCTGCTGCTGCTGCTGCTGCTGCTGCTGCTGCTGCTGCTGCTGCTGCTGCTGCTGCTGCTGCTGCTGCTGCTGCTGCTGCTGCTGCTGCTGCTGCTGCTTACTGCTGCTGCCGCCGCCACCGCTGCCGCCGCTGATGCTGCTTCTGCTACTGCTGCCGACGCCTCAGCCGCCGCTGCCGCTGCTGCCGTTCTTGGGCTGCTGCCGTTCTTCCGCTGCTGCCGCTGATGCTGCCGCTACTGCTGTTGCTGCTGGCACCGCTGACGCTGCCGATGCTGCTGCCGCTGCTGCCGCTGCCGCCGCCCCCGCTGTTGCTGCCGCCGCTCCTGCCGCCGCTGCTGCCGCTAGCACCGCTGTTGCTGCTCGTGCTGCCACTTCCGTTGATGCCGCTGCGGCGGCCGCTGGTGCCGCCACTTGCGCTGCTGCAACCGCTCCTGCTGCCGCTGCTGCCTCCGCTACCGCCGCTGCCGCCGCTGCTGCCGGTCCTGCTGCCGCCGCTTGCGCTGCTGCTCCTGCCGATGCTGCTGCCGCTGCTGGCTCCGCTACCGCCGCTGCTGCTTCTGCCGCTGCGGCTGCCGCCGCCGCCACTGCTTCTGCTGCTGCGTCTGCTGCCGGCGCTGTAGACGCAATAACGGCCGCTGCCGCCGCCTCTGCCGCTGCTGTTGCTGCTGCTGCCGCGACCACTGCTGCTTCTGCTGCTGCTGCCACCGCCACTGCAGCTGCTGCTGCGTCTGCTGCCAGCGCTGCAGCCGCAGCAACGGCCGCTGTCGCTGCTGCCACTACCGCTGTTTCCGCCTCTGCCGCTGCTGCTGCCGCTGCTGCTGCCGCTGCTGCTGCCGCTGCTGCTGCCGCTGCTGCCACCGGTGCTGCCGCTGCTGCTGCTAGTCCTTCCGCTGCTCCTGGTGCTGGGGCTGGCGCTGCTGCTGCTGCTGCTGCTGCTGCTGCCGCCGCCGCTGCCGCTGCCGCCGCTGCTTCCGTTGCTGCCGCCGCTGTTGCTGCTGGTGCTGCCACTGCCGCTACTGTCGCCGCTCCGCAGCTGCTGGCGCCGCCTCTGCCGCCGCTGTTGCTGCTGCTCCCCCTGCCGCTACTACCGTTGGTGCTTCCGCTGCCGCCGCTCTTATCTGCTGGTGCTGCCACTGCTGCTGCTGCTGCCGCTGCTGCTGCCGACGCCGCCGCTGCTGCCACTGCCGGTGATGCCGCTGCTGCCTCCGCTGGTGCCGCTACTGCCGCTGCTGCCACCGCTGTTGCCACTGCTGCTGCTGGTGCTGCCACTGCCGCTGATGCCGCTGCTTCCACGTCTACTTCAGCTGCCGCTGCCGCTGATGCTGCCGCCGCTCTTGCCGCCGCTGCTGCCGCTGCTGCCGCCGCTGCCGCTGCTCTGCTGTTGCTGCTGGTGCTGCTGCTGCTGCTTTTCCGCTGCCGCTGCTGCCGCCGCAGTCGCTGGTGCTGCTGCAGCGTGCTGCTGCTCCTTCTGCTGCTGCTTACTGCTGCTGCCGCCGCCACCGCTGCCGCCGCTACTGCTGCTTCTGCTGCTGCCGTTCTTGCGCTGCTGCCGTTCTTCCGCTGCCGCCGCTGGTGCTGCCGCTACTGCTGTTGCTGCTGGCGCCGCTGCCACTGCCGATGCTGCTGCTGGTGCTGCCGCTGCCGCTGCCACCGCCGCTGCCGCTGGTGCTGCCACTTCCGCTGATGCCGCTGCTGCTGCTGCCGTTGCTGCTGCTGCTTCTGCTCCTGCCGCTGTAACCGCCGCCGCCGCTGCTGCCTCCGCTACCGCCGCTGCCGCCGCTGCTGCCGGTGCTGCTGCCGCTGCTGTCGCCGCTTGAGCTGCTGCGGCTTCTGCCGGTCCTGCTGCCGCTGCTGGCTCCACTACCCCCGCTGCTGCTGCCGCCGCCGCCACCACTGCCGCTGCTGTTCCTGCTGGCGCTGCCGCTGCTGGTTCTGACGCTGCTGCTGCTACTGCTGCCGCCGCCGCCACTGCTTCTGCTGCTGCGTCTGCTGCCGGCGCTGTAGCCGCAATAACGGCCGCTGCCGCCGCCTCTGCCGCTGCTGTTGCTGCTGCTGCCGCTACCACTGCTGCTTCTACTGCTGCTGCCGCCGCCACTGCAGCTGCTGCTGCGTCTGCTGCCACCGCTGCGGCCGCTGCTGCTGCCGCCGCTGCTGCTAGTCCTTCCGATGCTCCTGCCGCCGCCGCCGCCGCCGCTGCCGCTGCTGCTGCTGCTCCTGCTGCTGCCGCTGCTGCCGCTGCCGCTGCCGCTGCTGCTGCTGCTGCTGCTGCTGCTGCCGCCGCCGCCGCCGCCGCCGCCGCTGCTGCTGCTGCTCGTATTGGTGAATGGCTCATACTCGTCTGCGGGTTACCGCATCCATATGGACCGTCACATCTGTGCATCTTAGGAGTAGTTGGCTACCCCAAGTAGTGCAGAAAGCCTGCTTGCCTCTTTAAATAGTGCAGACTGCCAGTCTCCTTTTTACTCTTTAAACCCCTATTAAGCTGGTTACATTCACAGGTGCATTGCATTCTTTGCCAGCATGCCACCTAATTTCACTTTGCACTAACATTGACTACTTAAAATGAAGATTGTACAGGTCTACGCCCCTACATCCAGATATGATGACCAGCAAGTAGAAAGCTTCTATGAAGGCGTGGAATCGGCGATGGGTAGAGTGAAAACTAAATACACTATACTAATGGGCGACTTTAATGCCAAGGTAGGCAAGAAGCAGGCGGGAGACAACACAGTGGGGGAATATGGCATAGGCACTAGGAACAGCAGGGGAGAGTTATTAGTAGAGTTTGCGGAACAGGATAATATGCGGATTATGAAAACCTTATTACGCAAGCGGGACAGCCAAAAGTGGACGTGGAGGAGCCCGAACCGCGAGACCAGAAATGAAATAGACTTCATACTCTGCACTAACCCTGGCAACATACAAGATGTCGACGTGCTCGGCAAGGTGCGCTGCAGTGACCACAGGATGGTAAGAACTCGAATTAGCCTAGACCTGAGGAGGGAACGGAAGAAACATGTACATAAGAAGCCGATCAATGAGTTAGCGGTAAGAGGGAAAATAGAGGGATTCCAGATCAAGCTAGAGAACAGGTATTCGGCTTTAACTCAGGAAGGGGACCTTAGTATTGAAGCAATGAACGACAATCTTGTGGGCATCATTAAGGAGCGTGCAATGGAAGTCGATGGTAACTCCGTTCGGCAGGATACCAGTAAACTTTCGCAGTAGACGAAAGATCTGATCAAGAAACGCTAATGTATGAAAGCCTCTAACCCTACAGCTAGAATAGAACTGGCAGAACTTGCAAAGTTAATCAACAAGCGTAAGACAGCTGACATAACGAAGTATAATATGGATAGAATCGAACATGCTCTCAGGAACGGAGGAAGCCTAAAAACAGTGAAGAAGAAACTAGGAATTGGCAAGAATCAGATGTATGCGTTAAGAGACAAAGCCGGCAATATCATTACTAATATGGATGAGATAGTTAAAATGGCTGAGGAGTTCTATAGAGATTTATACAGTACCAGTGGCACTGACGACGATAATGGAAGAGAAAATATTCTCGAGGAATTCGAAATCCCAAACGTAACGCCGGAAGAAGTACAGAAAGCCTTGGGAGATATGCAAAGGGGGAAGGCTGCTGGGGAGGATCAGGTAACAGCAGATTTGTTGAAGGATGGTGGGCAAAATGTTCTAGAGAAGCTGGCCACCCTGTATACGCAATGCCTCACGACCTCGAGCGTACCGGAATCTTGGAAGAACGCTAACATAATCCTAATCCATAAGAAAGGGGACGCCAAAGACTTGAAAAATTATAGACCGATCAGCTTACTGTCCGATGCCTACAAAGTATTTACTAAGGTAATTGCAAATGGAACCAGGAACACCTTAGACTTCCGTCAACCAAAGGACCAGGCAGGATTCCGTAAAAGCTACTGAACAATAGACCATATTCACACTATCAATCAGGTGATAGAGAAATGTGCGGAATATAACCAACCCTTATATATAGCTTTCATTGATTACGAGAAAGCGTTTGATTCAGTCGAAACCTCAGCAGTCATGGAGGCATTACGGAATCAGGGTGTAGACGAGCCGTATGTAAAAATACTGAAAGATATCTGTAGCGGCTCCACAGTCACCGTAGTCCTCCATAAAGCAAGCAACAAAATCCCAATAAAGAAAGGCGTCAGGCAGGGAGATACGATCTCTCCAATGCTATTCACAGCGTGTTTACAGGAGGTATTCAGAGACCTGGATTGGGAAGAATTGGGGATAAAAGTTAATGTAGAATACCTTAGTAACTTGTGATTCACTGATGATATTGCCTTTCTTAGTAACTCAGGGGACCAATTGCAATGCATGCTCACTGACCTGGAGAGGCAAAGCAGAAGAGTGGGTCTAAAAATTAATCTGCAGAAAACTAAAGTAATATTTAACAGTCTCGGAGGAGAACAGCAATTTACAATAGGCAGCGAAGCACTGGAAGTCGTAAGGGAATACATCTACTTAGGGCAGGTAGTGACGGCGGATCGGGATCATGTGACGGAAATAATCAGAAGAATAAGAATGGGCTGGGGTGCGTTTGGGAGGCATTCTGAGATCATGAACAGCAGGTTGCCATTATCGCTCAAGAGAAAAGTGTATAATTGCTGTGTCTTACCAGTACTCACCTACGGGGCAGAAACCTGGAGGATTACGAAAAGGGCTCCACTCAAATCGAGGAGGACGCAACGAGCTATGGAAAGAAGAATGATAGGTGCAACGTTAAGGGATAAGAAAAGAGCAGATTGGCTGAGGGAACAAACGCGAGGTAATGACATCTTAGTTGAAATCAAGAAAAATAAATGGGCATGGGCAGGACATGTAATGAGGGGGAAGATAACCCATGGGCATTAAGGGTTACGGACTGGATCCCAAGGGAAGGGAAGCGTAGCAGGGGGCGGCAGAAAGTTAGGTGGGCGGATGATATTAAGAAGTTTGCAGGGACGGCATGGCCACAATTAGTACATGACCGGGGTTGTTGGAGAAGCATGGGAGAGGCCTTTGCCCTGCAGTGGACGTAACCAGGCTGACGATGATGATGATGATGACTAAAATAGCACAAACACGTCAACACTTCATCCTTATGCATATTTACGGAACATTTCGCCGTATACATATATTTTCCAACTAGAGTGCGCTAGAATAGCGTGTAGTTCAACTGCATTCTAAACCGAAGCTTTCTTTGCCTCTTCCTTCGACTTTCGCACTGCTGCTGCTGCTGCTGCTCGTGAGCATCCATGAAAATGCACAATATAGCACAGGAAATGCAATATAGGTGGTAGCTATATTTTAGCATTTTATTTTCTAACACACAGTTACGGTATTTTTCTCATATTTCAATTACAGAATTCATTTATGTTTACCGAGACTAGGGAAACTATATCTACCCTTTCATAGCCAATCTTTATTTTTTTCTATAATGTATGTATTTCTTCTGTATTTGGCGCTACTAATATGTTTCCGTTTTTTTGAATGAAAGGTTTACCTCTGTACTGCACAAGTAACAAAGATTTGACATAATGTCACCAATGTATTTCATATTATGTACAACAGTGCTGAATGCCAATAGGAGCCGGAGCCATTTGCAGGCCTTTGTAGCCTTTCGTTTCTTTAATAGAAAGAAATAAACCTTCGCCTTCATTATATTTCGCTACTTTATGGGATACTTCTGAGGTACACGCCCCGCGTCTGGCGTTGTGCCTCAGTTACTGAAAAGTAACTCGGCTGTGTGACGCAGTTTCGTGTCTACTGGATCTTACTGGGACAAGTTCGTGACGCATTCTGTCACCCCCAAAATGATTGTGATCAATTTGGTAACTTTTTGGGATACTTTCCAGGCATGCTCGCTGCGCCTGGGGTTGTGAATCATTTAGCAAAAAAGAAAGCATGCCTGCCGTGGTGACAGTCAGTTTGGCGTGTGCTGAATTTTAGCGGGACAAGTTCGTGACGTTTTTATGGCCCTGCAACTTCATATACCTTATTTCGGTACTCACGCTTATCGAGAACGCGACAAGCGATTGCCAAAAGTGATAACATGGAAGTGTGTTGCTTGCGCCGGCAGGACGAGCAAAAGATAACGCCGAGGAGCTCAAAAACCAAGAACTGGAAAATTCTGTCTTCGGAGGGACTGAAAACAGGCTTTGCCCCGACGAATTTGTCTTGAGTGCGACTAGAAGGCATTCTGCGAGCGTGTAGGGTGGTCTGGCTGAGAACCTGTGTTGTGGCCACTTCTGTGTACCTGGCGTACTATCGCGTCGGCTGAGGCCAAGTGTTTTTGGAAACACACAGTCACCCGTGTATTCGTGCTCTTAAAGTTCAGGAAATAATGCCCAGGAAAGGAGGGATGCGTGAAAATCAGACGTTTTCTTCATATTTTATGGCATTATTTTGGGAGGAGTCTATTTGCTACCAAATGTGTGTAAAAGTGAATTTTTTCTAATGCCGCCTATTCACCACTTACGCACGTTTCTCCTCGACATGCAGTATTTGTTTTAGGTCTATATACTAAAATGATACATGCTCGCAATTTACTTTTTTTCAGTTGATGGAGTCCGGTGGAGCTTCGTACGGCAACTACTGCTGCTCACCTGATGCCAGAACTTTGAATGAATGCACAAAAACCCGGGAACGAGCATTATTATAGAACAAAATTAACATTTCATTATTTCACAAGAGGCCTTGCGTTTACCTTATGAAATTGCGCGTGGAACAGATTCGGTAGCGGCTGGTAAAAATCGTTAGAAATCATTTTTATTGAATAATAAAACAATTTGTAGAGCAGGTGTAAGGCGGGTGCCCAGCCCCCGGCCTTGTGCACAGCATTCCTTTATTCTCAATACGACACGCTAACACACTTTCCCTCGTTGCCGCACCCTCACACCCTATCTACTTTAGAAGAACCCCACCTATATATACTGTGGCGAGGAAAGCATATGGTCGCCTTGAAGAAGACAAGTCCACTTTTCGAAACGTTGGCTCCTGCTTTCACCTTGTTCTCGTTTTGCTCATCGTCTTGAATTTCTATCTCCCGCCTTCCCCGTGTTTTCCAGAAACACCGCTTGTTATACATCCTAAGCATATGCCCAGTGTGGCCCCCGCACCATCTCGGGTTGCGCCACTGCTCAACTCAGAATTTCAGGATCATATCTGCAAACGGTGATGCTTAGCATGGATGAACTTATGGCGCTCCAGTTGAATGGATATTACTGGATATGCGTATAATAATAGGCAACAAGGCTTGTTATTGCAAGTTTACCCATATTTCAAGACTAACAAGAAACAGTTCACTGCGGCCTGCATCTAAGCTTACTAAAAGGCATGAACTTATTTTCATTTATGAGGTACGCACTTTTGACAGACTTGACTATTGCTGCAGTTTGAAATCTAGCATTTTACATTCTTGAAGGCATGTAAAGGGTGCAGTTAGGCCGCAGTTTTTAGTTTATCAGACCAACTCCTTGTTTCGTGTATGACAGACGACTGGTAACACAGAATTAAGGTAAAGCTTTATCTGACACTTTATTTCTCCACTAAAAATATTAAAGCGATAAACATATATAAACATGCAGTAGCAAAATGCACAGATTACGAATGTAACGCCCAGATGAAGGGTGATTTAACTGTTCATATGACAACTCTGAAGCGCCGACTCATATTAGCAAATGCACAGGCATGTCCGAAACTGTAAGCTATGCAAAACGCCCCTGCAACTGTAATTCCACACAGTAGCAGTTATATTCGATTACGATGCATAACTCGCTGCTTGGCAATTAACCGAGTTCATGCGCATAAGCACGCTTTCACACTCGCACAGTGCTCAAAAACTGCAACACCAGACATAAAATCAGACATGTAATTACACCATTTTAATACTTGAGCAAAAACAGCTCAGTCTTATTCAGCCTAAAATATTAATTCCTCATGCATTTTAAGTAAGTTTAAGACAACGCGCCCATTGACCTCTTGCAGCATGCAGCTGAGTACCTGCGGCAAAGTCTCTAACTAGCACTGGCACTGCACGTAACTTATTTGGTCGGAGATTACCTATGGGCGAAAGACACCGTCAAGTGCGTTGCTTATTATAACGAAAGCATGCCGGCAGCAAAATGACGCCTTCTGTTATGTGGCTCCTTATTTCAACAGCGTTCCGTACACAGTAGACTGCGAAACTGAATACATTCAAACACACAAAACGCACGCTAAGCACGCTTCGCATAGGCTCGGAATAATGGACTGCTAAGCAAACAATTTCCTACATCCCCTCGCCTCAGGTCTTCTTGAACGTGGAATACGTCTGGCAGCGTTTGCTGTTTTCAAAGCTCTTACGCATAGCGGCAAGTGATGAAATCACATGCACTTATAGCGACTACTGCCTTTTTTTCTATTGACATCGCGAGACACGCCGCGCTTGCCTGACCCATTGTCAATTGCATTGGGTAACCGTCGCGACGACTTCCTGGCATGTCATATACGCAGAATATGCACGTAAGTTAGAATTTACTTACCGTGGAGGATTTTTGGTATATCTAATGAATGACGAACGACTGACTTTTTTTCGCGGCGACGCGAGATGGCTGACACATGGTCTCCCTTGGATGGCCTTCGCTCCTGCTCGCTGGGTGGATCACCTTTCTCTGGTGCTGTGCTGCACCGCGATGTTTTGCGCGCGCGCGTTGGGGCAACTCCGAGTGAAAAATTATGCAGATCCCACGCCCTGTGGGAATCTATGCAAGCGAAGCTTTCCGCGCTGGATGCTTTGATTGACGATAATTAGCGGTGATGCTGACGGCTAAAGCTTAATTTTTTTAACGTTTAGGCTAACGCGACAGTCGTGAGTTGATGTTAAACGATACCTTGCGTGCGCCCCTGCTTATTGTCTTTGTAGTATCCAGAAGACACAGGGAGATGTGCTTGCTTGAGGCGTTGCAGTGCGCCACATATTATAACCTCCGAGAGGGTTGAGCGTTGTCATTTCCTCACGTGGCACATCGCATTATGGCAGAAGTATTAAACTTGAATTGGATTATGAGGCTGTACGTGTCTAAACCACACTCGGATTATGAGGCAAGCCGTAGTGGCGGACTACGGGTTAATTTTGACACCGTGATGTTCTTTAACATGTCCCAAGATCAAAGTGCACGTGCCTTTTCTATTTCGCCCCCGTCGAAAGGCGGCTGCCGCGATTGGGATCAAATTCACGACCTCTAGCTATGCCACAACCGTAAAGCTAACGCCATGGGCACAGAAATGTTGATTTGGCGGTCGGTCGCTTCCGAAGTGCCTCCTGGACCTTGCGATTCGCTTTATCAAGTTATTTATTTCATTACATTCTATGGCCGAAGGCGTTATAGAACCTAGAGGGAAGAAATACATAATTGTTGTAATTGTTGGCGGCTAATATACACAATAATTATGGTCGACAGCGGATTTAAATGACGAAGCACTTGGAATGGCGACGACGGCGGTGCGCAGGTGATTCCATTCTCTCGATGTCTTTGGTAAGAATGAATCGGAAAATAAGATAGTATACCAAAAAAAGGATTTCAACTTTATGACGGTAATTAGTACGACAAGACAAATAAGATAGCTCATTAGGAAGTTCATTTTCAGTTGTAGATGATGAAGAATCTGATGAAATAAGGATAAACGCAATACTTTTCTGCGCATAAAAAGGTTAGGAAGCTTTAAATTGTGTTTTATAGACGATAAACGTCAAAAGCGGGAATAATTTAACTGAATAAAACGCGCACTATGGTTTCGTACTGGCTCTAATTGATTAGAAAGAAATTCTTTACTGAGATCCCACAAAGCGCATGCATATTCAAGCTTAGACCTTAGAAGTGTTTTGTATAATGTTAATTTATGAAAGGTGGTACCCTTGAAATGTTGCGGCGTAAGAACCCTAACAAACTATTAGCATTGTTAACGACGTAGTTAACATGGATTTGCCATGAAAGGTTAGCAGTTAGGTGAACACCAAAATACGTGGTGGCATCGTCTAGTACAGAGCTATCAATGTGATAAACAGGAGGGTTATGAGTAGAATCTTTCCGGGAGATTCTTATTACGTTACACTTTTTAACGTTCAAATGCATTTGCCATGCGTTGCACAAGTTATAGCGTCGAGGTCCGACTGAAGTGCTGCGAGATCAGTGTCAGATGATGTTATGCGATAAATTACGCAGCCATCAGCGTGTACCCTGATGCATATTTGTACTACATTAGCAAGGTCGTTAATGTAGATGTTAATGCGGCTCTGCTGCTGCACGCCTGCGTGAGTTGCCTCCTTGACATATTTGCATGGTTTTATTTGTCAGAAATAGCAGCAACGTAGTGTACCGTACCTTGAACTTAAAACTTATCCTGTTTCCCCGCAACCATTGTCGCATAGTAGTGGGGTTTCCTTGCCTTCTGACGTCGCCTCCCCCTCTCTCTAATACGGTAACTACCTCTTCTTCTCCCTCTCCTTCTCCTTTTCTTCTCTCCACAGGTCTATCTGCGTCCCTTCTGGTCTCACACATAAGTAGAAAGGGAAGCGCTGCAGTTTCTACAACGATTCTGACGGGAGACGCGGATAATTACAGTGTCAAGCGGCTAAAGTGGCGACGGCCAGGGAGCTCCAGTGGGCATTGTGTACATACGGCGCGGTGGGGTGAAAATGAGTTTCTCCTGTCACCTTGCCTCCCTTACTCGCGCCTATTATCTATATACACGCTCTGAACCAACCCCCGACCTGGTCCGCCCGACAGCAGCATCCACAGTAGCCCAGAGTAAAACCCCTCCAGCCACGCCTCAACGCCACTTTTGCTAAGTAGCGCCAACCTATGTTGTGCGCCGCTGTTCCCTGATTCGTCGCTCATACCAGTTCCGCTTCCACATTTTTGGCTTCCAGGGTTTCCGTTTCCTGTCTTTCCACTTCCGGAATTTCCGGTTCCTGAATTTTCGCTTGTTGTACGCTCGGATTTCTGTGTAAAGTAAAGTGTAAAGTATAATAATAATAATAGTAATAATATATTTCCGCCCTTGTGTAGCTTAAGACTTATGTCGATACCCTTTGGAAATTTCCAAGGACGAAACCTTACGTGGTACCATCTTCAAGAGCACGTCATGGACTTACAAACATGGCAAATCACTTGCCACGTGGCGTTCACGAAGCGTTTCCGTTTGTCATAAATTTATGTGCTCCAGCCTCTACGTTGACGCCGCGCTGCGTCTAGCAGCTCCCGAGGTCAGCGCCCGTGGGACGCAGAATGCGACCACATGCTCGCGGCTCGGTCTTTCGCATGGGTAAAAAAAGGCACTGTTTCTCCCGAAAGGCAAAGAATGGATTGCTATAGCAAATTAGAAAGCAGCCATACGAAGTAAGGGTATTACCTTAATCGGCCCTATCAACTTGTAAACACTCGCCTGCTCACTAACACGCATGCTGTCAGCGCGCGCAGCACACATGAAGACATCACACTCGATGACCGCCGACACTCGTTGTCAAAACTATGGCGTGAACAAGCGCGCCGGCAGCAGCGAGCGAAGTTACTTTCGTGCTATCTGTTGCTTCAGCGCAAACCGGGTGCCGAGAACATACAGCACGCGCAAAGCTACGAGCCGTCGAAGCACCTAGCCTCGAACACCAGAGCAGATCGCTCCTAAGATGCGGCCGCGCAACCGCTACGTACGCAGTAGCAGCCGGAATAGAAGCCGGCCCCGCTATCTCGCAATGTTGCATGCCTCGCGCGCGACAGAAGACGGTGCGCTTCCTTCTACCTTTTTTTTTTTTTCGCTTTCGCGTGGGCGAGAACGCTTTCACTTGTAGGGCACGCGGCGACGGGGTTGTCGCCATTGGATTATGTACAGAACGTCACCGCGATGACGACAGCATAAATGCGCCTGGAGTGTCCACATAATCGCAATAAAGAAAATCATTCGCGAAAAATTCTTGTCCTTCTGCCCGGATGCGAAAAAAAGCGTCTGCTTCTATCATGTACGGTTGCAGTAAGCCCCTTCATGCACGCGCATTATGAAATGCACTAACCTTATAGATATGCAGGTCCACTTCAAGGCAAGGGCACTGCGGCAGACAGTACAGGATGTTGTTGACTCGTGCAGCCCAACCAAATTCCATGTCCCCACTGAAAAAATCATGTGGCGAAAAACTGCAGCGCTACGCCCACTTGCAGGATCACAGGCACTGCTACACTACGTCGCGTACGGAGTTGACGCTCCTGTCGCAGAAGGTCGGCGATGAAAGTGGTGCCATTACGATTGAAGTGAAACGACCTTAGAAGTTCTTCCTTGTCGAACACGTTGACCGGATTCGTAGGGTTTCTAATGACGCGCTTACATTGCAGGCTCAATTAGAGCAGGCGAAACGAAGCGCTCGAGAAGAAGCGGGAGCCATTTTGACAGAATTCTAGTGGGCGCGCTCGCACAAAGGCTGAAGGGCGAAAATGCCTCGGGAATGGTTTCGTTTTTTTTTTTCTCATGCGAAAAGCAAGCCGCCAGCGCAGTGTCACTTTCTGCTGGCCTCGGGAGCGGCTTGACCGTCCATGGAGTCAATTTAAGGGGCTGTAACACATTTGGGGATTAGAATACAACTTAAAGGGAAGCTGAAGAGTCTGTCGAATTCAATAAGACGCTCATATACGGATGCGGGAACCTTATAAACCATGTAGGTAAAATTTGGGGTTTTTTTTTTTCAATTAGGAGCGACGTAATCGTCGGTTGAAATTGCGCTGTAGCTCCGCCCCCCTTTGAGTGAGCGAGCGGAGCGGAGACCGGAAACCGCGGTGTTGTGACGTCAACTCTGCTTCCTTCCTTCGCAGCGTCCGCGACCGTGCCTGACCGCGCTTGTTTCTGCGTGCGTGCCATCGTAATCTGCTTCGATCGACCCTGCATTCCTTTGTTGGTGCGTCTGCGTGTGTGTAGAGTGGTAGTCAACGTGCGTGGTAGTCAACGTGAGTGGTAGTCAACGTGAGTGGTAGTCAACAGATGAAGGTCACTACACGTACTGCATGAACCGGGAAGCTTTTCACGCGTTTAAACCGTCTTTGTAGATTGCCGACAGCTTTGGACAGCGCACAAATGCCGACGATCGCATCCCCGCTTACGTTCCACGAGGAGGCATGCAGGAACACAACACTACAGTTGTTTGACCGGAAACGAGCTCACTAGATCGGCGAAAGATCGGCGAGATCACTAGATCGCTTTGCAAAAAACATACTCACCAAAGAGCATTTCCAACACGAGGAGATCCCAAGACTTTGCTTTCGTTCGCGTCGAAAGCACTGCTCGCACCAGCATCGTTTGCTTCTTCGAGAGGCCGGCTCTTCGCAATCGGCTCGTACATGTAGGGAGTAACGGCGAACTCCTCAGAAAAACGCAGTCTCTCTAAATTTTCCATTACCGTCTCAGAAAAACAGCACAAAACTACCTGGCACCACGCTTCATGTGTAGCGGCAGCGGTCGGCAGCGGCAGAGTTGACGTCACGAGGCGCACCGACCAATCACAGGCGGAAACGAGACGCGCGAGCAGGGCGTGTCCGCTGCTGCACTTTTCGTCGAAATAAAATATATTTGCGCTTTCTTTCGCTCAATTTCGATACGATATTCGAATTCGGAAGGTTGAAAACCATTATGTGCAGATGTTCACTCATTTTTTCTGGAAAACCTTTCAGCTTCCCTTTAAGGACTAGACACTGGAGTACTGGGTCAGTTTATCACAAACTAAAATGCTACGTGTAAACCATCCCTGGACTCGAAAGTGAGTCGATGATGTAAACACTTTTAAAAGCGAATCTTTCGCCTCGCCACGTTTCGTGACCACTGGAGCTGTGGCCTGCCTGCTCCCTGGCCAAAAAGTTCAACCATCCACATTAAAGCACGCGCTTCGCGTGCGCCGCTGGATTGGTTTCCTCGCACTACCATCAGATGGCGCTCGCCTCTACGCATCGCCATGGTGGCGCGATTTGGTGGCGAATGGACATGCTTTTCGGGGATCTGTGGCGGCGACGAAATCATAAGTTTTTGTGCATGCTTCGAGCTTGCTTCTGTTTTTTATTTGCTGATTTTTTGCCTTTAAATAATAATTGGGTGGTTTTCTTTTCCTTTCACTTTTTTGTCTCTCCTCTTTCGGGTGCGCGGGTATGCTTCGTGTACATTTAGTTTTGCAGGATGGTTAGAGCGTCCTTTCGTGCCACGTGCTCCAACGCGTGCAGCCGGGTGGGACGATGAATGTTTGTAGTCTTTAAATGGTAGCTTGGAAGTGGCAAGACAAATAGCTATTAGTGGTTTTACTTTGCGTGTTTTGGTAGAAAAGTGAGAGCGTGGCCGCATGGCTGAGCGCGTACGAGAGCGTGTCGTACCTACGGTCTCCGCGGCATTGATTGCTTTTGAAACTGTGGTGAGAGTTTTTTGCGACATCTTGAGGATTTCGATCCTGTGCGTATCGGTTTTTACTCAAAGACCCGCGCTCTGCATTGATATAGTATCATGGTATTTGCATCAGTAGTAGCATTATTATAGTATCGTAGTATTTGCAAAACGTCGTGAAATACATGGCGAGAGAGATGGGAAAGCAAGCAATGCGCGGGGGGTCCCGCAATGCAGATGAAGAGACGGATGAGAGTGGACAGGGCATCGAATCAACCGGCACACAATGTGATGTCGATAAGAGGCTGCAGAAAATGGAGGCTTTCCAAGAGCTTCTCAAACAGGTGCAAGAGCTCAAAAATGAGCCAAAGAGGGAGCGTGATACACGGGAGGTAGGTGAAAAGAGACTTGAAGCAGCCGACGAAAAGCTGAACAGGGCTGCCATTGTGAACGAGAATGTGCGTGACAATAGAACGCAGACCCCCGACGTGACCGGCGAGGGAGTGTCAGCGAAGTACGTGGAATGCATGCAGCGTGATGAAGGGTTAGCTGGAAAGAGCGGCACCTACCTTGAGGCCACCACGCTGAAAAAGCAGGAGCCCTGGGGACGATGCCCCTTGTCGACTCGGAATCACGCGGAAAAGGACAAAGGGAACCAGGGCGAGGAAGGAGAGAGTGAAAAGTGATTATCGCCGGCAACTAAAACCTGGCTGGGTACTCAAAAGCAATTGTGGAGAGGATGAAAGGCGACAGAAGAGTGGCGGTAGGGAGATTTCGAGGGCGGACACTGATTTCTGTCATGGAGCGAGCGAAAGGAAAGCTCGCAGAAAATGCTCAACTGCGCAACCTTGTTTTAGTAGCAGGTGGGCTAAATGACGTCCTAAACAGGAAAGGCACTGGACTAGCCCAGCGCTTGGTGAAGGGGGTGGACGACTTGCGCGAGCTATCCCCTCAGGTGCAGATCGTGGTGTGCACGGTGCCGGAGGTGCCTGTACATGACAGTGACGTACAAAGAGCCTTAGTGGCTGCTAATGAGGCAATATGGAAAATGAGCCGAGAGAAAGGCTTCTAGGTTGTCGAAGTAAACAGGGAAGTGAGAAGTTGTGGTGGTTTTAAACAAGATGGAATCCACTTCAATTACAGGCTGGCACGAGAAGTGGGCTGGCGGCTTGTTGGTCGCGCTGTCGCTTATTTAGGGGGCCCGCGGGCGCTCAGGAGGTCAGAGTAGATAGTAATGAAGGACTCCTAGTGGAACCCCAGAAGAGCATCGCCGTCCGCCGTCGATAGCAGAAAAAGGAGGAAAGGAAGAAAATGAGCTCGCCATGAAATAGGCTACATAAACATGCAGGGCAGCAGAAGAAAGGAAAAGTGGGCAGAGATTGAAGAGCAGTTACGTAGAGAACACGTAGGGGTGTATGCAGTTACAGAAACGCACCTTAGATATTCAGAAGAGCCGCCAGTTATCAAGAATTATGTTTGGGAAGGGTGCAACAGAACTAAGTCGGAAAGAAAGGGAGGGGGAGTGGGAATGCTCATCCATCAGGGAGCGAAATGCAAAAGAGTAAACTCAAAATATCAAGAGCATCTTTCGTTATCTGTTACAATGAGTGAGAAAAAAACTTGGCTAGACGTTACGTATTTGTGGACCAGAAATAATTGCGCGGAGAATAAAAAAGAGTTAATGGAAAGCATAAGCGCTGTTATTAAAGGTTTCGGGAATGGTGCTGAAATTGTCCTATTAGGTGACATGAATGCACACATGTAGGATTTAGATGGCTATACCGACAACAACGAGAAGTCAATGCTAGACCTTTGTGAGCAACATAACCTCGTTATCGTGAACACAGGGCCTAATTGTGAAGGGAAGTTCATGTGGGAAGTGGGAAACCGGCAATCGACCACTGATTACTGTCTGATGACAGAAGAAATTCATGATAAGTTGAGAGAAATGGTCATTGATGAAGAAGGGCATAGCAACATGGGAAGTAACCATAAACGCATCATTTTGAAAATGGGATATGTAGTTGGGAAAGAGAGCAAGGAGCGCGAAATGGCCAGTCCACATTTGAACGCTGAACAAATAGCAAATATAGTCACTAGAGCCGCGGAAGAACTTGGCAAATGGCCAAGAGTGGGAATATGGTGAACTTCTCAGTGTAATAACGACAAAAATACGGAAAGAGAAACAACATGTTCGTTGGAAAGGAAGAAACCGAAAATCTGATGGAACAGGGAGATACGAGAAGCGATCGCCGAACGACAGAAAGCATCTCAAGAGCACAAGCAGGCAAAGAAGGCGCAGTTGCCGCAGGATGAAGTAACCAGTAAATGGGAAATATACCGGGAGAGAAAGTCTGTGGTACAAGTACTGTTGCATGCAAAATTACTAGGTGAAAGTGAACGTTCGTTGTCAGAAATACGTGAGAAAAAGAATGCCGCACGTAGAATATTTCGGAACCTCATAAAACTATTAGACAAAAAGTAAACAACAATTCAGCAACATAACCTAGAAGAAGATGAAAACAGACTGGAAGGAGAAGCGGCAATAAATTACATCCGAAAAATAACAGCCGAATTTTCCAAGCCAATGACGACCTTTTATTTGAAGAAAAAAAGAGCATCGAAGAGACCCAAGTGGAAAAGGAGCTGGTGCTGGCAAATGTTTACTGGAAGAAAGCGGAAGAAAAAATTCCTAAGCGCACCGCCAGCGGGCTAGACGAGGTTCCCGGTAGGCTGATTAATGAACTGGGACCAAAAAGTAAGGAAGCTCTGGTGAAAGCAGTGAAAACAACTTTAAAAGATAGACGAATACCAGACAGTTGGCGAAACAGTAGAATGAAGTTAATTTATAAAGGTAAGGGGGAGAAAGGTAGAATTCACTCGTATAGACCGTTGGCCAATAAATTGGTAATATACAGGGTAGCAATGCAGGCAATCAAATTAAAGCTTGAAGCATGGGAAGAGAATAATGGCATTTTGGGAGAACCTCAGAGTGGCTTCAGAATATGTAGGCGTTCAGATGATAACCTATTTCTTCTTATTCAGTGTATTGAAATATCAAAAGTAGAAAGCAGACGGTTATATGTGGCCTTTTTAGACCTTACAGGAGCCTATGACAACGTAGACCGCAACATTTTGTGGGATACTCTGGAAGGGGAAGGCTTAGGTGTCGATTGTCTACAGCTTTTGAGAGAGATTTACCTCGAAAACACCGTTTGCGTTGAATGAGAATGGATGAGGAGCGAGGAGAAAGTTCATATCAACAAGGCACTGAGGCAGGGGTGCCCTTTATACCCGCAGCTGTTTATGATGTACATGGTGAGAATGGAGAGGTCGCTAGAAGGAAGTAATGTCGGGTTCAATCTCTCATACAAACAGGCGAGTACAGTAATAGAGCAGCAGCAGCCAGATTTATTTTATGCGGACGACATTGTGTTGCTAGCTAAAAAACAAACTGATTTGCAACGTCTGGCTAATATCTGTGGGCAGGAAGGCAACAATTTAGGTTTGAAATTTAGTGTTAGAAAATCAGGTGTTATGGTATTCAATGAAAACAGTGAACAGACAGTGGAGATACAGGGCCAGGAAATACGCCGGGTAACAGAATATAAATATCTTGGTATATGGATAAACAAATGCAATAGATATATGAAAACACAGAAAAAAAAACAATAGCAGTGAAGGGGAAGAGAAATGCAGCCATAATGAAGCACACAGCGCTATGGGGATACAATAGGTACGAGATCCTCCGAGGTATGTGGAGAGGTGTAATGGTTCCAGGGCTTACTTTTCGAAATGCGGTTGTTTGCTTTAAATCAGGGGTACAATCAGGACTCGATGGGAACCAAAGGTAAGTGGGTCGCCTTGCATTGGGCGCTCACGGTTAGACTACAAATGAAGCTGTGCAGGGTGATATGGGCTGGACTAGTTTTAAGGTGAGAGAAGCTTGCAGTAAAATTGAGTATGAAGAACGGCTGAGGAATACGGAAGAAAGTAAATGGGCTGGGAGAGTGTTCAGGTATCTGTGAAGGAAAAACATTGATTCACAGTGGAGGAAAAGAACTAGGAAGCTTACCAGCAAGTATGGGGCCTGTACGGTGGGCAACACAGCAACAAAGAAGGTCAAGCGGAAAGTCAGAAATAAAGCCGAAATAATCTCATGGGTGGCGGCAGTGGAAAAGAAACCTGCCATGAGTAAGTGCTTAAGAGGACAAAACGAAATCAGGAAACAAACAATTTATGGTAACTCAAAGGGAAGCTTATTACTTTTCGAAGCGAGATCAGGATGCCTTAGAACACAAACCTATGAAGCGAGATATAAGATGAAGAAGCATGTGCTTGCTGCGGTAAAGCTAGGGAGACAATGGAGCATGTTTTATTAGAACGTGAAGACGTCTACCCAGCGGTTGATTTGGGCGCTAGTAGCCTTCTTGAAGCACTTGGGTTCAGTGAGAGCCGCGAAAAGAGTCAACATGTCCGTAATAGGCATTAGTAAGAGGCGATGAGAAGACTGGTGGAAGAAAAGTAGGGAAACGACAAAAATGAAGACGTACAAAAGCACAGTTCGAAATAGCGTATCATAAAATTTGGGTGGGGTAGTTCGTAGTGTTTTCTTTCTCTTTTTTATTGTTTAACCTAGGTAGGACATTAGCCACTATAATAGGAAGAGCTTGGTGGCGCAACCCACCGCACCGTTCCAAAGGGGACACTCATAACATCCATCCTTCCATCCATCCCCGAGGCATCTTCAAGCAGACGTCGGTGGGACGCCTCGCTATAAGCTCTCACAAGAGGACTACAAATGAAGCTGTGCAGGGTGGTATGGGCTGGACATGTTTGAAGTGAGGCAAGCTATGATTAACATTGTATATGAAGAACAACTGAGGAATATAGAGGGAAGTAAATTAGCTTGGAGAGTTTTCAGGTATTTCTACAGGAAAAACATTGAATCACAGTGGAGCAAAAGAAGCGGCAACGGAAAAGAAACCTCCAAGAGTAACTATTTAAGAGGAAAAACCGAAATCAGCTAAGAAAAAATTTATGATAACTGAAAGGGAAGCTCATTAGCTTTACAAGCGATGTCAGTATGCCTTAGAACACGCATTTATTAAGCGAGACATAAAATGAAGGAGAAGCATGTGTTTTCTGCGGGAAGAAGGCTAGGGAAATGATGGAGCATGTTTTATTGGAATGTGAACATATCTGCGCAGTGGTCGATTTAGTAATAACTGGCTTCTTTGAAGCCCTTGGGTTCAGCGAGAGAATGGGGAAAGTAAACATGTCCGCAATAAAGATTAGTAAGAGGCGATTAGAAGATTGGTGGAGTGGAAGAAAAGTTAACAAACAAAAAATAACGGAGGCGCACAAAAATGTTCACAATAGGGGTTCAGAAACTTTTGTTGTGGGAATTCAAAATAATGGAAAGTTAGGGGTGCTGGTACACTCACATGATCTTGAGTTCTAGCACCAAGGGACACAAACAGAGATTAGAAGCAGACAGAACGAGAGCTAACTCTCAGCTAACTTTTTAATGAAACTATTGACATATATATCATCATCATCATCATCAGCCTGGCTACGCCCACTGCAGGGCAAAGGCTTCTACGATACTTCTCAAACTACTACGGTCATGTGCTAATTAGGGCCATGTTGTCCGTGCACACTTTTCAATCTCATAAGCCCACCTAACTTTCTGCCGCCCCCTGCTACGCTTCCTTATGTTGGAATACAGTCCGTAACCCTTAATGACTATCGGTTATCTTCCCTTCTCATAACACGTCCGGATTATTCCCATTTCTTTTTCTTGATTTCAACTAAGATGTCAATAACTCGCGTTTGTTCCCTCACCCAGTGCGCTCTTCTCGGATCCCTTAACGTTACACCCATCATTCTTCTTTCCATAGCTCGTTGCGTCGTCCTCGATTTAAGCAGAACCCTTTCGTAAGCCTCCAGGTTTCTACCACCTAGGTGAGTACTGGTAAGACACAGCTGGTCGAACACTTTTCTTTCGAGGGATAATGGCGACCTACTATTCATGGTCTGATAACGCCTGTCAAACGCACCCCAGCCTATTCTTATTCATCTCATTAATTCAGTCTTATGATCCGGATCCGCGGTCACTACCTGCCCTAAGTAGATATATTACCTTACCAATTCCAGTGCCTCGCTACCTATCGTAAACTGCTGTTCTCTTCCGAGACTATTAAACATTACTTTAGTTTTCTGCAGTTTAATTTTTAGACCCACCCTTCTGCTTTGCCCCTCTTGGTCAGTGAGCATGCATTGCAATTCGTCCCCTGAGTTACTATGCAAGGAAACGTCATCAGTGAATCGCAAGTTACTAAGGTATTGTCCATTAACTGATATCCCCTATTCTTCCCAATCCAGGTCTCCGAATGCCTCCTGCAAACACGCCGTGAATAGCATCGGACAGATCGTATCTCCCTTGCCATGACACCCTCCTTGATTGGGATTTTGCTGGTTTCTTTATGGAGGACTACGGGGGCTGTGAAGCCGCTATAGATATCTTTCAGTATTTTTACGTACGGCTCGTCTACACCCTGATTCCGTAATGCGTAAATGACGGCTGAGGATTCCACTGAATCAAATGCTTTCTCGTAATCAATGAAAGCTACATGTAAGGGTTGGTTATATTCCGCACATTTCTGTATCACCTGATTGATAGTCTGAATATGGTCTTTTGTTTAGTAGCCTTTACGAAATACTGGCTGGTACATTGGTCTACAGAAGTCTAAGGTATTCCTGGTTCTATTTGCAATTATCTTAGTAAATACTTTGTAGGTAATGGACAGTAAGCTAAACGGTCTCTAATTTTCCAAGTCTTTCGCGTCCCCTTTCTTATGGATTAAGATTATGTTGGCGTTCTTCCAAGATTCCTGTACGCTCGAGGTCATGAGGCATTGCGTATACAGGGTGGTCAGTTTTTCTAGAACAATCTGCCCACCATCCTTCAACAAGTCTGCTGCTACCTGATCCTCCCCAGCTGCCTTCCCCATTGCAAATACCGCAGCATATGAGCATGACAATGTCTAAAGGCATCAGTTAAATATATCAAGAGGTGGAGAAGTCAAAAAGAAAACAACTAAAAGCGACTACTTGAGATTAACACACATGCTGTGAAATTATTAAAATTCGCATTCTAACAGAGATAATGATGCGTGGCTAACGCAACCCTCTCCTAATCCTTTAATGTGAAATGCCTCGATTATTTCCAGCGTGGTTTGGCATTTGTGTCTTGAAAGAATTTTTGTGTCTTCAAACAAAGGTTTACAGCTGCAATTGAAATAATGCGACGTCAGATGTGAAGCATTGGGGGTGTTAAATGATTGTTTGTGTTCTTTATTCTAATATTTATACACATGTGCCGCAAACGGAACTTATGTGCAGTGTTAAAGATGCCGTGATGCCCTACAATGATGAGTTCCGGTTTACTCAAGACTGTGGGATGCCTTTGGAATTTTTTTAGAGCTTTTGTTCTTTTACCTAGACAATAGCTTTGTAAAATGGGGTAGTTCGATGTATGTATAAAAATCAGGAGTTTTCATTGGTTCTAAAGTTGCGCCAGTTTTGAGTGATGTTTATCTGGTGTTTTGTTCTCTCGGTAACTGCACCAAGAAAGCTACGGATATTTTAAAAGTTTTTAGCGAATGTGGCGCGGGTCTTGGTTTCACGCTTGTGCTTATCCAGAACAACAAATTACAGTTTTTATATCTGTGCTTAACGTTTCAGGAGGAGCACGTCTATTGGCACCATTCGCCTAGGAGAAAGAAACCACTGCTTGAATTTTCTTCTTGTCATTCCAAACTTGTTAAATTGGGGTTAGCATACTCCGCTCTTATGTCTGCCATTGCTAAGTCATGTCCACACAGTGTACAACAAAGTTTTTCACAACAGATAGATATCGAGAAGGCTGGTTATCCTGTGCATTTGTTATCAATATATAACCTGCGAAAAGCTTTTTAAATGGGTAAAAAGGCCCGCTAAGAAACATGAAAAACAGAAAAAGGAAAGATGGTTTGCTGTGGTGCCCTATGTACATAGATTGTCCCATGGCTTACGGAAAGTAGGCATTAGATATGACGTCAATAATGTTTTCTCGGCCCCCCTCAAGTTGTCTATCATCTGCCCTATTATAAATAAGAAACTTGAACAAGGTTGCAAAAAAGAAAAAAAATTATTCCAGCGTTAGACTTGTGCCCGTTTCGTGCCTTTTAACACTGGTACGGTTTATCAGACTCCACTTAAGTGCGGGAAAACTTATATTGGACTGAGCGGCGAGTGTAATTATATTAGACTAAAAGAACACAAACAATCACTTAACAACCCTAATGCTTCACATTTAGCGCCGCATTGTTTCAATTGCAGTTGTAAAACTTTGTTTGAAGACAAAAATTCTTTCAAGACACAAGTGCTAAAGCGCACAGGAAATAATCGAGGCATTTCACATTAAAAGATTAGGAAAGATTTTCGTTAGCGCCACACATCATTATATCTGTTAGAATGTGAATTTAAATATCTTCACAGCACGTGTGTTAATCTCAAGCAGTGTCTGTTTGTTGTTTTCTTTTCTGGTTTTCCTACCTCTTGATATGTTTAACTGATGTCTTTAAACCTTCTGATGTTCAGATTCTGCGGTATTTTCAATCACACACACACACACACACACACACACACACACACACACACACACACATATATATATATATATATATATATATATATATATATATATATATATATATATATATATATATATATATATATATATATATATATATAGTTATGGTATGTGAATTCATCGCCCTTTTTTTTCTTTTTCTTTTTGAACGCAGGTACGACATTAGACAAAAAATAACAAGAGCTCGGTGGCGCAACCCACTGCCCCTTTCCAAAGGAAACGTTCATAACATCCGTCCATCCATCGATCCGCAGGCGGAAACAAATGATTTACTGGGAAAGTAAAGAATGGGCTCAGGCAAGGCAGACTCCTAGAAGACATTTTTGTTCTAACTCCGTGCATGTTAATTTCAGTGGCTCATAATGGCCGTGTATAGTTAACCTCTCTAGATATTGTCTCCGTACACAGGCCCATACCGAGGGCTGCGTGCCGTGATTCCAGTTACGTGTCAAACTGCCCCACTCAATGCCAGTGCTCCACTTACCACTGACGTGGTGCATGTCGCACGCCTGAAACCGTATTACTCTCCGAGGTACACCAATATTTGGACGCACCAGCATGGTGCTTCTGCCACTGGGGATAATGTTACATGCATATTGGGTGAACGAAAAGAAAGGCGGTTAACCGAGGGGCCCAATTTTTGGTAATCGTATGATAAGAAGCCAACAAAGGCATAAGGATAACACAGGCGAAATAATTTGTACTTACAATTGAAATAAGGAAATCACAAATTATTGGAATTGAAAGTGGATTAAAAACAACTTGCCGCGTGCAGGTCCTATACCATTAATTTATAATTTCTTTATTTCAATTAGTAAGTACAAGTAATTTCTCCTGTGCTGTACTTGGTGTAATTGTTTCTTGGCTTCGTATGATATGATTATTAAAAATCAGGCACCTCAGTTAACCCCCTTTCTTCTCGCCTTCAGGCAGCACGTACGGGTGTATTGACCATTTGCCTTAACCCAAAAAAGATCACGTACTCGTGACGCCTGCGGCAGAAAGAATGTTCCACATCCGCCACCAAGGTTTGTGAGTGGTGGCGCTGGCTAACACTCCCAGGGCTAGTTCTTGTAGCAACACATAAATACCCCCGAAAGTGGATGAGGAAACGGTGCCGCGGTAGCTCAATTGGTTAGAGCATCTCACGCATAATGCGAAGAAGCGGAATCGTTCCCCACCAGCGGCAAGTTGTTTTTTTGACTCACTTTCAATTCAATTGACTTGTAATTTCATTATTTCAATCAGTGATTACAAGTAATTTCTCCTGTGTTGTCCTTCGTGTCTATGTTTGCTGACTTCTTATTATATGACCCGCCGTGGTTACTCAGTGGCTATGGTGTTGGGCTGCTGAGCACGAGGTCGCGGGATCGAATCCCGGCCACGGCGGCCGCATTTCGATGGGAGCGAAAACACCCGTGTGCTCAGATTTAGGTGCATGTTAAAGAACCCCAGGTGGTCAAAATTTCCGGAGTCCTCCACTACGGCGTGCCTCATAAAAAAAAAGTGGTTTTGGCACGTAAAACCCCAAATATTATTCTTATTATTATTATTATATGCATATAGCGTGTTTCTTTTAGAGGATGCACTTGGCCGCCCCTCCCCGAAAAAGGCGAAATGCTCCTGGGTGTCGAGATGTCAGCTCAACTGGTCAGCGCTGCAGTTGTTTTTGTAAATATGGTTACGACACATCGTGTAAGAGCGTGCCGTTAAAATACCTCCTCGCTCCGCGAAGAAGACTGGACATGCCGCGTGATGTGCTGTCAGTCCTTTCTGGTAGCAGCAGTCGAGAAATATTGTCACTTACCGTTTCGTCTCTTTGCCGTGTACTAGTGAATCCCCATGACTAAATGTCTTTAGTATTCAACCTATCGTTTGCGTAGCATTATTAAGACAGCCTACAACAACGTATACAGGGAGTTGTATGTTGCTGCTTTCAAGACGTCCGTCGCACAAAATAGTATTAAGAAACTCCGCTCTACAAAAGGCTCGCTATAAATTGTGTGCGCCCGCGCTTGTGTTTGCGTGTGTGTATGCGTGCGTGCATTAGTGTAATCGCGTTTCGAATATTCATGGAGGTCACGGGATTGAATCCAGGCAATGACGGCCGCATTTCAATAGGGGCGAAATGCAAAAACACCCGTCTACATCGATTTAGGTGTACGTTAATGAAAGCAAGGTGGTCCAAATTTCCGGAGTTCCCCACTACGGTCTGGCCATAGATCGTGGTTTCGGCACCTAATTAAACCCCATAATGTTTTTTTCGGCTGTTCATGCACTCACACAAAGCTTCGCTGTGCATAGATTCCAACTCGTTAGATCTGCTCCATTTTTTCACAGTTTCAATTATGACAACGCTGGCGGCCCACTCACGCCGTCAGCGCCGTTGTGCACTTCCGATGATGGCTGATGCGCAGCTGGCGTGCCCACTGGTCATCATCATCATCATCAGCCTGGTTACGCCCACTGCAGGGCAAAGGCCTCTCCCATATTTCTCCAACGACCCCGCTTATGTACTAATTGTGGCCATGTCGTCCCTGCAAACTTCTTAATCTCATCCGCCCACCTAACTTTCTGCCGCCCTCAGCTACGCTTCCCTTCCCTTGGAATCCACTCCGTAACTCTTAATGACCATCGGTTATCTTCCCTCCTCATTACATGTCCTGCCCATGCCCCATTTCTTTTTCTTGATTTCAAATAAGATGCCATTAACCCGGGTTTGTTCCCTCACCCAATCTTCTCTTTTCGTATCACTTAACGTTACACCCATCATTCTTCTTTCCATAGCTCGTTGAGTCGTCCTCAATTTGAGTAGAACCCTTTTCGTAAGCATCCAGGTTTCTGCACCATAGGTGAGTACTGGTAATACAAAGCTATTATACACTTTTCTCTTGAGGGAAAATGGCAACCTGCTGTTCATAATCTGAGAATGCCTGCCAAACGCACCCCAGCCCATTCTTATTCTTCTGATTATTTCCGTCTCATGATCCGGATCCGCCGTCACTACCTGCCCTAAGTAGATGTGTTCCCTCACCACTTCCAGTTCCTCCCTACCTATTGTAAATTGCTGTTCTGTTCCGAGACTGTTAAACATTACTTTAGTTTTCTGCAGATTAATTTTAGACCCACTCTTCTGCTTTGCCTCTCCAGGTCAGTGAGCATGCATTGCAATTGGTCCCCTGAGTTACTAAGCAAGGCAATATCATCAGCGAATCGCAAGTTACTAAGGTATTCCCCGTTAACGTTTATCCCCAATTCTTCCCAATCCAGGTCTCTGAATACCTCCTGTAAACACGCTGTGAATAGAATTGGAGACATCGTATCTCCCTGCCTGACCTCTTTCTTTATTGGGATTTCGTTGCTTTGTTTATGGAGGACTATGGTGGCTGTGGAGCCGCTATAGATATCTTTCAGTATATTTCCATACGGCTCTTCTACACCCTGATTCCGTAATGCCTCCATGACTGCTGAGGGTTCGACAGAATCAAACGCTTTCTCGTAATCAATGAAAGATATATATATAAGGGTTGGTTATATTCCGCAGACTTCTCTACCACCTGATTACTAGTGTGAATATGATCTATTGTTGAGTAGCCTTCACGGAATCCTGCCTGGTCCTTTGCTTGACAGAAGTCTAAGGTATTCCTGATTCTATTTCCAATTACCTTAGTAAATACTTTGTAGGCAACGGACAGTTAGCTGATCGGTCTATAATTTTTCAAGTCTTTGGTGTCTCCTTTCTTATGGATTAGGATTATGTAAGCGTTCTTCCAAGATTCCGGAAGGCTCGAAGTCATGAGGCATTGCGTACACAGTGTGGCCAGTTTCTCTAGAACAATCTGCCCACCATTCTTCAACAATTCTGCTGTTACCTGATCCTCCCCAGCTGCCTTCCCCTTTGCATATCACCCAAGGCTTTCTTTACTTTTTCCGGCGTTGCCCGTGGGATTTCGAATTCCTCTAGACTATTTTCTCTTCCATTATCGGCGTGGGTACCACTGGTACTGTATAAATCTCTATAGAACTCCTCAGCCACTTGAACTATGTCATCCATAATAGTAATGGTATTGCCGGCTTTGTCTTTTAATGCCTACATCTGATTCTTGCCAATTCCTAGTTTCTTCTTCACTGCTTTTAGGCTTCCTCCGTTCCTGTGAGCATCTTAAGTTCTATCCATATTATACTTCCTTATGTCAGCTCTCTTACGCGTGTTGATTAACTTCGAAAGTTCTGCCAGTTCTATTCTAGCTGTAGGGTTAGAGGCTTTCATACATTGGCGTTTCTTGATCAGATCATTCGTCTCCTGCGATAATTTACTGGTATCCTGCCTAACGGAGTTACCACCGACTTCCATTGCACATTCCTTTATGATGCCCACAAGATTGTCGTTCACTGCTTCAACACTAAGGTCCCCTTCCTGAGCTAAAGCCGAATACCTGTTCTGTAGCTTGATCTACAACTCCTCTATTTTCCCTCTTACCGCTAATTATTGATCGGCTTCATATGCGCCATGTTCTTCCGTTCCCTCCTCAGGTCTAGGCTAATTCGAGTTCGTACCATCCTATGGCCGCTGCAGCGCACCTTGCTGAGCACGTCCACATATTGTATGATACCAGGGTTAGCGCAGAGTATGAAGTCTATTTCATTTCTAGTCTCGTCGTTCGGGCTCCTGCACATCCACTTTTGGCTATCCCGCTTGCGGAAGAAAGTATTCATTAGCCGCACATTATTCAGTTCCGCAAACACTACCAACAACTCTCCCCTGCTATTCCTAGTGCCTATGCCATATTCCCCCCCCCCCCTGTCTTGTCTCCAGCCTGCTTCTTGCCTGCCTTGGCATTAAAGTCACCCATTAGTATAGTGTATTTTGTTTTCACTCTACCCATCGCCGATTCCACGTCTTCATAGAAGCTTTCGACTTCCTGATCATCATGACTGGATGTAGGGGCGTAGACCTGTACAACCTTTATTTTTTACCTCTTATTAAGTTTCACAACAAGACCTGCCACCCTCTCGTTAATGCTATAGAATTTCTGTATGTTACCAGCTATATTCTTATTAATCAGGAATCCGACTCCTAGTTCTCGTCTCTCCGCTAAGCCCCGGTAGCATAGGACGTGCCCGCTTTTTTTAGCACTGTATATGCTTCTTTCGGCCTCCTAACTTCACTGAGCCCTATTATATCCCATGTACTGCACTCTAATTCCTCCAATAGCACTGCTAGACTCGCCTCACTAGATAACGTTCTAGCCTTAAACGTTGCCAGGTTCACATTCCAATGGCGGCCTGTTCGGAGCCAGGGATTCTTAGCACCCTCTGCTGCGTCGCAGGTCTGACCGCCGCCGTGGTCAGTTGCTTTGTAGCTGCTGGGGACTGAGGGGCCGGGGTTTGATTGTTGTGTTCATATAGGAGGTTGTGGCCAAGTACTGCACCAGGGTGGCCTATCCTGCTCTGGTGACGGAGTGCGTTACCGGTTCTGGTCACCGGGATCAGGCCAATCTCCGGGCCTGTTTATGCAATTTTAACAACACGCGGATTTTTTTTAATCCAGTGGAAAGTTGCCGGCACCGGGATTCGAACCATGGACCGCTTGCACGCGAGGCGGGTGTTCTACCTCTACGCCACCGCTGCACTCTCGCCACTGGTCCCACACAGTGCCCACTGGTCACTAGTCTCCAAACCACGTTAAGCCTTTGGGCAAGCTTTGGCTGCGGAAACGATGAAGAGGAGTGGATGCTACGTCAAAGCTACTACGCCTCTGTATTGCAGAACAGGCCTGCTTTCTGATGCGGACATGAGCGTTCTGCGTACGCGCACCATGTAGTGTTCCTGATGAGCGTCTGTGTGTACGCTCTGGCATGAGCAGTAAACGCCGGGCTATTTAAAAGTATACTACTGGCTGCTGACTAAAAGCTGATTCACAGCGGCAACTCGCAGAGGCAGCTCGACCAACTTGGTCCCAAATATCCTAGTATGCTCACGTCTAGAAGCGACCGGTAACAAAATATTCAAAAATAGCCGCTCTTGGTCAAAAAGCCACCGTTTCAGGTATGCGAGTCACTGCACCATTCTTGGTCGCGCTACGGCAGTCGTAGACCTACGAGAAACTCGGCGCAGAAGCAGGACGTGTGTGCACGAGAACGCTTGCTTTGCTCAGTTACGTGGGGCGAGCAGACGTGGCGACAGATTTAGGCTGAGCGACGAGCAAACATTGGTCGCCAGTCATCGGGATACTGCAGCGCCACTCGTGGCAATCATCACGCCGGCGTTGTGAGACACCTGGTAGCCCCCAGGTCACAAAGTAGATGTGCTGCTGCGTGCCAGCATATCGCACCCGCGTGTAGTTGGGACACCGTTCGAAAAGGTTGAGCGCCGAGCCAAACCTTGCAATCTGTGTCAGTGCTTCGCCCTTCAGGCAAAAATTACAATATTGTTCTTTTTTCACAGCGACATTTAGGAAATATTATAGAACTTGTTCTTCTGCATAGAGGTGGTGTTTGCTAAACATTTTGTTGTACATTTATCCTGGTTGAATAACGCGCTACTGCCACAAATTGTAAGCCTCGTGATGTTTCAGTCTTTCAATTACGGAGACACTCCAGGCTCATTTTTGTGATCACCGTCGCCGTCGTCATGATGCTCTGCATAAAGTCGAAGGGCTATAACACTGTCGCCGCGCGTCGCATGCTGTGTGTGCGAGTGAAAAATATCCGCTGAATCAGACGAACGCGGCTCAATCTGGCGCGCGTGAACTGGAAAGCGGATAGCAAACGCGCCGTCTTCGGCCGCGCGAAAAGCCATGGGGTCATAAGAGGGAGGGAGGGGGGCCCGGCTTAGTGCTCCGGCACCAACTGCGTATTTCGCGACCGGGCGCATGGGGAACCACCGATCGCGGCTCAGTTTCGCGCTCGATGGTGAGGATAGAGGGGATGTTACGAGAGAACACACTGGACACCGCCATCGAGTGCCTGCTTTTCACGGCCGCGCATGGTCGCTGCCGCCGTATCTTGAAAGGGATCTGCAGACGGCTCATACCTTTGTGCGCGCTGCGCTCTCGCCGCTCTTGCGTTGAAGCTACAGAGAACACGAAAATAACTTCGCTCCCCGCTGCTGCCGCGCTTGCTCACACCAGCGTTTTGAGAGGGCATGTCCGCGCTCATCGACTGTGACATGTGACATGAAACATGTGACATGAAACCTTGCATGGTAATTCAGTTAGTAAGCGAGCGTTTCCAAATTTACACGGCCGATAAAATATCGTTACTCGGTATAGGCGTATACTAACTGCATATCACAATATAAACTTTGCCTTCCGAACGAAATTGGGATTTGTTTTTAATACAATATTATTTTTTATGCGATTTGTATTTAATACTTTATTCTGCGATTTTGCCAATTCACTCATTGAAAGCATTGGTTGCTTTTATGCGTAGTTACGTGCGTTCTAGTATTAGGCAATTTTCCCTCTCTGCACTGGTGTTTATGCTTTTGTGCCTGTATTTTTTGTTGTGTTTTTATTTTAAATATTGGACCTTTGTGCTCGCACTTCCTTCATTCTTTAGTTCTTTTCTGTATGAAGCCACTTGTAGTACGCTATTTCACTTGAGCGTATGTTTTGTTTCGCTATTTTATTGTATTTCTTGTCATCCATGTCAATGGCTTCGGGCTTCAGACACAGTCATCTTTCCGACTGTAGGTTCCTGTCTGCGGTCACTGAGTTACTTATTGAAACTTATGAGGAACGATATTAAGTGTACGACAATGGTCTTATGTTTGTTCATCCGGTGCCAGATCTTAGGAATTCATGTTGCCGAAAGCACGCGTGTGAACGTCGCAGCTAGTACGCTGGAAAAGGCGTTTGCAATTTTTTTTTCTTTTCTGCCCTTGCTTACTTCTGCGTGCCTGCCTTCATGCCTTCAGTGCCGTGGGATTTAGGAGCGTAGGTAGGGCAACTTTACAACTGCATGGTTTCTGATTGGTCGAGAATGACTTGAAGTTTCCCGCAGACGCTGTTCGCTGTGAAGCCATTCTCCTTGTGGGCGTCACCAGCCTTCGAAAGGGCATCGCAGAAGCGGTCATGTGCCTCCGAACACAGCGCCGCGTCGATATCCGGCAGCGCCGTTCCTCGCAGCAGTGCCGCGAGCAGTTGCCGCAGGTGCTGAGGCAGCACGTATCGCTTGCCGGGCACCAGGTGCAGGCGATGAGGCAGTGTCGTGTAGGGCAGCCGGGCCACCGCAATGTGGCAGTAGTCACCCAGCGCTTGTGTACGGTTGGACAGTAGCGCCGCATACGTTGTATGGTACAGCTCGTCCATAGCGCTCTCGCTCACTTCACCCAAGTCCTAAACATGAAACAGAAACACAGTTTCTATCACAACTCTCACACAATTCCAGTTCTCATAAGATATATATTCATTAATACTTTTTGCTGAAACCATGAAATACTCACAGTTTATAAATACAAATCTGACAAGGTCAGAAGAACAAGCTAACCTTTTACTCACAAAAGATAAAACCTCCTTGGTTAAAATCAGAGCCCTATTTGTGAAATTATTTTGGAATCGATCGCTCCTCCATACGTATAGGTGTGCATTCCATTTCTGTGCTTTCGTCCTAACCTGAAGCAATCATTGTTCTCATGTGAAATCATACGACTGAGTTTTTATTACTAGTATTCGCTTGTAATAACAAATTTCTTTGTTTATAACCACTTCTACTTTGTCTATATACACTTCTATAACCACTTCTAGTACCCGTAAACTAATGTGTGTACCGCTATTCCGATGCACTTTGCAGCTTTATAACATGAATTCCGTTCTGCATGGCAGATTGCTCCCATTCAGTGTCATCCAAAATTAGTCGGTCTCGCGTTGGGGACGACCTGAGCAATGCTTCACTCTGTGCGGCAAGAAGCTCAAGTTGACGAGCTGCACGAAGACCGAAGAGACTTCTGTCTTCTGGACGTACACTAATGCAGTGTTTCTAGCGAAGCGTACTGAGCAGTGAAAGGAAAAACTGCTGCGAAACTGTAGTTTTGAATATTAAGACAGGTTCTTAAGCTAATTTGTTGACTAACTCTATCTATCGAAGATCTGAAGGAGACCAACTTTGAGCCAAGTAGCGCAGTTATTTGGTCGTATAGAAGCGGCACTATCAAACCCATTGACGTGGCAACTCTGCAAATTGCGATTGCGACGATGAGTAACCCGATAATGGATCATCGAATTAATTGCAAGCAAAGCCTTTAGCAGCATTGCCAGTTCAATATGTTGGTTGTTCGTCGTACAGGAGAGCGGCTCAGAAACCCCACAAGAACGATGTAATCGATACAGAAGGAAAACGCACACACATCGCTGTACATTCAACGCAACGAATATTTTCCCAGTGGAAACGATCCGTATAGAGGCTCTATTTTCGACACCAATGTTGGCTGAACGACCGCTGTTATCTGCCAAGTGAATGCTCTGATTTGCTCTCGAAAGGTGACGTCTTTTAACATACTTGTCGGGAAGCAGTTTGCGAAGCGTGCGTTTTCGTCAAGATTGCGAAGCGTGACATGGAGCTATAGACTTTTTCGAATATGACTTCATTCTGGTCCACGCAGGCTAGGTATATATGTTAGTGGTTAAAAAGTAGAATTAATGATTGCATGCAAACCCCGTGCACTGCATCTGCAATTTCGCGACTATGTCATAGCCTTCAAAGACAGGCCCATGTCTGCAATTGTTGATTGGCTAGAGGAATATGACAGGGGTATAGCACCACAGAAAGAGCAGTTTTTAAACAATAATTTGGCCCGTGCGTGACGTTGCGGTGGGCCACGAATGTAGAGATTTTCCGCCATAATTTGTCATGCAACTAGCCGCGCGAGATGTGGCAAAGAGCAAACATAACCAATGAGGGCCCAGAGACGTGTATATCGCCGCATTTTCCCCGTTGGCTGGGTCATGAAAATCTGTTATTGAAAGTTCGTGCTCATAACGTATGTGTCTCTCTCGAGTGGTGTTGGCATTTGTGCTTCGGAGCATCATTGTTTTTAAACGACACCTTTATTTGAAGTATTGTTGGTTTAACATCGCAAATTTTGTGGGACTTATTGCACTTTTCATTGCTGCATTTGTATTGCAGTCAAATTAAATAATCTTTAAAATAATGAGAGGTCGCTCAGGTACTCACGTACCCCAGTACTGATGTACGGGGCAGAAACCTGGATGCTTCGAGAAAAGGGTTCTACTTAAATTGAGGACGATGCAACGAGCTATGGAAAGAAGAATGATAGGTGTAACGTTAATGGATAAGAAAAGACCAGATTGGATGAGGGAACAAACGTGAGTTAGTGACATCTTAGTTTAAATCAAGAAAAACAAATGGGCATGGGCTGGACATGTAATGAGGACGGAAGATAACCTATGGTCATTAAGGGTTACGGACTGGATTCCAAGGGAAGGGAAACGCAGCAGGGGGCGGCCGAAAGTTAGGAGGGCGGATGAGATTAAGAAGTTTGCAGGGACGAATTGGCCACTATTAGTACATGACCGTGGTTGTTGGAGAAGTATGGGAGAGGCCTTTGCCCTGCAGTGGGCGTAACCAGGCTGATGATTAGGATGATAAGAGGTTATTACCTCAGTCGTTCTTTTATGTTTAATTAAATCTACGCAAGGAGGTACCATGAAGTTTCATTGAGCGGATCGAGTAAGCGGAGAAGTCAATGGAGAGATGGCAGCACCGGTTCTCGCGCAATGCAAGCGGATATCGGTGTTGCGACTATCACTGATATTCAACCGCTTCTGAGCCAGCCGGCTGAGAACAAATCACTTGCGTTTTACAATAGCGAATACGTTGCATACCGTGAGAGCTGATCACCGTAGCTTGGTCGCTTGTGCTGCGTTATGCTGTCTCAAGATAGAAAACAAATACGCTGGCGCCAATGCACGGTTACTCACTCCGTTTCTCGGAGACACGGATCCTGGCAAACAAAGCACACGATGTACGTAGTGGCCGATGTCAACGAGAGACGGAATAATTGTACGCTTTGAGACAGGTACTTTCTTTTTACTGAGAAGGAATACTGTTTTGACTTGTCAAGAGCGCTAGGTTTCTCGCCTCAATTTCAGCTTGCTAGGCAAATTGACAAGCTTGCGTCCCGTTACGAAATAAAATTAGCATTATCAGCACCATCTCATGCCGGTAGGACCTAAGTCATACCTTCTAGAAAATAGTGGAATCCCCAGAATAAAACCTGTGATCACCACAACAAAACAAAATAAATGTGATTGGTATCTTCCTATCGCGTAATGGCGGTTATTTCTAAGACCGCCAACACTTTTTTTGGACAAGCCTTCAACTACCATGTTCTATGTGCGCAAGTGAATGTTCTTTTTACCAATATCTACAAAACGCGGTATGTATCCAATTGTACACAAAATTTACAGCATTCCTCGAGAAAGATCAGTCGAAAAGTAAGCACAGATCGCGCTTGACTCAATGCAACAGAGTAAAGCTTTGCTTTGGACTAGTTCTTAACTCATACTACGTGCTATGTAAACGCAGAATTTAGAACAACCACAAAGGGATATGAACGGGACATACGCTAACTTCAATTAACGTCTAATGCAAGATGGCGTAAATATATTGACGCGTCTATTCTTCTATGCAGACGACAACGAGGATAGGGACATTAACGGATTTCGTCTAGTGGGTCAGTGGGATTCGGCGAGGACGAAGACGTGTCTCTGGCCTGTTTTGTATTTGAACAAGGTGTGCTGCGGCTCTTGAACGTCTCCCTGTCTACTGTCCGCGTTGTATTGCGACACTGGTGGAGGTGCGGGGTACTGACCGCGCCTGATGCTAGGGAGTCCTTCTGGGAGTCGTTCGTCTAGCCCGGACGCGTTATCACCAGTTTCAACACCCGTGTATCGCTTTAGTCGTCGACTGCTAGGCCTTGCACCGGAGTTCTCCCCTCTTCAACCACCTCTCTCTAGGAGCTCCACAGATCTCGCAATGGCCGAAACCAGCCCAACGCAAGCACCCCAAAGCAGCCGGTTTTGCGGTCTACAGCAAGTAACCGTTCTCCATCCTCTGGTTCCCGATCGCTATCGCGGAGCAGTCTTCGAAGACATTGAAGACTGGCTTGACAAATATGAACATGTCGCACAGATTAATCAATGGACTGAGCAGCAAAAGCTCTCCCACGTCTATTTCGCCCTTGACGACAGCGGCCGTACTTGGTACGAAAACCGTGAAGCTAGCATAACGACATGGAATGACTTTCGTCAGAAAATCACAGATACTTTTGCGAGTGCCGATCGACGCGACCATGCCCAGCAGATGATGGAGCTACGCGCACAACAACCTAATGATTCGGTAACAATGTTCGCCGAGGACATGGCCCGCCTCATTCGTAGAGCCGACCCGAAAATGACTGACGAAAGAAACTTGCGCTTTCCTCATGCGAGGTGTAAAAAAGCAGTTGTTCGCGGGACTTGTGCGGAATCTACAAGTCACCGTCACTGACTTTATCAAAGAGGCTACGGCTATTGAGCGGGCCCTTCATCAGAGATGGATGCAAACAGTACGATCGACTGTCCACCAGCACCACAATCAATGCCGCCGCACTGACTGGCGAGTATCAGCACCCCTTGCGAGAATTGATCAGAGAAGTCGTCAGAGAAGAAATTCAAAAGATTCTGACACCGACAGTGGATAGACCCGTAGCGTCAATCGCCGGAGTGGTGCGTGACTAAATCAGGCAGGTGTTACCGGCAGCCGATCTGCAAGATCACCAGCGTCCCATGACCTACGCAGCCGCTGTCCGATGTCCACCACTCGTTACAACCACACTGCCGTACCACCAGCCTCCGACAGTCGCTCCTTGGTCGCCGCCGCAAGAGGAGGCTTCGAGGCGCACACCCGTCACGCAGCTACAGTCATACCACCAGCCGCCGTTCACAGCGCCTTGTCCAACGCTGCAAAACGACGCTACGAGATGGCCGCAATTTCGGAGAACCGACGCATGGAGCACCGTCGATAGGCGCCCATTCTGTTTTCACTGCGGAGGCGTCGGCCACATTTCGCGTCATTGCTGGCATCGCGACACATCTTTTCGACCTTTTCGTCCGTGGTCCTATGGTCGACGTGCAACTGACGACTCCATGCTACGCCGCGACGAAACTGCTTTTCAGGGACCCCCAATAGCGCACCCGAATCACGAATCTGTGCCGCATGTTCAGTCCGATTTCGACCGTCGGTCGCGCTCTCCAACCCCTCCACGTCAGATGCCTTCCCCTACTGAACGTACTTTTGCTGACCTCCGAGGACGAAGGTCGCCCAGCCTACGCCGGGGAAACTGCAGCCGGCGACCTCTGGGGGTAAGGTTACAGGCCCACCGCAAGAAAATAAAAAAGCCCCCGACACTTTCGCCGCAGAACGACGTCAAGCCGATAAACCCCGACACCGAAGAAATTGTGAGCGCCGACATTGATATTTTGGTGGATGGAAAGCCGGTGATAGCGTTAGTCTACACTGGTGCCGACTTCTATATAATGAGTCAGGAACTCGTCCTCCGTCTGAAGAAAGTAAAGACGCCATGGACGGGACCCAACATAAGGACGGCAGGCGGGCAATTACTGATGCCTATTGGAAGATTTACTGCTAGAATTAGCATCCGGGATTCTTCTTTCGTGGCCACTTTCATTGTTCTTCCTGTGTGCTGTAAGGATTTGATTATTGGAATGGATTTCCTTCAAGAATACGGCGCTGTAATTAACATTCCGGATCGCATGGTGACGTTTTATAAGAGCCCTGGTTTAGTCCATTGCTTATCGCCACAACGCAACTCCTTTCGTCTAGCAGAAGACGACGTCGTCATCCCACCTCGATCATGCGCCCTTGTTACGGTAGGATGTGACACACCGCTTCATTTCGAGGGAGTTGCCGACCAAATAACCACGTTGTTGCTTACTCACGGTATCTCGGTCACGCGAGGAATCGTAATGTCACAGACGGGTGCACTAACTTGTTACTAAGTAATTTTAGCACAGAGCAACGGTACCTTCCAAAGGGCACGGCTGGGGCTTATTTTGATGGTGTTGCGGATGTTCGAGGCTGCTGTTCGCTACTCGAAGAAGCACCTACGCAAGGCCCAGCTTCTGCTCTCGACGTCAGCACTGCTTTGTCGCAGCACGAACGAGAGCGGCTTCTCACGCTATTGTCGGAGTTCAATGACTGCTTTGCGTCGACGTCCAGCGTCGGACGGACACCTCTAACGAAGCATCGGATAATTACAGAGGATACGGCAAGACCAATTCACCAAAATCCTTATCGTGTGGCTCCCAGAGAACGTGAAGCCATACAACAACAAGTGACAAAATGCTGGAAGACGACGTGATTCAACCATCAACGAGTCCCTGGGCATCTCTTGTAGTTCTAGTTAAGAAAAAAGACGGCAGCTTGCGTTTCTGCGTGGACTACCGGAAACTAAATCAAGTGACAAACAAAGACGTGTACCCGCTTCCCCGTATAGATGATTCACTCGACAGGCTTCGTCACGCGCGTTACTTCTCTTCAATGGACTTGAAAAGCGGATATTGGCAGATTGAGGTAGATCCGAGAGACCGTGAAAAAACTGCTTTTGTGACGCCAGACGGCCTATACGAATTTAAAGTCTTGCCTTTCGGCTTGTGCTCTGCCCCTGCTACATTCCAACGCCTCATGGATACTGGGCTTTCGGGTCTGAAGTGGAAAACCTGCTTAGTGTACCTGGACGACGTCATCGTGTTTTCCGCAACTTTTGAAGAACACCTCCAACGGCTTGAAGCGGTTCTGCAGTCCATCCGGTCCGCCGGCCTCACCTTGAAGCCGGAGAAGTGCCACTTTGGCTTCGGGGAACTACAGTTTCTCGGTCACGTCGTCAGTGACGCAGGTGTTCGCCCATATCCTGAGAAAATTGCGGCTGTACCACAGTTTCCAGTACCAACCGATGAAAAGGCTGTCAGGCGCTTTCTGGGCCTCTGTGCCTATTACTGCCGGTTTATTGCGGACTTTGCTCGCATTGTGTCTGACGAGAGACGACGTTGCTTTTGTATGGGGCTACGAAGAGCAAGGTGCATTCACTGACTTGCGGGAACGTCTCCAGGCACCTCCAGTGCTTGCTCACTTTGATGAGACCACTCCTACATTGCTCCACACTGATGCTAGCAATGTTGGCTTGGGAGCTGTTCTTGTGCAGTGGCAGGAGGGCACAGAAAGAGTACTTGCCTATGCAAGCAGAACACTCTCACGCACAGAGGCCAATTACTCCACAACTGTGGAGGAATGCCTCGCCGTAGTATGGGCTGTTATGAAATTTCGCCCATATTTGTATGGCCCCCACTTCACAGTTATCAGCGACCACCGTTCACTGTGTAGGTTGACAAATCTTAAAGATCCTTCAGGACGACTGGCGCGTTGGAGCCTACGGCTGCAAGAGTTTCACATGACTGTCAAATACAAGTCGGGGAAACGACACACGGATGCTGACTGCCTGTCTCGATCGCCGATAGAGTCGTCTGCTCCACCCGAAGAAGACTCGGCATTTCTTTATGTCCTGGACGCATCCACCGTCGCCCAACAACAACGGGACGACCCTGAGTTGCTTGAGCTCATCAATTACTTAGAGGGCAGATCTGCGAAACCGCCTAGAGTTTTCGCAAGAGGCCTGTTGTCGTTTTGTTTGCGGGCCAAAGTCCTCTACAAAAGAAACTTTTCTTCGACCGGGTCCCCCTATCTGCTCGTCATTCCTGCAGCTCTTTGTACGGAAGTACTTCAAGCCTGTCACAACGAGGTGACTTCTGGTCACTTAGGCTACACGAGAACGTTGGCCAGAGTGAAGCAGAGGTACTACTGGCCGAGACTTAACACCACCGTGAAACATCACGTCCGCACTTGCCTCGACTGCAAGAGGCGCAAGTCCCCTCCGTCGAAACCAGCTGGCCTCCTGCAACCCGTCCAAGTTCCTCGAAGACCATTTGACCAAATCAGAATGGATATATTGGGTCCACTTCCTACTTCTACTGCCGGGAATCGCTTTGTTATCGTAGAAACCGACTACCTCACACGTTACGCTGAAACAAAGGCAATCCAGAGAAGCACAGCGGAAGAGGTGGCGCGCTTTTTCATTGAGCACATTGTGTTGCGACACGGCGCACCAACCGTCGTAATAACAGACCGAGGAACCGCATTCACTGCTGCGCTCTTAGATCACGTCTTGCTGCTAAGTGAAACGGCGCATCGGAAATCAACCGCCTACCATCCACAGACCAACGGATTAACAGAACGCCTAAACAAAACAATTGAACACATGCTATCCATGTACGTAGATGTTGAACATAAAAATTGGGACGACATCCTACCGTATATCACCTTTGCATATAACACGGCGAAACAAGAAACCACGTGCATGACTCCGTTCACCCTTGTTCATGGGCGGGATGTACAAACGATGTTGGATGCTATGCTTCCACATGACTTTCACGACACTGATACGGACGCCGCTGTCTTTACGCAACGCGCAGAAGAGGCTCGGCAACTCACGCGCTTACGCATCGGCCAGCAGCAAGTCTACGACGCAGGGCGCTATGACCTTCACGGTGGAATAGTAATGTATGACGTTGGCGACAGAGTGTGGGTTTGGACACTCATACGGAAACTAGGCCTCTCCGAGAAGCTGTTAAGGCGATACTTCGGACCATATCGAGTATTGCGCCGACTCAGTGACGTCGCATACGAGGTCGCGTCCCCGATAGTCCCAATTGTACTCGGCGCCGCACGCACCGTTCTGAACTTGTGCACGTTGTCCGCATGAAGCCGTATGTGAGCGAATAACTATGCGAGAGACCCTTAATTCTGCAAGCGACGCTTCTGGTCTAGCATCGGGACGATGCCCTCTTAGGGAGGGACAAATGACGCGTCTATTCTTCTATGCAGACGACAACGAAGATAGGGACATTAACGGATTTCGTCTCGTGGGTCAGTGGGATTCGGCGAGGACGAAGACGTGTCTCTGGCCTGTTTTGTATTTGAACAAGTTGTGCTGCGGCTCTTGAACGTCTGCCTGTCTACTTTTCGCGTTGTGCTGCGACAATATACATAAAAACACACAAGAATGCCTAATGTATACAGAAAAATAAGAAACAGAAAAGACAAGAATAAACATAACTAATCATTTGATCATATCGTCGAACATGTCTGCGTTGCTAAGCAATTGTCGCCATCTTGCCTCAAGAAAACTTATTTAATTGCCAGATAACGAAAGAGAAGTTGAACTGACGCACTCATAATCATCACTACTCATTATTTCAGCATCCACGACCTCGCGCGCCCACCAATCTTTGTCTCTAAACCATACTTCATTGCTGTAAAAATATGGCTTGCACTTGCAGTCTCAGCAGTGTAACGCTAGGTATCCCTGTCGTCCCTTTTTCACGTTGCTGTAGAGCTGCCTTAGCCGGCCGTTTAGGCATCGTTGCGTTTGTCCTACGTATGTTTTGCGACACGATAGTGGTATCCTATTGACAACAGCTTCGACACATGTGACGAATTATTCCGTGTGCTTTACTTTGCACCTCTCTTTTGGCTTTTCACCTGCGTTTTCATGCTGCACAACTTGGTTAGTTTGTCCGGGGATGATATGACTTTCACATCTGCATTTCCCCCAATGTTCTTGAGACGATGTGACGCTGTGTGCAGACATGGAATGGCGGCCACCTTCTTTTGATCTGACTTTTCATTTCCGTGCACCTGATCAGTCATGCGTACTTGCTCCGTCTTGCGCGAAAGAGCCTCAGCCACCGCAAAAGTCGAGTGTTTAGGATAACCTGCTGAAGCTATGCGCCTGTATTTGCATTTCGAAGCTTTCATTTACACGATGCACACACGATTTCTAAAGTGCATTATGTAGACACATCTGAGCGATCCCCTTTCTATCAGCTTTGTTTGAGACGAGACACTCGGCTCGTATGTCCAGTAGACATGGATCCGGGAGAAAAACTAGCTTTAGGTCAACAAACCTCACGTTGTCGGTTCCAGGCACCTCGTGCGTGATATGCACAGGCGGGAGGTACCTTTAAAATGTGTGGACAACATTCACCATGTCATTTGTGAATTGCTCGCTGTCACTTCTAATCAACACAAGGAAAAAATCCATAATCCCGAAGTTTCTTACGATCTCGCAACAGGACAGCTCATCGTTTAATGTTCTGTCAAGAGAGGCCGAATAAGTGTCGCTGAGCACTGGCGCTATGCTTGAACCTATGCACACTCCTGTTTTCTGCAGGAACACCTGGCCATACCGTTGCGCATAGGTGGACGCCATGTGCAAGTACAGTATATCAAGAAACCGCTGTGGGGCCACCCTACATTTGTCTAGAAAAGCAGTTGGCCCGTGCTCAAACATTTTGTCGTCGATAAATTTCAAAAGCTGGTCTTGAGGCAGGTAGGAATAGAAATCCTTCACGTTCACCGAAGAGGCTTAAAAGCTTTCACTGGCATGGTCACTGATGAAGCCAATCACTTGCTCCGAGTATTTTGCGGCAAACGGGTCATCAGCCTCAAGCAGGTTAAGACCGTTCTCTAGGAATTGCGCTACACTTTTTTGTCAGGTGTGGCTTTCAGAAACGATTACTCGAAACGGTGTGTCGACCTTGTTGGTTTTTGCGCTTCAAACATTTCAAGACGAAGCTTTCTGTTACTCCCAATCTCCTTGACCAGATCAGAGATTCAGCTGCTCACACAGCACTTTTGCTCTAGCCTTGACATGATTCAGGTAAACTTTTGCACACTTGGAACACCGATCCAGTATCGTCTCACGCTTCCTTGCGGAAGAGTTCATGGGAAAAAACACCAAGTCCTTCTTCTTTATGACCAGGCACGTCGCATAGCTTCTTTTCCTTTAGGTAAGAGGCTAAGCGCTAGTTGCTTTATGCCCAAACAGAGCATCCACACCTTCTGAAGCACATCTAGCGCTGTACCTTCGGGTCCTTTTGTGGTTGCTATAAATTCTGCACTTAAACAGCACGTGATATGAGGCAATGTGTATGGTGCGCGTCTACGAGACATTGTCAACTCAAGTTCCTCGCAGCACAAAGCGCCCTCCGCCGACTACACCATCACGGAACGAAGACGGCAGCTGCCGAACCACCTTGGCAACGGTGCCATGCCACACGTTCGAGGCGTGAGCGAGACGTTAATCCCTGCAAGGGGATGCCATCGCCCAGAGGCCTGTCTCTATGGTCCCTCGTCCAAAACATCCCGTTCCCGTCAAAAAGGTGCCGGGCGTTGTGCGCAAGATTACCTGTACCGAAGGCCCCGTGTTGTATGTTCGAAACTTCTTGGAAAGAATTAGTCGACCTCCTTCCGGCCAAAAAAATGGACCTTCGCCACTTAAACAGAGAAGGCAGTGTAGTGGCAGAACACTGCGAGCTTTTTAATCACCAGATTAGCCCCGAAGGCACTGTCGTACTGGAAAGAGAAAGAAACCACCGACGGCGGCTCCTTTTCGAATCCTAGCTCATCCAGAAGACGCCGGCTAGCATCAATCGCCCTTCAGGAACAGCTTCCGCCGTTTACTCTCAACATCTACGAAAAGTATCTGCGCATCTGTCGAACAAGGAAAAACGCATACAAGCACTCCCACGCCTCGGGGCATCTCACTCCTGAAGAAGGAGCCCGTCGTGCTCCGAGACATCGGGTTTTTAAAAGAAATTTTGGTTGTAGTTTCCCTTGGCTTCAATTCACTTGTCGCCAACCAAGCAGATAGCTGCAGACTGCTTACGTTTACCTCTGATGTTGCAGCGCAGACAGCGGTGCCGTCTATGGCTAGGATCCAGGGATTTTTTCGCGTCCGTAGCATCGACAGAAATCCGAAGTGGGCCGATCCCGGCGGCAATGCAGGGCCAGGAGCTATGGCTAATAAGCCCGTAAAGCAGAGGCCTGAAGCGACTGTACAACACAGCTTTCGTTTCAATACGAAATCCACAAATAAAAAAGCCGTCGAACCACATGACTGATCAAGAGGCGCAGGCGCTCTTCCACATGCGCTGCCGCCAATACCCCGCCGGTGGTCGTTGTAGGAAAGTTTGACGTAGACATCTCGAAACCGGAAACGATGCACTGGTTCGCCCAGTTTGCGGAAGCATTTGGCCTCGGTTACTGCCACGATGTGAATCAACCAACTATTGTATGCGGCTTATGCATCGCTTTAGCTTTGGCCATAAACATTTCTCCAATAAGAACGGAAAACATGTGTTTGTATCATAGCAAGCACAAAGCAATTATAGCACTCAGTTCAAAGTAATAAATAAAATAAGGGTGTTAACTGCACTGAAACGTGTGTTTGTGTCGTACATCACTCTTAAAAGCAGTGTGTGCAATTGGCGCATATCATGCGATCGGTGTTTAACAAGTCGCTCTCCATTAGGCTCAACATATATTACGAACGAGAAAGACTTAGCCCCTATTTTTTGTAAGCTAAAGTAAGGTACATACATACATACCTTACACTATTTTCTACTTAGTCTACACACCGGTACAGACATTTGTCCCATTGCAGAACTAAATAATAGATGCCTCAGAGGTAGAATTCATCCGGCTCCATGTGGAAGCACCGTTGGAATGCTGTGATGTCTTCATCGTTGCACGTGAATCGCTGTACTACCAGCAGCTTATTCAGCGGACCGGACACGTGGAAATCACCGCGGGCGAGGTCCGCACTGCATGTGGAGGAAGCACGCAGATACACTTTCACCATTGTAAACAAGCCTGAAATGTCCGTCAGCGACGCACGCGCCCTCCCCGAACAATCATTGTCATGCAAGTCGTATTGGCCTTTTGCGAATTCGCACCGCCCCCTCACCCTTCTCAAAACGAGACACACTTCCCCATACGTGGGTTGCATTTCCCTGTGGATTTCGATGGGCGTTCGTCCTATAGAAAAGGAATCACACTTCGTTGATCGTAGGCCATCTGAAGCACATCCACTATCTTCAACAACTGACAGCAGCGCCGTGCCGTGGAGCTACCGGAAGATAAGGCCGGTCTGCTCCAAGAAAGGCCCACCACTGGGAATTGATATGTTGACTTCGCATTTAGAGCAGTAATTTGGCTAAAAAACAGGGGCAAGGACTTCCTGATTCGCCCTCGTATCTGTGGCTTCGTTGACCAACCGATTTCGTAGGAGTGGATTGGCGGTGTTTTTGCTTCTATTTCTTCATTTATTTTTGGTTACAGTAGATATACCCATCGCCCCTTGGCTGAGCCCCCTTTGTAGGTACCTGTCATAGTATGGAAAGCATAATCATGATCAACAGGTGGCGATGAACTCAATGATATAGCTGGATATAGGAAGATAATGTTACTGCGCAACCAAGAGTAGCGCCAGTCCGAAGACGACTTCACGTGTAGAGGTGGAATCAGTTTTGACAGCCATCTTGCTTTTGCATCATTGTGTTTCTTTTAAATATTGCAAATAGATCGTTATATATGACTTTTACAACATAACAAATTGGTGAGAGGTGCGGGATACTCACGAAAAACAACAGTGGAGCTCCGCAGTGCTCGTCACCTTGGATTGCACAATATGACGGACGAAATAGGACCCGACATGGCGCAGCCCACATCAAAGCCTACAATCCCGACGGTTGTGCTGGATCAGCCGCAGGATCTAGGAATGTTCTGCCGCAGCGACCACCTCGACGTGGAAGACTGGATCGCCGGTTATTTTGGAGCGTGTAGGTGCCCACAACATATGGTATTCGACGATAATGTTGGCCAACTTGGTCTTCTATTTACGCGGCACGGCGAAGGTGTGGAAACACAACCACGAGCAAGAGCTTAACGAATGGTACACGTGCAAATAGAAGCTGAGGGACTTATGCTGCCGCCCCATAGGGCTGAAGAGCACCTCTAAGAAAGAACTAGCGACGTGCGCCCAGACGTCCACAGAATCATACGTCTCTTACATCCAGGATGTACTGGCTATGTGCCGTAAGACTGAGAGCGATATAGCTGAGTGAGACAAGGTTGGACATGTACGGAAGCCGATCGTTGACGATACTTTCAACCTGCTCATGTGCTAAAATTGTGGAACAGTGCACATCATCGTCATCAGCAACCTATTTTATGCCTACTACAGAACGAAGGCCTCTCCCTGCGATCTCCAATTACCCCTCTCCTGCGCCAACCGATTCCAACTAACAACCTCAAATTTCCCAATTTCGTCGCACCACCTAGTCGTCGGCAGTCCTCTACTGCGTTTCCCTTCTTTTGGTACCCATTCTGTCACCCTAATGTTCCAACGATTATCTAATCTGCGCATAACATGACCTGCCCAGCACCATAATTTTCTCTTAATATCAATTAGAATATCGTCTATACCTGTTTCCCTCTGATACAAACCGCTCTCTCTTTGTGTCTCTTAAAGTTATGCCTAGCATTCTTCGTTCCATCACTCTTTGCACGGTGCTTAACTTGTTCTAAAGCTTCTTTGTCAGTCTCCAAGTCTCTGCCCCATATGTCAGCACCGGTAAAATGCACTGGTTGTATACCTTCCGTTTCAATGATAAAGGTAAGCTTCCAGTCAGGATCTCACGATGCCCGCCGTATGTGATCCAACCCATCTTTATTCTTCTGTTAATTTTCTTCTCATAGCCCGGGTTCGCCGTGATTAGTTGGCCTAGGTAAACCTACTCCTTCACAGACTCTACAGGCTCAGTTGCGATCCTGAACTCTTGTTCCTTTGCCGGGTTGTTCATCATTATCTTTGTCTTCTGCATATCAGTCTTCAAGCTCACTGTTACACTCTCTCTGTTAAGGTCCTCAATCATTTCTCGTAATTCGTCTGCGTTGTTGCTGAATAGAACAATGTCGTGGTCATACCGAAGTTTCCTGAGGTATTCGCCGTCAATCCTTACTCCTAAACCTTCCCAGATTAATAGCTTCAACACTTCTTCCAAGCACGCAGTGAATAGGATTAGAGAGATTGTGTCCGCTTGTCTGACTTCTTTCTTTATAGGTATCTTCCTACTTTTTGTGTAGAATTAAAGTGGCTGTGGAGTCTGTCTAAATATTTTCCAGGTTATTTACGTAAGCAGTCTGTACAGTTGATTATGCACTGCCTCTATTACTGATGGTATCTCTATTGAATCATTTGTTTTTTTCGTAATCTACGCAAGCCATATAGAGAGGCTTATTGTACTCTGCAGATTTCTCGATAACCTTATTAATGGGATGGATGTGATTAATTGAACAGTATCCCCTCCTGAAGCCAGCCTGTTGCCTTGGTTGACTGAGTTCGAGTGTTGCTCTTATTCTAATGAAGATTACTTTGGTAAATATTTTGTATAATACTGGGAGTAAGCTAATTGGCCTATAATTTTCTGTTCTTTAACGTCTCCTTTTTTGCGGATTAGTACAATGTTTGTAATCTTCCAGTTTTCTGGGACCTTGGTAGTCTATAGACACTTCGTGTAGACCGCCACCAGTTTTTCTAGCATTAGACCTCCTCCATCTTTCATTAAATCGACTGCTATTCTATGCTCACCTACCGCTTTTTCCTATTTCATGCCTTTGCAAGGCCCTTCTGACCTCATGTCTAGTTATAGAAGGCGTTTCTCTATACTGTTCCTTATTGTTTCAAATAGAGTACTCCTGAGTCCTCAGAGTACTGGTCAGTATAGAATTCTTTCGCTGCTTTTATTATTCCTTCGAGATTGCTGATGATATTGTGACAGTTGGTAATGTGTGTAGAAGAGGACTATGATGGTGGCCTGATAGACGACGAGGAAGAGGGTAGTTTTTTTATCGCTGCTCTACGCTTGTTGGCCCAGCCATTAAAAGCCATCTGTAAATAGAAGCACGCTCCTTCCTTTCCGTAACATCATTGGCAGACGTGCGGGGTAATCACTTGCGCAAGACGGAGCTCTTCAGCGGGCCTAACCTGGCCACCATGTCATCCGATGGAGAGAGTTCAACCACGGCGCCGTCGTCACCACCGACGGTCATCCTGGCCCAGCTTCGCGACCCTGGCATGTTTTCCGGGATCGCCAACGTTGACGTCGATGACTGGTTGCAGAATTACGCACGGGTAAGCGCACACAACAGGTAGGACAACACGCTTATGCTGGCCAATATAATATTCTACCTCAAGAAAACGACACGGGTCTCGTTCGCAACACACGAAGAATAGATTACGAGTTGGGACCAGTGCAAGCAGAAGCTTAGAGATTTGTTCGGCAAGCCCTTCGGCCGCCAACCTGCTGCGAAGGAGGACCTTGGGACCCGTGTACAGATGTCCACTGAGTCTTACGTGGCGCATATCCAGGACGTCCTCGCTCTTTGCCGCCAAGTAGATAACAATGTGGCAGAGGCAGACAAGGTCAGCCACATCTTAAAAGGCATCGCGGACGACGCGTTTAACCTGCTTGTTTATAAGAACGTAACAACGGTCAATGAGATCATTAACGAATGTCGCCGCTTTGAATACGCGAATAGTCGCCGCATAGTTCAACAGTTTACGCGGCTACCCAGTACAGCAGCTTCATCGACGTGCGAAGACATTTGTCCACCACGTGAGCCCACCTCCTCCGAGAACGTCGTACGTATCGTTCGGCGAGAAATCAAAGCAGCGTCTCCTGCCACGCCGGTGACGCAGTGCTTTGACGATTCCAGGCCGCTTGTGTCACTCATTCGGTCGGTCATTCGCCAAGAACTTGCCAATGTAGGTCTTCAGTCCATCGGCTCCGCCAGCCGTCCTGACTTTGCTTCGTCTGCTGCCTCTGCTCCTGTTCGCCAGAGCCAATACGGTCCATATCCGGGCTATCGCAACCCGTCCGAATCGCGCACCCATGATGATAGACCCATCTGCTTTTACGGTGGACGTGTGGGCCACATCTCTCGCCACTGTCGAAGCTCCTGGCCAGCTCACACTCGACCAAGCTTTCCCGCCTACTGCCGCTCCCCACTGAATCCCTGCCCGCCATCCCTCTCCACCGAGGTTGAAGACGCACCTGACAACGCTCGAGCCACCGCGACCAGCCGATCACCATCACCCGATAGCCGCCGCTCCCGTTCACCCCAGCTGCGTCGCTCTCCATCCCCATCTTACCGTCACTGCTCTCCGACGGGAAACTAACTGGGGCAGCTCCTGGAGGTGACGCTGCTCTAGAACACCGGCCTGAAACTCCTCTGCTGACCCTGCCTACTAATCGGAACCTTCTGGACGTGGACGTGGATGGTTTGCCCGTTACAGCACTCATCGACACTGGAGCCCAAATTTCCAATATGAGTGCGGAGCTTCGAACGCGCTTGAAGAAAGTACTTACTCCTGCTCCGACTCGACTGCTCCAGGTCGGTGACGGTGGAACTCCAGTTGTGCTTGGAATGTGTACTGCTCGTGTCAGCGTCGCCGGTCGCCACACGTCCGTTTTGTTTGGTGTGCTCGAACGTTGCCCTCACAATGTGATCCTCGGACTCGACTTTCTGGCCGCCCATTCTGCTCTGATTGACTGTTCCGCCAGCGTTGTACAACTTGACATACCCCTACCTATTCCCGTTGACGTTCCTGCTCAAGCTCCAACTCAGCTTTGTTCCGCGGATTTTATACGCCTGCCATCTCTTGCAGCAACCTACATACCAGTCTTAGCCTGCCTACCTGTACCTGATGGAGGCTACGTCCTTACTCCCGCGACTTCAGTCCTTCTTTCTCACAATGTCTGCTTCCCACACACCATCGTTCCTGTTGCGGACAATCAGACATGTCTTCCCATCTTAAATTTCGGACAGTGCCCACAAGCAGTTCCTCGAGGCATGTCTCTTGCCACGTTGTGACCGACGCACGAGTGCCACATTTACGCTCTATCTATTGCGCCATCTGCGACCAATGCTCATTCTCCGCCGTCTACATCAGCCCCTACCGACGACTTTACAAAGATCATTGCACCGGACCTCTCGATCCAACAAGTCGCAGAGCTCCGTTGCCTCCTCGAGTCCTACTCCGACATTTTCGATCTGAACGATCGCCCTTTGTGTCAAACTACGGTCGTGAAGCATCGTATAAATACTGGCGATGCAGCACCTGTTCGCCGACACCCATACCGGGTGTCGCCTTCTGAGCGACACGTTATCCAGAGCGAGGGTGACAAGATGCTTGCCAAAGGGATTATTGAACACTCTTCCAGCCCGTGGGCGTCCCCTGTTGCTCTCGTCAAAAAGAAGGATAACAGCTGGCGATTCTGCGTTGACTATCGTCATCTAAACAAGACCACCAAGAACGATGTATATCCACTTCCCCGCATTGACGATGCTCTGGATTGTCTCCACGGTGCCACTTAATTTTCATCTATAGACCTTCGCACTGGATATTGGCAAATTGCCGTGGATGAAATGGACTGTGAAAAGACCGCATTCGTCGCACCAGACGGCCTATATCAGTTCCGGGTAATGCCTTTTGGCTTGTGCAATGCCCCGGCGACCTTTGAACGGATGATGGACATGCTCTAGCGTGGTTTGAAATGGTCCGTCTGTTTGTGCTACTTGGATGACGCCATCGTATTCTCTTCAACTTTTCCGACTCATCTTGAACGATTTTCATCTGTTCTTTCAGTTTTTCGCGCCGCTGGCTTGCAGCTCAACTCGACCAAGTACCACTTCGGTCACCGCCAAATAACCATGCTCGGACACCTCGTCGATTCTTCAGGCATTCGCCCCGACCCCGCTAAAGTTCATGCTGTGCAGAATTTACCCGTACCAACTTGTTCCAAAGATGTTCGCAGCTTTATTGGCCTTTAATCGTACTTCCGCAGGTTTGTGGAAAATTTCGCCCATGTTGCCCGTCCCCTGACTGACCTCCTGAAGAAAGACGTTCCTTTCTGTTGGGGCTCTGAACAGGCGTCTGCTTTCTCGCAGCTCATCACGCTGCTCACCACACCTCCTGTTCTCACCCATTTTGACGCCCCCGCTCCGACAGAAATCCGCACTGACGCTAGTAGCTACGGCGTCGGCGCAGTTTTAGCTCAACGCCAATGTGGGCGCGACCGCGTCATCGCCTACGCCAGCCGCCTCCTCTCTCCCGCAGAGCGCAATTACTCGATTACTGAGCGCGAGTGTCTCGCCCTCATTTGGGCGGTGGGCAAGTTCAGACCCTATATATATGGTCGGCCATTTGCAGTTACAACGGACCACCATGCCCTTTGTTGGCTTTCCTCCCTTAAGGATCCCACCGGACGCCTCGGTCGCTGGGCCCTACGGTTGCAAGAATACACATACACTGTGGTCTACAAGTCGGGTCGTCTACATCAGGACGCCGACTGCCTGTCTCGTCATCCCGTCGATGTACCGGACGGCTTAGTGGATGTCGTACCGATCTGCGTTCTTTCGCTCTCTGCCTTGCAAGACATTGGCGCTGAACAACGACGCGATGAGTCGTTACCCCCCATTATCGAACGTCTCCTCTCTGATCCGTCTGACCCATCCCTTCACATGTTCGTACTACAAGATGGCATCCTGTATCGCCGCAACATGAACCCCGACGGGCCCGAGCTCCTAACCGTCATTCCGTCTTATCTGCGACAGACTGTACTGCAGCAACTGCACGACGTTCCCACCGCTTGACACCTTGGCGTTATGCGGACCTAAGGCCGAATTCGGCGACGGTTTTTCTGGCCCCGTCTCAACCCCTCCGTTCGGCGCTATTTTGCCGCGTGTGAGTCGTGTCAACGCCGGGAAAGACCAGCTGTGCCTCCTGCCGGACTGCTACAGCCTTTGGATATACCGGCCGACTCTTTTTTTCGCGTTGGCGTTGACCTTCTCGGACCATTCCCTATATCGAATGACGGAAATAGGTGTATTGCTGTCGCTACGGACTATACAACTCGCTATGCCATTACTAGAGCCCTACCGACCAGCTGCGCTGCAGACGTCGCTGATTTCTTGCTTCACGACGTTATCTTGCACTACGGTGCACCTCGTCAACCTCTCACCGATCGCGGCAGATACTTTCTTTCCAAAGTCATAGACGACCTACTTCGATCATGTGCTACTAAAGACAAACTTACTACGGCTTACCATCCTGAAGCTAACGGTCTTACCGAACGCCTGAACCGCACATTAACTGATATGCTAGCAATTTATGTTTCCTCCGATCATCGCGATTGGGACATTGCTCTACCATTTGTCACGTTCGCCTACAATTCCTCGCGCCACGACAGAGCAGGCTATTCCCCCTTCTATCTCCTCTTCGGCCGTGAGCCTACTTTGCCTTTCGAGACACTCCTCTCGACCACGCTCGACTCGCCGACAGAGTACAATCGGGATGTCATAACCACAGCGACCCAAGCACGCCAGATTGCCCGTATTCGCCTTTCTGCTTCACAGACACGCCAGAAGTGCCGTTACGACCAGCGCCATCACGACGTGCATCACCAGGTGCTCTTGTGCTAGTCTGGTATCCAACTCGGCGTGTTGGTCTTTCGGAGAAATTCCCCTCGCGATACTATGGCCCTTACCGCATCCTTCGCCAGATGACCCCTGTCACATATGAAGTGCCTCCGTTGGACGCCACGGTGCCTTCACCTCTCTCTGACATCATCCACGTCAGCCGTCTCAAACCTTACCTTTCTCGGACAGATGAACCGCACCAATAAGGTGCTTTTTCCGACGGGGGTGATGTCACAGTCGTCGGTAATGTGTGAAGAAGAGGACTATGATTGTGGCCTGAAAGACGACGAGGAAGTGGGTAGTTCTTTATCGCTGCTCTACACTTGTTGGCCCAGCCATTAAAAGCCATCTGTAAATAGACGCACGCTTCTTCCTTTCCGTAACAATATTACCCTGCTTATTCTTCAGTGCATACATCTTGGTTCGTCCTATGCCAAGTTTACTTCTCCCTGATTTCAGGCCGCATCCATTCTTTACGGTTTCTTCGGTCATTCTCACGTTATAATTTCGAATATCACTTATTTTCGCCTTGTTGATCAGTTCTCACAATTCCGCGAATTCTATCTTATATCTTGAGTCGGACACTCATTCTTTGTCGTATCTTTATTAGGTCCTTTGTTACTTGGGAGATCTTGCCTGCTGGTTGGCTTGGTACCTTGCCTCTCACTTCAATTGCTTTCTCCGAAGCCAGCCTCGTTACGGTTTCATTTAATACCTGTATGTCGTCATCATCACCTCTCTGTTCTAAGGCTGCATATTTGTTTGCAAGTACCAGCCTAAACTTCCTCTTTTACCCTTACTATCTATACGTTGACCTGTTTCTTTTAGACCAATTTTACTCTTCTTCTGTTCAAATTGAGGTGAATCCTAGCCCTCACTAACCTATGATCCTTGCACTTTACCCTATCTACCACTTCTGCCTCCTGCACTATGCTTGGATGGGCAGAAATTATGAAACCAATTTTAATTCTTGATTCCCTGTTAGGACTTACCCAGGCACATTTTCTGTTGCTGTTTCCTGAAAAAGGTGTTCATTATTCACAGCTTATTCCTTTCTCGGAATTCTACCAGCATCTCTCCTCTAGCGTTTCTAGAATCGACGCCGTAGCTGCCAATTGCCTGTTCACCCGCCTGCGTTCTCCCCTCTTTTGCATTGAAGTCACCCATTACTACCGTGTACCGAGTTTGCACTTTTCTCATTGCTAAGACAACATCTTCATAAAACTGATCTACTTCCTTATCGTCGTAGCTACACGTCTTAGGTCCTTAGCGCTAGCGTAGGTTTGTACTACCTTTAATATATACCACTTATTAAGTGTGAATACGACTACTGCTACCCTCTCATTAATGCTGAAGAATTCGTCAGTGTTGTCCGCTATACCGTTGCGGATTAGGAATCCTACCTCGCATTGCTTCTTATCAGGGAAATATCTGTAGCAGAGGACTTGGCCGGTATCTAGCAATGTATAAGCCGCACGAGTTCTAATCTCACTGAGGCCGATTAAATCCCAAGCAATATCTGATAATTCCTCAAAGAGTCCTGCGAAGCTATTCTCACTCGACAGAGTTCCGCTGTTAAAGGTTGACAGGGTCAGATTCCATTGGCGGCCTGTCCGGACCCAGACGTTCTAGCACCCTCTGCGGCGTTACAGGTTTGAGCGCCACCTTGGTCAGGTGCTCCGCAGCTGCTGGGGACTGACGGTCATGGGTTAATTGTAGATATCATCAGGAAACTTGCGGCTGAATACTGCACCAGGAAGACCAAATCCTGTTCTGGTGAGGGAGTGCCTTTCTTGAGACTAACATTTCTTTTTATAATGTGACAGAAACATTGCAACTGTTAATAGTTTGTGGCTGCACTTCGAATGTGCGGAGCGTCATTGTGTGAATAAATACATGCCGAAAAAACATAAGAGCAAACGTCGAAGCCACTGGATAACGCGCGAAATTATTTATCTAAAGCGGCGCGTAAAACGACTATCGTCTAAAAAGCAGAGAGATAGCGGCACCTTCGCTATTCTGCGATCGGATTTGCGTTCAGAAATGAAATCGTCCTGATTCACTTTTTTTGATGTCAAAATGCACAACATCCTTTCCAGCGACCCGAGAAAGTTTTGGCTTCACTTGACGCAAAAAAAGGAACCAGTTAATAAATTGAAAATACACGATAAGGGCGTCACTGACCCAACCTGTATAGCAACGGCATACAACAACTATTTTTCGTTCGTTTTTCTGCGCAGCGCCGATAACAATATAGATGTAAGCTACGCAACTATGTATGAACTTCCAGAACTACTAATCACAGAACAAGGTATTTTTTCAGCATTGCTTAGGTTAGACATTAGGAAATCTTCGGGACCCGACGAAATCCCAAATGCATTTTTGTTTAGATCTTTGGAGTGGTGTGCCAAGTATTTTTATAATTTTTTTAACAAAAAGTTTGCAGAAAGGCGAAGTTCCTTCTTATTGGAAAATAGGTAAAATTATACCGATGCAGAAGACTGGCGATAAGCTCACAGTAACTAATTATCGCCCGCTGTCGTTGTTGTGCACAGCTAGCAAGGTGTTACAACATTATATTTTCAAAGATTTAAGCAGCTTCCTAGAAGGCAACAATTTTTGCCTGAACAGTCAGCACGGACTCAGGCGTGGCCTTTCAACAGTGACACAGTTACTCCACATTACTAATGATTTGTTTGCAGTTCTTGATAATAGTGGCCAAGTGAACACAATCTTGCAAGACTTTGAAAAAGCCTTTGACCAAGTGTCACATTCCAAAAGGATATTAAAACCAAAGCATCTCTTTAGAAATGAGCGTACTTTGAGGTGGCTTGACTCTTACCTAACGCAACGCCAACAATATGTTCAAATAGGTGACTCTAAGTCATCAATGGTTCCAGTCCTTTCAGGCGTTCCTCAAGGGTCCGTCCTTGGACCCTTACTTTTCTTGTTTATCTGAATGATCTCTCGTTTGACACTGCTATACAGTGTCGATTTTTCGCGGATGACTGCATTGTTTATCATGGCATTCAAACTAAAGATGACCAATTACTCTTTAGCACTTTTCTAACATCAATTTCCAACTGGTTTCAGACCTAGAAAATGAGCCTAAATATCCCCAAGTGCTCCCAAACGACCGTAACAAAGAAGTAGAGTCCACTATCGAATGCATACAAAATTAACGACATTGGCATTACTCTTGTCGATACGTTTAAATATCTGGGGATTGAAATCTCCCGCGATTCAAGATGGCGCGCACATTAAAAACATAGTTTCGTCAGCCTCAAAAAGACTATGGTTACTTCGGCAATGTGTGACGCACTTTACGAGCAACACAAAACTAATTGGTTATATTTCACTGGTGCATCCTCCTCTTGAATATGGCGATGTCGTTTGGGACCCGCACACTAAGACTGATACAGATAAGCTGGAAAAAGTACAAAAAAAGCACACAGCTTAATTTTTAATGCCTACGGAAGACAAGTGTCGCTATCTGATCTCCGTTCAAGGTCTGGTCTTCCAACACTGGAGGAACGCCGTAAGCTACACTGTCTGAAGATATTTTACACGATAGTCAACGGCCAAACTAAAATGTATTTTGACAAATACTTAGGTTAACACGTGCAGAACTACCCGCGGGAGCACGAACTTACCCTTATTGTACTCCAGGCTAGAACTATCGCTTATCAATTTTAATTTTAATTTTTTTCCTAGAACGATAAGAGAATGGAACAGGCTTCCACAAGAGGTAACGAACAAGCGTACTGTCGACTCTTTTTTATCAACTGTTTCTAAGTTGTGAGCGAAACACGCAATTCCTTTCGTACCGAATTTTTGTTCAACTCGTGTCTTTAGTTTTAGAGATATTGTTCTGTGCTGTATCGTACAAGTATGATCTGCGTTGCACTGTGTGTGAGCTTGCTGTGTTCGAATTTTATTTCGACATTTTATTTGCTTGTACAGTATTCCTCTTTATTTTCTATGTACCACTCCTGCTTTGGCTGCCAAAAAGCAGCTGGCAGTATTGTCAAATAAATAAATAAATAAGTAAATAAATGAGAATGGGGTAACTGATCCCGCAGTTTTTCTGGGAACGCTGCGGGCCTAAACACTAAGGTGTTGGAATTGTATGCCTCGTTTAAACTACAGTGGTGCCTTCTTCGATCAGTCGGACATGGTTGGAAGATTTCGCGCTTGTAAGCAATTGATGCCTCGGCTACCGCCGCGGTCGCAGTACAATTCTCGAGAATACAAACGAAAATAAGTAAGAAAGGATAACTGCCCATGTAGACGAAAAGGGATGGACGCATATATGGTCCTTCAGACGTGCTGAAAATCTTTGTGTTAACTTTACCGCTATGGGTTGTTGCTACTTGCTTTTCCTTATTCTTTGCGTGACTACTGTAAAAAAAACCTTCCCGTCCTTTTTCTCTGTTCCTCTAGTGCGGAAGTTTCGCATCCTCAAAGAAAGCCCGTTATGGCATCGCGCCTCTTAAGTTCCTACAGATAAGTTCTTTAACATTTGTAGTGTTATGGAGTGTGATGTGCCAACGTCTATTCGCGTATTAGGTACCCCGAATACGTTTTCAAGATCTGTATAAGCAAGCTTCTATGCATTGTGCGCCTATAAAGGGCGAATCGCGGCAGGTGCAGATGTTCGGAATTTGTGTGCTTTATACTTCCTAACGTTATCACCAAAAGGTATGCGCAAGGTATGTCGGTAGTCAAGGACGTCATATGTCGGACACAGGACGTCATAAAAGAGTGCCAACACTTTGAGCAGGATAAGAGTCGCCGCATTGCAACGCTGTTCGCACGTCTGGCGAACACAGCTGCGACATCCATCCTCTTGAGACGACAGGCTAGGAGCGCAGCGACCATCACCATCAGATGATCTGACACGGATAGTCAGCGAGAACTTGAAGCCATGCCTCCTGCAGCCCTTTTTTCTCACCCAGTGAGCCGAACAACTTGCCCACAGCTACACTTATGCAGGCAATTGTCCGAAAAGAACTCGCTAATGTTGGAGTTCATTCTGTATATATCGTTGCTGCTTCACAGCTGTCTCATGCACCAGTTCCATCGATATCCCCTGCATGCTACCGCAATCCAGCCTAGTGGCAAACTGCAGACAATCGACCAATCTGTTTTGCTTGCCAACGTATTCGTCACGTTGCACGCCATTGTAACAACCGCTCTGCGACCGCCATTCACCAGTTTTGTCACCCCGAGCAGAGCAAGAGTCGTTATCAGCCTGCACTCGCACCGTAACAGCCGAACAATGACGCTCGTGCTCCTTAGAACAGTCGCTCGCCGTCATTGAGACTAAGGGGTGAATGTCCGCATGGCTGCCATTGGCTGTTTTGAAGGAGACGCTCTTTCGACGCTAGGTCCAAGGTCCCCCTCAGTTGCGGCCCTTACAGGAGGGCGATGCTTTAGCAAACTGAAGACGCACACGATCGTTTACGTTGTCATCGCAACAGGAACAGCAACAGCGCGGCGCCTACTCTCTCTAGTGTTTTTTTTTTTCTTTATTTTATTACGCCGACCCGCTCCGCTCCCTCTCTACCCTTCTCCATACCCCGCGCACCTTTGCTTTTGCTTCCTTTTAGCCTGTCCGCGGCGCGAATATTTTTTTTTATTGCGATTTAGCGCTACTCCAGGCATTGTTTGAGAACTGGCGAATGGTGCGCCGTGGGCCCTTTATGCGTTAGCACGCATGCAGTCCTGTCCATCCTTTGAGTGTGCCAGCATATGCCACAACGTATGTGAATTCCACTTTCGACACCACAGATCATTCGCCCCGCTTTATTGACTTCCACTTCAGAAAACAAATATTTTTGCATAGCTTGGTATGATACACGCGCAGAAAATAAACAAGAGTGTAAAAGGCTTGACATGTACGTGACCACTAAACAACACAAAAGTTCATAGACAGTGAAATAACAAAAGTAAATAAGTAAAACTCGAGAAAACGCGAAGGCCTTTTCATGTACATCCATATAAAAGTTTTATTTTTTTATAATGCCCTAAAGACCAAAGACCAGAGACCTGGATTGGGAAGAATTGGGGATAAAAGTTAATGGAGAATACCTTAGCAACTTGCGATTCGCTGATGATATTGCCTTGCTTAGTAACTCAGGGGACCAATTGCAATGCATGCTCACTGACTTGGAGAGGCAAAGCAGAAGAGTGGGTCTAAAAATTAATATGCAGAAAAGTAAAGTAATGCTTAACAGTCTCGGGAGAGAACAGCAATTTACAATAGGCAGCGAGACGCTGGAAGTTGTAAGGGAATACATCTACTTAGGGCAGGTAGTGACGGCGGATCCGGATCATGAGACGGAAATAATCAGAAGAATAAGAATGGGCTGGAGTGCGTTTGGCAGGCATTCCCAAATCATGAACAGCAGGTTGCCGTTATCCCTCAAGAGAAAAGTATATAATAGCTGTGTCTTACCAGTACTCACCTACGGGGCAGAAACCTGGAGGCTTACGAAAAGGGTTCTGCTCAAACTGAGGACGACACAACGAGCTATGGAAAGAAGAATGATAGGTGTAACGTTATGGCATAAGAAAAGAGCAGATTGGGTGAGGGAACAAACGCGAGTTAATGACATCTTAGTTGAAATCAAGAAAAAGAAATGGGCATGGGCAGGACATGTAATGAGGAGGGAAGATAACCGATGGTCATTAAGGGTTACGGACTGGATCCCAAGGGAAGGGAAGCGTAGCAGGGGGCGGCAGAAAGTTAGGTGGGCGGATGAGATTAAGAAGTTTGCAGGGACGGCATGGCCACAATTAGTACATGACCGGGGTTGTTGGAGAAGTATGGGAGAGGCCTTTGCCCTGCAGTGGGCGTAACCAGGCTGATGATGATGATGATGAAAGACCAAAGTGTAGAAGCGCTTCTTATATGCGCCCTGAGAGCTTTTGATATACTTACTGAGTTCTTGCACAAAATTGGACGACGTGTATGACATAGGTATGACAATTAAAGAAAGGGAAATTCACTGGTAATGGCAAAATAAGTAATCCGCAATATGCCTAAAAAATAGGACAAAATGCTAGGATCGTTTGATGGAAAGCCATACAAAAAAAAACAAGAGCTTACTGATAAACCTTAACAATAGTATATGAAATGCGTGTCATGTTAATTACTACTGAAATGAAAAGGACATGGCTGAACAAAAATAACATTGTACTAAAAACGGAAATACACATTATTACATTATTTTGCGCTTGGCCACAACTTGAGTAACAGTAACAAGGGGAAAAGAATGTAGTCAGCTTATGCAGCAGCACATAGAAAACATTCGCAGAAAGGCCTATTCCTCAATCAAAGAGGAACACGACTTTTCTTTCCCCCGAATGTAACGCCTAGCACGAAAATTACCTCACATAAGGCACTAAGTCCGACCTACCGGGCAGTCCTTTACGTAACAAACAAGAACTAAAAAAAACTTCATTTAGGACACTCGCAATGCTGATGCTTTCCAGAAGAAAAGCGTACTATTCCTACACATGAACATTCGCGCGGTTTGCCCATCGGCGATTACTGAGATCAGGAAAAGTGATTTTTGAGCCGTTAGTACGTTTGTAGAACATGACACACAGAAAGCACTCAGGGCGGCATGAAAAGCTGGGCAAGTTACTGAAGTTGCAAAATGAGACTTTGCACAGATAAACACAATCACAGACCAGGTGACTATGAGGAGGAAGATCTATTTGTCAGATTTGTGTACCGGTATGCGGGAAGTTTAGCACAACCAAGGCGCAACGACGTCCGGAGACTCATGGAGCACACACACGGACAGGGCCGGGTTCGTGTACATGCGCCTTCTGATGTCCTTGGCTCTGCGCTCTCACCTGTTGTCTTTAGGCGGCCTGAACAACCTTGCAGGGCTTGTATTTAAGGTATTCGTGCACCAGTGCAGGATGCACAAGCGGTGAGAGTCGTGAAATGGGTGAAACATCCCGGAGCACAAGCACACTGCCATCGGGGACCACGAAACTCACGAAACTGAACGCGCCCGTCAACGCACACCACCGCACGCTTCCCGATAACAGCAGATAACGAAACAGAAAAGGTCGTGTAGCGGGCTAAGCTAGCGCCGGGCCGGCGGGCACGCGCCGCGACAGTCGAAGGTCAGGAAGCTGCGACAGAGGGCAAGGGTGGAGGATTTCAGAAAAGGCGCGAGAGGGCATGTCCTCCTGGATCGACGCGAGCGTGCGCGCGCCGATCTAAGAGGCTCTGCAAGAAAAGCGGTGTTGCTTTCACGCCCTTCTGATGGATGGCGCCAATTGCCTCTACCACCAGAGCGGCCGAGTTGCCGAGGTCGGATTTCGAGGCCACCAGTCCAGTTCGCTACCAGCTAGGCGACAATCCTCCCTATCGCCGCACCGTCCCCGATGAAGCCCCTACGCCCGTCTCCGGGAAACTAAGCGATGCAGGTCCCGGAGGTGACGGTGCATTGACCGCAAAACCCTCTGATCACTTTGCTGACCAAACAGGACTTGCGAACTTTACACGATGGCGTCAGCATGCATTGACACTGGCGCGCACGTATCCGTAATGAGTGCCCAATTGCGCCGACGCCTGAAGAATGTTCTCACAACCACTGTATCACGCACACTCCGTGTCGCCGGTGGAGGAACGCCTAATGTGCTTGGTATTGTTAAGAACGGCCCAGCTGAGGTGCAAGTTTTGCCAGCCTGTTGCGACAGTGGCGTCAACTTTCTTGGAACGCCACCGTTACCCTCTAGCCTCGTCACCGCTGAGACTGAATGCGTTCGGCGAACCAACTATTGTTACTGGGCTCCACACCACTGCCCTGGTCTGCCGCGAGCGGGGGAGTGCTCGCGGGAACGTAGTTCGAGGCTCCTTCCCACGCGCCGTCCAAGACGCAAGACAATGGGCACCCGGCCACGCTGCGGGGGTTAGATCGGGGAATAAAAGGCACCTTTCCTGACACAAGCCCCGAGTTCTACGAAGTCCGTCTGACGTCAACTCCGGACCGTGAACCTGTGTGGAAGTGTTTGTGTGTAAGCCGTCCCGCAGACAGGCGGCTTGTTTACGATGCCGGCACGAACGTTTCCGTCACCTTGGGATCGAGGGGGGACCGAATGTTTATAAACCACTGTTGTGCGGCTGCTCCGCGTACTTTCTCAAGCAGTCATGTTAGACTGAGGTACTGTCTCAAGCAGTCATGTTAGACTGATGTAGATGCTGTAAATAAACACATATTCCTCGTTCTCGATGAGAAGCTGTCCTTCCCTTCATCAACGTCTTCAGCGTGAATAAGTTGGACGAGGGCATGGGCCAGCTACCTTCTAATTCATGCCGGACTCCAGTCTTGACAACGGGTTACGAGCGATGGGATTGAGCCCCCAATCCTAACAACTGGCTCACAGCGGTGAGATGGACTTTGCGACGTCGTGCTGTGTCTGCGGTGAGTGCTTGGTTCAGGCTTTGACTCTATAGGCTTCATTTTGTGGGTGTTCTGTTTAGAACAGTATGGAAGCTAGATTGTTGAGTGTTAGCTAGGTTGTGTTTTCCTCGGTACATGCAGCGAGCAGGACCGAGGCAGTAAAGCAGCATTCATGGAGTTAATGAAACTGCTGAGAGACGAATTGTTTATTCTTGGTGACGAGCTGGGCCTAGATGTACGCAAAGAAATGCTAAAAGCGGAATTATTGGAGATAATTTCCGAACAGGCCAGTGAGGAAGAAATTGAAATCGGGTTGGAACTTCTGAAAAAAGAGAGATACGGGAGAGAGAGAGAGAGAGAGAAGAATGGGACAGAAAAGAACGGGACAGAGAGAGAGAGGAACGCGATAAAGATCGTGAGTTAAGAAAAATGCAACTGGAATTCGAAAGCAAACGTTTCGAGTTGTCTCAAGGAAGTGAAGGGGCTCTGGGACAATCAAGTGAGGCAGAATCATACCGCATGGACAGGCTATTAAAGCCATTTGAGGTAGGGACCGACATAGGCTTTTTCCCAAGCAATTTTGAAAGGACTTGCGAGAAGATGAACTTCGGTCCGAGTACATGGCCACAGCGGTCGCTGTCTATGTTGCCGTGTGAGGCTGCAGCGGTAATCGCCAGACTCAGTGCGGAAGATGCATATGATTATGCGAAGGTCAAGGCCAGTCTTCTGAAGAAATACCGCCTTTCAGCCGAAGCTTTTCGGCAAAGGTTTAGAAGCACAGGCAAGAAAGATAGCGAAGGGTATCCGGAGTTTGCATACGCCTTAAAGGCCAACCTAGTCGAGTGGCTGAAAATCGCGGAAGCGTACGACAGCAGAGAGAGTATCATTGAATGCATTTGTCTAGAGCAGTTTTACAAAAGCATCCCACCATCTGTGAAGCTGTGGGTGAAAGACAGAACAAATGTAAACACTGTGGAAAGCGCAGCTGAATTAGCCGAAGAGTACGCAACGCGTAGAAAGTTGAACGCCGAGGATGGAAATTGGGATGGTCAAAATGGACCGCGGAAACCATTTCTGTTCAAAAAAGGTTCGCAGACTAGACAATCAGAGCCTGTAGACGTGGAGGAAAAGCCCGCAGAAAAGAGCGAGGAGAAACTTAACGGGGAAACCGCACAAAAAGAACAGAAAAGAAAATTCGTATCTTTTAGGGGGATCCGCTGTTATAAATGCCAAAAACTGGTACATATAGCTGTAAACTGCGGGAAGCCTAGCGTAGTTTTCTCCTACGTGGAGCAAAAAGACGAGAATATGGTACCTTTAGGCCCATATCTTCACGACCTGCAAGTTAATGGTAAACCATGCAGGGTGCTAAATGACAGTGCCGCCACGATGGACATTGTCCATCGGTCTTACGGGACGGTAGATGACTTCACTGGAGAAGTAGCGTGGATCAAACAGGTTGTAGAAGAACACATCATGTGTCTGCCCATGGCCAAAGTCAAAATCAGTGGACCATTCCGGGAGCTAGTGACCGAGCTGCAGTTTCTAAATTTTTGTCACTGCCGTGCCCTTACATCTTTTCGAATCGTTTGAATCAGTTACTGCGTGACAAAGGGCTTAAACTGGGAAAGGGCATAGTACAGGCATTGACCCGCGGCCAAACTCGTAAGATCGCGTCGCTTTCGGCTAAAAATGCACAAGCTGCTCCAGCGGAAGCAGAAAAGGGGACAACTTCAATACCCGCATCCGAGCTAGGCCCGAGGGACAAAGAAAAAACCGTTGAGGAGAGCCTGCCCGCTGACCAGCTGACTAGATTGTCACAGTTCAAGCCTGCAGGAAGAGCAGGCTGACGCAATCGCAAGCGAGACAGTGTCGTTATTATCACCGGCCTCAAAAACTTTGATAAGCTCTTACGTGTGGACAGAGAGTCAATGGCAGCCGAGCAAAAGAATGATGACAGCTTCGCTAAATTACACCACACAGCTAAAGAAGGCACTGCTAGGCGCAACGTAGCGATACATGCGAGAGGAGGATTGTGGTATCGGCACTACAGAGATCGAAAGGGTAGGATTTTAGACCAGTTAGCCCTACCTACTAAGTACAGGGAGGACCTTTTGCGTCTCTGTCATGGAAATGGGTGATCCGGCCTGCTAGGCATAAACAAATGAAAAGAAAGCTTACTTATGGAATACTACTGGCCTGGCTGCTTCAAAGACGTAGAAAACTTTGTAAGATCATGCGACGCCAGCCAGCGCTCGGGTAAACCAGGAGAGACATGGAAACCTCCACTAAAGGTACTGTCTTTCATAACAGAACCTCTCAGAGGACTTGCGATAGACACGGTAGGGCCTCTAGCAAAAACAAAATCGGGTTGCAGGTACTTGTTTACCAGGCTGTGTCCGACTACAAAGATTCCAGAAGCACTCCCTCTGAAACAGCTCAGCTCCACCGAAGTAGTAGACACGCTTTTGACAGTGTTTGCGCGAGTGGGGTTTCCAGCCAAAATTCAGGCGCATCAAAGTTCAGTATTCACCAGCGTACTGACTTCCACATTCTTGCAAAAGTGCGGGGTAAAGTTGATACATAGTTCCGTCTATCACCCTCAGTCAAACAGTCTAGAGAGCTGGCATTTAGTGCTTAAGCAAGTTTTGCGTGCGCTGAGTTACGGGCACAAGGAGGACTGGGAGAATCGTCTGCCGGCAACTTTATTTCCTTTGCGAACGGCTCCACATGAAGCGACAGGGTTCTCGCCAGAAGAACTGGTGTATGGGAGGGCAATCCGTTCTCCACTAAGAATGTTAAGAGAGATGTGGGAGGAAAGAGGAGAGAGTCCTACAGTGGTTGAAAACGTGCTAAATCTGCTGGAACGGCTAAGCGCAACCCAAGAAGCAGTCGGATAGAACATGGGAGTAGCTCAAAAGAACGCCAAATTCCATTACGACAAGAATGCGAGGCTTCGACCGTTTAACGCCGGAGACGAGGTAATGATCCTCAAAGCTTCAAGAATGAACAAGCTTGAAGTTCACTGGGACGGACCCGTTAAAGTGTTGCACAAACTTTCAGATACTAACTATGCTCTGAAAATGCCCGGTCGCAGGAAGGAGGTGAGAATCATCATCATCAGCCTGGTTACGCCCACTGCAGGGCAAAGGCCTCTCCCATACTTCTCCAACAACCCCGGTCATGTACTAATTGTGGCCATGCCATGCCCCCTGCTACGCTTCCCTTCCCTTGGGATCCAGTCCGTAACCCTTAATGACCATCGGTTATCTTCCCTCCTCATTACATGTCCTGCCCATGCCCATTTCTTTTTCTTGATTTCAACTAAGATGTCATTAACTCGCGTTTCTTCCCTCACCCAATCTGCTCTTATCAATTAACGTTACACCTATCATTCTTCTTTCCATGGCTGGTTCCGTCGTCCTCAATTTGAGTAGAACCCTTTTCGTAAGCCTCCAGGTTTGTGCCCCGTAGGTGAGTACTGGTAAGACACAGCTATTATATACTTTTCTCTTGAGGGATAATGGCAACCCGCTGTTCATGATCTGAGAATGCCTGCCAAACGCACCCCAGCCCATTCTTATTCTTCTGATTATTTCCGTCTCATGATCCGGATCCGCCGTCACTACCTGCCCTAAGTAGATGTATTCCCTTACGACTTCCAGTGCCTCGCTGCCTATTGTAAATTGCTGTTCTCTTCCGAGACTGATAAGCATTACTTTAGTTTTCTGCAGATTAATTTTTAGACCCACTCTTCTGCTTTGCCTCTCCAGGTCAGTGAGCATGCATTGCAATTGGTCCCCTGAGTTACTAAGCAAGGCAATATCATCAGCGAATCGCAAGTTACTAAGGTATTCTCCATTAACCTCTATCCCCAATTCTTCCCAATCCAGGTCTCTGAATACCTCCTGTAAACACGCTGTGAATAGCATTGGAGATATCGTATCTCCCTGCCTGACGCCTTTCTTTATTGCGATTTTTTTGCTTGCTTTATGGAGGAATACGGTGGCTGTGGAGCCGCTATAGATATCTTTCAGTATTTTTACATACGGCTCGTCTACACCCTGATTACGTAATGCCTCTATGACTGCTGAGGTTTCGACAGAATGAAACGCTTTCTCGTAATCAATGAAAGCTATATATAACGGTTGGTTACATTCCGCACATTTCTCTATCACCTGAGTGATAGTGTGAATATGATCTATTGTTGAGTAACCTTTACGGAATCCTGCCTGGTCCTTTGCTTGACAGAAGTCTAAGGTGTTCCAGATTCTATTTGCGATTACCTTAGTAAATAGTTTGTAGGCATCGGACAGTAAGCTGATCGGTCTATAATTTTTCAAGTCTTTGGCGTCCCCTTTCTAATGGATTAGGATTATGTTAGCGTTCTTCCAAGATTCCGGTACGCTCGAGGTCATGAGACATTGCGTATACCGGGTGGCCAGTTTCTCTAGAACAATCTGTCCACCATCATTCAACAAATCTGTTGTTACCTGATCCTCCCCAGCTGCCTTCCCCCTTTGCACATCTACCAAGGCTTTCTTTACTTCTTCCGGCGTTACCTTTGGGGTTTCGAATTCCTCTGGACTAATTTCTCTTCCATTATCGTCGAGGGTGCCACTGGTACTGTATAAATCTCTATAGAAATCCTCAGCCACTTGAACTATCTCATCCATATTAGTAATGATATTGCCGGCTTTGTCTCTTAACGCATACATCTGATTCTTGCCAATTCCTAGTTTCTTCTTCACTGTTTTTAGGCTTCCTCCGTTCCTGGGAGCATGTTCAATTCTATCCATATTAAACTTCCTTATGTCAGCTGTCTTACGCTTGTTGATTAACTTCGAAAGTTCTACCAGTTCTATTCTAGCTGTAGGGTTAGAGGCTTTCATACATTGGTGTTTCTTGATCAGATCTTTCGTCTCCTGCGATAGTTTACTGGTATCCTGCCAAACGGAGATACCGCCGACTTCCATTGCACATTCCTTTATGATGCCCACAATATTGTAGTTCATTGCTTCAACACTAAGGTCCTCTTCCTAAGTTAAAGCCGAATACCTGTTCTGTACCTTGATCTGGAATTCCTCTATTTTTCCTCTTACCGCTAACTCATTGATCGGCTTCTTATGCACCAGTTTCTTTCGTTCCCTCCTCAGGTCTAGGCTAATTCGAGTTCTTGCCACCCTGTGGTCACCGCAGCGCACCTTGCCGAGCACTTCCACATCTTGTATGATGCCAGGGTTAGCGCGGAGTATGAAGTCTATTTCATTTCTAGTCTCGCCGTTCGGGCTCCTCCATGTCCACTTTCGGCTAGCCCGCTTGCGGAAGAAGGTATTCATTATCCTCATATTATTCTATTCTGCAAACTCTACTAATACCTCTCCCCTGCTATTCCTAGTGCCTATGCCATATTCCCCCACTGCCTTGTCTCCAGCCTGCTTCTTGCCTACCTTGGCATTAAAGTCGCCCATTAGTATAGTTTATTTAGTTTTCACTCTACCCATCGCCGATTCCACGTCTTCATAGAAGCTTTCGACTTCATGGTCATGATGAGTGGATGTAGGGGCGTAGACCTGTACAATCTTCATTTTGTACCTCTTATTAAGTTTCACAACAAGACATGCCACCCTCTCGTTAATGCTATAGAATTCCTGTATGTTACCAGCTATATTCTTCTTAATCAGGAATCCGACTCCTAGTTCTCTTCTCTCCGCTAAGCCCCGGTAGCACAGGAAGTGCCCGCTTTTTAGCTCTGTATATGCTTCTTTTGGCCTCCTAACTTCACTGAGCCCTATTATAGCCCATTTACTGCCCTCTAATTCTTCCAATAGCACTGCTAGACTCGCCTCACTAGATAATGTTCTAGCGTTAAACGTTGCCAGGTTCATATTCCAATGGCGGCTTGTCCGAAGCCAGTGATTCTTAGCACCGCACAATGCGTTGGCGGGCTAGTTGGTGCGAATCCATGAATACTTTGTTTAGCGCAAAAAGACAGACACAAGAAAGATGACAGGACAAGGCGCTACTCTCAACTGACATCATTTTATTGCGTCACTCCTTTATAGACCGCTCAAACCAGATTAACCAGATGAGCTATCTAGGGACGGTAAACTCCAGTTTTTAGATTTGCAGCTATCCTTACAAACAGGCCACGCCTGTTGGATGTACTCGCCACGTGCATGTAAAGAACTTTTTCCTTACTCGTCTGCGCCCTCAAAGACTGTGAAACGCGCCATTGCTTTGATGTGTTTAGAATCTTCCTTAAAGAAGTCTTGTCATCACTCTGCGAACATGAGTTTCCTTGCACAGTTAAATAGGCTGCAGGCTGCTGGTTACCCAAGTGTGGTGGTGACGTCAGTCTCGGAGGTATTGCTTCAAAAACTGAAAGGCAAGCGGCATAAAAGTAACTGCAGCACACAAAAGAAAAGGCCTGAAGTTGTGCCGTATTGCCACAGAGAGGCTCACAATCTGAAGAATGTCGCCACCAGATCCAAATTCCGGTATTGTTTACCGCTCCTCAGAAACTGTCGATGTTGTGCAGCCGTATTTCTAAAACAAGTAAAAAAACCTGATTGTGAAAAGAACCACGTGAAGTTTGTAGATTGCAGCGTCGGTGTGGTTTATAAAATTCCCTTGTCATGTGGCAAAGTGTATGTAGGGCAGTCAGGCCGCTGTGTTAACGAGCGCCTTAGAGAACATGCGCGATCCATACCAACAGGCACAGGTTCGCATTTGGCTCAGCATTGTAAAACATGCAAGTGCAAACCCATGTTTCGTGATACCACAATTTTGAAGAAGAGTCGTGACACCACCGCCCGAGAGTTATCAGAAGCATTTTTCATTCAGTCATTGGGGTCACAGTGCATTAGTGTGCCTTCCTTAACCTTGTACAGCGCTGAATTTGGTTTTTTGGATTCTGTCGCATGAGTTCGCTCTTGGGATCGGATGTTGGTGGCTCCAACGCATGGTGCTCACTGCGCATGTTCCTCTGGTTTGAGCGGTCTATAAAGGAGTGACGCAATAAAATGATGTCAGTTGAGAGTAGCGCCTTGTCCTGTCGTCTTTCTTGTGTCTGTCTTTTTGCGCTAAACAAAGTATTCATGGATTCGCACCAACTAGCCCGCCAACGCATTGTGCTGAACTATCTTTCTTCTACTGTGGTCCCTGATATTTGGGTGTCTGTGTCATCTCCTGATCCTGCTGTTCTGGTCAGTCACATAGCTTTTACTATGTGCCGTGCAAGGATGCTTACGTTCTGCATGAAGAATGGACAGGTTCCTCAAGACGTGGCGAGTCTCTTCGGGAACGTCAAGCCTTCCGTCGGTCACGTGCGGCGAATGTGTCGGATTCTTCGTTCTGAAATTGGGCGGCAGATACGCCTTCTGTACGACTGGTTGAGAGCTGTCTGCTACTCGCGCGATGCGCCTTTTGTGGCCGAGAAGAAGTTTCGTTTCTACAGACGTCTATCAACTCAGACTACAGAATTCTGGTGGACACAGCTGCTGCTACTCCTCCGGTCCAGACTCCCGCGCAGAAAGGAAAAAACGCAACTTGTCACCGCTGGTTTCCAGGTACTCGGTGACGTCAGGCTTCCTGACGAAGTTGCTCCACTGTTAAAGAATGGGCCGAAGTATAGCACGGAACCAAGAATTCCTGCACATGAGCTACTGGCTTTGAACAGGCGCATTGCAAGGAAAGCAGAACCTGAGGACCAGGAGCGGTGCCTCCTCGATGGGGTGGACTGCCTTCGTAGGACCGTCACCCGGAGCGCGCCACCTTCGACAGCTGTGATCAAAAGGACAGTATCTTTCTTTAGTGACAATGAACTTCGGCTGTTACTGAGTGACAAAGATGGCGCTTTTGTAATAGCCCCGTCTGTGGTCTTCAACAGAAAAGCCATTGAGGCTGTCAACAAGAACTTCATTCTGGCAAATGAGAAAGCTCAAAAGGTAAAACGCAAAGCCATTTCTTTGTTGGAAAATATAGGCCTCACCCAGATTGTGAACAATGTAAAACAATGTAAGGTACTTGCTCTAGAGGTTTTTTTCACTGCAAAAACGCACAAACCGGATGTGCCTTTCCGTACAATAGTCAGTGAAAACAACTGTTGGCAGGTTTTGGTTAGCTGCTTTTTGCAAAAAGAGTTGAAGCATTTAACTATTGACGATCCTTATGGCATAAAGAATTCTTTCGATGTTTCTTTTCTGGAAGACAACCATTCAGTAGCCGACATTTTTTCTACTGACGTCGAAGATCTTTACTATTCGATACCGCATGATGAGCTATTTCGCAGTGTGATGACGTGCATCGAAGAAAGTGGCGAGGTAGATTTGCGCAATGCGACCGGGTTGTCTTCGGAAAGTTTCATGTCCCTTCTTGAATTTAAGTGCAACTTTTATCCAGTTCGAAAATAACCTTTTTATTAAGAAAAATGGTGTGTGTATTGGTTCATGTGTGGCGCCTGCTCTTTGTAATATTTTTTTATCGTTTGTCGATCGCGCCCTTAAGAGTGCTTTAAACAATGGCTCAGTTCAAATTTTTAGATATGTTGACCATTTTCTTGTTGTGATTAAACAGACTAACAACGAATGCTGCGTGACGTAAGCTGATATTTTAACTCTGTTCAATGACAATGGCAAAGGTCTAACTTTTACACATGAGCTATCTAGGGACGGTAAACTCCAGTTTTTAGATTTGCAGCTATCCTTACAAACAGGCCACGCCTGTTGTATGTACTCGCCACGTGCACGTAAAGACCTTTTACCTTACGCGTCTGCGCCCTCAAAGACTGTGAAACGCGCCATTGCTTTGATGTGTTTAGAATCTTCCTTAAAGAAGTCTTGTCATCACTCTGCGAACATGAGTTTCCTTGCACAGTTAAATAGGCTGCAGGCTGCTGGTTACCCAAGTGTGGTGGTGACGTCAGTCTCGGAGGTATTGCTTCAAAAACTGAAAGGCAAGCGGCATAAAAGTAACTGCAGCACACAAAAGAAAAGGCCTGAAGTTGTGCCGTATTGCCACAGAGAGGCTCCCAATCTGAAGAATGTCGCCACCAGATACAAAATTCCGGTAGTGTTTTCCACTCCTCAGAAACTGTCGATGTTGTGCAGCCGTATTTCTAAAACAAGTAAAAAAACCTGATTGTGAAAAGAACCACGTGAAGTTTGTAGATTGCAGCGTCGGTGTGGTTTATAAAATTCCCTTGTCATGTGGCAAAGTGTATGTAAAGCAGTCAGGCCGCTGTGTTAACGAGCGCCTTAGAGAACATGCGCGATCCATACCAACAGGCACAGGTTCGCATTTGGCTCAGCATTGTAAAACATGCAAGTTCAAACCCATGTTTCGTGATACCACAATTTTGAAGAAGAGTCGTGACACCACCGCCCGAGAGTTATCAGAAGCATTTTTCATTCGGTCATTGGGGTCACAGTGCATTAGTGTGCCTTCCTTAACCTTGTACAGCGCTGAATTTGGTTTTTTGGATTCTGTCGCATGAGTGCGCTCTTGGGATCGGATGTTGGTGGCTCCACCGCATGGTGCTCACTGCGCATGTTCCTCTGGTTTCAGCGGTCTATAAAGGAGTGACGCAACAAAATGATGTCAGTTGAGAGTAGCGCCTTGTCCTGTCGTCTTTCTGCGCTAAACAAAGTATTCATGAATTCTTAGCACCCTCTGCTGCGTCGCAGGTCTGACCGCCGCCGTGGTCAGTTGCTTCGCAGCTGCTGGGGACTGAGGGCCGGGGTTTGATTGTTGTGTTCATATAGGAGGTTGTGGCCAAGTACTGCGCCAGGGTGGCCAATCCTGCTCTGGGGAGGGAGTGCGTTACCGGTTCTGGTCATCGGGATCAGGCCACACTCCAGGCCTGTTTGTGCAATTTTATCAACACGCGGATTTTTTTTTAATCCGGTGGAAAATTGCCGGCACCGGGATTCGAACCACGGACCTCTTGCACGCGAGGCGGGTGTTCTACCTCTACGCCACCGCTATACCTGCTCACGAAAATAAGCCGAGACTAATTACCGGGTAGGTTAGACAAATACTTTCTCAGCACCTAGGTTCTTTCAGGTAAGCGAGCTGGTGCAATTCCAGCAGGCATGCACCGTATCTATTGATGCTTTCAGGTCTGCCACAAGCCCTACTGTGCAGCAGAGACGTTGATTTTTTTTCATCAGCTGGTCCTTCCAAGGCCCACATTCTGCAACAGAATGTCAAAAATGTTGTGTACACAAGGTGTTCGCGCGCTAAATAAATTCCGTGTACTTCAGCCACCAAAATGAAATGGCGTAGCACAACTAAAAAATGTTGCCGATACGTGAACTTCAAAGCAGTTTATGGAATGCGCATCAGATGGTACGACAAAGCACACTGAAAAAGGTAGGGCGAAAAAGTACTAATGCTCGTGATGAACTAATGATAAGTGAATTTTCGGAATATTAAAATTTTGCATACCGTATATGTGAAGTGAGGAAGCACTGGAAATGCAGGAACCTGCGCTAATTAATTGACCATATCTGATACAATTTGAACAGACTAAGCACAGCGGCTTCTAAAACAAAGTACATGACTTAAAAACGCTTGTTTTCTTCAACCTACCGCAGCTACTCACTGAACCCTGTGCATTCTGTCCCAGGTTCTCTCTCTCTCTCTCTTCATCGCCATACCCCTCTCCCCAAGTGCAGGGTAGCAAACCGGGCTTACGTCTGGTTAAACTCCCCGCCTTTCCTGTCTTCTCTTTCTATCTCTCTCTCTCTCTCTCTCTACTGAAAGATCTTACACGCGATAATGGAATAATTGGACACAGGCGCCGATTCGTACCTGGCTTCATTTTTGTTTAAAAAAGCGGAAACATAAATTATTGTCGAGCAGGATCTCCCACAAACTCTAAATAGTATATTTTTTCCGCAAGCTATATGTTTCAGGTGTTAATTCCAGCAGCATGAGCAACTGAACCGAGTCCCTCCCCCCCCCCCCCCCCATGCTTGGAACATCACAAACTTGTTATCGACAGCGCCGCGGCAACTTCGCAAAAACTGCATCAACATAATCTGCTTTCATGCAAAAATGACTCACTCACCCATATTATCTGTTCAGTTCTTGCCTTCAGCAGACTTTGACCAGAACTCGGTCTCGAAGGTAAACAAAGCTGTCAAATAGTCGTTCCATCTGTGGCTTTCGTCGAAGTCAATCCAGCTGAGTCACAACACGCCACATGGACCAAATTACCAATAATAACCACTATTAGGAACCGCAACGTGAACCCCCAATGGAAACAAAGAGGAGCAGGCAAACGCCAGCGAAAATTTTCTTGTTTCTCAGCCATGTGTCATGCTCTGAGTCGTTGAGCTGCGATTGTTGCTAGGCCTCAAGCACAGCTTCCGCTTGATCTAACAGTCGAACGCCCGCAGTGGCAGCTTTGCCAAGCTAAAGTTGTGAATTGTGCCATGTAGTCGTTTGATTAGGAATACGAACCAACGGAAGCACATATCTGTCCCAAATAATTGGGCTCTTGCTAAGCACATTTAAAATAGCCTCGATACCAGACGCTTTTCACGGTCGGCGCGCTCCCCTCGAGTCGAAGGCGCATTGAACCTTGAGGGAACAAAGGCCCGTCTCCATGACTCAGCCAAGTCGAGGAGACGGGCCTTACTTTATTCGCCATTATAAATAAAACCTTTCTGAGCTCATTGAGCTCTGTTGAGTGAAGGCGTATTTAGGAATACGGGGTTTAGATATTTTATGGTCCCATTCAGCCCTCTTTCATTGAGGCTCTAGTGTCATCCAGCTTGAACTGCCCAAGTCACACAACCAGGGTTATGCTCTCCTGAAGACATCGGCCTTTCGCCTCAAGCCACTATATACGACACTCGACTGTCCTTCCGATCTGTTCCTGACGGCGCCTATTTACTACGTCCCACCGTTGATATACTGCTTGAAATAAGCTTGGCCATACTGTGCTCACTGTTACAGGCAGTCAGACGTCGCTCTCTCTCTCTGTCTTTAATTTTAACTGCTCGAATCAAATTCTTCCCATAGGCATGTCTTAGGGCGACATCTCCCCTGAGTACGGTCGCGAGATATTGGCTATTGATGCCGAAATTCCGTCGCCCTCTACAGGAACCTCCGATTCAGCAACTCTCACAGATGAACTTAGCAAGATGATTGCCCCTGAGCTTCTTCCGGCACAAGCTGCTGGCGTTCGCCATCTCTAGGAAATTTACCGCGACGTCTTGACCTGCACTGCCACCCTTTAGCCCAGACATCGGTGGTCATCCACGTCATTTGTCCTGGAGACGCCAATCCGATACGCTGCCGGCCGTACCATGTATCACATGCTGAACGACAAATGAAACAACGAGAAGTCGATAAGATATTGACTAAAAGCGCTATCGAACCATCTTGCTCGAGTCCATGGACGTCCCCTGCTGTCTGTCAATAAGGACGCCAGTTGGCTCTTTTGTGTTTATTACAGACACCTCAACAAAGTCACACGCAAGTATGTCTACCGTTTGCCGCGTATTAATGACACCGTGCACTGCTTGCACGGCCCCAAGTATTTTATATCGATAGACATCCGATCAGGCGATTTGCAAATCTCGGTAGATTACATGTACCGTGAGAAAATTGCATTCGTAAGATTTGACGGCCTCTACCAATTCAAGGTTACGCCGTTCGGCCTTTGTAATGCCTCGGCAACTGAAAAAAAATGATGGACGGTTTACTTCGCGGCTATAGATAGTGCACATGCCTGTGTTATCTAGCCGATGTCATAGTGTTTTCGCCAACTTTCAAGAGTCATCTAACGCGTCTATCGGCTATTCTCGCTGCTTTTCAACGCGCCGCCCTGTAATTGAACTCATCCAAGTGTCACTTTAGACGTCGTCAAATTAGTGCTCTTGGTCATCTCCTCAGTGCTGCGGGCGTTCAACCTAACCCTAACAAGATTCGCGCCGTTCAGAAGTTTCCGGTTCCGTATTCCGCCTCAGACGTAAGCAGCTTTGCTGGGCTACGCTCGTATTTCCGCGTTTTCTCAAGAATTTCACCGAAATCTCTCGCCCACTCACCGACTTACTTTTTTTCAGTTTCAGTTTCAGCTTATTATTCGTTGATAAAAATTCGTTACAAAAAATGGTATACAGACAAGGGTCCCAAAGCCAGAGACTGCACCGGGGCCCTTGGATTAGAAATTATATAAAAAACTAAAGCGGAATACATAGCAGAGAAACAGATTATGAAAGAAGCAAAATATAACGAGGAAACTCAGTGACGACACACATAAAAGACAAAAGGAAGATGAAAGGTAAACAATCAATGGTAATTACACAGCTTCTAAATAGCAAAATAGCATTGTAGGAAGTTAATCAGACAGCAAATAATTCTTGAGTTCATATTCAAAGCGTACAAGGTACTTGACAACTTAATCGAATATGGAAGACTGTTCCAAAGTTTAGGCGCGCAAAAAGAGGAAGCCATCTTTCCGTAATTAGTATGACATAAAGGCAACAGGAAATTTCCTTGTGCTGATAACCTTGTGTTATTAGGATTAAAAAGGCGATGAGAACTAACGAAGTTGTAACAAACTTGTTGAGTTAATAATTTGAAAAATAATATCGCTAATTGACAGTTAAAGAAATCAGTTAACTTGAAGAATGCGGTTTGTACGTAGTTGTGAAGAGACGTTAGAGAAAAAAATGGCTTCGTATTATAATGCGGATAGCGTGATTTTTAATGTGCTAAATTGAGCAAGGATGACGATCATAAGTATTACCCCAAGAAGCGATACTATAAATGATATGACTATGAATGAAGGTGACGTATAACGATAATAATGCTTCCTTGGAAAAAAATGTGCGTTTAAGAAGTACGTTTCTTTCACATGGGGCCTTGCTCAAACGAAACCCTTCAATTATTATGATCCATCTGCCGCCACGGAACTTGATCCGGATGCCAGTGGCCACGGAATCGGGGCTGTACTTGTTCCATGGCATCGTATGGAAGAGCGCGTAATTGCATACGCCAGCCGCCGCCTGTCACCCGCCACGAGGAATTTTGCCATTACCCAACGGGAGTGCGTGGCATTACTTTGGGCAGTTGCCAAATTCCGCGCCTACTTGTACGGCTGCACATTTTTCGTGGTTACCGATCACTGCGCCTTGTTCTGGCTTTCCCCGCTTAATCACCCCACTGGACGACTGGGCAGATGGTGGCTACGGCTCCAAAAATATTCATTTGCTCTTTTATACAAGTCAGGCCCTTTGCAGAAGGACACAGACTGCCGCTCCCGTCGTCCTATCGACCACCCTGAATATGATGCGCATGACATTGACTCTTGCGTGCTGGCCATTTGTGACCTGCACGACATCCGCACTGAACAACGGTGTGATTACTGCTTACGTGTTCTCATCGACAGTTTCACTTCTTGACATTCGGAGCCCACGTTGCGCATGTTCGTGCTCAGCGACGACATTCTCTACCGCGGCAGCTTGCGCGCCGACGGACAATAATCTTTACTCCTTGTACCGCACCATCTCCAAACATCAATTCTTGAGCAGCTGCAGAATACTGCAGGCCACCACCACGTTTCACGTACTTACGACGGCGTACGGCACCGCTACTACTGACTACAGATGTACCGCTCGGTGCACTTTGACAAAGCTGTGCGCTTTGTCATCGCCGCGAAAACCTTGTTCTGCTGCCCGCTGGACGCCTTCGCAACATCGATGTGCCCTCAGGACCATCCTTTAGCGTCGGTATCGATCTTCTCGGCCCTTTTCCCTAGTTGAAATCTGGCAATAAGTGGGTTGTTGTCGCGACTGATTACGGAACACGGTATGCGATCGCACGAGCTTTGCGCAGAAGCTGTGCAACTGAGGTACCAGATTTCCTTTGACATGATGGCATCCGCCATCACGGCGCACCCTGAGAGCTCCTCACTGATTGCGGCCGCACCTCCGGAATAGTTGAAGACCTACTTCGCTTCTCTTATGTATTCCGTGCACAAGCTTTCCCCCGCCTACCACCCGCAGACAAACGGACTGGCGGAGGGGCTTAATCGCACGTTGACAGTAATGCTATGTACGTCTCTGACGACCACAGTGATCCGGACAGCATGTTGCCTTTCGTGACCTTCGCCTATAATTTGTCCCGTCACAAACTGCTGGTGTTTAGCCCTTTTACCTTCTGTTCGGCCGCCAACCTTCTTTCTCCTCTGACGCACTGCTTCCTTCCTCGAGGAACACTACCACTTAAGACGCTTAGGACGCCTTCGCCCAGGCTCGCACGGCACGCCAGAATGCCGGCTCCCGGCTCACTGAGTCTGCAGAATGCATATTCTACATGGCCAGACTGCAGTCTGCAGTCTGGCCATGCAGAATATCCGGTACGACAGCCGACATTGTGACATTCGATTTCCTCCTGGATCTGTTCTGATCTTATGGACATCATGTCGCCGCGTCCGGTTGTCTGAAAAACTGCTGTCGTGCTAGACAGGGCCCTACACAATATTCCGACAGCTTTCTACGAGACCGCTCCACTGGACTCGCGTGTCCCCACGGACGTTGTGCATGTGTCCTGGCTGAAGCCCGACTTTGCCGCGATTTCATCTCTTTTATAGTTAGCGCAGACAGGGCGCTTATACAGGCCTTTAACAGGCGGGGGTTATGTTACCGCGCAACCAAGATTGGCGCCAGTGAGAAGAACACGCTTTGTTGTGTAGAGGTAGAATGAGCCTCGGCCGCCATCTTGTTAAAGCATCGTTGTCTCCCCCGTAAATATTGTAAATGCATATTTATATGTGACTTGTGCAACATAACAATATAGGCAGTTGCATGCAATATGATCTGCAAAACCTAGTCTGTACTTAAAATGTCCCGAGAATTCATGGAGTCGATGCCGTACGAATATTTGGAGAACTAAAGAGCGTCACAATTGCTGGTGTTTATTCGCCATAGATTCTTATGTCTGTGGCGCCTTGCCGTCTTATGGACCTCTTTAAAGACGTGACTCATGTTTCAGCTTATATTGCATGCGACTGTATCACCCACCTATTTATTTCCTCGATGTGGGTATGCGCCACAATGAAGAGATCATTATCAACACGTGGCGATCATTTCAAAGGCCTAGTAGGCGTTGGCGCGATATGTACCGCCCGCTGCATGGCAATTTCGCGTTGTATGTGCCATATTATGGAAGTCACCATAATTAACTCTGAGCCACGCTTCTTGGCCGATTACAATTTTCTATGTGTGTGCAATGGCATGAAAAACATAATAATCATAAGCACGCGAAGATCATCTCAAAGAGTTAGCAGGCATTGGCACTATACGTGCCACCCATTTCTTGTATACTCAGCTGTTGTGCGTATGTGTTATAGTAACAAAACCAGCAATATAATCAACAAGCGGCGATATTGTGCAGGAGCCAACATCACGTGCGATAGTGGCCTAATGATTTCAGAATGGGGCTGCTATGCCAGGGTCCGAGGTTTAAATCCCGCTGGCCGAGCAGCATTTTTTTCTTTTTTTTTTGTTTTGGTAAGCTTTATGGTAAGCTTTCCTCTTACGACGCTGATAAAAGCGTTGGACATTGCTACTATTCCACTGTTGCAATTTCGCCCCGCTGATTAACTATAAATATCGCATCTTTATACATGGACACTGGTGCTAACACTGACCTTGTGCTGTTGGTAGGCCTGGTGCTTGAGCAGGGCGCCGTCTGATTCGAGCACCAGCATCTTCACAGGGGCAATAGCGGTCGTCATGGCAGCGGAATTGAAGTGAGGACACGGCAGCTGTGCCATGGCCATGGCCCAGTCATGCGTGACGTGCGCATCAGCCACGGCCGCCTCGTCCCACTCGACCCGCACGCCCAGCTCCCTCCGGAGCAGCTCACACAGCTGGGACACCGCCGTCACGTGGGGCTCGCTGTCGCGCGAGTACACCACCTTCACCACTGCGTGGTTGGCAGGGAAAGCACGGTCAAGTTTCACCCTTCACACAGTCCCTTCTACAAAATACAGGTTTTTGATTTCGAATCTATATGTCATCGAGTTGATATCACTTGAGACGCATAGCGTAGTGTTCTTTTGCATGTCAATGTGGGGCTCTAGTAAGCATTTTCGGATTTTCGAAAATTTACCGTGGAGGCCAACAGTGAACGAAAATAAAAGACATTAATTTAAGCATTACGGTGCTTGCGCTGCATTCGGTCTTCCGAATAAGGTCTTCCCGAACCACCCATCGAAATCATTGATTAGCTGCCCAATTCAGTAACAGATCTTTTCGTAACTCAACTTGAAGTTAAATGTGACAACACCAAGCGCTGCCGTAGACTTGGAGCACAAAAACCGCCCAAGAAAATCCGGTTATCTTTAGCTTGATAAGGACCGCGCTGGAAATCACAAAAAAGAAACCCCCATAAGCTAAATGGATCTAACATTTTCTTCAATAAACATGTCTCTGGACGATGGCAACAGACGCGCTAAGAACCGAGGTAGTACTGTGCTGAACTTAGGAAAACCCAGCAACAACGCCCGACTGCGCTGTCAGTCGCCTATCGGGGATAACGTTCGCATTTTTTGGGGTCACCCTAAATATTCTTTGCATACGCAAGTAGTAATAGCAGTCCCACAAGTACCAATTGAAGTCTTTTCAACCGCCAGTTTTAAGACTAAATGCACATGGCCTACTAGTGGACATATTTATTTGTCTCTAAATTCAAAATCAGTCAAAGTATTTTATTTGGCACCAGAAATGGTTGCATAGGAGGCAGACATAAAGGCAATTAATGCCTGCCAAAGTGTCAGCCCCCTTCCCCAAACAACTCATCCAACATCACTGTAATAGTGGCTACATTGCCTGTCGAAAAACTTTCAACATAACTCAGTGGAAAGCACTGGGAACAATGCATCAAAACGAAAACATTTGAACCAAGACTATTCAGTATCGCGAGAAACGCGCAACTATAAACGAATGATATTTGTGTCATGAAGTACATAAAAGCGACCAATACAATGAAACAGGAACAATAAAAACAAAACTCACAACTGAAACCAACATTTCGTGCTCAGTTATCACCCGAAAGACAAAACGAAAGACATTTCGAAATTGTGTGCCAAGAACGTATCTGCTTGTGCTCTTTTTAAATGCTTGCCCAGAGACACTGTCCTTTAAAGCGATTATAGCTGTTTTGGGTTTATTCAAGAAGGCAGGAATTTGGTATGATAATTTTTGTTAACCCTAGTTAGTGCGAATCTGTTGTTTGTTATAGAATGTATCACGGAGGTTGTACGGGTGTTTTTTATGGACGTATATTGCAAAGAGCAATGACGAATTCTCTTTCATTTGACTGCATATAAGGAACGCTAATTTTTTACATCGAATGTTTGTGATAGTCAAGATTTGATGCTCTTGAACTAATGGGGCATAACGTGCTGAGCGCAGAGCATTCTCTATATGACGCAACTCTTCTTTCTGTTGTACAAGTAGGCTTTCTAAATTTGTTTCCGTGGTCGTACCCTATACAAGAAGACAGTAATGCCGACGAGAGTGTACTATACTATAATACAATTGTTTCTTTTACCACTGTGGTAACAAATCCTTTAGTTTATAAGTGACTCCAATTGTTCGTGAGATATCTGCTTGCATGTTTGCGACATGTGCTGACCAGCTTAAGCGTTCCTGCATAACATCACCAAGAAATTTATGGGATATAACGCGCTCGATTTGCTGATCACCGAAGGGAAGAGCAATGTCCTTCACACATTTATTTTTTGGTCTAAAAACAAAACATTTTGTTTTGTTGGTGTTTAGAGCCAATCTATTAACGCCAAGCTACACTCATAAGTTTTCAAGCCAGGTATTTACTTGTGTCTCTATGTCCCCTATATTAGCCCCTGAAAAGAATTCGCTAGCGTCGTCAGCATAAAGGATAATTTTTGGGATTAGCGGAATATTTAAGACATCATGTATATAGAGAAGAAAAAAAATGGCCCATGTGTAGAGCCTTGTGGTTCCCCAAACGAGAAAACGCCAATATTAGACAGCTTGGTTCACTGCAGTATACTGGGTTCTGTTCGTCAAGTAACTGGTAACCAGATCTAGGGCGACCCCTCTAATTCCGTAATTGGTTAATTTTGGAAATTCATGTTTATGTATCAATATCATGTTTATATCACGTTTCAATATCATGTTTCTATCAATATCATGTTTAACGGAGTTAAATGGTTCTTTTAAAATCAAGAAACAATATGACGGTATATAATTTATGCTCAAAATTATCGATTATCTTATATTTAATATTTAACAGAGCTGTTTCTGCTGACTTATATATCTGAGACCCATAGTGCTGCTCTACTGTAACGTAATTTTGTTGAACGTAACTTAGAGAGCGCACATTGATAACTTGCTCTATTATTTTCGAGAACATTGTCAAGATCGTTATTATTAGATAGATAGAAATCCGTTCTTTGTGTTCGTAACCGAAACTGGCTAAGTGTTCTTTGTTGGGATTTGGGGAACTCGACGCGCCATTTGGCGTGCGCATTTCACCTGTTTCTGCAATCCTTAAGCCACACTGTCTCCTCGCTCCAAAGCAGTTGCCAGCGGTGGTGCTCCACTCGCGATGGTTCGTGGTAAGGGCGGAGCTATGACGTCACGAAGCGGCCCCTGGTGGCTACTGTCGTAATGGTAGCGTGTCTCTTTCTCCTTGGGACTGCGCCGCGTATGTACGTGCTTCCTCTCGTCTGCAATCCTTAAGCCACACTGTCTCCTCACTCCAAAGCAGTTGTCAGCGGTGGTGCTCCACTCGCGATGGTTTGTGGTAAGGGCGGAGCTATGACGTCACGAAGCGGCCCCTGGTGGCTACTGTCGTGATGGTAGCGTGTCTCTTTCTCCTTGGGACTGCGCCGCGTATGTACGTGCTTCCTCTCGTCTGCAATCCTTAAGCCACACTGTCTCCACACTCCAAAGCAGTTGTCAGCGGTGGCGCTCCACTCGCGATGGTTCGTGGTAAGGGCGGAGCTATGACGTCACGAAGCGGCCCCTGGTGGCTACTGTCGTGACGGTAGCGTGTCTCTTTCTCCTTGGGACTGCGCCACGTATGTACGTGCTTCCTCTCGTCGGTCGCCACCTTTGTGACTAGGACTGAGATCACGCACGGTGCCTTTGCCCGTACGGGGAGCGCGTACCTCGTGTTGATCCTGTCCCGACGCTAAGCCAAAGAACGAGTGCATAGTGCTCCCGCGAGGTTGTACCACGCCGAGCCGCCTTCATCGGGGGCCCAAGTCGAAGGAGGCTGCCCGAGCTCTCGCGAGTTGGCCCATTGGTTATGGCGAGGGAAACTAGCATAGCCGCCGGGACTTTTCCTAGCGGCATGTCCCAGTTTGAGCCTGTGCTCTCGCAGCGACGTGCTGCAGGCGCGCCTGACTATTTTTCCGCCCTTGGTGCGGCACCCCTTTGGTTCCCCGCAGCCCCAAGACCGGGCGTTTGTGCAGTGTCCGGTGCGTCGGATACAATAAACGGTTTCCGCTAACTCGGGGCAATACTGTGTTCTTGCGTGCGTCGCTCGGTAGCCGCTTGTGGTCTGAGCTCGCACGCACCGACGTTAGAGGCTGACGCCGCCCCCTGTGGCTCGCTAAGCTCGAACACGCGGTGGTCGGTACTCCTGTGAGATATGAAGACCTCACATCTTATGTGTTATGCTAAAGCTTCATCTGCTGCTTTCCCGGTACTACGGAGGATACACCATCTGGGCTTGGTGGTGGCGTCGCATTTCTTTTAAGAAATGCATACTTGAGCAAATAGTGCAAGAACAGGACCCAGAAAAGGAGCACACGATAGAGGTGCTGCGTCGGATGCCTCTTTTCTGTGTCCTGTTTTTGTCCTGTTTGCTGAAGTATGTGTTCGTACTAACAATCCCGGCTAGCCACTGCTTCACATACGGTTTTTAGTTTTTTCTACTAGCAGACATTTTTAATATGAAATCAGTCTGGGCAAAGGTTAAAATTAGCGACGTTGGCGTAATTTTGGGCGCCATATACTGTCCGCCCAGCACTGCTGATGCCTTACGAAGCGTTTGTGAATACGTACGTGAACGTGCACTCAATTCTTGTAAGATAGTAATCCATGGGGATTTCTAGTTTCCTTGTATAAAATGGAATTCTGTATCAACAAGCTGCGATAGACTAATGTACGCGTCGCTCATTACTATGACTACTTCATACAACTTCCCACAGGCTGTCACAAGTCGTTCACGTGCAAACTCAGTGTTAGATTTTGTCTTCATGAACGAACCACATCTGCTTATCAATTCTGAATGCAAGATTGTTGATTTGTCAGGTCACAAAGCAGTCTTTTTTTGTTCAGCTTGTCTCGTGACGTTGTAAGACCTGTGTTCAAAACTGTGTCGAAATTTAAATGTTCAGACGACAATGCTGTTCTCAATCTTATAGCATCGTCGTTTGATGGCTTCTTATTTTCTAATAACTATAGAAATGTCAAATGTTTTAGTTGAATACTTCTACAACATTGCCTAGGAGTGCATTTCCGGATTTCTTCAGAAAGTAGGTAAAAAACAATAAACCGAAGTATCCCTGGAACAATAGTCTATCATCCAACTCATGTGACGATTCAAGAGGTTTCGCAAGCGCCAAAGCTCCGCGCCAACCTGCCAGCGTTATCCTCCCTAAGTTAAATCAAATCAACGTTGCCAGGTATCAAGGGAAGATTATTTAAAAACTTCATACTATCTACTCTCATGAAACTTAACTCAGCAAATTTTTGGAAAACCATCGACACTGTATCTCCAGCTTCATCAACATTTCTTATTAATGACCAACCGTGTTCTGGTATATCTCCAGATCATAAGCCTTGCATAACAATATAATTTGCTTTTGGTACTGGCGACAGTAGCAGTCCAAGCATCAGTGCACCTCAAACGTTTCGACCCATTCCTGGTGTCAAAATAAACACTGCAGGCTTCTAAATATCGTACTGAGTATAGACACAACCAGGAGTAATGGACCAGACTGTGGACAGACGGAAAACAAATATTTGATGAGAAAAGGACCTGCAAGATTGCTAGCCCGATCTCACGCCATCCGGGCATTATGTGCGGTGATGCACAGCGTTTCCGCCGCTGCCCGGGCTCGCTGGATTGTCCGTAGTTGGGCGTGTAGTTCCGAGCTAGTGACAGCGCTTAGCCTTCGCTCGTCGAGAAGGTCCGGTTCTGTGTTAGCCTCTACATATATTGCTCTGATCTCTGCGCATTCCCATAAGATTTGTGCCATGTCTGCGTTTTCGTGCTTGCAGAGCTTGCAACTCGCGTCTGGGTATTGTCTGGCATTTACTCTGTTTAAGTGTGCTAGGTTTCGGAACGTTCTGGTTTGCAACCTCCTCCAGCCTGTTTCTTGAGATATGTCGAGTTAACTGTGGGTTTGTGTGTATGCTTCTTTTGTTTCGTATAGTGTGTCAGTATGTTGCGATAAGTGACCAGTCTGTCTCTGTTATCTTGTATCGCTACTTCGTCTTTGTCGCTTCCTCCGTGTTCCCCATCGCTTCCGCCGCAGTCCTCTCCCCTCTCCTGGATTTGCGGGGTGTTGGGCCGTCACTGTCCGAGCCGCGGTGGATTAGTTGTCGCGCCTCTCGGTGGGCTTTATCGTTGAGGTTGGGAGGGCCACTCGGGCATTCTGTGGTTACTTCTCCCATACGTGCCGGGATTCGTTTGATGTATTTGGGTGTGATTCTGCCACTCTTAAAGCCTTCTGCTCTGCGGTTAAAGATTTTGGCCGCTTCGGTGGAAAGTCATCTCGCTGTGAAGTTCTTAATGGCCGTCTTCGAGTCATTGATTATTTTCCTGTCTTGTTACCGAACGTTGATTACAGCCAATGCAACTGCCGTTTCTTCCGCTGCCTCCAACGATCTGGTCCTTACGGAGCCCGCAGTCACGGTCATTCCTTTCGTGTCTACGACTGCCATTGCGGAGAGGGAGGTACCGTCGTCACCGCCGAAACCAACGTTGTCGTCTCGCTTTCGGGGGTACCGGGCGGCGTCTCTGAAGAGCACTCCCTCTCGCACATACCACCACAAGGAATAACTCTTTCAAATTTTGGTAAAGACAAAATCTCGTTTTTGAAATCTTTGCTCAAAGATCATATTGTGTCCTAACCGAATTTTTAAAGAGTTAATCTGTATGGGCGGCTGGTCATCGGACTATTAAAGCGAAATTCTTCGATGGCTAATCGGTCGAAAAATCCGACATCCGGCGTTACGGCATAAAAATTCACGATGCCACCATACCACATGGCGCACAATGTGTTGGTGTTATCATGGTGCCACCAATGAAGGTCGTGGGTTCAAGTGCCTTCATTAACCCTATTTTAGTTAAGAAAGCGTTAATTAAGCTACTCGAATCCAATACCTTTGGTGTTAATTAAAACAGAGTTAAATAACAGAGTCCATTAAGATAGAGATAATTAAGGTATTCAAAGCCACGACCTTTGGTGGGAGTCGAACCCACGACCTTGGTGGGACTTAAGGCGAAGTTAATTAAGGCCCACTTAATGAGATATAGTTAAGGTACTCAAACCGACGACTAATGGTGCGAGTCGAACCATCGGGGTTTGGGGGGTCACACCAAGGACCTTTGTTGTTTTTTAGGGCGAAGTTAATAAGGTCACAGGTAATTAGGATCTAGTTAAGGCACTTGAAGCAACGACCTTTGCAGAGAGAAAACAAGTAATGTGAAATAATGCATTCGAATGAAAATGTCAAAGTAAATTAAGGAATGTCCCATGAGTGTGCAGGCTTTCGCCTTCATCCTCTTTAGCACATGCTAAAGTGACTGTCCACTTCTATATTTAAAAAGTCAATTCAATAATGCATTGTGCCTCACACCTGGAAAACTAGGAACGTTCTCCCGACATTTAGGCAAATCTCTTTAAAATATACACTAATTTCTTTAAGTAATACGTGTTTCATAAACATATCAGCAGATTTTTAGCTAACAATACCATGCTATTTCGTTGTCGACATTGGTTCCGTGCTGGCTTCTCAAAACTTTCACCGTTCATTGAATTCACCCACGGCGTCGCAACAGCACTTAACCTTCGTGCACAGATCGATGTGATATTTATAGATTATGAGAAAGCAGCCGACACCTTCTTCATAACCAGCTTCTCTTTAAACTGCGTCTGGGCTGATGGAACTTATCAGAAGAGAGCAAGGAGAGTCTAGAGGAGGTAAAGTTGACTCCCTCGGTGCAACAATCAGAGGAACAAATACAACGGGTCGAGCAGCAACACCGCATGTGATAATTATTTCACGAGGCAACAATTCGGGATCGGGAGTAGCATTCAATGCAGTACTCATAGCGCACCCATCAGTTAAACAAAGCCTGGAAGCGAATTCCTCTACGTGAAATACAGCCATAAGGGTGAATGAAAACGTCCCCGTGTACCATCTCGGCGGAACGAGCGGCGATGATTTGTTCTCCAGACGGCACATAATCTCGGCCTGTTAAGAAACGGCTATGCGCATCATGTGTAGAACGGCACTGCTGACTTATGTCGGTTAGGGAAAGGAGACGCTGGTGACAACTGATAGGCGCCGAGGCAGCCTACAAGAAATCCCAACTCGAATAAGTTTGTGAGTGCGCTCATGTAGCACCGCACCGCACCGCACCGCACCACATATCCATAGAGACACCCACTGTACATTGCGCGATCGGGCGAAATATGGGATTGTTTGCTGCACGCAATGGAGCGCCGCAATACGGCGTAGTCATTTTTCGTAGAAAAGATCATAAACCAGCACGTAATTATAGAAATGGCGGCACCAGTGTCAAGAGAGCTTCGACACGAGTAACTTCCACAAACACTTACAATAGATTTGATCGGTGCTCTGCAGCAATTATAGGCAGTCCGATCGATGCAGTTTCCCTTCCTAAAACTGCAGCGTGGAGTTTTACCGAGCGCCTGTGAGGCGGGCCGAAGTGGGGACACTGAGCGGCGAGTGGCGCCGAGATGAGGTGGGACGCACATCTGCTGTGTAGGGGGCGGAGGACGGGGAAGAAGGTAGGTATATCATCCGCTGGTAATTAGGCATAGCCGGGCAGCTATCGGAACGTTCTTCAGGAGCGAAACCGTGCTCCTCGTGCTGTTCGCGCCGTCGGCAGAAACGGGCAATTTGCTCTACCTGCAGGATCGGAAGGTTGAGCACAAACCTGCGTGACACTGAAGCCACGGGACGTTGCAGCCAATAGTTTTGATTTCCTTGATGATTTGACGGAGGATCTGGCAGGGTAGTAGGGTTCTGTGTAGCCAGGGCGTTGAAGCCAATAGTTTTGATTCCCTTGATGATGTGACGGAGGATCTGTAGGGTTGTGTGCAGCCAGGGTGTTGAAGCCAATGATTTTGATTGCATTGATGATGTGACGGAGGCGGTCGCTTTCGGACATAGTGGAGTTTACTCGCCTGTATAGGGCGATCGGACATCTTGAATGTAAATTTATACGATACTCCAGAAAATTGGACACGGTGGACAAGCTTCTTTTTCGCAATTTAATTGCGAATAGCAGGAACACCAAAATAGCACGAAACTTCTGCGCGAATGCGGTCTAGTCAGGTAAGAAGGCCCCCTGGTACAAGAACCAACTTTCAGCGACGCCAGAGCGGTAGAAAGGTACATTGCGACTTTTATTGGATTTGTTTCACCTATTTAGTCGCTGACTCCATCGTAGTTCACGAGCCAGTCTTGGACGTCTTCACCGCGTAAGCCCGAATACTTGGGGGTCACGCTGACGGCTGTTGATAGTCCAGATGGAAGAAGACTGGGCAGAGACGGCGGTGTCAGTTGTACAAGGTGGGTCTTGGCTGGACAGTGCAGCTGGGGTGATGCGACCACCCAGGGAGGTACCATGAGACGACTTCGGGAAGGAGCAGCAGTCTCCAACACTCCTGAGGAACTTCTTTAGTCTCGAGGATTCCGCACCACGACGAAAATGAAGTCGCGTCTCTGATGATGATATGTACAGATATGATGACAAGTCGATGACGATATATGTACAGGTGAGGAAGATGAGATGCGAATGTTATGCTCACAATAATAACAACTCGACAAAGCCTATCAGTAAACTAATGTCAAACTTCGCTTGCATTCTGACGACTATGTGTTTTAAGCCATCATTAATAAGGTTCAAGAGTAGATCGTGCTTAACAACGTTTTTGCTTGGTCTTCTCACTGGAGTCACGTCTGGCAAGCGTCATTTTATATAAAAAACAGTGCCGATAACTATCACTAACAAAAAATTGCCTTCTAACTTCTTTTTCACTAACGGAAATAATTACCATGACAGTTTCAACGAAGTCGACTTCCTTGCAGACACGTCTACGTGTATTCTAATAGAGTCGAAGGATGCCGCTCTTGTCTGTTAAAAAGCACTTCAAAAGGTCGGCTACCTACAATGCACGCTAGACAATTTCACTAAGAAGTGTAAACTCACGGCCTAAATAAAACTAGTTTGACCTATCTTTGAATATGGTTCTACAATTTGGTCTCCCAACCATTATTAGGATATATATAAGCTTCCACACGAATTTCTGCGCAAAAAAAATCACTGACGATTACAATGCTTCCTAATGCGAAATTTGAGCGCATCCCTGTACGTGTTTTCATTTCATGATCTATTGACTGGTGCGGAATATCAGTCTGCAGCGGCACGATCGTAATGGAGCAAAGTGTGGTGCAACTGCCTCGCAATATCGCGAGAGGCAGCGCATGGTTGAAGCGCAGGCGCGATTCGCGGCAGCCGCCGCATAGAGACCCCCGCTCATAGAGGGCTTTGTTTCCATACTGACGATGCGCGCTACTCTTGCGCCATCTTGTAATCACCATCACCGCACAGTCCGTGCTCGTGTGGCACTACGCTTGTCACACTTTCTCCATACCCTCCTCCTCCGCTTTTCGCCTCACGTTCTCTTCGCTATCACCGTCCTCACGCTGCGCTCCACGTACGCTTTAATCCTTCCCTGTGGTCGTTCGCTCGGTTACCAGGTACGACATCTACGCTGGCGCTGGTCGCAGGAAAGGGCACGCAAGAGCTGCGCTGTAAAATGCAATATGATCCATATATGGCAGGCATGATTGCCATTTCTAACCACCCTCGCAATCTCAGCTATTATCACTTCAGTCACTGGCTCAAAAACACACGTCTGAACGCCTTATCATGACTCATGCGAATGTTAATTCATCTGTTCACATCGACGTGCGTATATATTTTGCCACCAACTTTGAGCGTGGAACCAGGCGCCCAGAATGTTAAAATATTGTCACGTTGCGTTGATAGTGAAACACCACATTGGTCTAACGTAAGTCACGAACCTAACTGTCTGAACCTGTAGTCAGCAAAAGTAAAACCCGGCGCAATAGTAGCGGCGAGCCAGCTCGTTGAAGCCGAAAATCTTATCTGTGGGCCAAACGTCTCGGCTTTTATGTGGGACGATGCCCTCCGCGACGGACCTCCCGAGGTCCTCCGAGCTGTGATACAACGGGCTCGAAACATCGCCGGAATCATCTTAGGGACCCTGGACTGAGGGTTCCTCCCACACTGCTCTCGCCATTCAAATATTATTAATAAAGATGTTTTAATCTCTCTCTCGGCTTTTATACAGGACTCGTCCCAGGTTCGCGACTGATTGTTGATGCCAGAAAATAATACACAATTTGTGTCAAGGAGACAATATGACTTCGCAACCTTCGGTAACAAAGTACAACGAATGGAACGGGCGATAACAATTGAGAAACTTCAGTTACATAAAGGCTTGTTTTTTGGTGGGCCATAGCCTTGAACAATTGTTAGCCAATGAAAAAAATTCTACGACGCTCAAATTCGCCTTCAAAGGACCCCTCTGGCCATTTTGAGCTGGCTGGCACAGCGCATACAATACGCGATAGAATGACATTAGACGCATCAAGAGAGTCCCCAACCGACAGAGAGGCCTACGCTAAGACAACATCGTCCGGTTGGTGCACGCCTTCCTTCTCTGTCGCTTTGCCTACGTCCTTGCAAGGCACGAATGTCAGAAGGCGGAGAGCCTTCTCAATCAGATCCTGAGAAAGGGGATTAAGAGAGCCCAGGAGTTACCCATATATACGGACACCAAGAGGCTCATGCAGTTGGGCATGCGCAACACTCTAGAAGAGATTGTCGAGGCGCTGGAGAGAACTCAATACATAAGACTCTCCACCATGCAGCTCGGAAGACAAATTCTGAACAGGGCAAGCATCTCGCCCGCCACAGCTCAAGATAAGCACTGTGAGATGCAGAGGAAGTTGAGGGACTGCATCATGGTCATCGAAGTCCCGAGGAACGCATACCCAGTACACGCTGTGGGCACAAGGCGAGCTCCAGCCAAATCCCTGCTCGAGAAAGCCAGGGAACGAGTAGAAGAAAGCACTTTCGTCGACGCCGCGTTCGAACCCAGCAGGCGAGCGTTCCCCTGGGTCTTTCTGGATGGTAGAGGAAATGTCACGAATTCCGCGTATCTATATACAACAGACCCACAGACAGCCGAACAGGTAGCCATAGCCCTGGCAATCCTTGATGGCAAGAGAACCCGATTACACAGTGACTCGAGGGCCGCAGTGCGCACTGAGAGTCTTTGCCAAGGGCATCGTTTCCAGACAGGCCCTGGCGATCCTCTGTGGCAAGGAAGTTAACCCGCACGCGATCATATGGTTTCCCGCACACATGAGAGAATTTGACCGAGCCCAACTTAACGAGTAAGCTCATGACGCTGCGTGATAGCTTACAGACCGCGTGGCGCCAGGGCAGCCAAGCTTGGAGGTTACGCACTGCAGGAACCATCTTCTCTCATACAACGAGCTCCCGAAACACCTTTACTTGGCGTGCCGGTTATATCCCCCTCCGTAGATAAAGCTAAACAGACCCCAAGCTCTCACCCCGATGCTCTTGCAGACGGGAACCTATCCCAATCCCTTACTATTAAGCAAAATATTTCCCGGAGCCTTGGCTTCACACACTTGCCCGCGATGCGGTAACGTAGCCGACTTGTAACATGTGCTCTGGCGGTGCTCCGCGTTAAGGCGGAACCGCATGGCGCGATTTCAGGAGCGATTGTCGCGCGGATGGTGGAACGCGCGCGTCATTTTGACGCGTGCCCAGCATGATCCGTCACGAAATCGCGCCGCCGCGTGCTGCTGCTCGGTGTAGGAAAAAAAAAACGCGTCGCGCGGCGTGTCCGCCAGTCAGAGTTCAGGTAAGTCACGTGGCATTTGGCCACGTGGCATTTGGCTTTTTGGTTTTGCCACCAGATGGCCCTGCTCTCGGCGCATCGCAATGAAAACAGCGAACAGACAATCGAGATACATGGCCAGGAAATACCTCGGGTAACAGAACATCAATACCTTGGTATATGTATGAACGGGGGCAACAGACATATGAAAACACAGGAAAAAACGATAACAGTGAAGGGGAAGAGAAAGGCAGTCATAATGAAGCACACGGTGCTATGGGGATACAGTAGATACGAGGTCCTTCGAGGTATGTGGAAAGGTGTAATGATTCCAGGAGTGCTTTTGGAAATGCCGTTGTTTGCTTTAAATCAGGGGTATAATCAGGACTCGATGGGAACCAAAAGTCAGTGGGTAGCGTCGCATTGGGGGCTCGCGGGAAGACTACAAATGAAGCTGTGCAGGGTGATATGGGCTGGACTAGTTTTGAAGTGAGGGAAACTCGAAGTACAACTGAGTATGAGGAACGCCCGAGGAATATAGAAGAAAGTAAATGGGCTGGGAGAGTGCTCAGGTATCTGCACAGGAATAACATTGATTCAGATTGGAGGAAAAGAACTAGGAAGCTTACCAGTAAGTATGTGGCCTGTAGGGTGGGGTGGGCAAAACCGCAACAAAGACGGTCAAGCGGAAAGTCAGAGAGGCTGAAATAATCTCATGGGTGGCGGCAATGGAAAGGAAACCTGCCATGAGTAACTACTTAAGAAGAAAAAAAACGAAATCAGAAAAGAAACAACGTATGATAACTCAAAGAGAAGCTCATTACTTTTCGAAGAGAGATCGGGATGCCTTAGAACACGCACCTATAAAGCGAGATATAAGAAGGAACAAGAAGCATGTGCTTGCTGCGGTAAAGCTAGGGAAACTATGGAGCATGTTTTATTAGAATGTGAAGACGTCTACCCAGCGGTCAATTTAGGCACCACTGGCCTCCTTGAAACCCTTGGGTTCAGCGGGAGCAGTGGAAAACTAAACATGTCCGCAATAGGCATTAGTAAGAGGCGATTGGAGGATTGGTGGACGAAAAGTAGGGAAACGACAAAAAAAAAAAACAGAGACGCACAGTTAGCAATAGGAGATGAGAAAATTGGGGGGTGTGGTAGTTCATAGTGTTTATTTCTTTTTTTATTTTTTTATTGTTTAACTTAGGTAGGAAATTAGGTGGTATAATAGCAAGAGCTTCGTGGCGCAACCCACCGCCCCATTCCAAAGGGGCCGCTCATAACATCCATCTATCCATCTTCGACGGACCCTCTTTGCCGCAATTTCTTTTTCTCGGCAGAACTGGCGCGTGCGTCAAACAAAACACGTGCTACCGTGATTACGATCGCGCATCGTGTTTGTAATGAACAAGGCAACCTTAAACGAGGCCCTCATAACCAAAGTGGAGCAGCGACGCGTCCTGCGGGAAAAAAATGTCGCTGTCTAATTACACGAGGTCTGTTTTTATTGTAATGTTCTGTACGCTTAAGGGCACATAATATATGCAGTTAAAAAGACAATTCACGTTGCTGGGAGTTGTCTGGCAACCCGGAAAACGCGGCGCGATAGCGCCGCTCCTTCTTTTCGCACGGGTGCTCGCGCGCGTCGGCGGCAACGTGGGCGCTGGCCGGGCGTCGCGTTTTTCGCTCGCGAAAAATGCACCATGCGGTTTCAGCTTAAAGAGCAACAAGGAAAACACGAAAGAGCGTTGGGACGCGGCTCTCCGTAGCCCCGAACGAGAACTACGTACATGGGCAGTCCATCGGGCCCGCGATGTGGCCGAGAGGCTAGGCCTCTCGGTCCTGACGTGAGAGCGGCCCGCTTCGGGGTAGGAAACTAGCGTGCAGAAGAACGCACTCAGCAAATTTTATTCAGATCGGTTTATAAATCACTGCAGTTGTCCTTTAAAAAATTTTCTTGCGCGGGAATAGCGGTAAGAGCGGAATAAACTGCGCAATAGATTTCACTGCCGAGTGGCTGTAAGGACGCGTTGCTTCCAGTCATTTGTCATTTTCAGATCTAATTGGCGAAAGCGTTTTCGCCACATCAGAGATGCTGATGATCAAAGAAATAGAGATAGAAGAGCAACCAAAGAAAGAAGTACGTCGCGACGGAGTCTGCAGTGTGGCCTGCAGACACGTGACGTAATCGCCACTTCTTAAACTTGCCTAGTAAGCTTTCCAGTTGTCATATTAGCCAGGACATTAAAATTGCCTTGCCGCATTATTTTTGTTGATCTGAAAGTTTCGACGGCGTATTCGTGTGCGCTTTACACTCATTACACTTCACCCTATTATCCCACAACGTTGCTCGCATCCCCTTCGAAGCGCCACTTTTCATTGGAATAGTGAGCCCTATACTGCTTTAGCGCGAATTGCTGTCGAAATGCACTACGACTTGCTTCTCGTTTGTGCAAGTTCCAAGCGAGCACGTGTGAGGACAGGCCGTATATGAGAAAGAGCCCTGTACGCACCTTAACCACCGCGTTCTGAAGATGCATTGCGGAGAGCGGTTCCGGAAGAGCGTTCTCCTGACGGATCCGCTCCATCTCTATGGTCAGGAACTAGACTGCTCGCACGCGCGTCCAGCGTAGCTTTAGACAATTACTTAACAAAAAGGCCTAGGCGCACATAGATGTTTTTCCTCCCAAGAAGAGCGCTGTCAGTGTGAAGTACAAATTCATTTGTTAAATCGAATTTAGAAGTTCGGAATGAAATCCATAACGAAAACGAATGAAATCCGGAACACCCAAGAAAGCACTTTGATCGTCTTTACCGCTACAACTTATAAAACTCAGATTCTTTCTTGAATTATTCTGTAAGAGCGTGGGGTATGGCAGCACAATGTGAGCGGGTCCTTATTTATAGGTTAAAGAAGATTGATCGCGTCGGGCGTCAAGAATTTTTATGAGGATGCCTAATTTGTCAAGTGCAAACAGGAATAAATTATGGTTTCGCTGTTGACGTAGATCATTGTTAGTGAATAATTCAGTATCAATTTTTCGGTTCTGTAAGGGAGCGTATTGGAAGCATTAATGTCACTGACTTCGAGAATTCTGTAGGCCTGTCCATGGACAGTTCTTTACCTTTATGTCAATTGTATTTAGGCACCACTTTTATTCTTTCTAACAAGCAGCCTTTTCCGCAGCCTCAAGAGGCTTGCATTGTGTCATGTGCTGCTCCTTTTAGTGTGACTTCTTCTGTTGTCTTTATTGATAGATTTATGTAGCATGATTTTATTGCAGAAGAATGTTTAATAGCTTTAAGTATATTGATGATTTTTAGCATATTTAAATGAAAACAGGTGTGCTTACATCCCTTGCGTTGATTTTAGACGCTTTCAATAATCAAAGTGAAGGCATTCTTTTTACACGTTAGTTATCTGACACCAAAGGTCTGCACTTCTTGGATTTATATGTTTCTTTTCGTGAATGTTCTGTATGCTGACCGTGTTACCCATGCGAGTTAACACATGAATCCACATTTGCTATGGCGGTGAAAAGAACATTAGCTACGCTGTGCTTATAACTGACTCTCCGCAAATTGCGCAAGCAGTAAATGCCTCGTTTCAGTACCCAAGTGGGCTGCCTTTTCGCAGCTAGCTTCCCTTTGTCTGTCGTTTATGCTGTAGCCGATGCACAACTGGAAAATGCAAAGCATGGGACACAAAGGCAGAGACCCAACATGCTAAGTTCAGGTCAGAGATTATAGCATATATACACGAGGTGTCGCAAAACCTCAAAACGCTTGCTAAGCTTCATGGAGCTTGTGTTGTTCTTTTTTCATTCCCCATTAACCTTTATAAACAGCGTTCTCGAGTTTGTTGAGAAAGTGGACGACGCTGTCACACACGACATTGAGACGGCCTTCGCTAAGGGCCCCAAAGATGTGGTTTATGCCATCCCCGCTTCTTGCGGTACAATGTATGTCGGTCAGGCCGAATGTTGTGTGAATGACCACTTCACGTGACCAATGGTCACGTGCAGTTTCTGGTAAGTTCGTGCTCAATCCAGGGTGCTGAAGACCTTGCCGCCCTCAAGCGGTTCAAGACCACATCTATTGTGGGAAGTGAGTAATCTGCCATCTTCCATACCAGACTCACTCTACAACGGTACTCGCCGCATATTCGTAACGAACCGTTCTTGTTTCGAACGAGTACGAGACGCTTTTGCAAATCCGAATGCTACGAAGGCTGGGTTATGCCTTGATCTTGCAGTTGATCGAGTTCAGCTTCAACAGTCGACCCCAGCGTGAAGGCAACCGGACTTGCTTTCAGAAATTTTGGCGTTGATCCTTCTTCAAGTTCGATTTGTACCGCAGGACCGACGTGTCCTGAGTTATCATCATCGAACACAGTCTAGTACTTGTCCTGAAGCTTGGAAACAAGTTTGTCCTCTGATACGTCATTGATGCCTGTTATCTGTATACCCAAATGAGGAAACCAATTTCGTCCGAGGAGGTTACCCCTGCTTCCTTGATAACGACAGGCGCTAATGTAAGCGTTTTTTCCCTGTACGTTACTTCCACCGTTGAACAACCGAGAACTCGAAGGGGCTGATCTGACCACGTGAGTCGGAGAATCTTCGTCTGAAGCCGTGGTAAGTCATGTGCCCACGAGGCTTTGAACGTGGCCTCGCCGATGAAAGTGCAGGCTGCACCTAAGTCAACCTCATAATCCAGGGACTTGCCATGTATCCGTAGCTGAATCATGACGTTCTGTTTGTTGGCCGCGTCCCCTAAGGAATTCAGTTTGTTTAAGCACCACGTCTGGTGCTGAAGCTGTTGTCAAAATTCCATGTGGATTTTCGATATTTTTATTCCTCTTAGTTCTAGCCTCCTTTCGCTTCTTTATGCACGCTTTCTTCAATGTGTCTGCGTTTCTTGCAGTAGTTGCAAGAAGTTGGCTGAAACTTGCACTTGACCGGAATATGAAGCTTAAAAGAACATCTTGTTGGGCTAGTTGGTGAAAAAGTTTTATAACTGCGCAAACAAACGGCCAGGATTTCGCCTGTGATTGTGTGCTCTCTCTCTGTGGCCGTTTGCTTGTGCAGTTATAAAACTGTTTGCCAATATGCACCAACTCGTCCAACAAGGAGTTCTTCTAAGCTAAATATGCTCTACTGCGGGATATGGTTTCTGTGTTCCCCCGCCGGTAAGCCGTATGCCGGAGATCATCGCCGAAATCGTCACTGCGATGTGCCCGTACACCTGTATGCCTTCTACATAAGAGTGTGGTTCCTGAAGGAGTACTCCGGTTGTACGGGCACGCGAGACCTTCCTGGAAACATGGAAAATAAGTATGTAGGAATATACGCGACGAACTAAAGGAGCAGACGCAGAGGTTGGAGGACATGCTTGATTTTTACCTCAAGTCTACCATTTTCCAGTTTGAAGAAGTTTACGTTCGGAAACAGGGCATATGCACAGGTTCCTGTGTTGCTCCTACATTGCGCAATATTTTTATCGGGATTTGACAGAGCGGTGAACGAAGGGATCGACCGTGACCAGGTTGTTACTGTGATTCGTTATGTTGACGATAGTATCGTACTTTAAAAAACCGAGGCAGCTCCAGGTATGACGACGCCATCGCAGGTGTGATGCACATCTTTCGGCGCCTTGGTAAAGGGTTGACTTTTATCTTGAACCAAAAAAGGATCATAGTATCCAGTTTTTCAAGAACGCTATAACCTTCTGTGACACCCACATGTTCTAGGAATATAACCCAAGGTCCTGAAAGAAATTGTTGCCCCACAAATCTGCTCATTCGAAAACGGTGAAGCGGGCTATAGCCACCTCGTGCATCAAGTCAGCCTTAAAAAAGCGGTGCACACATAAAATTCAGGAAACCTTTACCAAACAGATTGTAACGTTTGAAGAAGCTGGTTTCCCGCAGTCAGTAAATTTAGCAGTAGCGGAACCAGTCCTTCAGAACATTAAAATGGAAAACAATATTAGTGAAGCTGCAAGAGAATGCAAAGATAAAAAACGTAAACTTGTGCCTTATGTTCACAAGACTTCCAACAATTCAAAAAATGTTGTTAAACGATATGGACTAGAGGTGGCGTTTTCGGCTCCTGGCAATGCTCGCGCATAGGAAGAAGCACGAATAGGTCCCAAGGTTGCGGAATAAAGCACAGCAATTCCTACGTAGATCGCAGTGTTGGGGTGGTCTATCAGACAAGGTAAACTAAATATACCTGGTAGCGAAGCTTTCAAAGAAGCCCATACGTTCAAAACATGGCGGTTCTTCAGCGATTCATGGGGCTTAGCGCCATTTGTATGTGGAGGGAACAGTTCCGTCGAAAAAAAACAACGTGACGCCATATTTGTTAAAAACAAAACTCAGGCAGGATTCCATAAAGGCTACTCAAAAATAGACCGTATTCTCACTATCAATCAGATGATAGAGAAATGTGCGGAATATAATGGTGGGGGTGGTGGTGGTGGTGGTGGTGGACTTAGTGCTTGCAAATATACGTCAAACCGGATAGCCGGTTTAACCGGAGGCAAGTGAATCCGGTCTCGAAAACCGGTTATCCGGTTATCCGGATTTTAAGAAACGGATATTGAAAATATCCGGTTTAAATAACCGGTTAGCCGGATATTCGGATATTCGAACGTACTAGATTTTCCCACTCAAATTAATCCAAGCGTCAGCTATTCTCGTCCAAGCGCCAGTGACTTTAATTCAGCTGCCATACATTTAATCTCGGAGCCAAATAATTTAATCCGGAGATGCATTTGCGGAGGTGTTCTAGGATGTTCAAAAGAATGACGAAATGTTATAATTTTGCGCTGACCAAACCTAACTGAAGAGCTTTCTTGCGGTGCATTTTCATGGGACAGCAGAAATGCCTTTCTCGAGTGAAATATCTAAATATTGCACTAATATGGACATTGCTGGTGTTAACAGGGTCATGCAGAACGCAGTTATTTGATGGATTTGCTGACATGCATTGAAACAAAGGGGCGTCACGCAACAAACTGGTGATTCGTAAGCTGATAAAAACAGGCTGAAAAGAGCGTCACGCGACCTCTCATCATTTTGTTTTGTTTTTTACAAGGCCCGTTGACATGAATATCAAATTGAACAAGCTTTGAACAAGTTCTGCGATTATAGCCACGTAACGCATTTGAGATTACGTGCAAGAGGGTGTTACGAGATCTCACGTAACGTTCGCCAGCATATTGCTGATTCTCAACTATATTGACACGGATATCAAACGATTGGGCTTCGAAGGATCTCTGTTATAGTACCCGCGCAGGGTACGCTACACCACGTGGCGAAGGATGTCACGTGGCCTTGTGTAACTTTCGCAAGCCCACATGTGAGTGTCAAACGAACGGGAGCCGCAATAGTTATGCGATAGTCGGCATGCACCCAACGTTAAATCAGGTGAGAGACGCTGTCCCGTGACCTCACGTGTATTCGCTGGCCCTAGCGTGATTCCCAATCAGACCGATATACATATAAAACGATCGAGCTTCGAAAAGGTCTGCGATGGCACGCACTTCCCGTACGCAATACCACGTGAAAAAAGAGCCACCTGGCATCACGTGACATTAGCCAGACCATGGGCAATAACCAACCACGCCGACATGGATATCAAATGAATGGGAATCGCGAAAGCTATGCAGTGACCTCCTATATGAACACAACAATCAAACCCCGGCCCTCAGTCCCCAGCAGCTGCGAAGCAACTGACCACGGCGGCGGTCAGACCTGCGACGCAGCAGAGGGTGCTAAGAATCACTGGCTCCGGACAGGCCGCCATTGGAAAAATGAACCTGGCAACGTTTAACGCTAGAACGTTATCTAGTGAGGCGAGTCTAGCAGTGCTATTGGAGGAATTAGAGGGCAGTAAATGGGATATAATAGGGCTCAGTGAAGTTAGGAGGCCGAAAGAAGCATATACAGTGCTAAATAGCGGGCACGTCTTGTGCTACCGGGGCTTAGCGGAGAGAAGAGAACTAGGAGTAGGATTCCTGATTAATAAGAATATAGCTGGTAACATACAGGAATTCTATAGCATTACCGAGAGGGTGGCAGGTCTTGTTGTGAAACTTAATAAGAGGTACAAAATGAAGATTGTACGGGTCTACGCCCCTACATCCAGTCATGATAACCAGGAAGTCGAAAGCTTCTATGAAGACGTGGAATCGGCGATGGGTAGAGTGAAAACTAAATACGCTATACTAATGGGCGACTTTAATGCCAAGGTAGGCAAGAAGCAGGCTGGAGACAAGGCAGTGGGGGAATATGGCATAGGCACTAGGAATAGCAGGGGAGAGTTTTATTTATTTATTTTTTTATTTATTTATCATACCTTCAAGGTACGGTTGTGCATTGCAGAGGGTAGGGGCAAAGTAAATGCAGACGCAAATCACAAAATATATAAGGAAGGCAAACAACATGGCAAAAAAACATCGTATACAAAATAATACGAATGGAAAATATAAACTTGTAAGCGTGGCAAAAATACTTGGCGTAACAAAAATAGAAAGGAAAGAACATAGCATATAATAATACAAGCCATAACTTAACATTATGGCATAAAAGCAGTTATTATACAGAACAAGCAAACGCAACCTTAATTTATAACATGAAACTTTGAAGTGTGCTTTTAAAGTTATTGGTGTCAGTTATGCTTGTAAGTAATGCGGGTAAGTTATTCCAATCTTTGCTCGTCTGGGGAAGAAATGAATATAAAAAGCCGACAGTGTTGCAGTGCGGAATGTTTACCGTTTAGCGGTGGTCAATGCGAGATGAAATATATGGTGGCGGTTGAACAAAGATAGAACGTAAATATGTGTTGTGGTAGTAGATTTTATGGAAAAGACATATGCGAGATAGTTTTCTACAGTTTGATAGCAGTGGGAGGTGTAGGAGAGCTTTCATGTTAGTGAAACTCGCAGTTCTTTGGTAGTTGGTGAGAATGAAACGGGCTGATCGATTCTGTATTGCTTCTAGAGACTGTATGAGAGTGTCATGACCAGGGTCCCATACTGATGATGCGTACTGTATTTGTGTACGAATGTAAGTTGCGTACAATAAGAGTTTTAGCGATGATGGTGCTTGAGAAAATTTCCGATGAAAGTATCCCAGTGTACGAGTGGCCTAAGATGTTATGTGATCAATATGAGTTTTCCAGGATAGATTGCTGGCAATGTGAACCCCCAAGTACCGATATGACGTTACACTTTCTAGTGGGATGTTATTTAGCGTATAGGTGGGGCAGATCAGGTTGGTACGAGAAATCCTCATAGTCTTACACTTTCTAATGTTTAATTCCATGCGCCACGTACGACACCACTCATTTATCTTATTGAGATCCTCCTGAATTAGTAGAATATCTGAAGAATTAGTTATCTTACGATACAAGACGCAGTCATCCGCAAATAGACAAATGTTCGAGGGAACGTGAGTGGGCAAGTCATTAATATAAATTAGGAATAATAAAGGACCGAGCCCAGGCCCTTGCGGGACGCCGGAGTCAACTGGAGCTAAAGGTGAGTTAGCGTCATTAGTGGTTACAAATTGAACACGTGATGTCAGAAACGCGCGAATCCAATCAATTCCGGAGGGGTCTATGTTTAGAACATTTAATTTATGAAGAAGCAATGCATGGTTCACTTTGTCAAACGCGTTGGAAAAGTAGAGAAATATACTGTCTGTTAAAAAACCAGAATCTAAATTGGCATGTAGGTCATTAGTGAAGAGGATGAGCTGAGTGTCACAGGAGAAGTTCTTACGGAAACCATGCTGCATAACTGTGAAGAAGTTGTTATTTTCAAGAAAATTAACTAGATGCGTGTATATTATATGCTCCATAACTTTGCATGGTACAAATGTAAGTGAAATAGGTCTATAGTTCTGTGGATCATGGGTTGGTCCAGTTTTGTGAATGGGGATTACTTTGCTAATTTTCCAATCATGCGGTAACGTGCCAGAGTTGTAAGATTGTGAGTAAATGCATTCTAGTAGGATTGAACAGTACTCCGCTGTGTTTCGTAAGAATATAGTATTAAGTTCATCTACCCCACATTATGCTTTAGGTTTTAATTTCTGTATTATGGCTTTGATACCGGTTGAGTCGAAAACGATGGCATCCATGAAGTGGTAGTTAGTTGACTTTATCTCAGGCATGGGATCAGGGATCTGAGGTGATGAGAATGACTGAGTGAAGGTATTGTTGAGCACAGTAGAACACAATAGGTCAGGTAATGGGTCCCCAGAAGTTGTCAGTAATGATATTCCAGTTTTATGGTTATTTCCTCGTATGGTTTCCCAGAAGCGCTTTGGATTAGTCTTCAATAATTTTGGAAGTGAACAATTATTGAATGAAAATTTGGCTGACCTTAGGGCTTTAATATATGAAATTGCTGCGTGTTTATATGCTAGCCAATGTGTCTGTTTTGAGGAATGTTTCGCTGTACGGAATAAACGTTTTTTCCTGTTGGATAACCGATTCAGATATGTGCTGTACAATTATGCTTTATTGTTAGTATAGATGGATCGAAGGGGCACGTGTTTGGTGATAACCTAACTTATTTTATTTTTGAAAATAGACCAGTTAGTTTCTACGAAGCGTTGCAGATGAAGTGGTAGGAAAGTGTCGAGAAATATACATAGTTCTCTGTTGATGGCTTGATAGTTAGCTTTTTTATAATCTCGGAACTTGTTCCGCTGTCGGTATGTTTTTCGTTATGTTGTTGTAAGTGTAAAATGCAAGATGTCATGATCGCTCAGTCCGGGCATGTGTGTCACCACAGAAAAGTTCTCGGGCGATGACGTTAGAATTAGGTCCAGGAGTGAAGATGTGTTTTGTGCTACACGTGTTGGAAGTCTGACGATCTGCGATAAGCCGAAGTCAGAACAAATGGAAATGAACCGATTGGCCTCGACCGACGAAGGATTAGAAAACGGATTCACATGTGACCAGACAATGTTAGGAAAATTAAAATCGCCTAATAGTATAATTTCAGTTCCGGGGAAACGCATGGTAATCTTATTTAAACAATCATATAAGTCATCGCAAAAGGATGAGTCGCTTGATGGGGATCGGCAGCACACACCTAGTATTATTTTCTTAAAACTAACAGTTACACAGCACCAAATTAGCTCTAAATTCGTATTAATGGTCACACAAAAACAATTAATACATTCTTTAACGGCGAGCAGAACGCCGCCACCAATTCTACCTGTTCGGTCACTTCGGTAAACAACGTATTGGTTGTCGCACTCAAACAGTTCGGGGTTTGTTATTTTGCTATTCAACCATGTCTGTGAGTACAATGATGTCAGCATTACAGTCGTTAATAACAGTAGATAATTCATCTTCCTTAGGAAAAAAACTACGAATGTTAGTAAAAAGAACTGAACTATTACTAGAGTTTGCGGAACAGAATAATATAAGGATAATAAATACCTTCTTCCGCAAGCGGGATAGCCGAAAGTGGACGTGGAGGAGCCCGAACGGCGAGAATAGAAATGAAGAAGACTTCATACTCTGCGCTAATCCTGGCACCTTACAAGATGTGGACGTGCTCGGCAAGGTGCGCTGCAGTGACCACAGGATAGTAAGAACTCGAATTAGCCTAGACCTGAGGAGGAAACGGAAGAAACTGGTACATAAGAAGCCGATTAATGAGTTAGCGGTAAGAGGGAAAATAGAGGAATTCCAGATGAAGCTAGAGAACAGGTATTCGAATTTAACTCAGGAAGAGGACCTTAGTGTTGAAACAATGAACGACAATCTTGTGGGCACCATTAAGGGGTATGCAATGGAAGTCGGTGGTAACTCCGTCAGGCAGGATACCAGCAAACTATCGTTGGAGACGAAAGATCTGATCAAGAAACGCCAATCTATGAAAGCCTCTAACCCTACAGCTGGAATAGAACTGGCAGAACTTTCGAAGTTAATCAACAAGCGTAAGACAGCTGACATAAGGAAGTATAATATGGATAGAATTGAACATGCTCTCAAGAACGGAGGAAGCATAAAAACAGTGAAGAAGAAACTAGGAATTGGCAAGAATCAGGTGTACGCGTTAAGAGACCATGCCGGCAATACGATTAGTAATATGGATGAGATAGTTCAAGTGGCTGAGGAGTTCTATAGAGATTTATACAGTACCAGTGGCACCCACGACGATAATGGAAGAGATAATAGTCTAGAGGAATTCAAAATCTCAAAGGTAACACCGGAAGAAATAAAGAAAGCCTTGGGAGATATGCAAAGGCGGAAGGCAGCTGGGGAGGATCAGGAAACAGCAGATTTGTTGAAGGATGGTGGACAGATTGTTCTAGAGAAAGTGGCCACCCTCTATACGCAATGCCTCATGACCTCGAGCGTACCGGAATCTTGGAAGAACGCTAACATAATCCTAATCCATAAGAAAGGGGACGCCAAAGACTTGAAAAATTATAGACCGATCAGCTTACTGTCCGTTGCCTACAAACTATTTACTAAGGCAACCACAAATAGAATCAGGAACACCTTAGACTTCTGTCAAGCAAAGGACCAGGCAGGATTCCGTAAAGGCTACTCAACAATATATCATATTCACACTATCAATCAGGTGATAGAGAAATGTGCGGAATATAACCAACCCTTACATATAGCTTTCATTGATTACGAGAAAGCGTTTGATACTGTTGAAACCTCAGCAGTCATGGAGGCATTACGGAATCAGGGTGTAGACGAGCCGTATGTAAAAATACTGAAAGATATCTATAGCGGCTCCACAGCCACCGTAGTCCTCCATAAAGCAAGCAACAAAATCCCAATAAAGAAAGGCGTCAGGCAGGGAGATACGATCTCTCCAATGGTATTCACAGCGTGTTTACAAGAGGTATTCAGAGAACTGCATTGGGAAGAATTGGGGATAAAAGTTAATGGAGAATACATTAGTAACTTGCGATTCGCTGATGATATTGCCTTGCTTAGTAACTCAGGGGATCAATTGCAATGCATGCTCACTGACCTGGAGAGGCAAAGCAGAAGAGTGGGTCTAAAAGTTAATCTGCAGAAAACTAAAGTAATGTCTAACAGTCTCGGAAGAGAACAGCAATTTACAATAGGCAGCGAGGCACTGGAAGTCGTAAGGGAATACATCTACTTAGGGCAGGTAGTGACGGCGGATCCGATCATGAGGCGGAAATATTCAGAAGAATAAGAATGGTCTGGGGTGCGTTTGGCAGGCATTCTCAGATAATGAACAGCAAGTTGCCATTATCCCCCAAGAGTAAAGTATATAATAGCTCTATTTTACCAGTACTCACCAACGGGGCAGTAACCTGGAGGCTTACGAAAAGGGTTCTACTCAAATTGACGACGACGCAACGAGCTATGGAAAGAAGAATGATAGGTGTAACATTAAGGGATAAGAAAAGAGCAGATTGGGTGAGGGAACAAACGCGAGTTAATGACATCTTAGTTGAAATCAAGAAACAGAAATGGGCATGGGCAGGACATGTAATGAGGAGGGAAGATAACCGATGGTCATTAAGCGTTACGGACTGGTTCCCAAAGGAAAGGAAGCGTAGCAGGGGGTGGCAGAAAGTTACGTGGGCGAATGAGATTAAGAAGTTTGCAGGGACGGCCTGGCCACAATTAGTACATGATCGGGGTAGTTGGAGAAGTATGGGAGAGGCCTTTGCCCTGCAGTGGACTAAACCAGGCTGATTATTATTATTATTATTATTATTATTATTATTATTATTATTATTATTATTATTATTATTATTATTATTATTATTATGAACAGGAACCACCCTCCGCATCTTCCAGTCAAAAGGAAGGATACCATGATCAAGCGACTGGTCGAAGAGTTTAGCCAAAAGGTGTGTAATGTTTAATCTGTTTTAGCTCTTTAGAGTTACTGTCAGTACCACAAGACGAAGAAAGGTTTAGCGAGTCGATTAAGTGTACTATTCTAGAGTGCTCAAACATGATTGGAGTCATGAAAGGATTATCATGATGTGACCTATATTTAACGCGATCGACACGTAGAAAGTGGGCGGCCGCGCGTCCGGGCTCTTCCCGCCCCCCTAAGGCTTAGCTGCTCGACGCGCGCCGTTCACTTGCGGGAGCCGCAGTGTTTTGTGAACGGGGAAATGTTTAAATTGGCACTGGATATAAATTGCCACCGGAATATAGCAACAAGTTCCTCATAAAAATATTGGAGTGCCTCAGTCGGGATGAGCTCACTTTTACGAGTACTCCGAATCGTTAAAAAATTATGGGGTTTAACGTACCGAAATAACTTTCTGATTATGAGGCAAGCCGTAGCGGTGGACTCCGAAAATTTCGGCCATTGGGGGTTCTTTAACGTGCACCTAAATCTAAGTACACCGGTGTTTTCGCATTTCGTCCCCATCGAAATGCGGCCGCGCGGCCGAGATTCGATCCCGCGATCTCATTCGCCGAATGGTTGATACGAGGCTCAGTCGGCATCTCTGCAATTGCCGTAACCGAACAGAGTGTACCATGTGTTCAGCGGAGTGCAAGCAATGTCGCACCGCAGCTACTCGACCTAGAGTACGGTTCTGGACATTGTCAAGTTCCACCATATTGTTAAATGTGCCATCTTCTCTGCTCTGATTGGCCCAGAGGGTTGCTTCAGCCTCTCTGATTGGCTAAATGTGTCGCCATTCTCTAATTTCAAAATACAGCGGAATCTACCGAATAGTGTAACTATTTAGGGATGATGAAGAACAGTGCAGCAAAATTGTGAATGACGAAACCAAAGAGTTATTGGGAAAGCTTGTGCCCATAAAAGCGAGTGACACTTGAAACACAACGATAGCGCTGAGCACACTTGGCAATCGCAGAAGTCTGATCTGCGGGTCCAGCACGTTGGTTTTGCGGATTAGCCATCGAAAGTACCAGCGTAATCGCTGGTACCCGGGTGCTTTACAGAGAGTACAATGCAATTCGTCTGGTGCATGCAATCAGAGGACACGAGGTCTGGTGACAACAAACGATGGACAAAACAGCGATAACATACGAGAAACTTCAGATAGAGGAAGGCGCGTCTTGTGCTGAGCGTTATTTCAATACTGATTGGTTCGTACATAACATTCACCAAATATATATATATATATATATATATATATATATATATATATATATATATATATATATATATATATATATATATATATATATATATATATATATATATATATATATATATGTATATATATATATATGTATATATATATATAATGCAAGGGGGTTTATTGCAGCTCGTACGAGGGATCGCAAGTCGCTCTTGATCGCGAGTCCTAGCCGTTCGTATCAGCAGCCCGAGCTCGGGTCTCGCGCCGCAGCGGTGGCCGGTCGCACAGCGCCACATGCATGTTCCCCACTACAATTGCCCCCACGGCGAAGAGGAGCCATCCTGGCGACCTAAGGTGATGACACGATAAGGGAGTCGTGGTACGGCTTCAGGCGACTGACGTGAACCGTCTCGCGGCCACGGCGGCGTTTGTCCGAAGATGGCGTCACCGGTTCGACCACATAATTCACCGGCGATGTACACGCGACGATCCGGTACGGACCCTGATATTTCGGAGCAAGCTTTGGGCTAAGGCCAGGGGATTGGAAGGGCAGCTGAAGCCAGACGTGAGAGTCCACGGCGAAGGACTGTGTGGGCTGCCCGTTGTCGCGTCGATCTTTGTGGATACCTTGGGTATCCGACGTAAACGAGCGAGCCAGTTGGCGGCACTCTTCAGCATGGCGAGCAACTTCGGAAAGAGGGGTGAATTCAGAGGCATCCGGATGATATGGTAGCACGGTGTCGAGGGTAGTGGATGGTTCACGTCCATAAAGAAGGAAAAATGGGGAGAAGCCTGTGGTAGCCTGAACGGCGGTGTTATACGCGTACGTCACAAAAGGGAGGGCATCGTCCCAATTGGAATGATCAGACGCAACATACATGGTGAGCATGTCACCCAGAGTGCGGTTGAACCGTTCCGTGAGACCGTTAGTCTGTGGGTGATACGCCGTAGAGGTGCGGTGAATAGTGCGGCAAGCGGCGAGTAGCTCATTAATAACTTCGGATAAGAAGACACGGCCTCGGTCGCTGAGCAGTTCTCGCGGTGCGCCATGCCGTAAGATGAAATGCCGTAACATGAATGCGGCGACGTCGCGAGCAGCAGCCGAGGCAAGTGCAGCAGTTTCGGCATATCTTGTGAGGTGGTCAACTGCAACAATTATCCAGCGATTTCCTTTAGCAGTGGATGGAAGAGGCCCATAGAGGTCAATGCCAATCCGATCAAAAGGACGTGCAGGACACGGCAAAGGTTGCAGAGGGCCAGTCGTATGAGGAGATGTCTTGCGTCGCTGACAGGCTACACAAGACCGAATGTATTTGCGTACATAAGAATACATGCCGCGCCAGTAGTAGCGCTGACGGAGCCGCTCGTAGGTTTTCAGGACGCCAGCATGAGCTTGTTGGGGGTCGGCGTGGAAATACGTGCATATGTCGGAGCGCAAATGGCGAGGGATGACTAGCAGCCATTTGCGACCATCCGGCTGATAGTTTCGGCGGTACAAGATGGCGTCCCGTAGCACGAAATGGGTGGCTTGGCGACGAAGGGCTCGAGGGCATGTAGCCGTCGAAGAACTGTGAAGAATGTCAATGAGAGACACAATCCACGGATCTTTCCTCTGTTCAGACGGCATGTCAGTAACAGCAAGTGTAGCAACCGGGCACTCTACGGGGGAGGGTGGCGTTCCGTCGGATCTCAAGGGCGATCGGGAGAGTGCATCGGCATCAGAATGTTGGCGCCCGGATCGATAGATGACGCGAATGTCAAATTCTTGGAGCCGAAGAGCCCAACGTCCAAGACGGCCTGACGGGTCCTTCAGTAACGCTAGCCAGCAGAGCGCGTGGTGGTCTGTCACAACATCGAACGGATGGCCATACAAGTAAGGGCGAAATTTGTGTAACGCCCAAACGATAGCCAAACATTCTTTTTCTCTGACAGAATAATTGGTTTCTGCCTTCGTGAGGGCCCGACTCGCATATGCAACCACATATTCCGGAAAGCCAGGCTTGCGTTGCGCAAGGACGGCTCCAAGACCAACGCCACTGCCGTCCGTATGAACTTCGGTCGGTGCAGTCGGGTCATAGTGGCGTAGAACAGGTGGTGAGGTAAGCAGACGACGCAAAGTGGTGAAGGCTTGGTCACATGCCGGAGTCCAATCGCGAAGGTCACCTGGGCCAGCCAGGAGCTTCGTCAGAGGAGCGATGATGCAGGCAAAATTGCGTACAAAGCGTCGAAAATACCAGCAAAGGCCGATAAAACTTCGGAGCTCTTTCAGTGTAGTCGGCCGCGGAAATTCTGCGACAGCACGAAGTTTGTCAGGGTCGGGAAGGACGCCGTCTTTGGAAACGACATGGCCAAGTATGGTCAGCTGGCGGGCGCCGAAGCGGCACTTTTTCAAATTAAGTTGAAGGCCGGCGGTGGCAAGACAAGTAAGGACGTCGCGTAGATGAGAGAGGTGAGAGGTGAAATCAGGGGAGAAAACTACCACGTCGTCTAAATAACACAGGCACGTCTTCCATTTGAGGCCTCGCAGAATATTGTCCATCATTCTTTCGAATGTCGCTGGCGCATTGCAGAGGCCGAATGGCATTACCGTAAACTCATACAGGCCATCAGGCGTAATGAAAGCTGTTTTCGAGCGGTCGGATTCATCCACTGGCACTTGCCAATAGCCCGATCGCAAGTCCAAAGAAGAAAAGAATGCAGCACCATGTAGACAATCCAGGGCGTCATCTATGCGCGGTAGAGGATATACATCCTTTCGTGTAATCTTGTTGAGGCGACGATAGTCCACATAGAAACGAATCGAGCCATCTTTTTTCTTAACGAGTACTACGGGCGATGACCAAGGGCTGCAGGATGGCTTGATAACACCACGGTCAAGCATGTCTTCAACTTGCTCGGTGATGACACGACGCTCGGTGGATTACACGCGGTGCGGACGCTGGCGTAATGGTGCGTGGTGTCCCGTGTCAATGTGGTGAGAGACGGTACTTGTGCGGCCTAACGATGCTTGGTTCCAGTCAAAAGACGCGTGAAACTCATTTAAAAGAGTAATTAGCCGCTCACGTTATGTCGGCTCGAGGTCATCGGCAATGGAGCGACAAAAAACATCCGGCGGGACTCGGTTAGACGGCACATGGGGCGTCAGTGCTGTTACGTTGGCAGTATCGACGTCGTCGGCCATGGGGAAGTGCACAATAGCATCAGCGTCCACAGACTCGATGTTGCCAATAGTCTCGCCACAGTGCAAAGCCAAAGTGCACGAATTTGGGTTAGAAATCAGTATTTCTGCAGCACCATGGTGAACCGTGAGGAGGGCGAAAGGCAACAACATAGGCTGGCAGCGAATGAAGACGGCAGCGGGTGTAAACATGACCGTCGCTTCGGCAAGCGATGCGCATGAAAGAGGGACAAATACAGCACTGTGAGGAGGAAGGTCAGTATCTGAAGCTACACAGATCCTGCTAAGATCGTGAACTTGAAAGTCGCGAGATGGCAAATCGCACAGAACGGAGAACTGAACCTCAGCACGTGCACAGTCGATGACGGCATGATGGCGCGACAGAAAATCCCAACCGAGAATGACATCGTGGGAGCAACAAGTTAACACAAAGAACACAATACAAAATGTCTCGAATCAGCACTCTGGCAGTGCACATAGCGACTGGCTGTACTTGTTGCGCACTGGCTGTTCTAAGCAATGGAACCGAAGGCTTCATGGTCACTTTCCGCAATGCACGACAAAGCTTCTCACTAATCACGGACACAGCAGCACCTGTATCGACGAGCGCAAGCGATTTGATGCCATCAACGCACACTTCAATGACGTTAGCGGGGGAAAAACGAGGACTTTGATGTTCCGACGATGACGCAGTTCGTGCCTCAGGAACTGCGGCAATCAGTTTTCCGCCTCAGTAGTACTGGCACTGGGTCTACAACGCATGGGTGAGAGTGAGCGCCGACGAGGGGAAGGCGAGCGACGAGTGCCGTAGAGCTGTGACTGCGGTGCCGGTATGTCATCAGCAGCGTAGACTTCCGGTGGTGGTCGTGAAGGCATACGGAAAGGTCGGAAGTCGGAGCTGGGTCGTCGCGGGGTGCCCACGAAGGCCGGCAAGCGCCGGCGGCAGAAGCGCACTACATGACCCGGGGTACCGCAGGCATAGCATATTGGGCGGTTGTCAGCAGTGCGCCAAGGATTTGGACCCTGCTGCTGTGCACTGAAAAAGGGATCCGCCGTCTGGCGAGGCGAAGGCGGAGGAGAGAACCTCTGTAGACGAGGCGCCCGTGCAACGGCTTCAGCATACGTCAGAGGCGCGGCCACGGGAGCCGGCTGACACGGAGGTGGAAGAGCTTCGGTCACTTGCTCTTGAATTATCTGTCGGAGCGCTGGAGCCAAACATTGAGAAGGCTTTCCGTGGTCGGCAAAATCGAGAGCTGTCGTGCGACCTCCTCGCGCACAAATTCTTTTATTTGCGTCAGCAAAGTTGTGTGGTTGTCGCCAATAATTAATGCTGCTAACGAATCTTCCGTAGGCGGTGGGCGCCGAGCTAAGATGCGTTGTTTCCGTAGCTCGTTAAAACTTTGGCACAAATTGATAACTTCGGCCACGGTACGCGGATCCTTCGCTAACAACATCTGAAAGGCGTCCTCATCAATGCCTTTCATAATGTGTTTGATCTTGTCCTGTTCTGACATTGACGGATTCACGCGCTTACACAGGTCAATGACATCTTCGATGTAACTTGTGAAAGTTTCACCGTGATGTTGCGCACGCCCCCGTAAGCGTTGCTCTGTGCGAAGCTTGCGCACAGCGGGGCGCCCGAACACTTCAGCGAAACTTGTTTTGAATCTGCTCCATGTGCCGAAATCGTGTTCGTGGTTTCGGAACCAGAGGTTCGCGACGCCAGTTAAGTAAAACAACACATTGTGCAACTTGGTGACGTCGTCCCACTTGTTATGCTGGCTCACCCGTTCGTAAGATGACAACCAATCCTCCACGCCATGATCATCGGTGCCGCTAAAGATGACAGGATCACGCTGGCGCAACACACCGGAAACGATGACCGCCGGAGGCTGTGGTGCATCTTCCTGGGTGGTTTCGTCAGGCATGGTCGTAGCAGTCGGTAGCGTCCGGCTTAGGAGTTCCAGTTTCCGAGGTCTACCCCGCACCTCCACCAAATGCAAGGGGGTTTATTGCAGCTCGTACGAGGGATCGCAAGTCGCTCTTGATCGCGAGTCCTAGCCGTTCGTATCAGCAGCCCGAGCTCGGGTCTCGCGCCGCAGCGGTGGCCGGTCGCACAGCGCCACATGCATGTTCCCCACTACAATATATATATATATAGTCCTCTTGGGCGTGTCACTAGTATGCTCGAGCATTCATCAGGCTCGAGCCTTGTTGGTCGGCAGCGTGCCGGTCTGTTGAGGTTCAATGTTAGTTAGCACCTTCCACAAACCGAAACGCAATCGGTCGATGCGTGCTTAGGCATGCGCTGAAGCAGGAATCCTTTAATTTTGTACGCTATTCTGGCACCCTTCTCCAGCTGTCAGCGTAGCACGCACTTGGAATCAGGCTGACAACAAAGCCACGGCACTCCAATACAGGCGGTAAGCGTGCACTCAAGACAAACTGTGTGCATTGCGGTCGTCGTCTGCTTCTTTGCATGAGTACCCGCAGCCCCCGACCACAAATGACTATAAATTGGGGTCTTCAATTTTCGGGGCTCGCTGGCGCGACTTGTTTTGGTTCGTCGGCCGTCGCTAGGCGCCTGTCTTTGAGGAGAAACCGGCGAGGAAGAACTAGCTCTTCTCATGTGTCTTGAATCGACGGGCTCTTGTATATATACATGGAAATGGAGAAACTTATTTTCTAGGCAACCACTGCTCTAACCTTGGTGGACTTTATTGTACTTAAACAATAAAGAAGGTAAAATTAAGTTATTACTTTAGCGGAATCATTAATTTAGATTGCTGATCTTGTTCAACAAGTGTTGGAAATAGCAACACTGAATAAACTCAAGTTTCGTGTTTACAACTCTGTAAATCAGCAATAGAATGGTATTTCACAACTTTGTAAACCTAAACCTTAGCCACTATAATATCGGACAAGAATAATGTGTTTAATCGTTCTCCTAGTACGTGAGTAAGGATACTGCAAATGTTATAACAACTTCACGTCAGCTGTGCATTTATATATCAAGTTTGTCGTATTTAGATTCTCTACCAGATGTAGCTTGCAGAACTCCGATGTCTGTTTTTGATGCAGAGTAAGCAACTTGTAAACCTCGTTCGTCAACACTTTCAGACGTCATTTTCGGTAAATTAAGTAAAGAAACTCAGAGTCCTAAATAAATATTGTTAAAGAGCAAGCTGAAATAATTTTTGTTCTGCAATGTAACAAATTTCACTGAAATCGGTCGAGCGATTGTCCAACAAAAGCATTCCCTAATTGTGCATGTATCAGAGAAGGGAAAGTGGATTTTCCGTGAGCTAAAGCATGATCTTTGAGGCTAATCCTCATTTCGTGGTCGAACTAGCGATTAACGCTTCTCCAAAGCATGCTTCAGCAGAGAACACCGTCGCCGATCCGGTTACGCAGTAGGCGTAACCAGGCTGATGATGATGATGATGATGATGATGATGATGCGGTGATACCCACGCAGCGAAATTGTAATCACGTGGTAATGGGTGTCACGTGACCTCACATACCTTTCGCAAGCCTGTGCGTGGTCCCCAACCATACTGACATGGATATTAAACGATCGGTCTTTGAACAAGTTCTGCGATGGTACGCATTTCGGGCACTTCAGACCACGTGGAAAAGAGTCACCTGACATCACGTAACTTTAGCCAGACCATGGGTAATTACCAACCACGCCGACATGGATATTGAACGAACGGAAAAATGAAAAGCTATGCGCTGATACCCGCGAAGCGAAATTCAAATCACGTGGTAAAGGTGTCACGTGACCTCACATACCTTTCGCAAGCCTGTGCATGGTCCCCAACCATACTGACATGGATATTAAACGATCGGTCTTTGAACAAGTTCTGCGATGGTACGCATTTCGGGCACTTCAGACCACGTGGAAAAGAGTCACCTGACATCACGTAACTTTAGCCAGACCATGGGTAATTACCAACCACGCCGACATGGATATTGAACGAACGGGGAAATGAAAAGCTATGCGCTGATACCCGCGAAGCGAAATTCAAATCACGTGGTAAAGGTGTCACGTGACCTCACATACCTTTCGCAAGCCCGTGCATGGTCCCCAACCATACTGACATGGATATCAAACGATCGGTCTTTGAACAAGTTCTGCGATGGTACGCATTTCGGGCACTTCAGACCACGTGGAAAAGAGTCACCTGACGTCACGTAACTTTAGCCAGACCATGGGTAATTACCAACCACGCCGACATGGATATTGAACGAACGGAAAAAAGAAAAGCTATGCGCTGATACCCGCGAAGCGAAATTCAAATCACGTGGTAAAGGTGTCACGTGACCTCACATACCTTTCGCAAGCCTGTGCATGGTCCCCAACCATACTGACATGGATATTAAACGATCGGTCTTTGAACAAGTTCTGCGATGGTACGCATTTCGGGCACTTCAGACCACGTGGGAAAGAGTCACCTGACATCACGTAACTTTAGCCAGACCATGGATAATTACCAACCACGCCGACATGGATATTGAACGAACGGGGAAATGAAAAGCTATGCGCTGATACCCGCGAAGCGAAATTCAAATCACGTGGTAAAGGTGTCACGTGACCTCACATACCTTTCGCAAGCCCGTGCATGGTCCCCAACCATACTGACATGGATATCAAACGATCCGTCTTTGAACAAGTTCTGCGGTGGTACGCATTTCGGGCACTTCAAACCACGTGGAAAAGAGTTATGTGACATCACGTAACTTTAACCAGACCATGGGCAATTACCAACCACGCCGACATGGATATCGAACGAACGGGGAAATCAAAAGCTATGCGATGGTGTACACGTAGCTAACGTCTAAGCAAGTGATAAAGGGTGTCACGTACCACGTATCTTTCGCTAGCCCATGCATGATTCCCAACCATACTGAGATGGATATCAAATGATCGGTCTTTGAACAAGGTCTGCGATGGTACGTATTTCGCGCACTTCAGACCACGTGGAGGAGAGTCACATGACGTCATGTAAGTTTACCCAGAACATGGGTAATAACCAACCACGCCGACATTGATATCAAACGAGCGGGATTCGCAAAAGCTATGCGACGGTACTCAAGAGCAGAATGTCAAATCACGTGGGAAAGGGCATCACATGACCTCACGTATCCTTCGCCAGCCCATAGACGCTTCCCAACGATACTGACATGGATATCAAACGATCGGGATTCGAACAAGGTCTGCGATGGTGCGCATTTCGCGCACTGCAAACCACATGGAGGAGAGTTACTGGACATCACGTAAATTGACCGAGACCATGAGTAATTGCCAACCATGCCGTCATGGATATCGAACGAACGGCAATCAGAAAAGCTATGCGCTGCTACGTAATTGCTTGCAAACATCCGTTAAAATGGCTATCCGGTTTGGCGGATATCGGGAAGTGAATCCGGTCTGGAAAACCGGTTATCCGGTTATCCAGATTTCAAGACACCGATAATCAGGACAACCGGTTTGAATAATTGGCTAGCCGGATATTATAATATTCGGACATGAATATTTGGAGTCGCTAATAGGTTTTCATTCAAATCCTCAGTTCTATTGCATGTATCCTCGTGCCACATGCACAGCTGATTCTTTCAGCTTCTATAAGATTGCGTTATTTATCAGACGGCTCAAAAATGTGCCCGTGGCTTTCCTTGCGCTTCCTTTTGTTCATTATGTTTCCCTTTTCGCTATTGAAAATGGACAACTGCATTATTTTTCTATAAATTTTGATTGCGCAAACTAACCTAAACACGAACCAAGGACACGGTACAGTGCATGTCTTGTTTTATTCGTTCGTGTTTTGTCAGAAGTAATGGATTATAAAGACAAACCCGATGGGAATGCTCGTCAGATTATTTTTTCAGAGAGGACTTCGTCGTGAGGCGGTCATTAGTTATATGAGCTAAATATCTCCGAACATTCGTGCCTGACAAGGTCGTAGGATATAAAAACACCATCTCCAAAATAAAAATTTCGAACCATATTTCCTACGTTTCTGTGTAAGCATTGAGCCTAAAAGCTTCCCTTCAATTCATCGTTGACCTGCTCTTGCGATGCCATGCAGATCTCTGACAATACTTGTGGCAGCAGTGACACGTTGTAATGGATCATTGTTAAGCAATGCACGTGAAAGTAATCACGTCAGTATGCTATAACTATACTCATGTAATATGACCATATATCTGATCAGGGATGTTAACACAATGCCAACGCGCTCAAAGGCTTACACACCACAATTTATATATTTATTATTTCGTAAGTATTCTTTGGCTAGTACCCCAGTCCCGTCACGCTAAAAGCCTAATGCCATGTATCTGCACAAAAATGAGTAATTTGCAACGACATTGAATCGTTACAATAGTGCAAATGTAGATTATTTGCAGATTTAAAAGCGCTAAGGAACAATTTTAGGTACATAGTGATCCTTAGAAAATGCATGGGGAAGCAGGGGTTGGCCAAATGGGATTCGTGGGTGGGCCAAAGAGAAATTTCGAGGTTGGACAAATTGAAATTTGAGGTGGGCCACCTTCAGGTTGAGGGCGCGGCAAAATGAAATTTGAACGCGAGCCAACTGATATTTGGGGCTAGGCCAAGTGATATTTTGGGAGGGCCACGTTAAAGTTAGGATTGGTCCAATTGAAATAAGGAGGTGGCCCAATTGAAGTTTGGAGGCGGGCCAACTTGTACTTGGCGATGCGAACAATTAGAAATATGGGGGTATGTTTGCGCATACTCATACAACTCCAGTGGAGTTCCTGCATTCTTTTAAACTTTGTAGTTCTGTCCGTCTGGTGGCATTGGTTTTATTTGAGAAATAATACAGTTACATATACAAACCAACCAATGCTAATTCCCAGTGAAAGGCTAACTACTAAGATTTGTCCGGCTGTTCAGGGGACGTATTCTCTAACGGTTCGCTCTGAAACCGGTTCGCTCGCACGAACGCCATTTGTCGGCACTTCTGTGTCGTCGTCCCTGGCGGGCGAGACTACAAATTTTTTTTTTTGTCACACTGGTTGTCAATCATTTCGAATGCGAACCTGTCGTCTGCTACGAGCGTAACCGAGCAGAAGTTGTTCGCTCGATCGTGGCGTGCGGTCACGATCATGATATCGAGAGTTGCTAAGGCAACTGTGGCCGTCTGCTAGTCTTGCGCTGGCCGGCGTGGCGAGAGAGACGCCGATGACAACTACCTTGGTTGTGTTGCTAGCGAACGTTGGCGAAAGAAAAGAGGTGACGGCAGGCAACGGCGTGATGCGTCTGTCATGAGCGAAGGAGAGTTCAGGAGGCATTTTAGGTTCTTCAAAAGCACGGTGCGATAGATTTGCGACGAGCCGCAATATCTCGGACCACAAAATGTAGTAGCGTTGACTCTGCGACGAAAATGCTGTGTGCGCGGCGTTTTTCTTCTTTTTTTTTAGTCACGGTATATTTCTGCAGTGTGCCATCGAATGTTGAAGCTATTGGGTTGTTGCAAGCGTCATCCTTTGGCAGGAAGGAAGGAAGGAAGGAAGGAAAAAGTGCAGAAGGAAAGGCCGGGAGGTTAACCAGTTTAGCTTAACCGGTTTGCTACCCTACACATGGGAGAGGGATGGGGGCGATGGAAGATGCGGAAGGGACGGAGAGAGAGAGCACATAGCACAGCACACACACAACCGGACAGGCCGCCACTGGAATATGAACCTGGCAACGTTTAACACTAGAACGTCATCTAGTGAGGCGAGTCTAGCAGTGCTATTGGAGGAATTAGAGGGCAGTAAATGGGATATAATAGGGCTCAGTGAAGTTAGGAGGCCGAAAGAAGCATATACAGTGCTAAAAAGCGGGCACGTCCTGTGCTACCGGGGCTTAGCCGAGAGAAGAGAACTAGGAGTCGGATTCCTGATTAATAAGAATATAGCTGGTAGCATACAGCAATTCTATAGCATTAACGAAAGGGTGGCAGGTCTTGTTGTGAAACTTAATAAGAGGTACAAAATGAAGATTGTACAGGTCTACGCCCCTACATCCAGTCATGATGACCGGGAAGTCGAAAGCTTCTATGAAGACGTGGAATCGGCGATGGGTAGAGTGAAAACTAAATACACCATACTAATGGGGGACTTTAATGCCAAAATAGGCAAGAAGCAGGCAGGAGACAAGGCAGTGGGGGAATATGGCATAGGCACTAGGAATAGCAGGGGAGAGTTATTAGTAGAGTTTGCGGAACAGAATAATATGAGGATAATGAATACCTTCTTCCGCAAGCGGGACAGCCGAAAGTGGACCTGGAGGAGCCCGAACGGCGAGACTAGAAATGAAATAGACTTCATACTCTGCGCTAACCCTGGCGTCATACAAGATGTGGACGTGCTCGGCAAGGTGCCTCTGCAGTGACCACAGGATGGTAAGAACTCGAATTAGCCTAGACCTGAGGAGGGAACGGAAGAAACTGGTTCATAAGAAGCCGATTAATGAGTTATCGGTAAGAGGGAAAATAGAGGAATTCCAGATCAAGCTACAGAACAGGTATTCGGCTTTAACTCCGGAAGAGGACCTTAGTGTTGAAGCAATGAACGACAATCTTGTGGGTATCGCTAAGGATTGTGCAATGGAAGTCGGTGGTAACTCCGTTAGGCAGGATACCAGCAAACTATCGCAGGAGACGAAAGATCTGATCAAGAAACGCCAATGTATGAAAGCATCTAACCCTACAGCTAGAATAGAACTGGCAGAACTTTCAAAGTTAATCAACAAGCGTAAGACAGCTGACATAAGGAAGTATAATATGGATAGAATTGAACATGCTCTCGGGAACAGAGGAAGCCTAAAAACAGTGAAGAAGAAACTAGGAATTGGCAAGAATTAGATGTATGCGTTAAGAGACAAAGCCGGCAATATCATTACTAATATGGATAAGATAGTTCAAGTGGCTGAGGATGTCTATAGAGATTTATACAGTACCAGTGGCACCCTCGACGATAATGGAAGAGAAATTAGTCCAGAGGAATTCGAAATCCCAAAGGTAACGCCGGAAGAAGTAAAGAAAGCCTTGGGAGATATGCAAAGGGGGAAGGCAGCTGGGGAGGATCAGGTAACAACAGATTCGTTGAAGGATGGTGGACAGATTGTTCTAGAGAAACTGGCCACCCTGTATACGCAATGCCTCATGACCTCGAGCGTACCGGAATCTTGGAAGAACGCTAACATAATCCTAATCCATAAGAAAGGGGACGCCAAAGACTTGAAAAATTATAGACCGATCAGCTTACTCTCCGTTGCTTACAAACTATTTACTAAGGTAATCACAAATACAATCAGGAACACCTTAGACTTCTGTCAAGCAAAGGACCAGGCAGGATCCCGTAAAGGCTACTCAACAATAGATCATGTTCACACTATCAATCAGGTGACAGAGAAATGTGCGGAATATAACCAACCCTTATATATAGCTTTCATTGATCACGAGAAAGCGTTTCATTCTGTCGAAACCTCAGCAGTCATAGAGGCATTACGGAATCAGGGTGTAGACGAGCCGTATGTAAAAATACTGAAAGATATCTATAGAGGCTCCACAGCCACCGTAGTTCTCCATAAAGCAAGCAACAAAATGCCAATAAAGAAAGGCGTCAGGCAGGGAGATACGATATCTCCTATGCTATTCACAGCGTGTTTACAGGAGGTATTCAGAAACCTGGATTGGGGAGAATTGGGGCTAAAAGTTAATGGAGAATACCTTAGTAACTTGCGATTCGCTGATGATATTGCCTTGCTTAGTAACTCAGGGGCCCAATTGCAATGCATGCTCACTCTCCTGGAGAGGCAAAGCAGAAGAGTGGGTCTAAAAATTAATCTGCAGAAAACTAAAGTAATGCTTAACAGTCTCGGAAGAGAACCGCAATTTACAATAGGCAGCGAGGCACTGGGAGTCGTAAGGGAATACATCTACTTAGGGCAGGCAGTGACGGCGGATCCGGATCATGAGGCGGAAATATTCAGAAGAATAAGAATGGTCTGGGGTGCGTTTGACAGGCATTCTCAGATCATGAACAGCAGGTTGCAATTATCCCTCAAGAGAAAAGTATATAATAGCTGTGTCATACCAGCACTCACCTACGGGGCAGAAACCTGGAGGCTTACGAAAAGGGTTCTACTCAAATTGAGGAAGATGCAACGAGCTATGGAAAGATGAATGATAGGTGTAACGTTAAGGGATAAGAAAAGAGCAGATTGGGTGAGGGAACAAATGCGAGAGAATGACATCTTATTTGAAATCAAGAAAAAGAAATGGGCATGGGCAGGACATTTAATGAGTAGGGAAGATAACCGATGGTCATTAAGGGTTACGGACTGGATCCCAAGGGAAGGGAAGCGTAGCAGGGGGCGGCAGAAAGTTAGGTGGGCGGATGAGATTAAGAAGTTTGCAGGCATGGCATGGCCACAATGAGTACATGAACGGGGTTGTTGGAGAAGTATGGGAGAGGCCTTTGCCCTGCAGTGGGCTTAACCAGGCTGATGATGATGATGATGACACTTCATTGTCCGTTAGAGTCCATCAATCTGGCATGGTACGTGATATCGCTGTCACAGCCGGTTGTCCAATCCCGTCTCTTTCAAAAACCGAAGTAGTCCCTTCATCGCCTTCACCTGCGCTGTCTTCTGTCGGCGGCATGTGCAAATCGTGTCGAGGGACAATGGTCTAGTGTCAAGGTGCGCTAGTACGGATGCCAGGGACTGTCGCTGAACATTATATTCAGGACAGTCGTGCAGAATGTGTTCCAGCGTCTCCTCGCAAAGACAAGCATTGCAGAGGGCATTGTCGATCATTCCAATGCAAAATGAGTAAGATTTCGTGAAAGCCGCCCCTAGTCATAAGCGATAAAGCAGAGTTGCCTCTCCTCGACGGAGTCCAGTTGGCATATAGAGATGCATCAGAGAGGGCAGGTGGTATTGACGGTTGCTCCGGTTGGTCTGGCTGTTTGGTGTGCGCCATAGAGAGAGCGTGATGTCCTCTGCAAGCACTCGAAGTCTGCTGGCTGCGTCGGATCGTGAAAGCGGTATGGCCTCTTCTTGTGCGTCTTCAAGAGCTGCCCGAGCGGCATTATCGGCATCTTCGTTTCCACTGACGCCGCAGTGACTTGGCAGCCACTGAAACGTCACGTGGTGTCAGTACCGTTGTTGCTAGGGCAATTACAGTTCAGTGCAAACAAAAAGGGGTGTGAAATTTCTCTGCACGGCTCAGGGGAAACCTGCAGTCAAGGACGCTTCCTTGACCGCGGCAAAAATCGTATTTGTGGGATGCGTGGACGGAGCTCTCTTCGCAATCGTCCGCCCTATGAAGTTCAGCTCTGGCGAAAGTAAATCCTATTACAGCCGCGGCCTACACTCAGATAAACGCTTTGATTGCTTAACGTATGGCGCACCACCTATTAATAAAAATAAAGTAACGCAGATAAAATTGAGCCACCGGCTGGCCGCATCGAAAGCTCACCGGCAACAACTGGGCAAATGTTGTGCAGAAACCAATATTCTTGTTATCGAACTAGCTACATGCTTCAATTGCTATATGTTCCCCAAAGTATAAACAATAATGATGACGCGACCTTGTGGCAGAAGGCCGCTCGTTCATTGGTCTCCCTCGCGCCACGACGTTCCACTCTTTCTACATGAGACGTAACCCACACGTAACAGCCACAGCGAAGCCGTTCCAAAGTGAACCGGTAAGGAATACGGTCTCGGAATGTCAAAATAAACAAAAAACGATATGTGTAAATTGAGGAAACGGACCCTCACACGCAAAATGACTTGGGAGTGCGCTTATTACGTAAAGACAATTTGCATTTAACTGTGCCTTCTTTCTGCAGGATATTCCGACTCAGTACGGTTTTTACCTTGCTGTATAAGTGGATATTTTGTTCCCGAAATTGACCCAACAAATTACAACGTCAGACAGCAGGAAGGAATGATGACTGCTTCTCTTTCTTCAGAAAAATTTGGTTGCGAACGAAATCGCTTAAGGTGTAGAAAATTCTCTTTAGAGCATCAAAGAAACATAAAATGTGCATTTGAATACCTCCTTCAAGAATAATGCGAAGCATGAATGTTATGTTCACTCGAAAAGATCCTGGAGTGCACAGAAAACTTAGCTAGAAGAAAGATGCAAGGCGCCTGGTTCTGTTATATGACTTCGTTCTTTCCGCAGAAAAATATTTAAAGGGTGAAATGTACTGGCAAACATAAGACATCGTGGGTAATACGGAAGATTTATTTGTTCGACTTCTGTCATTTTTAGATATCCATGTACGCCCTATTTTGGTTCAAGAAGACAAGGGAGCTCACATTTTCTGGTATAAGGCAGCTTCTTTTGGCAGTGGTTATATTTCCGGCAGTTGAAAATACACGCTCTGAACTTGCGGATGAGGCTGGGATGCACATGTATTTTTTTGGCAAGTTCCGCCACTAGGGGAAATTTGGGTTCATTGTCCTTCCACCATTTAAGTGCGTCCATGTTGTGCCCCAGCTGAGGCTCGGAGAGGTATGCGTCAAGTTGAGCGGACGAGTCACTCACGCACGGCTGTCCATTAAACAGTATGTCGAGTGTAATTGCTTCGGTCTGGGTAGTACCCATCCCGCTTTATCAGCCGAAGGCGAGAGGAGATTTAACATTTCTCTAACATTGCTACGGGTTGCCTCTCTGGCATCTGGCTCCTCATACTGGAGGCATTTGTACCTTGGATCGAGAAAAGAAGCTCTGGCGTGCAGACACCGACCTCTGCTGGGCGTCCCAGTCCAAGGAAAATCGCCGAGATATCTCCATCCGAACTACTTCTTTGAAATTCTCGACTTGCAAGTCACCCGTGCTCTGAAGCTCTAGTTTCTTCACTACTGCTTTCGCCACTGGCCGAACCATGGAGACAGAGGACACCGTGTCGCTGCAGAGAATGGTAGTTGCAAGATGAAGAGGCTCAAAGACCTCACAAAGTTCACTGATTGCATTCCATTCTTGCTGACTGATCTCTAGGTTCTGCGCTTTTTTTTTTTGCTGTGACAATTGTTCGGTCAGCAAGAACACTTTGTAGAGCAGACCGATGCTTGATAAGCTTTGCAAGCATCTAGTAAGTCGAGCTCCATCTTGTCGGACAGCTTTGCATGAGGTGCTCTGTGGGTAAGCCGAGTAGCTCCTGCCGCATACTCAACTCATCGCTGTCGACGGTCGAATGCCTAAAGTGAGCAACCAATTTTTCGCTCTTCTGGCAGAGGCCATCGATCTCCGTGTTAGACAGAGCTTTTTTGATGCTCAGGTGGAGACTGTGCGCTGAACAGGTAACATCATTTGGCTCTAATATACCTTGCAGCGCATCTACAGCATTAATGCCATTAGATGCGTTATCAGTGACAACAGCCGTTACCTTGCCGTCCAACTTCCATGCCGAAATTATTTCTTGCATTCGCTGCGTGATGTTTTCTCCTGTGTGGCATTCTTGCATCTCCTCCGTTGCTAAAGTGAATGCTTGCGACTTCCACTCGCTGTTCAGAGTGTGCGCAGTCACTGTAATATATGTATCCTGCACCCTCGACGTCCAACAGTCTGTGGTGAGGGCAACAGTTGTGGCTGCGTCGATTTCAGACACTATCTTGTCTCTCAACTGATTATGCAGAAGTTTTATTCGATTTTTCAGCTTCGCAACTGAAGGTGGCCTATAACTTCCTCCACTACTCCCATAAAGTACCTAAATCCGGCACTGGCTGGGAATGCCAAAGGCAACTGGTTAACGGCGACCATTTTTGCTAGCGCCTGGTCAATCTCCTCCTGCCTTTCAGTGCACCTCTTCCTTCGTTTTCGAGGCTTAGGCGCCGCAGACGGCCCAGGATCAGCAGCAGAACTGATGGTTTCATTACCATCAGCCGGATGATCACCAGAAACTTCATCAATATCGCTTACACCCGAAGTTGGTGGCAGCCTGAAAAAAGTAAATATAATATGGTGGAATCCTCCCACGCCACTGATTAGGACAGTAATATAATTAACAGAGCTCCAAAGAATTTTATTGAATAATTTTTCACTAAATAATAGGTCTACTAAGTCTAACTCAAATTAAAGTTTGGTAATCATGTGTAAGTATCATCAACAAACTCAGTTTCTAAGGCAACCATCAAAAGGAGACAATTTGGGGGAATACTTGAGGCGAAATTTACTTTTTATAGTTTAACTGTGTGTCCTGAGCTTATAGCAAGCGTGAAAAAATATGTTTCTCATGGAAGCTATAGAATCTATTTCGCCAACAAAGCTATCAGTTAGGGCAGGTATCTGAAGCATTCCTCATTCAGAAACAAATTCATGGCAAGAAAACTGCTCTGAAGTACGTCCTCCTAAAGATATATCATCCAGAGAACAACGTCGTTTCGAAATGTTTTCTTGCTATTAATTTGTTTGAGAGTGACGAATGCTTTAGATAAAAAAAGCAAAGAGATCACGTTTGCTACAAAAACTCGAGTACCTAAACTTCGCATTCTATGAAGGGGTAATGGTGACGCTCGTGTCGAGTAATGGCCATGATACGTTCAAGAGAGTCAGGCGCGCAAAACATGATTTCTGGTATATTTTATGAGCTGGGTATACTCATTCTTCACTAGTACGACAAACTTCTTTAATAATAATTTTGATGGCCATGGATTAAACTACGTGAATGCGTAAGGAAACATTTATATCTCTCGAAGGCTTGCTGCGAAAAGCAAGTAATCCCTCGAAAAGACCCATTTCAATAGGTATTCGAATAAAACATTCTACTTACGAGTTGCGGTTTGCTGGCTTCTTTAGAAGTCCATGTTCATTCCGAAGGTACACAGCGAGAGATGAGGTTGACATATTAACGCGAAACTGCTCATTACAAACGCCACACTTTGCCGTGGTGCCGTCCGAAGATCTTTCGTCATGTTGCCATACCCAACTCCGTAACCTGCCCATCACTAGTCATGAAGCGATCGAGCACACCACTATTGTGTCTACAAGAGTAGGTGTGGGTGTCCGGACCCTGTCCGTCTGGACCATAGTTCGCCACTTCTCCGCATCATGAAGCAAAAGTGGCGCTTCGCTCAGTACAACGGTTCTCAGCGGCGCATGTCGCGTGGTACTTCTGGCAGACGGCGCGCAATAAATGAAGCTCGCAGAGTGAAAAACTCATCTGTAGCCTTCAGTTTGTTCAATGAGGAGATACTGGTCTCTGTTATTGCGTGTTTGCAAGTTTCAAAAATATGTTGAAGCTTCTACGGCGAAAAGGCGAGCGGCATTGCTCGCGGAAGCTCATATCTGATGGCGAATAAGTGGAGCCCGCACCAAAGAGTGGCGGTATTTCTGCTTCAGAAAAGATCAACGTACAAATTTATTTCTTCGCTCTGAACTACAAATCATTGGGGCCTAACGCAGCAGCGGACACTGCTTGTGGGTGAAAGACACTTTTAGGAACAGTTCTTCAAGAGCTATTTTACCGACGTTGTCGACTACGATAAGTTTATCAAAGATGCAATAATATGATGCTTCCGCTACATATCTATAATATGATGCCCTAGTAATCAAGGGCGAACAGCATTTGGGACTGTGATTACATCACGTCATTATTGTCAAAAAATCGTTGGAGAGATCAGAGCACCAAGCTGCGAATGAACCCTTTGCAGATTGCGACGTCAATATTTCTGTGCCGGCGCTTGCGGGGCTACTCGTCGCGTACATATTGCATCATGCTCGGTTACTGTATGTGGAAGTGGAAGGTTCCATGGCTGCTGCATTTTCTACATTAACAAAATGGTGGTTTTACATCCCGCTCAATAATTATAGATCGATTGGAAGCGTGTGAATTTCTGTGCAAGGAACTGACGGCTGCACCCTATAACTCGGGAGGAAAGGTAAGTTCACTTGTTCCTGAACTATTGCGAGCTACGACGTAAACAAATATAAGGATATAATACTACGCTTAAAAAAAGGGGGGACGACAGCAAGGCTTAATAACAACGGGAGTTGTAAATTCAGCACCAAGTGGAATATCCTTGCTCCAACCGGAGTTCTTACCCGCCGTGATGGTTCAGTGGTTAGGGCTGTGTTGCTGGCGATGAGGTCGTGGGTTCATTTATCTGCCATAGCGGTCGCGTCTTGAACGGGCCGGAATACAGAACGCTCGTGTACTTAGGTTGACGCCGATGCTAACCACAATCAGGGTACTCCGCAATGCCCCGCTACGGTGTCTCTCATAGCTATCTCATGTGATTCTGGACGTTGAACCTTATTTATTTGATATACCGAAAGTTGGCTGCAGGAAATATACGAAAAATATCTCAGTAGTTCACAGTATAAAACTCAAAAATAACTCCGCACTCGTTCAAAGCCTCTAAAGCTGCAAGGTTTTTGCATAGAAGCTGAAAAAAATGTTTCAGCACGTCGTGTTTTCTGAAAACATCACAAGTACCTATAAAACTTTGCTTGCGCTTGACATAATCGTATTTTAGGCATATCAGCGATATCTTCAAACAGCCATTTGAATTTCCTGCGCACAGAGGCTCTTCTCTACGTACAGACGACGACGCGTGCAGGAGAGCCATTCCACTGACTGCAGCGCCATTTTTTCGTCATGAGGCGCAGAAGCTGTGCACTACGCTCGGTCGGCACATCTACTCTTTTGCCACCGTAAAAACACAGTGCTATTTCTCCAGCGTTCTTCCTCCTTTTCTCCAAGCTGTTATACATGGTTCAACCGTATTTAGTGCACCACTTGCTAAACAAATTCGTTAACAAGAAGCCAAATTGAGAAGCCTCTCTTTTGCGTCCGATGGGAGCAGACGACGGACAGACAAGATAATAAAGCAGCTTCGCGCCACTCTCCAGTTCCAAAAGCAATCTTTTTTGTTCTTTTGTTGTTTGAAAAGAGTTGCAACTTAAATTGATCGTTTCCATCTGAGACTGGTTGTCCTGATTATCGGTGTCTTTAAATCCGGATAAGCGGATAACCGGTTTTCGACACCGGATTCGCCTTCCGATATCCGTCAAACCAGATAGCTGGTTTCACGGATATTTGCAAGCAATTAGCTACCACCGCATAGCTTTTGTGATTCCCGTTCATTCTTTATCCATGTCGGCATGGTTGGCAATTACTCATGGTCTCGGTCAATTTACGTGATGTCCAGTAACTCTCCTCCATGTGGTTTGCACTGCGCGAAATGCGCACAATCGCAGACCTTGTTCGAAGGCCGATCGTTTGATATCCATGTCAGTATCGTTGGGAACCGCGCATGGGCTGGCGAAGGATACGTGAGGTCACGTGACGCCCTTTCCCACGTTAATTGGCGTTCGGCTCTTGAGTACCGTCGCATAGCTTTTGCGAATCCCGCTCGTTTGATATCCATGTCGGCGTGGTTGGTTATTACCCATGTTCTGGCTAAACTTACGTGATGTCACGTGACTCTCGTCCACGTGGTCTGAAGTGCGCGAAATACGTACCATCGCAGACCTTGTTCAAAGACCGATCGATTGCTATTCATCTCAGTATGGTTGGGAATCATGCATGGGCTAGCGAAAGGTAGGAGAGGTCACGTGACACCCTTTACCACGTGATTTGACGTTAGCTACGTGTACACCATCGCATAGCTTTACATTTCCCCGTTCGTTCGATATCCATGTCGGCATGGTTTGCAATTACCCATGGTCTGGCTAAAGTTACGTGATGTCACGTGACTTCCACGTGGTCTAAAGTACGCGAAGTGCGTACCATCGCAAACCTTTTTCGAAGCCCGATCGTTTGATATCTATGTCAGTGTGGTTAGCGATCATGCATTCGCTAGCGAAGGGTACGTGAGGTCACGTTACGCCCTTTCCGACGTGGTTTCACGTTAACTACGTGTACACCATCACATAGCTTTTGATTTTCCCGTTCGTTTGATATCCATGTCGGCACGGTTGATAATTACCCATGGTCTGGCTAAATTTACGTGATGTCACGTGACTATTTTTCACAAGGTATTACGTACGGGAAGAGCGTGCCATCGCAGACCTTGTTCGAAGCCCGATCGTTTTATATCCACATCAGTGTGATTCGGAATCACGCAAGGACCAGCGAATATACGTGAGGTCACAGGACAGCGTCTATCACGTGATTTGACTTTCGCTACGTGCGTGGCATCGCATAGCATTCGCGGTTGCCGTTCATTTGACACTCATCTCACTGTGTTTTTGAATCGCATGTGGGCTTCCGAAAGTTACGCGAGGTCACGTGACATCCTTCACCACGTGGTCTAGCGTACCCTTCGCGGGTACTATCACAGAGCTGCTTCGAAGCCCGATCGTTCGATATCCGTGTCAATATGGATGACAATCAGGAATATGCCGGCGAATATTACGTGAGATCCTGTAACACCCTCTTTCATGTCATCTCAGATGCGGTACTTGGTTATAATCGCAAAGTTTGTAGAAGCTCGTTCAATTTGATATCCATGTCAACGGGCCTTGTAAAAAACAAAACAAAATGATTAGAGGTCACGTGACGCTCTTTTCAGCTGTTTCTATCAGCTTAGGAATCACCAGTTTGTTGCTGGATGCCCTTTGTTTCAACGCATGCCAGCAAAGCCATCAAAGAGCTACGTTTTGCATGAGCCTGTTAACGGCACTAATATAATGTCCATATTACTGCGACATTTCGATGATATATCGCGCGGGAAAGGCATTTCATTAGTCCGACGAAAATGCCCTACAAGAAAGCCCTTCAGTTTTGCTTGGTCGGCGCAAAATTACAAGATTTCGCTATTACTTTGATCTGCTATAACACTTCCGCAAAAGCATCTTCGGATTAATTCACGGGCGTTAGGATTAAAATACATGGCGCGTAGACTATTTTATATGGCGCTGTGATTAAATTGACTTACGCTTAGAATAAAATAGCTGGCGCTTGGAATATGTTCAGGGGGACGACCTGTGGTACTATTTTAGAGAGCACAGCAATTAGGAAAGATAAATTTGAAGAACGAAAGGTAAGGAAGGAGACAGGAAATCTGGCTTGCGCGAGCGGCTGCAAAATAACCACAAAAGACTAACAGAAGAGAGAAAAAGGTAATTTGTGCAGACGTACAGATGCACAAATACCAGGGTATACTGGAATATCCGGCTATCCGAATATCCGGTTACTAATAACCGGATAACGAACCGAATAACCGGTCACTCCGGTTATCCGGTTTTCAAATTCGAATAGACGGCAAATCGAATGACCGGATAACCGGTTTTCCCGCAAAACCGGTTTGATGTTGCTGCACTAGTGGTGGTGGTGGTACTAGGTTCTCCAGGCGCCGGAGCTACCACTGAACTCGGGTAGCCGACGAAAGCGAGGCGTCACCATGTTCATCTTTCACGTCGGTGAAGTGCCGGTGAGTCCAGAGTTTTCCTCGTCGCCAATCGTTACGTCTCTATAACCGTGGTTGGCTGCCGACGATTTACTAACTCAAACAGGTACTCAGACGTAAGAGCCAGCACTGGCGAGGCGTTCGTTCCGTGAGGCGTGCTCGTGCCAAAACCACCAGTGCATTCACCCGCACACTTCGTCGTTGTCGTCGTCTGGCGACATATCACAGGCATAACTTGGTATCGCCTACCGTAGAACAGGGATCATTGGGGATCGCTGGGAGATGCCTCAGTCCAATTTTATGCATAAATATAGGCTGTTCTGGATAATCGTGCTGGAATCAAATGATGCTTTAATGTTCTCATTGCAACAAACGTGCGTCGTCAAGATCACACTTCCTTTCATAAAGCAAACGTTTTAACCTTTAAATGCCTACTTTCCTAACTTTCAAAACAGCAAAGTAGCGTCTTCTCCCGGATTTCCGTGATGATGATTGCCTGACGTATGCACACGGAACACATATTCAGAGGAGGCTGGCATGAAAACACGTTAGCGTTAAAATTCAAAATTCCAGCAAATACGCATATCACAAATACCAGCAGCTTCCTCATTGACTTACCGAGGGCTCCGGCGTCCTTTGAGAAGTTGTGCGCGAGTAGGGGCATCTCTAATTTACATGGCTTCCTTTGTTGAGCCTTGCACTGATGCTGAGCCCAGAAAGTGACCAACACAGCTGCTACGAGTGCACCTAGAACCAGAGGCGACAACAGCTGCAGCAGCCACAGCAGGTAGCGCACCCCATTTCTCTCTGCACTGTAGGATACCTTTCCTGCCAAACAAACAGAACAGAACTGTAAAGCACTTTTAGAAACAGCTCCTCGTTCATCAATCGCACCAAGCAACCACCACGCATTCAGGGTGCGGCTTTATGGGTGTCAGGTCTTGCGCGTTGCCTCATACTTGCAACCTAGTGCCGAAGACGATTTATCTGATTAGACGATAACACCTCACGAAGTATGTGGACACGCGAGAATCTGTTTCGTTCACAGTTTCAACAATGCCGTTGATCAAAGCGTCATTGATTAGCTTGAAGTCTTTTCAGATAATTTCTTCCCACTTACTTCCGTTAACATCAACAACCTATGCACCATACTCAACGCTGGGATTACGCACTGCAAGACAGCTTTCAATACAACAAAGCTCCATAGAGTAAAACGCAGGACTCCGCGAGTTACTCGAGAAATTATTGAGCTCAGCAGAGTGCGATGTTGGATACGTTCGCTTGTAGCTGGATCGGCGTACTGTGGCGCAAAGTAAAACCGAACATTAGAGCGAAAAACAGACAAAGCGCCAAAAAAAAGCACTCTTCCAGACTTTTTCGCGACTCCCTCATGTAAAAGCACTGCACGTAGGAATAAGACGGAAACACAAGTTGACAGGACAAAGCACGACTAACAACTGTCTTATCTTGTAGCTCAAGCTGAACATGGACAACAGAAAGGCACATCTGACACACACAGCGCTAACTATCAACAATAGATTTATTTCCATTTCTCGTCGCACATTGGGCAAACAGGTATACGCATAAATGATTCGCTAAGAGCACACAATATGAAAGTAAACAACGTGGCCGCCGACGGCTTTCTTAGCATCTATTGCCAGAGTGGCAAATGCAAACCTCGGTTGAAAGAAACAGTCATCATGAGTAGAAGCAGATGTGAGATGACGCGCTTTATAATACAAGCTAGACACATATGATCATTCGGCGACGCATGCGTCAGTAAACCTTATATTTCATTATCCTCGAAAGAGCTCGATTATCTTTGTTCGCGCTGAACATGTACATGTTGCCTCATGTACACGTTCCCAATATGTGAGTCAAAAAAGTGCTTACGTGTGGTTCCGTGTTTACATTGTTTTTGTTCATTTTTACCGAAATTTTGCATGTGCTGTATGAAGTTTCGAGGGTGTATATATAATGACGAGAACTGGAAATAAATCTATTATTTATCGAATCACCTGCTCTCTCTCCTAAGCCTCAACGATCTCTTCGAGCGTATTGTGCACCCCGAGCTCATGAAATCGATGCATAGGCGTGGTGATCGGGGGCCTGAAGGCGTTCTTCACTACCTTTCGGATGAGCATTGTTGCGACTAGGGGTTCGAAGACGTCGGATCCTCTTTCCTCATGGAGGGGTAAGTGAACGTGAGGCTGCGTCCTATATTCAGGACGTTAGACAAACACGTACATGTTTACAAATGTACAAGAAAATGCAAAGTAAAAGAGAAAAGTTGAAGATTAACTGGTAGTCGCCGATTACTGCCGCCGTGAGATGCTCCTTTTATGCCTAGCGTGATCATTGTTCAGTCACTTCCCCCAATCAGCCCCGTTAAACTTTTCCGCCGCACCCTTACTCGGAGAGACACGCTTTCTCCTGTCGTTATCAACCTTTCGCGACGCCTCCGTTTCCTGAATCGCCACAACAAACCGTTCTTCGGCTCTGCGCGACGGCCTCTCTCTGTCTCACGCGCGGCGTTGTGGCGTCTTTCGTCAGTTTTCGATGCGCCGAATACTTCGCTCTTTTGATCCTCCGCCGCTTGAACCAATTTTCTCTGCCAGGTGGTCACGGAATGTGTCACTAGAACCCTCGAGCATCGGATTCCTGTCCTGCCTGACCACCATGGCATTTTCTACATTAGTCGATTCCGGAACGTCGCTCAAGTGCGGTGTTACGAAGAAGGTTTTCAGCGCCTCCTTTGCACTGCTAGCGCTACTGAAACAAGCCTCGTACCCACAAGGAAAGCCTTTCCGGATCGCCACTGCATGTACTTCGCTCTCTATTTTCGGCAATGCCAGAGACTCCCTCAAGTGCTTAAGCACGAGGAAGGTATGCAGGCCTAAATTGACCCTCATGGGGTTGCTGGAACAAGTCTCGTCCCCGCAAGGAGGGCTCTCCGGGATAGCCGCTAACTCGGTTTCAGTGTACGACTGCATTGCGCAGTCACCGATGCTGGAGCCTTGAGCGATTTCCTCTCCACTCTGCCGCGTCGAGTCTTCTATTGGCTCGGCCGCCACCGCATCTGGGCTTATCCTAGACAATTCCGAAAAGTCGCCGAAGTGCTCGGATACGAGGAAGGTCTCCATCGCCTCCTTAACGTTCACATGGCTATCGGAACAAGCCTCGTCCTCGCAAGGGACTCCCTCCGCAATGACCCCTCTCTGTAGACTGGCAACGGCCTCGCTCGCAACGCGCTCTTTCTATGAGGATTTCGATACCTCGTATTTTTCGTGCTCTTCATTTACTGGCGCAACATTAGTGTCTTCGACAGGACAAATTTTGTACTGGTCACTTTGATTTTGTCTCTCGCTCTCCACATGAATGCTGAAATGGCGCAACAATGCCTGTTTAGACAGATCGTACTTGTTCGAGTCGGCATCAGAAAGGCAAGCTAAGCAGCAGGAAACGCCACAGGGAAGTACTCGCAACGACCCTACCAACCAACAGTCACGGTCCAGCTGCACCACTGCGCAAACATTCACGAAAAATTTCTGTATTCGCCATCCTCGAATCCATGCAGCCTAGACCGTGCCTGCAGTGCCCTGAAATACTGGATTTCCCTGTCCATTTCCTCCATCCGTATTCTGTACTGTCGCCTTCGCTAACCATCTTCCCTTTCGCATTCGCGCTCATCCTGCTCTCTTTTTGGTACTCTTTGCCCCGCCTTATTTTGGCTTCTTTCTCGCGATCGCCTTCATCCTGCTCTCGCTTTCTCTGGTATTCGCGTTCATACTGCTCTCGCCCTTTCTGATACTCGCGTTCATCCTGTTCTCATTTCCTCTGGTGCTCGCATTTATCCATCTCTCGCTTTCTCTTGTCCTGAATATCCTCCCAAGCCTCCACGATCTCCTCGTCATTTCTGCCGCTTGCCTCTATCGCATCGATGACCTCCGTTTTCTGTAGCTGCTTCCCACAATCAATCCCGCATTCTCCGCATATGGCGTTTAGATCTGTCCTGCGCAACTATTCCAATCCATGACTACCTCTCTTTTGCCCACAAATTTCTCAAGGAAATAAGTGTTGACTCAAGGTAACCTTCAACGACGCTTCTAACACCCTTCTACCAGGAAGAACCACGTTAAGCCTGGCAACTCTCAAGAAGAAAAGGTCGTGCATTCACCATGCCGAAGTCGAACTCTGCGCAGACTATCTTGCCGTTGCCATCCAATGTAGTGACTCGGGGTTCGAAGACATGGGATCCTCTTTCCTCGTGGCGAGGTAAATGAACGTGAGGCTAGGTCCGACATTCAGGACGTTAGACAAACACGTATATATTTACAAATGTATAAGAAAATGAAAAGTAAAACAAAAAGTTGATGAAGTGGTAGTCGCCGATCACTGCCGCCGCCAGATGTTCCTTTCATGCCTTGCGTTAACATTGCTCAGTCACTTCCCCCAATCCGGTGTCAGGAGGCCGATGGCATCAGGTTCCAGCCACCAGGAGGTAGGTTGCCCTTTCCCTGAAAGGGGAACTTGGTCGGAAACGCACGCACATCGTGGGCACAAACAGGGAAAGGAGGGGAACGTGCACTGACTCCGATCGTACTCTAACAAGTGATGGCCGTGTCATTACACTGATTGCGTCTCCGACTGCGACATGCCAATTTGTGCGGCTGACAAGTGATGGCCGTATCATTCTAATTGATCAAACCTCTCCTGAACGAGCTTCTCCCGAGCTCGTCATACACCATCCGTGTCGAGAACCATTTGGACGAGGCCGTCGGCCCGTTCACCATAATTGCGCGAGCCGTGGCCGAAGGGTGTCTCGGGGCGAACGGCCGATCACAACAGTATTGAGCTTGTCACGGTCCTATTGCTTCCACTTGTGCACTGCTGTGACGTAGGTAAAGAGACATAGGGCGAACACGTGAACGATACGTAGCAGATTGTCTTTTTGAGGCAGTGGTGGCGGTTGGCCACTCTGCGTACGAGTCGTGTCACGTTGCCCGTCCTTGTCGTCAGCTTGTGGACTGTTTGAATGTTTGATCCGCACGCCTCGATTATCATCCCAGAACTCGGATGCAGTCGACCCTGGGGATAGGGCGACCGTCTCTGGTGAGGACGGTGATGTTGCGCTCATTCGGGGGTTTCCTCCTCTAGGGCCTTTTTCCTTGTCGCTGTGCCAGCAGTAGCAGCTTCGATTTGGTGGAGGAGCACTTGGACCGATGTGGTTGAGGTAGCATTCGGTGGCTTCGACGGCCTTCTGCAGAGCGGATTTGATAAAGCTGGTCGACCCCGTGGTTACCGATACCGTATGGTTAAATTCTTCTATCTTCGAGTGTCTTTCGGAGACCCCGATCATCACTAGGTAGAACAGCGTCGGCGAGAAGACGAAGCCCTGGGGGTGCCATGCTGTCCGAGCTCGACTTCTTACATCGTGAGCTCTAGCTTCGGCATGGTGCATGGCTTTGCGACGAGTTAGGAAGGAGTGCACGATCTGGTAGAAGCGGCGCCCGAGCCCTAGGTCCGTGATCGCCTTAAGTATTGCCGAGTGCTCGACGTTATCGAACGACTTCTCCAGGTCGAGGCTGAGAATGGCGTGCGTGTCCCAAGTGGCCCCGGCATCTATGATCTGGTGTTTCAGGAGAAGCATTGTATCCTGCGTCGAGAGCCCGGGTCGGAAGCCGATTAAGCGGTTCGCCAAACATTATTGGTCTTCGAGATACCGGCAGACTCTTCTGAGTACAGCTTGCTCGGCCACATTTACTTGCCCATTATCTCGAACCATTGTGTATTACCATTCTACAGTGTAGAGATGTTCAGGGTACTAAAATATTTGGCAAAACTAAATATATTCGCTTACGCAGATGATCTTGCCTTAATCTTTCATCTGAAACCCACCATCCACGAAGTACTATCATTCTCTGAGAGAGAGAGAGATAAATCAAGTTTATTGTTAGACCGGGTTCTTGAGCCCAAAGGTGGATGGTTACCTCAGTCCAGGTAGCCATGGCTCGCTGCCGCCTCCCGTGCCCTGTTCACCAATGGTAGCTGGTTGTCAGGGTCTTGCGTCACCAGCAGAGCCTCCCACTGGTCTTCCGATTCTTCCTCTGAATCCACTTCTTCCTGCATGTTATCGCCTGGTGGTGGTGATGACGGCAGTACTTGTCGGTTATTCCTGCACTCGAGCACCATATGGCGCATGATGTTGGGTGTGTCCGGCGGACAGAAGTTGCAGTCTCGACCGTAGGTGCCCGGATACATGGCGTGCAGCAGTGTTCCATGCGGGTAGGTTCCATCCGCTAGTCTTTTCCAGGTTACCACTTGTTCCCTACTCATCATCTTATGCGCGGGCGGGTAGCGACGCCTCGGCTTCCTGTAATACGCGAAGATATCCGAGTACTTCTTGGATATCCATTTATCATCCTCGTCACAGTCGTCGGTCCGTGTTCTCTGCGTGTCGGTGATAGCTCGGCGTGCATGATCTCGAGCCGCGCCGTGCGCAACCTGCTTCCGACGCGGGAGACCCGGGTCCCGGCCTCCAGAGGATTTGTGCTGTTTCTGTGTCGCTGTTTTTGAAGACCTGAAGTGCTACCTTTCCGATCCTTCCGTTCACATACCTCCTGCATGCTTCTTGCGAGTCTGTCACCATGGTAACCAGGGTCTTGCAAGTTGCGATGGCCAGGCCTAAGCCTAGCTCTTCCGCTGTGCTCGCGTCCTTGGCACGTATGAATGTGGCTGTAAGTTGTTCGCCCTTCTCGTCGACCACGCTGACTGCAAATTGGCCGTTTGTTCTGTATAGAGCTGCGTCCGTGTATCTCACATTTTCTTTTTTGCTGTTGGTGCCTGAGAATACGTGCTTGGGCGCTTGTATTCTCGCCTTGCAGTTCTCGGGATGCACGTTTCTTGGAATTAGTACTTATGTGTAGCTTGTCTCTGACCTCGTGTGGAATGCACTGAGGCAGGTGCCTCGCATCCTCGACTTGGTAGTCCACATCTTGGAGCAGGGCTCTTCCCGTCTTTGTCAGCTTCAGTCTCGCCGCTTGGTTGATGTTGTGCGCTTCCACGAGCTCTTCCCACGTGTTATGGACTCCCTTTTTGAGTAGTTTTGCTGTTGATGTGGAGGAGGACAGGCACAAGGAAATTTTGTAGGATTTTCTGATGAGGGCGTTTACTTTGTCTCGTTGACTGTTCGTCATGTCAACGTATGGGCCCCGTACGTAAGGATGCTCGTCAGCAGCGCTTCTATCATTCTCACGGAGTCTTCGTCTTTGAGTCCATGACTTTTGCTCATCACTCTTTTGATAAGGTGGGTTATTTGTTACACTGTCCTTCAAATTTTTTTCCAACTCTGCTTCTGTGGTTCCCTCCTTTTGAATCAGCAGTCCGAGGATGCGGAGCGTCGTAACCTGCGGAATCATGATGCCTTCCACCTTTACTTCTGCGTCTGGTATCTGCTGCGGTTGTCGGCCTCTTGTGCGCTTTCTTAGCACCAAGAGCTCCGACTTTTCAGGTGCGCACGTCAGTCCACATGCTTCCAGCAACTCTTCCGTTCTGTCAACCGCTTCTTGCAGAGAGTCTTGCTGAAAGAGGGTAAAAAGGACACCAACCACTGAATGAATACAAGAAAAGACGTTTCGGCTCCCCTGACGGGAGCCTTGTTCACAATGAAATCAAGGACGTGCGATCCAATGTTTATATGGCTTTAAAATATGATGTAAGCAGCGCGTGTAAATGGGGGGGAGGGTTCCGTCATTCCGGTTGAGGGTGCTATCTGTCATTTGGATTAGGATGGATTCCAAGTGGTGTCTCGATGTCAAATTTCTCTCTTTTTCTGATATCTTGGCGTTATCTCAATCAATCCTGTGGCCCAAGTCATCTGCATGCTCTGCCAAGGCGTTTAGGTGACTTTTTTCTTTTTGACATCGTTGATATGCTGCTTCAACCGCTGTTCGAATTTTTTTTTTCCTGTCTCGCCGATATATACGCAGTCGCAGTCTTCACATGGAATCCCGTAGACGATGCCAGGAAACTTAGTCTTTGGAAGCTTGTCTTTCACGTTTACCAGCCGGTGGCGTAATTTTTGGGACGGTACGGGAGCTATTCGTCTAAACGTCTTTTCTGAACGTCATAGCCGCGTAGAACGCGGGCTAAGCCCTCGCTCACACCGGGCACATACGGTATGGGGGCGCGTTTTCTTGGGAGCACACAGTCAGGCCTTGGGGGCTGAGACAGATGGCGTTCCACCGAGTTCACAAACGACCTCGGGTAGCCACATGCCGAGAGATTACGGTGAACCTCTTGTAGGTCGGCAGCCCGGCTTTGTGGCGTTGTGCAGATACGCTTGGTTCTGCCGACAAGAGAGGCTACTACCGATCTCTTCTGGTTCATCGGGTGCACTGAATTAAAATGCAGATACACGCGCTGCTTACATCATATTTTAAAGCCATATAAACATTGTATCGCACGTCCTTGATTTCATTGTGAACATGGCTCCCGTCAGGGGAGCCGAAACATCTTTTCTTGTATTCATTCACTGGTCGGTGTCCTTCTTTTTACCCTTCTTCATGATGCCTCCCGACCAGACGGGCTCGACTTCAGAGAGTCTTCCTGTTTACTTATCGACCCTCCCGTAGTCCACACGGGGAGGTCGTCAGCATATATTGCGTGACGAATCTCTCCTATTTGCTTCAGTTCTTCGGGTAGCGAGCTCATCACCAGATTGAGTAGCATCGACGAAATGACGGAGCCTTGTGGCGTTCCCGTTCATGGTATGTCGAATTTCTCAGAGCGTAAGTTGCCTATCCCCATTGTGGCTGTCCGTTCTTTCAGAGAAGCTTTGATGTAATTATATATTTTTCCCGCCGTTATATACGTTGAGGTGTTGCAGTATGGTTTCGTGTGACACGTTCTCAAAAGCACCTTTCACGTCAAGTGCAAGGATTTCTCTTTTTCTGTGTGTGTCCAGCTTGTCGATGACTTTTACCTTCATCTGCAGTAACACGCCTTGCGTGAACAGGTGAGCTCTAAATCCGAACATGGTATTTGGGACGGGTCCGTTGTCTTCTAGATGTTCGATCATGCGGTTGTGCACCATGTGAAAGTAGATTTTTCCTGCACACGAGGTGAGAGATGTAGATCGAAGGTTCTGCACGCTGATGGGCTTGTTAGGCTTAGCTATCGTGGTTACCTCGGCATGTTTCCATTCTGGTGGTACTTTACCGCGTTCCCAGCACTCTTTGATGTAGTTTAAGATGGCGTCTACAGAGGGTCCGTCAAGATTCCGGAGTTTCGTGTTGTTTATTCTGTCGTACCCCGGCGCAGCGCTGCGGGTGAGCTTGCTCAAGGCCCTCTCGATTTCTGCTCCTGTGAAGGGCCGATCCAGTTATATATATGGGTTGCCTCGATACATGTCAAAGCGCGAATCTACAGGTATATTCCGCTCCCTACCGAGGAACTTCTCCTTCACTTCTTTGATAATGTCTTCCTCTTTCCCCGGTGGTTGTGCATGAATCTCTGCACTTTCTGTTTTGCGGCGTCCTCGTTCTCCTTCTTAGATTTTGAGTACCACCCAAGTGCGCTTGCTGCTTAAGGTCCCTTGAAACTTGTTACATGTTTCGCGCCAGTTTTTTTTTTTTCAAATTGTTCAGCGTACTCTTGCGTCTCCTCGATCAGCCTGAAGATTCGAATTTTCAGTTTCCGGTTGCACTTGTTACGCTGCCAGCGTTTCGCGAGTCCCCTCCGCGCCTCCCACAGGTGGAGTGTGTGTGGGACGACAACGGGGGTGTCTTGCGGGGGTGTCTCGCATTGTCCTCGTACGCTTCTCGGCTCTGTCCACGACTCCTCTGATCAGTTATTCTATGTCGTCTATCGTCGCATTATTCGCGCTGTCGTCTTTGCGAAATGCCTGCCAGTCCGTGATCCTGGCTTTCCCGTCTTGATGGTCGCTTTGTGGTGCGGGCTGATCGTTTGCACTGTATTGTCACGTGGTCGTGACGTCAAAGAACACAGTAGCAATACTGTGAAAGGCAAAACTAGCTTTTATTGGGCGAACCTGTGCCCACAAAACACGCTACACTTAAAGCACAACGAGAGCGGCGAACACAGTCGGCGATCGTCGAAAATCTGATCAGCGGGTCAAGCGCGTCTGCTTTTATACATCAGTCGTCGAATGTTCCAGAGCAATCGCTGGGATTCACGTGCCTTCTACAAAGTTCTACATTATTCGCGTCGCGCACACATGCAATCAGATCACGCAAGTTTCGGTCACAGACAGTGGATGGAACCAACGATAACATTCCGGAAACTTCCCACATATGCAAGCGCCTCCTACGATGTGCGATAACATTTGTTAGGCGGTGAAACATGTCGCCCGATAAAGACAAGTACATGTGTCAATACCCCCCTCTTAAAGAGCATCGACCCGATGCTGCAAACAAACGAAAGTGACAAATAACAGCACTCGTAGCAAAGAAAACAAAAATAAGGAAGTTCGTCAGCGTGCGTAAAAGGGCTTCAGACGCACTACGTGGACCTCTTCAGATCGTGCCCGGCGCCGCTGTGACTGCGAAATGCCGTCTGACACGACCTCATAGTCCAGTTCTCCAACACGTTGGATGATCTTGTAAGGTCCGAAATAACGTCGCAATAGTTTTTCACTGAGTCCTCGTCGACTAATTGGGGTCCAAACCCAAACACGGTTACCGGACTGGTACTCGACGAAGCGTCGTCGGAGGCTGTAGTGCAGACAGTCGGTACGCTGCTGGTTCTTGATCCGTAGGCGGGCGAGCTCTCGGGCTTCTTCAGCGCGCTGGAGATAGGTAGCGACGTTGAGATTCTCCTCCTCAGTGACAAACGAGAAGAAAGGGGGTTAACCGAGGGGCCCGATTTTTATTAGTCTTATCACGAGAAGCCAACAAACACTGACACCAAGGACAACATAGGGAAAATTACTTGTGCTGAATAAATGAAATAGAAAAACGATAAATTAGTGGAAATTAAAGTGGATGAAAAAACAACTTGCCGCAGGTGGGAGCCGAACCCACAACCTTCGCATTTCGCATCCTCCTCAGTCACGTGCGGCAGCATGGCGTCGAGCGTCGTCGTCGGGTTCCTGCCGTAAACCAGCATAAACGGTGTGATGTGTGTTGTTTCTTGCACCGCCGTGTTGTAAGCGAAGGTTACGTACGGCAGGATGTCATCCCAGGTCTTGTGTTCGACGTCGACGTACATTGCGAGCATGTCGGCGAGGGTTTTATTCAGGCGCTCCGTAAGGCCACTCGTCTGTGGGTGGTAGGCAGTTGTCGTCCGGTGCCTTGTCTGACTGTACTGAAGAATGGCTTGGGTGAGCTCCGCAGTAAAGGCCGTCTCTCTGTCGGTGATGAGGACTTCTGTGGCACCATGTCACAGCAGAATGCTTTCGACGAAAAATATTGCCACTTCGGCTGCGCTGCCTTTCGGCAGAGCTTTAGTTTCAGCGAAGCGGGTGAGGTAGTCCGTCGGCACGATGATCCACTTATTTCCGGACGTTGACGTCGAAAACGTTCCCAACAAGTCCATCCTGATCTGCTGAAAAGGGCGGCAAGGAGGCTTGATCGGCTGCAGTAATCAGGCTGGCCTTGTGGGTGGAGTCTTGCGTCGCTGACAGTCTCGGCATGTCTTGACGTAACGGGCGACGTCGGCGGTTAGGCGCAGCCAGTAATACCTTTCTTGTGTCCTGGATAGCGTCCGGGAGAAGCAGAGGTGGCCGGTGTCGGATAGTTATGTAGGGCGCGCAGTACTTCTGGACGCAGCGCCGACGGAACAACAAGAAGGTAGTTGGCGCGGACTGGTGAGAAGTTCTTCTTCACGAGTAGATTGTTTTGAAGCGTGAATGAAGATGATCCGCGCTTAAATGCCCTGGGGACAACGTTGGTGTGCCCTTCCAAATATTCGACGAGGCATTTTAGCTCCGAGTCTGCGCGTTGCTGTTCAGCGAAGTCTTCCGCGCTTATCATTCCAAGGAAGGCGTCGTCATTCTCGTAATCTTGCGGCGGCGGGTCAATGGGGGCGCGTGATAGGCAATCGGCATCGGAGTGTTTTCGTCCAGACTTGTAGGTTACAGTGATGTCGTATTCTTGCAGTCTTAGGCTCCACCACGCCAGTCGTCCTGAAGGATACTTTATATTCGCTGGCCAACACAACGCGTGATGCTCGCTGACGACTTTGAATGGCCTACCATAAAGAAAAGGGCGGAATTTTGCTGTAGCCCAAATGATGGCGAGGCATTCCTTTTCAGTCGTGGAATAATCGCCTTCCGCTTTTGACAGCGACCGGCTAGCGTAAGCTATCACCTGTTCGACTCCGTTTCTGCTCTGGACTAGAACGGCACCGAGGCCTAGGTTACTGGCGTCAGTATGGATTTTTGTATCGGCGTACTCGTCGAAGTGCGCAACTACCGGCGGTTACTACATGCGTCGTTTGAGTTCTTCAAATGCGTCGGCCTGCGGCATTTCCCACTTGAACTCAACATCACCTTTAGTTAGACGTGTCAACACCTCAGCGATGCGTGAAAAGCCCTTGACAAAGCGCCTGTAGTAGGTACACATGCCTAGGAATCTACGCACTGCCTTCTTGTCGATGGGTTGCAGGGACTGTGCGATGGCAGCTGTCTTTTGCGGGTATGGATGGACACCAGATGTGCGGATTACGTCGCCTAGGAACAGAAGGTCATCGTAAGTGAAGCGTCATTTTTCCGGCTTCGGAGTAAGCCCTGATGATTTGATGGACTCTAGTACTGTCGCACGCCGCCCGAGGTGATCGTCGAAATTTCCGGCGAGGACGACGACGTCATCCAAGTAAACGGGATAGGTCTGCCACTTCAATCCTGCTAAAGCCGTGTCCATCACGCGCTGGAACGTTGCAGGCGCCGAGCATAGTCCGAATGGCATAACCTTGAACTCGTAGAGGCGGTCTGGGGTGACGAAGGCGGTCTTTTCGCGATATTTTTCGTCGACTTCTATTTGCCAATAGCCAGGCTTGAGGTCCATCAACGAGAAGTATTTAGCGTTGCAGAACCGATCCAATGCGTAGTCTATTCGTGGCAGGGGGTGTACGACCTTCTTCGTGATCTTGTTCAGATGACGATAATCGGCGCAGAAACGTAGGGTTCCGTCGTTTTTCTTCACCAAGACTACAAGAGATGCCCACGAGCTTTTGGACGATTGGATGATGTCTTCGCGCAGCATTTTGTAGACTTGGTGCCTTATATCCTCACGTTCTCGTGTAGAAACACGAAAAGGGCTCAGGCGGAGTAGTCGAGCACACTCTTCAGTTATTATGCGATGCTTTGCTACTGGCGTTTGTCGAATCCTTGATGACGTCGAAAAGCACTCTTTGTACCGTCGAAGTAAACTTCTCAGCTGTTGTTGCTGAATCATGGGGAAACTTGGATTTATCTCGAAGTCTGGATCGGGAACTTCGGTCGTCGGGATACATGCGGCAGAATCCGAGAGGACAAACGCATTGCTTCTTTCCAGAATTTCCTCGATGAATGCGATCGTCGTGCCCTTGTTGATGTGTTTGAACTCCTGGCTGAAGTTTGTCAGAAACACTTTCGTGTTTCCTCCGTGCAGTCGAGCGATTCCTCTAGCGACGCAAATTTCACGAACAGTAGACGTTGGTCGCCTTCGATGACGCCTTCTACGTCAGCGGGTATTTCTGTGCCGACCGTAATAACAATGCTCGAGCAAGGCGAGATGCTCACTTGATCTTCGAGCACACTCAAGGCGTGGTGACTACGAGAGCTCTCCGGCGGTATCGCTTGATCTTCCGACAGCGTTATCGATTTTGACTTCAGGTGTATGATTGCGCCGTGTTGGTTCAGGAAGTCCATGCCGAGAATGACGTCTCGTGAACACTGTTGGAGGATAACGAATGTGGCAGTGTAAGTCCGGTCATGACCGGTAATTTTGACCGTGCAGATTCCAGTCGGCATAACGAGGTATCCTCCAGCGGTTCGAATCTGAGGGCCTTCCCATGCAGTTGTAACTTTCTTGCGGTGTTACGGGGCCCTGGTGTGGTGGGCGACCGGACCTTGACGGCGGGCGGGACCTTACGGGACCTTGACGGCGGGCGACGAGGGCGTAGGTCATCGCTTGCGGCTTAGGCTGCGGCGATTCAGGGGCTACCCCGAGTTGTTTTTGTAGCTGCTCACGTACGGCGTTGGCAATCGAAGCCACTTGAGGCTGTGATGATGGGAACAGCTTCTGTAGCTTCTCCCGCACGACGGCTCGGATAGTCTCGCGTAGGTCGTCGGTGGCCGGTGACTGAACTCTGGCGTAGTTTTTCGAGTTCGCGCGCCGGTCGAATTGCCGGTTTCGCATCTCGAGTATCTTCTCGATGCTGGTAGCTTCGCGAAGAAACTCGTCGACGGTCTTCGGTGGGTTTCGTACCATTCCGGCAAATATTCCTCCTTCACGTCACGCATGAGTAGGCCGACTTTCTTCTCCTCAGTTATTTCAGGGGCGGCGTGGCGGAATTCACGGCCCATTTCCTCCGCGAAGATGGCAGTTGTCTCATTAGGTAGCTGCACCCGGGTTTCTAATAGCACTTGGGCTCGTTCTCGGCGCACGAAGCTTGCGAATGTCTGCAAAAAGCCGCTTCGGAACAGTTACCAGGTCGTTAAGGTGGCTTCTCTGTTCTCGGACCACGTCCTGGCCGCGTCTTCCAATGTGAAGAAGACATATCGCAGTTTGTCTTCGCTGTTCCAGTAGTTAAATGTAGCGACTCTCTCACGCGTCTCGAGCCAGCTTTCCGGGTCCTCGAACGTTGTACCGCGGAACGTCGGCGGCTCCCTGGGCTGCTGAAGCACGACGGGGGACTCTGGGGCTGCCATTGGGGTGGGCTTGGTGGCGATCTTCCTGGTCGTCTCAGGCAAAAGTCGGTCCTCCGGGGTAGTCCTTGCAGCCTGCGGCTACCTCGCTGGTTCTTGGCGACGTTGGTGTTGTCTTCCGCGTGAGGGCTTAGGTCACGGCTTTGTGGGGGCGTCCGGTACATGAACGCAAAGCACCTCCACCAGATGTCACGTGGTCATGACGTCAAAGAACACAGTAGCAATACTGTGAAAGGCAAAACTAGCTTTTATTTGGCGAACCTGTGCCCACAAAACAGGCTACACTTAAAGCACAACGAGAGCGGCGAAAACAGTCGGCGATCGTCGAAAATCTGATCAGCGGGTCAAGCGCGTCCCCTTTTATACATCAGTCGTCGAATGTTCCAGAGCAATCGCTGGGACTCGCGTGCCTTCTACAACGTTCTACAATATTCGCGTCGCGCACACATGCGATGAGATTACACAAGTTTCGGTCACAGACAGTGGATGGAACCAACGATAACATTCCAGAAACTTCCCACACATTCAAATGCGTCCTGCGCTGTGCGATAACATTTGTTAGGCGGTGAAACGTGTCCCCCGATAAAGACAAGTACATGTGTCAATATAATGGTCGCTACCCAGATTATCGTCCATGCAGCTCCACTCATACTATTTGAGTCCACGTAGGAATGTGACGTCGGGGCTGGTGTTTCTAGATACACTGTTGCCGATGCGCGTGGGTGTCTGCGGGTCGATCAGTAGCGTGAGGAGGTGTTGTTGGGCTCCGTTGTGCACATCTCCTTTTTTCTTTGAGGACGCATACCCCCAGGCCACATGGGCAGCATTAAAATCTGCAACGACTATCAGCCCGTTAACCTTGCTCAACTTCTTCACTTCTCGCATTAGCTTGGCTATATCCTTTAGGGAGTCCTTTACACACGGTTACAACCGCTGTACACGGTTAACACAAAGAGGCTTTGCTACTGTTTTTTCTCGGGTACGATTCCTACAAAGGTGTGTTCGATGCGGTGTTGGAAGTCGTGTCGTTGAGTGTTTGTGACCTTCTTGGTCAGGATTGCTGTCCTCGTCTTACCGTCGGTGACGTGAGTGAGGTAACCACTGACCTTGAAGTCTTCAGCTTCGGTTTCGTGTAGGGCTATAATATTTGGTTCAAACTGCGTGCAGAATTGTGCAAGCTTTTTTCTCTTACTTTGAATAGAATGCCAGCTCTACTGCCAATTTCTGAGCTCTGGGTGTTGCTTGTAGTCATCTTTCTCTTTAGTTGGCCTCGTCTCCATGATCTTGGCTTCTCTTGCAGGGTACTTAGGTTTCTTGCGAGCATTATCTCTTTCCTCTAGCATGTGGATGCGTTCACTGAAACTTCCTCCCGATTGTGTCTTTTTGGTCTGTAGTGCCTGAATCTGGTTCTCGGTTTCGCTCTTGAGAGATTGGAACCCAGTCTGTATCATCTGTCTTACCGTGGTTCACATAACCTGCGTTACCGTGGACATTGTGGTTTCCATCATGACGGTTACGTTGGCGTTGATGCGCTCTTCAAGTGTCTTGAACGTGAGCAAATTCAACAAGGTACGGGTAAGCGACAGTAGTTATCGACAGGAGTTATAGTTCTGGGTTATCATCGCTTGCTGGTTCGACAGTGTTGCTGCCTCTGGTCGTGTTGGTGATGATGGTGGTGCTGGGGATGGAGGCCGCGGCCGTGGTGTTTGCGATTGCTCAGTCTGTTCTTTCCGTAATTGTTCTAATTCTCGCATGAGGTGTTCGAGCTGTTTTTCTGTGCTCGCTTCTTCTCTTGCGTCTTTTCCTTTCGCTGTTCTAGCTCTCGCTTCAATTCATCCTTCTGTCTTCGCAGAATCATTATCGCGTCTTCGTACCTCGAGTGTCTTGTGGTTTGAACGCCATTATTTTCCGTCGACGCATGATTGTGCCCTGTGATGACGTTGACCCAGCTTACCTTGCGCTGGGTGTTGCGTTCCCCACCCGTTGCCGTTATCCGTGGGCCGCTCTGTTCTCTTTCCCTTCATCGCGATACCGACTTGGATCTGGATCTTTTTGTTTGTTCGGTCTCATTCAGTGGCTGTGGAAATGGTGACAAGGTCATCATGTTCTCGTTGCGTTGGTAGTTACATCGCTGGCCTGGTACCAGAAGCTTCGCTGTCTCGATCTTGACCACTCCTGACTCTCAACGGTGGCGGCGCCAGTTACAGCTTCCTTCCACAGTCTCTACTTGCCGTTTCATGGGGCATTCCGCAGAGCTTACATTTCGGCTCGCATTGGTGCTTGACAGGCCGCATTGCAATGTGAACCTGTCAACGTTTAACGGTAGAACGTTATCTGATGAGGCGAGTCTAGCAGTGCTATTGGAGGAATTAGAGGGCAGTAAATGGGATATAATAGGGCTCAGTGAAGTTAGGAGGCCAAAAGAAGCATATACAGTGCTAAGAAGCGGGCACGTCCTGCGCTACCGAGGCTTAGCGGAGAGACGAGAACTAGGAGTCGGATTCCTGGTTAATAAGAATATAGCTGGTAACATACAGGAATTCTATAGCATTAACGAGAGGGTGGCAGGTCTTGTTGTGAAACTTAATAAGAGGTACAAAATCAAGATTGTACAGGTCTGCGCCCCTACATCCAGTCATGATGACCAGGAAATCGAAAGCTTCTATGAAGACGTGGAATCGGCGATGAGTACAGTGAAAACAAAATACACTATACTGATGGGCGTCTTCAATGCCAAGGCAGGCAAGAAGCAGGCTGGAGACAAGGCAGTGGGGGAATATGGCATAGGCACTAGGAATAACAAGGGAGAGTTATTAGTAGAGTTTGCGGAACAGAATAATATGCGGATAATGAATACCTTCTTCCACAAGCGGGATAGCCGGAAGTGGACGTGGAGGAGCCCGAACGGCGAGACTAGAAATGAAATAGACTTCATACTCTGCGCTAATCCGGGCATCATACAAGATGTGGACGTGCTCAGCAAGGTGCGCTGCAGTGACAATAGGATAGCAAGAACTCCAATTAGCCTAGACCTGAGGAGGGAACGGAAGAAACTGGTACATAAGAAGCCAATCAATGAGTTAGCGGTAAGGGGGAAAATATACAAAATTCCAGATCAAGCTATAGAACAGGTATTCGGCATTAACTCAGGAGGAGGACCTTAGTGTTGAAGCACTGATCGACAATCTTTGTGGGCGTCATTAAGGAGTGTGTAATAGAAGTCGGTGGTAACTCCGTTAGACAGGATACCAGTAAGCTATCGCAGGAGACGAAAGATCTGATCAAGAAACGTCAATGCGTGAAAGCCTCCAACCCTAAATCTAGAATAGAACTGGCAGAAATTTCAAAGTTAATCAACAAGCGTAAGACAGCTGACATAAGGAAGTATAATATGCATAGAAATGAACATGCTCTCAGAAACGGAGGAAGCCTAAAAGCAGTGAAGAAGAAACTAGGAATTGGCAAGAATCAGATGTATGCGTTAAGACACAAAGCCGGCAATATCATTACTAATATGGATGCCATAGTTCAAGTGGTTGAGGAGTTCTATAGAGATTTATACAGTATCAGTGGCACCCACGACAATAATGGAAGAGAGAATAGTCTAGAGGAATTCGAAATCCCACAGGTGACGCCGGAAGAAGTAAAGAAATCCTTGGGGACTATGCAAGGGGAAGGCAGCTGCGGAAGATCAGGTAACAGCAGATTTGTTTAAGGATGGTGGGCAGGTTGTTCTAGAGAAACTGGCCACCCTGTTTACGCAATGCCTCATGACCTCGAGCGTACCGGAATCTTGGACGAACGCTAACATAATCCTAATCCATAAGAAAGGGGACGCCAAAGACTTGAAAAATTATAGACCGATCAGCTTACTATCAGTTGCCTACAAACTATTTACTAAGGTGATCGCAAATAGAATTAGGAACACCTTAGACTTCTGTCAAGCAAAGGAGAAGGCAGGATTCCGTAAAGGCTACTCAACAATAGGCCATATTGTTCACACTATCAATCAGGTGATGGAGAAATGTGCGGAATATAACCAACCTTTACATATAGCTTTCATTGATTACGAGAAAGCGTTTGATTCTGCCGAAAGCTCAGCAGTCATGGAGGCATTACGGAATGAGGGTGTAGAAGAACCTATATAAAAATACTGAAAGATATCTATAGCGGCTCCACAGCCACCGCAGACCTCCACAAAGCAAGCAACGAAATTCCAATAAAGAAAGGTGTCAGGCAGGGAGATACGATCTCTCCAATGCTATTCACAGCGTGTTTACAGGCGGAATTCAGAGACCTGGATTGGGAAGAATTGACGATAAAAGTTAATGGAGAATACCTTAGTAACTTGCGATACGCTGGTGATATTGCCTTCCTTAGTAACTCACGGGACCAATTGCAATGCATGCTCACTGACCTGGAGAGGCAAAGCAGAAGAGTGGGTCTAAAAACTAATCTGCAGAAAACTAAAGTAATGTTGAACAATCTCGGAAGAGAACAGCAATTTACGATAGGTAGCGAGGCACTGGAAGTGGTAAGGGAACACACCTGCTAAGGGCAGTTAGTGACATCGGATCGGGATCACGAGACTGAAATAATCAGAAGAATAAGAATGGGCCGGGGTGCATTTGGCAGGTATTCTCAGATCATGAACAGCAGGTCGCCATTATCCCTCAAGGGAGAAGTTTATAACAGCTTTGTCTTACCAGTACTCACGTACGGGGCAGAAACCTGGAGGCTTACGAAAAGGGTTCTACTTAAATTGAGAACGACGCAACGACCTATGGAAAGAAGAGTGATGGGTGTAACGTTAAGGGATGAGAAAAGAGCAGTTTGGGTGAGGGAACAAACGCGAGTTTATGACATCTTAGTTGAAATCAAGAAAAAGAAATGGGGGATGGGCAGGGCATGTAATGAGGAGGGAAGATAACCGATGGTTAACCAGGCTGATGATGATGATGGTGGTGGTTGTTTCGATCAGCGTTGAGTTCTCCCCAGTTGTCACATAGTTCATCTTTTGGATTATGGCAGACGTCTTGTCTGTGTCCTTTCTGCCCGCAAAATCTGCAGTACTGGGCTGATTTTCTGTAGGGTCTGCAGCGGGTGAGCATACAGCCAACTTTAACGTAGAACGGTACGTGCGGGAACTCGAAGGTGACCACTGCCAACGTGGATATTCGCAGCATTCTAGCGTACAGGATTTTGCGCTTGTTGGTCCTTGCTAGTAGATCTACTAGCTGCTCGTCGGGGGTGCCTTCCTCTATTCCGTGAACAACATGACATAGAGTGCCCGGAATTGTCCTGACGTACTGTGTGACTTCGTATTTTGCGTGTCATATTTCGATGCTTGTTATTTCTACTAGTTTAAGTGAGCAGTCCTCTTCTTCGGTACTTGCCACAGTTAAGTTTTGTTGCCACTGTGTCTGTATGATCACATTGGAGTAGAGCTCCATGGCGTGACTGCGCATGCTTGAGCTAATCCTCTTGACTCCGTCTTTTCAGTTTGATACTTTCACACCCGCTTTAGGTCTGTAAACAATCTGGTAGTGGTGGGGTCGTTGGCCAGCGAGGACGTGACTTGCTTGCGTTGTTGCGGCCCCATGGCTTTTGAGGAGCTTGTTGCCGTTGTCCGTCTTTGGCGTTCTGCCCCTTGCTGTGTTCGTATGAAAACTCCTTCTGCGTCTTCGACGGCGGGATGGATTCTTCCTTCTTCTGATGTCGCGCTTGTAGCATGACCCATGGTCCGGTCTCGCAAAGTGCTTTTCCGCTGTTGCTGTCGAACGTCGGTCCCGTGTCGTTTCTCTCTGCTTCATTATTTGTTATTCCTGCTATGAAGTTCATTTGGTCAGCTTCCATAACGCTAGGTTGCGGCTACGTTTGAAGAAAAAAAACATAAAAACACCGTTGAGGGGCGGCGCGGTGTGCACGCGGATCTCGAGGCGCGAAGCGCTGAACTCGAGCAGCGGAGCTCGGCAATCGCGAGTAGGCTGAGCAGAGGACGGCCGTCGGCTTGCAAGTTTTAGGATTACTACTTGCGTGAAGAATAAACTCACGTCGGTGCGCGTGCATGGTCTGTCTGAATGGCGTTTCCTGAGATCAGTCGAATGCTGCGAACAGTCAGGCATTGCGAGGAGGCGACCCGCAGGAATTGCAAGCTGAATCGGGAGCACATATAGAGTAAGTCTGCTCGGTTGGCCCTCTTCTTATATTATTGACTGGGGTATAAATGTTATGAACAGGGATAAGGTGCCAACTGATGTCATTTGGGGTCTATTTTGTTACTCGCGCACTGACCGCCTGACCGGCTCTTAAAAAGCCACAAGAACATGCTGCCAACGACACCCCTGAATGCTCCATAACCTCTCGCTTCCCCATGCACTTCTCTTTCTTTTCTCGTTCTTTGTTTTCCCTCTTGGTTTCCTTTTCTTCTCCTTTTCTTTCTTCTCTTTTCACCGCGCCTTTCCATTCTCCCGCTCTTGTCGTCTCATCTTAGGAACCACACATACAGACGTCAGGCAATAGCGCTCATTCTTTTTGAAGTTTCTGCCTTTACAGCCAGCCGCCACCGACAACAACCGCAGGTGTCCTCACTCTACTCACCATTTAAAACTAACATGCCGAGGATGACGAGGTCCCCTTTGACGAAGATAGGTCCTCTAGTGAAACGTTGGCCAGCCTCTGTGAAGCCCCTTATCCCTGTTTATAACCTTTATACCAAAGCGTGCTATTCCACCTGTCAGTCCCTTTTTTTATTTTAGAACATTGACTGAAAAATTCAGTATGGCTTCTGGTGCTCACATTGCATGAACATGCATGCAACCGAAATATCTTGGTGTTTTGTTAGATTCATATAAGCTTAGCGCTCCAAACCGGTGAGAACGAGTACAGGCACTCCAGCGTTTTGATGATGCTTTTGATTTTGTTCCACGTCTCCTTTAGATATATGAAGGGGCAATTACATGTAATATTTCCCTGGCTAGAACGATACACAATGTACTGCAGACTCTTCAGTGCGCCAGGACTGATGCTCTATGTTCCCATTGGAACTTTTTTGGGGTCTTGTAAAATTTAACCCCGGAGGCGAGATAACCTTTTAAGCCTGTATGTGTAGGCGAGTTTGGTTTAGTGCCATATTTTTCTGGGGCGGGGGGAAGAGAGATAGTATGTCGTTTCTTTGTTTTCCGTGGCATTTCACACGGAATAATCCGATCAAACGTGCAAAAATACGTAGTTGATGCTCTACCCACCCTACTAGTGTCCTCTCGATGTTCTGAACGTCCTTGTTAATAGTATTTTATACAAGAAATTTAATTTGTGGTGCATTTTCTTTTGGTTTGTTTTCTAATGAGTCTCTTTACAAAGCATCGAAGAAACGCCTGTAGAGTGATTTATTATTTGTGTTGCTTCCACGCGCCGCTCGTCCTCGCCCCCACCAACCGCCCTGTATTCTGGGGTCTACCAGGCTATTTAGTTTTAATTAATCAATCAACCAAATCTTTATTTCCAACGACAGTTGCGGGTCCCTTAGGCGAAAAGCGGCAGTAACACCACTTGAACATACCTAAAGGCCCACGTACATGACAGCAGTGTTGCGATTCATACGTTCAAACACAAATTTACCGTAATCAAGTAAAAAATGCAGTTTTTAAGAATAAAAAGAAATTAATAAGAGGCTGTGCAAATACAAAAACGGAACAATAGAACAAATAAAGTCAATATATAAGTACACTCCAGAACAGTTGTACATTAAAGTTGAAATATTCAATGCTCACGTGAACACATATTGTAAAATGACGAAAATAAACGTGTTACAAAGAGCAAGGAAACATACTTGATTATGTTCGGCCAGTATAAAAGAAATTAGACAAGAGTTAGAAAAAATTCACGCATTCCTTTTTTTTTTGCAAACGTAGAAAAGTTGGCGTCTTTCTGTTCATATTTATTAAGTAGGGACGGCAGTGTGAATCTAACAGACTGCAAAACATAGGTCGTGCGGGAACGAGGAACAAGCAACTTGTCGGTGCTGCGGGTGCGTGAATCAGTGTAATGCATGCTTAGATTAGATAAATCTTCAATAAACACTTTGAATTGTTCGTTTGGGAAGAAATAAGCATACATTAAACGAAAAGCGAGCATGCGTTTCACAGTGAATATCTTATAGCGGGTAAACAATGTAACTGTAGAACTATTGCGCGGGACGTTTCCAATATACCGAAGTGCTCTTTTCTGCAATAGGTGAATTGTATTTATGTTATTAAGGGTTGTGGTGCCCCAGAGTAACAGGCAGTAATTTATTTGGGAAGAAAACAGAGCATGATAAATCTGAAGTTTAGTTTTTTCTGGAAGAAAGTGCCTACATCGTGACAGAACACCAGCAGCACACGATAACGATTTAGTCAGTGATTCAATATGACACGTCCATGTCATATGAGCAGAAAAAGTCACTCCCAGAAGTTTATGTTTTTCCGCTATTTCGACGGGTATTCCCTCAAGCGTTAATGATTGGTTCGCGTTGACTTCAGTGCCTCGGGATCTGAAAAAGACAGCTTTTTTTCGCATTTATTCGTAGGCCATTAGCAGTGGACCATAGCAGCACATCTGAAAGTACACTTTGAGTACTGACAACAATTTCAGTTGGATCTTGTGCAGAAACAAAAATACTAGTGTCATCCGCATAGGGCAGGAATGAGGCGTCCATTGTTTATCTTAACAATATCTTTTATGTCAATATTGAAGAGCATTCGTCCTAATGCTTCCTTGAGGCACGCCACAAGAAATGGTTTTAGAAGACGAAAAACAGTTAGCAATTGAGACGCATTGTTTTTTTCTCAGACAGATACGAACTAAACAATGAATTAGCTACACTACGTTGCCCATAAGCATTTAATTTCCCGAGTAAAATGTAATGGTTTAGGGTATCTAGGGATTTGCTATAGTCAATGAAAACGCCCAGCGTAAGCTTTGTTTTCTTCGATGTTATTAATTATCAGTTCTTTTTGAGCTAACAGCGCAGTCTGTGTAGATTTACCGCGTTGAAAATCATGCTGATACTCCGAAGGTAGATTCTGCTTGTTAAAGAAGCTATTTACGCGGCAGAATATTATCTTTTCTAATCCCTTGGAGACTACAGAAATTCTAGAAATTGGCCAGTAAATATTAGCATCAATAATATCTCTACTTTTAAATATAACAGAAACTTTTGAGATTTTCATGAGATTTGGGAAACAGCCAGGCCGAAAGACTAGATTAAGCACGTCAACAAGGAGGTCAATTACGTGCTTAATCGCCTCTACCTGAAATCCATCGGCATCGACAGCTTTACTGTTTTTTTTTTTAGCGAAAGACATGTGCATACTATTTCTGCTTCATCTGCAGGTGCGAAAAAAATTTTATCAGTATTATGCTAAGTAATGTGAGTATGAACAATGCTTCCCAGTGGTTGCACCACCTTAGCAAAGTGCTCACTCAAGTGCTCGGCTAAATGCAAACCGGAAAGTTTGTTCCCGCTAATGGTTATTTCCGTTAACGTATTCTGACCCGCATTGCGGTTCAGTGCCTGATTGATGGCTTTCCAAAGTTGGTTTGGGCGCCGTCGACAGATGTCAGAAAACATGTGGTTATAGTAGGAGGCCTTTGCCTTTTTCAGCGCGGCAGTTAGTTTGTTTCTGTAAGTATTAAAGGCCTCAAATTTCTTAACATCGCGTCTGCGCAAGAACTTCTTAAAAAGGCGACATTTTTCTTGATCGTATTGATACGCTCGTGCCCTACTCAAGGTTTTCTTCTTTTTCTGTTAGCTTTGGTGCTTTCGTAAGGAATAGAAGTGTTCTAATGATTAGTGAATATAGATAAAAATTCACGATAGCTCGCATTTGGGTCTAGCTTATCGTAAACAGAAGACCAATCTACCCTCAGCATACGCATGCGTAACGAGGTCATATTTTTGGTAGACATACATCTATGCTTAACAATATCCTTGCAAGTTATATTATTTAGGAAAATTTATATTTAGGAAAGTTATATTTATAGTTAGATTTAGGAAAAGCAATAAAGACAGGACAGTGGTCACTTACGCCAGCGCATACCATGCCAGCTGCGCCTACATCAGTGTCTCTGCCGACGATAAACAAATCTAGTATGGACTGGCAAGTTGTCGTTATGCGTGTTGACGTTGTAATGACGTTATTGTAGCCACAAGCGTAAAGTTTGCTAAGGAATTCCCGGGAGGTGAAATTATCCTTGAGAAGGTTTATGTTAAAGTCGCCACCTATTAGAGTGTTATACTGATGAAATGTTGAGTATTCTAACGTTTCTTCAATAAATTCCAGGAATACACTCATATCGCCAGACTGTGGGCGGTAAAACACCACGTACATCTTGATATTGCTCTTTATGCAACGCATTTCATAGTCAGCTGTAAGGCACGTAAATTCCGGGATTATGTCGCACAGCATGTGTTTTCTTGCGTGCATTCCCACTCCGCCACCACGGAGGCCACTTCGATTGATAAAATAGTGATTGTAGTCAATCATATTTAACATGTCGCTTCCTTCATAATACCACATTTCAGTCATGACATAGTTAAGCGATTGTACCAGATGTCTGCTTTCCCACGCACGAAGTTTTTTTTGGTAAATTACGCGCTGAAACATTACCTGTTAATACCTTTTTTTATTATTATTGCAATGAAGGCTTGCCCTTAAGGCATAATTCGTGGGGCGTATATCTGTATTATATGTGTGCTGTGAGGCCTGTGTTGTGTATGAATTAAAGCAGTGTTTTGTGGAATCTGTTGTCATGTATCCAGCGGTCATAGCTGGTTGTCACACTTTAGCGGAGGCCGGCTTGCAGTAGGAGACGCGAACGTTCCGATTGTAAACCCGTACATGTCCATATTAGGTGGTATGCATCTGATTCCACCACAGGAACGGAGCAATATGGACACGTAGCAGCCAGTGGTAAATGCGACCAGTTCAACCTTGAGACAACAGGCGGTGTAAGGGCCACCCCGGCCCGAAGCCTCCTAAGCACAACTTCCTCCGCCCTAGTAAGGTGAAGGGGGAGGGAGTCATCTGCATGCTCTGCCAAGGCGTTTGAGGCGACTTTTTTCTTTTTGACATCGTTGATATGCTGCTTCAACCGCTGTTCGAAATTTTCTTTCCTGTCTCGCCGATATATACGCAGTCACAGTCTTCACATGGAATCCCGTAGACGATGCCAGGAAACTTAGTCTTTGGAAGCTTGTCTCCCAGGTTTACCAGCCGGTGGCGTAACTTTTGGGACGGTACGTGAGCTATTCGTCTAAACGTCTTTTCTGAACGTCATAGCCGCGTAGAACGCGGGCTAAGCCCTCGCTCACACCGGGCACATACGGTATGGGGGCGCGTTTTCTTGGGAGCACACAGTCAGGCCTTGGGGGCTGAGACAGATGGCGTTCCACCGAGTTCACAAACGACCTCGGGTAGCCACATGTCGAGAGATTACGGTGAACCTCTTGTAGGTCGGCAGCCCGGCTTTGTGGCGTTGTGCAGATACGCTTGGTTCTGCCGACAAGAGAGGCTACTACCGATCTCTTCTGGTTGATCGGGTGCACTGAATTAAAATGCAGATACACGCGCTGCTTACATCATATTTTAAAGCCATATAAACATTGTATCGCACGTCCTTGATTTCATTGTGAACATGGCTCCCGTCAGGGGAGCCGAAACATCTTTTCTTGTATTCATTCACTGGTCGGTGTCCTTCTTTTTACCCTTCTTCATGATGCCTCCCGACCACACGGGCTTCGGTCAAAACCTCGACTTCAGAGAGTCTTGCTGTTTACTTATCGACCCTCCCGTAGTCCACACGGGGAGGTCGTCAGCATATATTGCGTGACGAATTTCTTCTATTTGCTTCAGTTCTTCGGGTAGCGAGCTCATCACCAGATTGAGTAGCATCGACGAAATGACGGAGCCTTGTGGCGTTCCCGTTCATGGTATGTCAAATTTCTCAGAGCGTAAGTTGCCTATCCCCATTGTGGCTGTCCGTTCTTTCAGAGAAGCTTTGGTGTAATTATATATTTTTCCCGCCGTTATATACGTTGAGGTGTTGCAGTATGGTTTCGTGTGACACGTTGTCAAGAGCACCTTTCATGTCAAGTGCAAGGATTTCTCTTTTTCTCTGTGTGTCCAGCTTGTCGTTGACTTTTTCCTTCATCTGCAGTAACACGCCTTGCGTGAACAGGTGAGCTCTAAATCCGAACATGGTATTTGGGACGTGTCCGCTGTCTTCTAGATGTTCGATCATGCGGTTGTGCACCATGTGAAAGTAGATTTTTCCTGCACACGAGGTGAGAGATGCAGATCGAAGGTTCTGCACGCTGATGGGCTTGTTAGGCTTAGCTATCCTGGTTACCTCGGCATGTTTCCATTCTGGTGGTACTTTACCGCGTTCCCAGCACTCTTTGATGTAGTTTAAGATGGCGTCTACAGAGGGTCCGTCAAGATTCCGGAGTTTCGTGTTGTTTATTCTGTCGTACCCCGGCGCAGCGCTGCGGGTGAGCTTGCTCAAGGCCCTCTCGATTTCTGCTTCTGTGAAGGGCCGATCCAGTTATATATATGAGTTGCCTCGATACTTGTCAAAGCGCGAATCTACAGGTATATTCCGCTCCCTACCGAGGAACTTCTCCTTCACTTCTTTGATAATGTCTTCCTCTTTCCCCGGTGCTTGTGCATGAATCTCTGCACTTTCTGTTTTGCGGCGTCCTCGTTCTCCTTCTTAGATTTTGAGTACCGCCCAAGTGCGCTTGCTGCTTAAAGTCCCTTGAAACTCGTTACATGTTTCGCGCCAGTTTTTTTTTTCAAATTGTTCAGCGTACTCTTGCGTCTCCTCGATCAGCCTGAAGATCCGAATTTTCAGTTTCCGGTTGCACTTGTTACGCTGCCAGCGTTTCGCGAGTCCCCTCCGCGCCTCCCACAGGTGGAGTGTGTGTGGGACGACAACGGGGGTGTCTTGCGGGGGTGTCTCGCATTGTCCTCGTACGCTTCTCGGCTCTGTCCACGACTCCTCTGATCAGTTATTCTATGTCGTCTATCGTCGCATTATTGGCGCTGTCGTCTTTGCGAAATGCCTGCCAGTCCGTGATCCTGGCTTTTCCGGTCTTGATCGTCGCTTTGTGGTGCGGGCTGATCGTTTGCACTATATTGTCATGTGGTCGTGACGTCAAAGAACACAGTAGCAATACTGTGAAAGGCAAAACTAGCTTTTATTGGGCGAACCTGTGCCCACTAAACACGCTACACTTAAAGCACAACGAGAGCGGCGAACACAGTCGGCGATCGTCGAAAATCTGATCAGCGGGTCAAGCGCGTCTGCTTTTATACATCAGTCGTCGAATGTTCCACAGCAATCGCTGGGATTCACGTGCCTTCTACAAAGTTCTACATTATTCGCGTCGCGCACACATGCAATCAGATCACGCAAGTTTCGCTCACAGACAGTGGATGGAACCAACGATAACATTCCGGAAACTTCCCACATACGCAAGCGCGACCTACGATGTGCGATAACATTTGTTAGGCGGTGAAACATGTCGCCCGATAAAGACAAGTACATGTGTCAATACCCCCCTCTTAAAGAGCATCGACCCGATGCTGCAAACAAACGAAAGTGACAAATAACAGCACTCGTAGCAAAGAAAACAAAAATAAGGAAGTTCGTCAGCGTGCGTAAAAGGGCTTCAGACGCACTACGTGGACCACTTCAGATCGTGCCCGGCGCCGCTGTGACTGCGAAATGCCGTCTGACACGACCTCATAGTCCAGTTCTCCAACACGTTGGATGATCTTGTAAGGTCCGAAATAACGTCGCAATAGTTTTTCACTGAGTCCTCGTCGACTAATTGGGGTCCAAACCCAAACACGGTCACCGGACTGGTACTCGACGAAGCGTCGTCGGAGGCTGTAGTGTAGACAGTCGGTACGCTGCTGGTTCTTGATCCGTAGGCGGGCGAGCTCTCGGGCTTCTTCAGCGCGCTGGAGATAGGTAGCGACGTTGAGATTCTCCTCCTCAGTGACAAACGAGAAGAAAGGGGGTTAACCGAGGGGCCCGATTTTTATTAGTCATATCACGAGAAGCCAACAAACACTGACACCAAGGACAACATAGGGAAAATTACTTGTGCTGAATAAATGAAATAGAGAAACGATAAATTAGTGGAAATTAAAGTGGATGAAAAAACAACTTGCCGCAGGTGGGAGCCGAACCCACAACCTTCGCATTTCGCATCCTCCTCAGCCACGTGCGGCAGCACGGCGTCGAGCGTCGTCGTCGGGTTCCTGCCGTAAACCAGCTTAAACGGTGTGATGTGTGTTGTTTCTTGCACCGCCGTGTTGTAAGCGAAGGTTACGTACGGCAGGATGTCGTCCCAGGTCTTGTGTTCGACGTCGACGTACATTGCGAGCATGTCGGCGAGGGTTTTATTCAGGCGCTCCGCAAGGCCACTCGTCTGTGGGTGGTAGGCAGTTGTCGTCCTGTGCCTTGTCTGACTGTACTGAAGAATGGCTTGGGTGAGCTCCGCAGTAAAGGCCGTCTCTCTGTCGGTGATGAGGACTTCTGTGGCACCATGTCACAGCAGAATGCTTTCGACGAAAAATATTGCCACTTCGGCTGCGCTGCCTTTCGGCAGAGCTTTAGTTTCAGCGAAGCGGGTGAGGTAGTCCGTCGGCACGATGATCCACTTATTTCCGGACGTTGACGTCGAAAACGTTCCCAACAAGTCCATCCTGATCTGCTGAAAAGGGCGGCAAGGAGGCTTGATCGGCTGCAGTAATCAGGCTGGCCTTGTGGGTGGAGTCTTGCGTCGCTGACAGTCTCGGCATGTCTTGACGTAACGGGCGACGTCGGCGGTTAGGCGCAGCCAGTAATACCTTTCTTGTGTCCTGGATAGCGTCCGGGAGAAGCAGAGGTGGCCGGTGTCGGATAGTTATGTAGGGCGCGCAGTACTTCTGGACGCAGCGCCGACGGAACAACAAGAAGGTAGTTGGCGCGGACTGGTGAGAAGTTCTTCTTCACGAGTAGATTGTTTTGAAGCGTGAATGAAGATGATCCGCGCTTAAATGCCCTGGGGACAACGTTGGTGTGCCCTTCCAAATATTCGACGAGGCATTTTAGCTCCGAGTCTGCGCGTTGCTGTTCAGTGAAGTCTTCCGCGCTTATCATTCCAAGGAAGGCGTCGTCATTCTCGTAATCTTGCGGCGGCGGGTCAATGGGGGCGCGTGATAGGCAATCGGCATCGGAGTGTTTTCGTCCGGACTTGTAGGTTACAGTGATGTCGTATTCTTGCAGTCTTAGGCTCCACCACGCCAGTCGTCCTGAAGGATACTTTATATTCGCTAGCCAACACAACGCGAGATGCTCGGTGACGACTTTGAATGGCCTACCATAAAGAAAAGGGCGGAATTTTGCTGTAGCCCAAATGATGGCGAGGCATTCCTTTTCAGTCGTGGAATAATTGCCTTCCGCTTTTGACAGCGACCGGCTAGCGTAAGCTATCACCTGTTCGACTCCGTTTCTGCTCTGGACTAGAACGGCACCGAGGCCTAGGTTACTGGCGTCAGTATGGATTTTTGTATCGGAGTACTCGTCGAAGTGCGCAAGTACCGGCGGTTACTACATGCGTCGTTTGAGTTCTTCAAATGCGTCGGCCTGCGGCATTTCCCACTTGAACTCAACATCACCTTTAGTTAGACGTGTCAACGGCTCAGCGATGCGTGAAAAGCCCTTGACAAAGCGCCTGTAGTAGGTACACATGCCTAGGAATCTACGCACTGCCTTCTTGACGATGGGTTGCAGGGACTGTGCGATGGCAGCTGTCTTTTGCGGGTATGGATGGACACCAGATGTGCGGATTACATCGCCTAGGAACAGAAGGTCATCGTAAGCGAAGCGTCATTTTTCCGGCTTCGGAGTAAGCCCTGATGACTTGATGGCCTCTAGTACTGTCGCACGCCGCCCGAGGTGATCGTCGAAATTTCCGGCGAGGACGACGACGTCATCCAAGTAAACGGGATAGGTCTGCCACTTCAATCCTGCTAAAGCCGTGCCCATCACGCGCTGGAACGTTGCAGGCGCCGAGCACAGTCCAAATGGCATAACCTTGAACTCGTAGAGGCGGTCTGGGGTGACGAAGGCGGTCTTTTCGCGATATTTTTCGTCGACTTCTATTCGCCAATAGCCAGACTTGAGGTCCATCAACGAGAAGTATTTAGCGTTGCAGAACCGATCCAATGCGTAGTCTATTCGTGGGAGGGGGTGTACGTCCTTCTTCATGATCTTGTTCAGACGACGATAATTGGCGCAGAAACGTAGGGTTCCGTAGTTTTTCTTCACCAAGACTACAAGAGATGCCCACGAGCTTTTGGACGATTGGATGATGTCTTCGCGCAGCATTTTGTCGACTTGGTACGTTATAGCCTCACGTTCTCGTGTAGAAACTCGAAAAGGGCTCAGGCGGAGTAGTCGAGCACACTCTTCAGTTATTATGCGATGCTTTGCTACTGGCGTTTGTCGAATCCTTGATGACGTCGAAACGCACTCTTTGTACCGTCGAAGTAAACTTCTCAGCTGTTGTTGCTGAATCATGGGGAAACTTGGATTTATCTCGAAGTCTGGATCGGGAACTACGGTCGTCGGGATACATGCGGCAGAATCCGAGAGGACAAACGCATTGCTTCTTTCCAGAATTTCCTCGATGAATGCGATCGTCGTGCCCTTGTTGATGTGTTTGAACTCCTGGCTGAAGTTTGTCAGAAACACTTTCGTGTTTCCTCCGTGCAGTCGAGCGATTCCTCTAGCGACGCAAATTTCACGAACAGTAGATGTTGGTCGCTTTCGATGACGCCTTCTACGTCAGCGGGTATTTCTGTGCCGACCGAAATAACAATGCTCGAGCGAGTCGAGATGCTCACTTGATCTTCGAGCACACTCAAGGCGTGGTGACTACGAGAGCTCTCCGGCGGTATCGCTTGATCTTCCGACAGCGTTATCCATTTTGACTTCAGGTGTATGATAGCGCCGTGTTGGTTCAGGAAGTCCATGCCGAGAATGACGTCTCGTGAACACTGTTGGAGGATAACGAATGTGGCAGTGTAAGTCCGGTCATGACCGGTAATTTTTGCCGTGCAGATTCCAGTCGGCGTAACGAGGTATCCTCCAGCGGTTCGAATCTGAGGGCCTTCCCATGCAGTTGTAACTTTCTTGCGGTGTTACGGGGCCCTGGTGCGGTCGTGGAGGGGGACCTTGACGGCGGGCGACGAGGGTGTAGGTCATCGCTTGCGGCTTAGGCTGCGGCGATTCAGGGGTTACCCCGAGTTGTTTTTGGAGCTGCTCACGTACGGCGTTGGCAATCGAAGCCACTTGAGGCTGTGATGATGGGAACAGCTTCTGTAGCTTCTCCCGCACGACGGCTCGGATAGTCTCGCGTAGGTCGTCGGTGGCCGGTGACTGAACTCTGGCGTAGTTTGTCGAGTTCGCGCGGCGGTCGAGTTGCCGGTTTCGCATCTCGAGTATCTTCTCGATGCTGGTAGCTTCGCGAAGAAACTCGTCGACGGTCTTCGGTGGGTTTCGCACCATTCCGGCAAATATTCCTACTTCACGTCACGCATGAGTAGGCCGACTTTCTTCTCCTCAGTTATTTCAGGGGCGGCGTGGCGGAATTCACGGCCCATTTCCTCCGCGAAGATCGCAGTTGTCTCATTAGGTAGCTGCACCCGGGTTTCTAATAGCACTTGGGCTCGTTCTCGGCGCACGAAGCTTGCGAATGTCTGCAGAAAGCCGCTTCGGAACAGTTACCAGGTCGTTAAGGTGGCTTCTCTGTTCTCGGACCACGTCCTGGCCGCGTCTTCCAATGTGAAGAAGACATATCGCAGTTTGTCTTCGCTGTTCCAGTTGTTAAATGTAGCGACTCTCTCATGCGTCTCAAGCCAGCTTTCCGGGTCCTCGAACGCTGTACCGCGGAACGTCGGCGGCTCCCTGGGCTGCTGAAGCACGACGGGGGACTCTGGGGCTGCCATTGGGGTGGGCTTGGTGGCGATCTGCCTGGTCGTCTCAGGCAAAAGTCGGTCCTCCGGGGTAGTCCTTGCAGCCTGCGGCTACCTCGCTGGTTCTTGGCGACGTTGGTGTTGTCTTCCGCGTGAGGGCTTAGTTCACGGCTTTGTGGGGGCGTCCGGTACATGAACGCAAAGCACCTCCACCAGATTTCACGTGGTCATGACGTCAAAGAACACAGTAGCAATACTGTGAAAGGCAAAACTAGCTTTTATTTGGCGAACCTGTGCCCACAAAACAGGCTACACTTAAAGCACAACGAGAGCGGCGAAAACAGTCGGCGAACGTCGAAAATCTGATCAGCGGGTCAAGCGCGTCCCCTTTTATACATCAGTCGTCGAATGTTCCAGAGCAATCGCTGGGACTCGCGTGCCTTCTACAACGTTCTACATTATTCGCGTCGCGCACACATGCGATGAGATTACACAAGTTTCGGTCACAGACGGTGGATGGAACCAACGATAACATTCCAGAAACTTCCCACACATTCAAATGCGTCCTGCGCTGTGCGATAACATTTGTTAGGCGGTGAAACGTGTCCCCCGATAAAGACAAGTACATGTGTCAATATAATGGTCGCTACCCAGATTATCGTCCATGCAGCTCCACTCATACTATTTGAGTCCACGTAGGAATGTGACGTCGGGGCTGGTGTTTCTAGATACACTGTTGCCGATGCGCGTGGGTGTCTGCGGGTCGATCAGTAGCGTGAGGAGGTGTTGTTGGGCTCCGTTGTGCACATCTTTTTTCTTTGAGGACGCATACCCCCAGGCCACATGGGCAGCATTAAAATCTGCAACGACTGTCAGCCCGTTACCCTTGCTCAACTTCTTCACTTCTCGCATTAGCTTGGCTATATCCTTTAGGGAGTCCTTTACACACAGTTACAACCGCTGTACACGGTTAAGACAAAGAGGCTTTGCTACTGTTTTTTCTCGGGTACGATTTCTACGAAGGTGTGTTCGATGCGGTGTTGGAAGTCGTGTCGTTGAGTGTTTATGACCTTCTTGGTCAGGATTGCTGTCCTCGTCTTACCGTCGGTGACGTGAGTGAGGTAACCACTGACCTTGAAGTCTTCAGCTTCGGTTTCGTGTAGGGCTATAATATTTGGTTCAAACTGCGTGCAGAATTGTGCAAGCTTTTTTCTCTTACTTTGAATAGAATGCCAGTTCTACTGCCAAATTCTGAGCTCTGGGTGTTGCTTGTAGTCATCTTTCTCTTTAGTTAGCCTCGTCTCCATGATCTTGGCTTCTCTTGCAGGGTACTTAGGTTTCTTGCGAGCATTATCTCTTTCCTCTAGCATGTGGATGCGTTCACTGAAACTTCCTCCCGATTGTGTCTTTTTGGTCTGTAGTGCCTGAATCTGGTTCTCGGTTTCGCTCTTGAGAGATTGGAACCCAGTCTGTATCATCTGTCTTACCGTGGTTCACATAACCTGCGTTACCGTGGACATTGTGGTTTCCATCATGACGGTTACGTTGGCGTTGATGCGCTCTTCAAGTGTCTTGAACGTGAGCAAATTCAACAAGGTACGGGTAAGCGACAGTAGTTATCGACAGGAGTTATAGTTCTGGGTTATCATCGCTTGCTGGTTCGACAGTGTTGCTGCCTCTGGTCGTGTTGGTGATGATGGTGGTGCTGGGGATGGAGGCCGCGGCCGTGGTGTTTGCGATTGCTCAGTCTGTTCTTTCCGTAATTGTTCTAATTCTCGCATGAGGTGTTCGAGCTGTTTTTCTGTGCTCGCTTCTTCTCTTGCGTCTTTTCCTTTCGCTGTTCTAGCTCTCGCTTCAATTCATCCTTCTGTCTTCGCAGAATCATTATCGCGTCTTCGTACCTCGAGTGTCTTGTGGTTTGAACGCCATTATTTTCCGTCGACGCATGATTGTGCCCTGTGATGACGTTGACCCAGCTTACCTTGCGCTGGGTGTTGCGTTCCCCACCCGTTGCCGTTATCCGTGGGCCGCTCTGTTCTCTTTCCCTTCATCGCGATACCGACTTGGATCTGGATCTTTTTGTTTGTTCGGTCTCATTCAGTGGCTGTGGAAATGGTGACAAGGTCATCATGTTCTCGTTGCGTTGGTAGTTACATCGCTGGCCTGGTACCAGAAGCTTCGCTGTCTCGATCTTGACCACTCCTGACTCTCAACGGTGGCGGCGCCAGTTACAGCTTCCTTCCACAGTCTCTACTTGCCGTTTCATGGGGCATTCCGCAGAGCTTACATTTCGGCTCGCATTGGTGCTTGACAGGCCGCATTGCAATGTGAACCTGTCAACGTTTAACGGTAGAACGTTATCTGATGAGGCGAGTCTAGCAGTGCTATTGGAGGAATTAGAGGGCAGTAAATGGGATATAATAGGGCTCAGTGAAGTTAGGAGGCCAAAAGAAGCATATACAGTGCTAAGAAGCGGGCACGTCCTGCGCTACCGAGGCTTAGCGGAGAGACGAGAACTAGGAGTCGGATTCCTGGTTAATAAGAATATAGCTGGTAACATACAGGAATTCTATAGCATTAACGAGAGGGTGGCAGGTCTTGTTGTGAAACTTAATAAGAGGTACAAAATCAAGATTGTACAGGTCTGCGCCCCTACATCCAGTCATGATGACCAGGAAATCGAAAGCTTCTATGAAGACGTGGAATCGGCGATGAGTACAGTGAAAACAAAATACACTATAATGATGGGCGTCTTCAATGCCAAGGCAGGCAAGAAGCAGGCTGGAGACAAGGCAGTGGGGGAATATGGCATAGGCACTAGGAATAACAAGGGAGAGTTATTAGTAGAGTTTGCGGAACAGAATAATATGCGGATAATGAATACCTTCTTCCACAAGCGGGATAGCCGGAAGTGGACGTGGAGGAGCCCGAACGGCGAGACTAGAAATGAAATAGACTTCATACTCTGCGCTAATCCGGGCATCATACAAGATGTGGACGTGCTCAGCAAGGTGCGCTGCAGTGACAATAGGATAGCAAGAACTCCAATTAGCCTAGACCTGAGGAGGGAACGGAAGAAACTGGTACATAAGAAGCCAATCAATGAGTTAGCGGTAAGGGGGAAAATATACAAAATTCCAGATCAAGCTATAGAACAGGTATTCGGCATTAACTCAGGAGGAGGACCTTAGTGTTGAAGCACTGATCGACAATCTTGTGGGCGTCATTAAGGAGTGTGTAATAGAAGTCGGTGGTAACTCCGTTAGACAGGATACCAGTAAGCTATCGCAGGAGACGAAAGATCTGATCAAGAAACGTCAATGCGTGAAAGCCTCCAACCCTAAATCTAGAATAGAACTGGCAGAAATTTCAAAGTTAATCAACAAGCGTAAGACAGCTGACCTAAGGAAGTATAATATGCATAGAAATGAACATGCTCTCAGAAACGGAGGAAGCCTAAAAGCAGTGAAGAAGAAACTAGGAATTGGCAAGAATCAGATGTATGCGTTAAGACACAAAGCCGGCAATAGCATTACTAATATGGATGCCATAGTTCAAGTGGTTGAGGAGTTCTATAGAGATTTATACAGTATCAGTGGCACCCACGACAATAATGGAAGAGAGAATAGTCTAGAGGAATTCGAAATCCCACAGGTGACGCCGGAAGAAGTAAAGAAATCCTTGGGGACTATGCAAGGGGAAGGCAGCTGCGGAAGATCAGGTAACAGCAGATTTGTTTAAGGATGGTGGGCAGGTTGTTCTAGAGAAACTGGCCACCCTGATTACGCAATGCCTCATGACCTCGAGCGTACCGGAATCTTGGACGAACGCTAACATAATCCTAATCCATAAGAAAGGGGACGCCAAAGACTTGAAAAATTATAGACCGATCAGCTTACTATCAGTTGCCTACAAACTATTTACTAAGGTGATCGCAAATAGAATTAGGAACACCTTAGACTTCTGTCAAGCAAAGGAGAAGGCAGGATTCCGTAAAGGCTACTCAACAATAGGCCATATTGTTCACACTATCAATCAGGTGATGGAGAAATGTGCGGAATATAACCAACCTTTACATATAGCTTTCATTGATTACGAGAAAGCGTTTGATTCTGCCGAAAGCTCAGCAATCATGGAGGCATTACGGAATGAGGGTGTAGAAGAACCTATATAAAAATACTGAAAGATATCTATAGCGGCTCCACAGCCACCGCAGACCTCCACAAAGCAAGCAACGAAATTCCAATAAAGAAAGGTGTCAGGCAGGGAGATACGATCTCTCCAATGCTATTCACAGCGTGTTTACAGGCGGAATTCAGAGACCTGGATTGGGAAGAATTGACGATAAAAGTTAATGGAGAATACCTTAGCAACTTGCGATACGCTGGTGATATTGCCTTCCTTAGTAACTCACGGGACCAATTGCAATGCATGCTCACTGACCTGGAGAGGCAAAGCAGAAGAGTGGGTCTAATAATTAATCTGCAGAAAACTAAAGTAATGTTGAACAATCTCGGAAGAGAACAGCAATTTACGATAGGTAGCGAGGCACTGGAAGTGGTAAGGGAACACACCTGCTTAGGGCAGGTAGTGACATCGGATCGGGATCACGAGACTGAAATAATCAGAAGAATAAGAATGGGCCGGGGTGCATTTGGCAGGTATTCTCAGATCATGAACAGCAGGTCGCCATTATCCCTCAAGGGAGAAGTTTATAACAGCTTTGTCTTACCAGTACTCACGTACGGGGCAGAAACCTGGAGGCTTACGAAAAGGGTTCTACTTAAATTGAGAACGACGCAACGAGCTATGGAAAGAAGAATGATGGGTGTAACGTTAAGGGATGAGAAAAGAGCAGTTCGGGTGAGGGAACAAACGCGAGTTTATGACATCTTAGTTGAAATCAAGAAAAAGAAATGGGGGATGGGCAGGGCATGTAATGAGGAGGGAAGATAACCGATGGTTAACCAGGCTGATGATGATGATGGTGGTGGTTGTTTCGATCAGCGTTGAGTTCTCCCCAGTTGTCACATAGTTCATCTTTTGGATTATGGCAGACGCCTTGTCTGTGTCCTTTCTGCCCGCAAAATCTGCAGTACTGGGCTGATTTTCTGTAGGGTCTGCAGCGGGTGAGCATACAGCCAACTTTAACGTAGAACGGTACGTGCGGGAACTCGAAGGTGACCACTGCCAACGTGGATATTCGCAGCATTCTAGCGTACAGGATTTTGCGCTTGTTGGTCGTTGCTAGTAGTTTTGTTGCCACTGTGTCTGTATGATCACATTGGAGTAGAGCTCCATGGCGTGACTGCGCATGCTTGAGCTAATCCTCTTGACTCCGTCTTTTCAGTTTGATACTTTCACACCCGCTTTAGGTCTGTAAACAATCTGGTAGTGGTGGGGTCGTTGGCCAGCGAGGACGTGACTTGCTTGCGTTGTTGCGGCCCCATGGCTTTTGAGGAGCTTGTTGCCGTTGTCCGTCTTTGGCGTTCTGCCCCTTGCTGTGTTCGTATGAAAACTCCTTCTGCGTCTTCGACGGCGGGATGGATTCTTCCTTCTTCTGATGTCGCGCTTGTAGCATGACCCATGGTCCGGTCTCGCAAAGTGCTTTTCCGCTGTTGCTGTCGAACGTCGGTCCCGTGTCGTTTCTCTCTGCTTCATTATTTGTTATTCCTGCTATGAAGTTCATTTGGTCAGCTTCCATAACGCTAGGTTGCGGCTACGTTTGAAGAAAAAAAACATAAAAACACCGTTGAGGGGCGGCGCGGTGTGCACGCGGATCTCGAGGCGCGAAGCGCTGAACTCGAGCAGCGGAGCTCGGCAATCGCGAGTAGGCTGAGCAGAGGACGGCCGTCGGCTTGCAAGTTTTAGGATTACTACTTGCGTGAAGAATAAACTCACGTCGGTGCGCGTGCATGGTCTGTCTGAATGGCGTTTCCTGAGATCAGTCGAATGCTGCGAACAGTCAGGCATTGCGAGGAGGCGACCCGCAGGAATTGCAAGCTGAATCGGGAGCACATATAGAGTAAGTCTGCTCGGTTGGCCCTCTTCTTATATTATTGACTGGGTATAAATGTTATGAACAGGGATAAGGTGCCAACTGATGTCATTTGGGGTCTATTTTGTTACTCGCGCACTGACCGCCTGACCGGCTCTTAAAAAGCCACAAGAACATGCTGCCAACGACACCCCTGAATGCTCCATAACCTCTCGCTTCCCCATGCACTTCTCTTTCTTTTCTCGTTCTTTGTTTTCCCTCTTGGTTTCCTTTTCTTCTCCTTTTCTTTCTTCTCTTTTCACCGCGCCTTTCCATTCTCCCGCTCTTGTCGTCTCATCTTAGGAACCACACATACAGACGTCAGGCAATAGCGCTCATTCTTTTTGAAGTTTCTGCCTTTACAGCCAGCCGCCACCGACAACAACCGCAGGTGTCCTCACTCTACTCACCATTTAAAACTAACATGCCGAGGATGACGAGGTCCCCTTTGACGAAGATAGGTCCTCTAGTGAAACGTTGGCCAGCCTCTGTGAAGCCCCTTATCCCTGTTTATAACCTTTATACCAAAGCGTGCTATTCCACCTGTCAGTCCCTTTTTTTATTTTAGAACATTGACTGAAAAATTCAGTATGGCTTCTGGTGCTCACATTGCATGAACATGCATGCAACCGAAATATCTTGGTGTTTTGTTAGATTCATATAAGCTTAGCGCTCCAAACCGGTGAGAACGAGTACAGGCACTCCAGCGTTTTGATGATGCTTTTGATTTTGTTCCACGTCTCCTTTAGATATATGAAGGGGCAATTACATGTAATATTTCCCTGGCTAGAACGATACACAATGTACTGCAGACTCTTCAGTGCGCCAGGACTGATGCTCTATGTTCCCATTGGAACTTTTTTGGGGTCTTGTAAAATTTAACCCCGGAGGCGAGATAACCTTTTAAGCCTGTATGTGTAGGCGAGTTTGGTTTAGTGCCATATTTTTCTGGGGCGGGGGGAAGAGAGATAGTATGTCGTTTCTTTGTTTTCCGTGGCATTTCACACGGAATAATCCGATCAAACGTGCAAAAATACGTAGTTGATGCTCTACCCACCCTACTAGTGTCCTCTCGATGTTCTGAACGTCCTTGTTAATAGTATTTTATACAAGAAATTTAATTTGTGGTGCATTTTCTTTTGGTTTGTTTTCTAATGAGTCTCTTTACAAAGCATCGAAGAAACGCCTGTAGAGTGATTTATTATTTGTGTTGCTTCCACGCGCCGCTCGTCCTCGCCCCCACCAACCGCCCTGTATTCTGGGGTCTACCAGGCTATTTAGTTTTAATTAATCAATCAACCAAATCTTTATTTCCAACGACAGTTGCGGGTCCCTTAGGCGAAAAGCGGCAGTAACACCACTTGAACATACCTAAAGGCCCACGTACATGACAGCAGTATTGCGATTCATACGTTCAAACACAAATTTACAGTAATCAAGTAAAAAATGCAGTTTTTAAGAATAAAAAGAAATTAATAAGAGGCTGTGCAAATACAAAAACGGAACAATAGAACAAATAAAGTCAATATATAAGTACACTCCAGAACAGTTGTACATTAAAGTTGAAATATTCAATGCTCACGTGAACACATATTGTAAAATGACGAAAATAAACGTGTTACAAAGAGCAAGGAAACATACTTGATTATGTTCGGCCAGTATAAAAGAAATTAGACAAGAGTTAGAAAAAATTCACGCATTTCTTTTTTTTTTTTGTAAACGTAGAAAAGTTGGCGTCTTTCTCTTCATATTTATTAAGTAGGGACGGCAGTGTGAATCTAACAGACTGCAAAACATAGGTCGTGCGGGAACGAGGAACAAGCCACTTGTCGGTGCTGCGGGTGCGTGAATCAGTGTAATGCATGCTTAGATTAGATAAATCTTCAATAAACACTTTGAATTGTTCGTTTGGGAAGAAATAAGCATACATTAAACGAAAAGCGAGCATGCGTTTCACAGTGAATATCTTATAGCGGGTAAACAATGTAACTGTAGAACTATTGCGAGGGACGTTTCCAATATACCGAAGTGCTCTTTTCTGCAATAGTTGAATTGTATTTATGTTATTAAGGGTTGTGGTGCCCCAGAGTAACAGGCAGTAATTTATTTGGGAAGAAAACAGAGCATGATAAATCTGAAGTTTAGTTTTTTCTGGAAGAAAGTGCCTACATCGTGACAGAACACCAGCAGCACACGATAACGATTTAGTCAGTGATTCAATATGACACGTCCATGTCATATGAGCAGAAAAAGTCACTCCCAGAAGTTTATGTTTTTCCGCTATTTCGACGGGTATTCCCTCAAGCGTTAATGATTGGTTCGCGTTGACTTCAGTGCCTCGGGATCTGAAAAAGACAGCTTTTTTTCGCATTTATTCGTAGGCCATTAGCAGTGGACCATAGCAGCACATCTGAAAGTACACTTTGAGTACTGACAACAATTTCAGTTGGATCTTGTGCAGAAACAAAAATACTAGTGTCATCCGCATAGGGCAGGAATGAGGCGTCCATTGTTTATCTTAACAATATCTTTTATGTCAATATTGAAGAGCATTCGTCCTAATGCTTCCTTGAGGCACGCCACAAGAAATGGTTTTAGAAGACGAAAAACAGTTAGCAATTGAGACGCATTGTTTTTTCTCAGACAGATACGAACTAAACAATGAATTAGCTACACTACGTTGCCCATAAGCATTTAATTTCCCGAGTAAAATGTAATGGTTTAGGGTATCTAGGGATTTGCTATAGTCAATGAAAACGCCCAGCGTAAGCTTTGTTTTCTTCGATGTTATTAATTATCAGTTCTTTTTGAGCTAACAGCGCAGTCTGTGTAGATTTACCGCGTTGAAAATCATGCTGATACTCCGAAGGTAGATTCTGCTTGTTAAAGAAGCTATTTACGCGGCAGAATATTATCTTTTCTAATCCCTTGGAGACTACAGAAATTCTAGAAATTGGCCAGTAAATATTAGCATCAATAATATCTCTACTTTTAAATATAACAGGAACTTTTGAGATTTTCATGAGATTTGGGAAACAGCCAGGCCGAAAGACTAGATTAAACACGTCAACAAGGAGGTCAATTACGTGCTTAATCGCCTCTACCTGAAATCCATCGGCATCGACAGCTTTACTGTTTTTTTTTTAGCGAAAGACATGTGCATACTATTTCTGCTTCATCTGCAGGTGCGAAAAAAATTTTATCAGTATTATGCTAAGTAATGTGAGTATGAACAATGCTTCCCAGTGGTTGCACCACATTAGCAAAGTGCTCACTCAAGTGCTCGGCTAAATGCAAACCGGAAAGTTTGTTCCCGCTAATGGTTATTTCCGTTAACGTATTCTGACCCGCATTGCGGTTCAGTGCCTGATTGATGGCTTTCCAAAGTTGGTTTGGGCGCCGTCGACAGATGTCAGAAAACATGTGGTTATAGTAGGAGGCCTTTGCCTTTTTCAGCGCGGCAGTTAGTTTGTTTCTGTAAGTATTAAAGGCCTCAAATTTCTTAACATCGCGTCTGCGCAAGAACTTCTTAAAAAGGCGACATTTTTCTTGATCATATTGATATTCTCGTGCCCTACTCAAGGTTTTCTTCTTTTTCTGTTAGCTTTGGTGCTTTCGTAAGGAATAGAAGTGTTGTAATGATTAGTGAATATAGATAAAAATTCACGATAGCTCGCATTTGGGTCTAGCTTATCGTAAACAGAAGACCAATCTACCCTCAGCATACGCATGCGTAATGAGGTCATATTTTTGGTAGACATACATCTATGCTTAGCAATATCTTTGCAAGTTATATTATTTAGGAAAATTTATATTTAGGAAAGTTATATTTATAGTTAGATTTAGGAAAAGCAATAAAGACAGGACAGTGGTCACTTACGCCAGCGCATACCATGCCAGCTGCGCCTACATCAGTGTCTCTGCCGACGATAAACAAATCTAGTATGGACTGGCAAGTTGTCGTTATGCGTGTTGACGTTGTAATGACGTTATTGTAGCCACAAGCGTAAAGTTTGCTAAGGAATTCCCGGGAGGTGAAATTATCCTTGAGAAGGTTTATGTTAAAGTCGCCACCTATTAGAGTGTTATACTGATGAAATGTTGAGTATTCTAACGTTTCTTCAATAAATTCCAGGAATACACTCATATCGCCAGACTGTGGGCGGTAAAACACCACGTACATGTTGATATTTCTCTTTATGCAACGCATTTCATAGTCAGCTGTAAGGCACGTAAATTCCGGGATTATGTCGCACAGCATGTGTTTTCTTGCGTGCATTCCCACTCCGCCACCACGGAGGCCACTTCGATTGATAAAATAGTGATTGTAGTCAATCATATTTAACATGTCGCTTCCTTCATAATACCACATTTCAGTCATGACATAGTTAAGCGATTGTACCAGATGTCTGCTTTCCCACGCACGAAGTTTTTTTTGGTAAATTACGCGCTGAAACATTACCTGTTAATACCTTTTTTTTATTATTATTGCAATGAAGGCTTGCCCTTAAGGCATAATTCGTGGGGCGTATATCTGTATTATATGTGTGCGGTGAGGCCTGTGTTGTGTATGAATTAAAGCAGTGTTTTGTGGAATCTGTTGTCATGTATCCAGCGGTCATAGCTGGTTGTCACACTTTAGCGGAGGCCGGCTTGCAGTAGGAGACGCGAGCGTTCCGATTGTAAACCCGTACATGTCCATATTAGGTGGTATGCATCTGATTCCACCACAGGAACGGAGCAGTATGGACACGTAGCACCCAGTGGTAAATGCGACCAGTTCAACCTTGAGACAACAGCCGGTGTAAGGGCCACCCCTGCCCGAAGCCTCCTAAGCACAACTTCCTCCGCCCTAGTAAGGTGAAGGGGGAGGGAGCAGACACACGGTGGGATAAGAGCGTGTGTGTCCTGCCGGAGAACATTTTTACGGGCTCGCAGCGAGTTACGGGGTTGCGGTGGGAGGGGAATAGGTGGAGGATCAGGATTAGGAGGGCAGTGTGCCTGCTGGTCAGCAGCAATGTTGTGAGGGTTCGCTGAATGGCCTTGAATCCAGTGTACCTTGACGAAGTAGCTGTCTTACTATTCATAGTGTGTATTCTCTCGCAGATTTCCATCGCCTTATCAACCTTCTTGAGTTCCTGAATAGCCGCTAAAGAATCAGTGAAGATATCTAGTTGCTTGATGGTAGGCAGCTTAGATGTCGCATCTTGCACAGCGTAAGGATGGCTTGAAGTTCCATTACTAGAGCGCTGGCTTCCGTAGATAAATAGCGCTGGTGGCCGCTGATGAAATTATGCGTAGTACTCAGGAATGATGTCCTTCCACCGTCTGGGAGAATGGCAGCATCCGTATAGACTTTGCAGGTGTTAACGCATGATGCATCGACGATGTTGTGTTCGTCAACAGTACCTGTTGTATCACTGCGTCGTAACTTCGTTGGCTTATTAGTTGTGATGCTGGTGAATTCCCAGGGAGGCATTGGATAGGGCTGATCGTCAATCCGAGAGCCGCGGTGAAAATGAGCATGCAACGCAGCGACAGCCGGAATAAGTTGCTTTTTTATTTCACGTGGTTTTTCACGTTGCAAAATTAGCTCTGCAATTGTGTTGAGCTGGGCATGTTCCTGTATGGTTGGTATCGGAGTGATGCGGGGCAGTGCTGTGATTGTGCGCATAGCATCACGACTAATCGTCTCCAACTGTGCCAGCTGTGCCAAAGTCAGCCGTTAAAATTGTGCTTGATATAAAATTCGTGGCTGCAAGACTGCACGCACCAACCGTCGAGCTACGTCAGTACGAGCTCCAGCTGCTTTTGCTGCAATGCGACGAATAAGGTGAAGTGTTTTTGTCGAACTCTGTCTGGTTTTACGGAGCCAGTGTGCACCACTGCCGCATTGGTGAATATCGAGTCCCAGTATGCGTACCTCAGAAGCCTCAGGGATTGTCACTGCGCCGAGTCTAAATGTAAAGGGGTGCTGCGTGATTCTTGTGCGTCCTTTCTTGTTGGCCACCACAACATAGCTTGATTTTTGGGCGGAAATGTCCAATCCTGCTTTCCGAGCGTAGTTGTTCAGCACATCAAGGGCATCTTGAAGCTGTTGAGTTTGTCTAGATAGATCTTTATGCACGGACCACAAAGTGACGTCATCCGCATAGATTAAGAACCTCACATCTGGAATCCGATGTAGTTGCCAGGCTAGAGGTATTAGAGCAACGTTGAATAGAAGAGGAGCCAGAACCGAACCTTGTGGGACTCCTCTGTTCGGTGTGAAGTATCCTTATTGACTTCCATCTACTCTAATCGCAAATGTGCGATTCTGAAGGAAAGAGTAGATGAATCTTATCCCCCGCGGTGGAAGTCCCAGGTCGATGAGGTTGGCTATAATGATTGCATGGTCTATATTGTCATAAGCTTTCGTTATGTCTGTTGCTACTACCGTACGCACAGCGTGACTGTGTGGAGAAACCTGTAAAACATCGTCTGATAACATAGAAAGTCCGTCTTCAGTTCCCAAGTAAGAGCGGAAACCAATTTGAGCAGGATGATATTTATTGTGGCGTTCTAGCCACCAGGAAACTCGTGTGGCCAGCATCTTTTTAGTGAGCTTGCAGACAGTTGAGGTTAGTGAAATTGGGCGTAAAGACTGCAGGCTATTTGGAGACTTTCCTGGTTTCGGAATCGCGACAACAATTGAATGCTTCCAATCAGGTGGAACGTTTCCAGTCTCCCATACTTTATTAATAGCCTGAAGAAGTGCGTCGAGAGCAGCTCCTTCCATGTTCTTGAAAACCTCATAAGGAATACCATCGGGACCAGGTGTTGTTCGTTGCTTCGAAGTTTCAATCGCCGCTATTAGTTCGGCCATGCTGAAAGGGCTGGATATATCGGGTTTGGAGGTCGTGACAGACTCATCAATTTCGGGGCAGTTTATAGGTGACGCTTGATCGTATTTCGGGAAAAACGCTCTAGCAGCGTGTTCTGCAAATTGATGCGGCGAACTCTGCATCGCTAACCTAACGCTCGCTGCAGGGTCAGGTCGCGTATGACCGCGTTCCATAGTCCGGAACGTACGCCAAAGTGCTCTGTTTCCAATGCCCGACCCAAGATTCTCGCACCACTCATACCATCGTCGTCGAGAAAGTTGCTTTTCGTGCTGACGCGCCTTCGCCGCTATATGGTTACCACGTGCACGGCTACCTGGTGCATCGGGATTCCGCGACGCATACAATTCTGCCTGACGTCGCTTTGCCCAAAGTTGCAAAAGGGTGAGGTCCGGTTGAGGTTGTTCCTCGTCAACTGTGGTTACAGTGGTGTTCCTCCATAGCAGTTCTTGCAAAGCGGGAAGAATTTCTGAGGGCTCTGAGGGTACTTTATCAATCGATGATTCCCGTAACTTATCCCAATGCGTGACTGTGACTCGTCGTCGAATTTTCTTTATGCACGTTCTGTGCAAACCAATCATTATTGGCATATGATCACTGCCCCATGTATCTGGTTCCACCTGCCACTGCGGCATTCCAGGACCCAACCACCACGTGAGGTCTGGAGCGTTTGTTCTAGATACTGCGGGTACAGCACAGGTAGCCACAGCATGATGGTTCAGCAGTGTAAAAGTGGCATCACTCATGATGTTTTTAATTTGGTATCCTCTTCGGGAGTTGTACTTGTACCCCCATTCTGTATGTGGGGCATTGAAGTCTCCACCCACGAGAATAGGAATTCCCGGGTACGTAGACCGGAGATGGGCTATCCACCCCAAGTTCAAACGTGTGCGCTGCGGTCTGGCGTAGAATGACACTAGAATGACAGGAGTCTACCTACCTACGTCAAAAAGATACTTTCGCGTGTTCTGTATATTGCCGTCTTTGCGATGTACCGGCAACAATAGAGAACTGTTTCATCAGCTGTAAAGATGCAATATTGCTTCGGGACGTGCGGCGAAGGACTTTGAAGGAAAACATCTATTTGGATCGCCCTACCATTCAATGTTTGTTATGCCATATTAAATAGGGGCGTGCGTTGATTTGCTCTTACTAATTGGACTACTAATTGATTGGATTATGGAAGACGAGAATAATGGACCGCAATGCTGAACTAGTTGTTTCTTTATCAGTGTGATTTATCAGAATTATCGTTCAGCTGACGGAAATCTACGAAGAAAGGGAACTTCAAAGGGTCTGGTACCCTTTATTGAAGGGATGTGTGTCTTTGGCTGAGTTTTATGAGCAACTATGGTGATTTTATTATCGGCTAGTATCCTCACACGAATGAGGTTCTTACTTTTTTCTAATGTGGCATCTTGTACCACTTCCACAGAATGTCAACTCGCTGCGCTAAATACAATGTATAAAAAAAAATGAAACTAGCCATTCCACGGCATCGGATCTCCCGGATCAGGACCCTACGACAGAAACACTGCAGCAGCAAGAATCCCCCAATTCTACAGATTAGAAAGACGCAAATTCCCACCACCACACAATAAATTAAATAGGAATGAGGCCGTAAGCTTGCGCTTACTGCAAACGCCCATTTACACTAGCACGGCCGTCTTGCCCCACTATTACCCAGGCATTTGTCCCATTGATGCGTGTAATGCGTGCGGACACAGAGCAATGCTGGAACATATCCTCTGCGAATGTGCCGGCAACAGCGGTACCGGAACCGCGGCCGTTCTCGGCACGTTCATTATGGCAGGCGTTAGCAGAATACAGACAGCCTCGAGCTCGCTCCTTTTCGACGCCGCCACCCCGGCTGCGGGGGCGGCCGTGGACCTTTTCCGTCAGCGTCAGCGCCGCTAATAGGCGGCCCTCAAAAGTTCAGAGCTAGAAGACCAGCTCTGGGACGTCCGGCAAGCCGGAGGTGCCGCCCGAGTTCAAGGACTTCGAGGCCTCACCTGAGAGTAAAAGAACCAAAACTGCCGGACCATTCTTATTAATAAAGTTTATTTTCTTACGAGCAGTAAACAGCACTAAACAACAGGACAAGGAGAGCGACACAGACAACAGCGCTGACTAATAACCAAGTGTCTTTATTCTTTCAGTCAACACATATATGAGCAGCTGCAACAGCCGGGATACGCCCACTGCAGGGCAAATGCCTTTCCCATACTTCTCCAACTACCCCGGTCATGTGCTAATTGTGGCCATCACATCCGTCCACCTTACTTCCTGTCACCCCCTGCTACGTTTCCCTTCTCTTGGAATCCAGTCCGTAACTCTTAATGACCATAGCTCATCTTCCCTCCTCGTTACATGCGCTGCCCATGCCAATTTCTTTTTCTTTATTTCAACTAAAATGTCACTAACTCGCGTTTGTTCCCTCACCAAATCTGCTCTTTTCTTATCCCTTAACGTTACAGCCATCATTCTTCTTTCCATAGCTCGTTGCGTCATCCTCAATTTAAGTGGAACCCTTTTCGTAAGCCTCTAGGTTTCTGGCCCGTAGGTGAGTACTGGTAAGACACAGCTGTTACGCACTTTTCTTTTGAGGGATAAGGGCAACCTGGGGGGCGGGGGGGCTCCTCATGATCTGGGGATGCCTGCCAAACGCACCCCAGCCCATTCTTCTGATTATTTCAATCTCATGATTCGGATCCACGGTCACTTCCTGTCCTAAGTAGCTGTATTCCCTTACCACTTCCAGTGCCTCGCTGTTTATCGTAAACTACTGTTCTCTTCCGAGAGTGTTAAACATTACTTTTGTTTTCTGCAGATAAATTTTTAGACACAGCCTTCTGCTTCGCCTGTCCAGGTCAGTGAGCATGCATTGCAATTGGTCCCCTGAGGTACTAAGCAAGGCAATATGATCAGCGAATCGAATGTTGCTAAGATATTATCCCTTAACAGTTATCCCCAATTCTTCACAATCCAGGTCTCCCAATACCTCCTGTAAACACGCTGACAATAGCACTGGAGAGATCGTATCTCCCTGCTTGACGCCCTTCTTTACTGGGATTATGTTGCTTCCATTATGGAGGACTACGCTGGTTGCGGAGCCGCTCTGGACATCTTTCAGTATTTTTACATACGTCTCGTCTACATCCTGATTCCGTAATGCCTGCATGACTGCTGAGGTGTCGACTGAATCAAACGCTGTCTCGTAATTAATGCAAGCTATATATAAGGGCTGGTTACATTCCGCACATTTTTCTATCACCTGAGTGATAGTGTGAATATGGTCTATTGTTCAGTAGCCTTTATGAAATCCTGCCTGGTCCTTTGGTTGACAGAAGTCTAAGGTATTCCTTATTCTATATGCGATTACCTTAGTAAATACTATGTAGGCAACGGACTGCAAGCTGATCGGTCTATAATTTTTCCAGTCTTTGGGGTCTGTTTCTTATAAAATAAGATTATGTTGGCGTTCTTCCAAGATTGCGGTACGACATATATATACTCCACCGCTACCTCAAAGCGCAGAATCAACAGAATTCAGCATGCGCAGGGGCAAAAATTGCAATTATTACGTTAGGAAGGCAATCTCCTTCCTATCGCAAAAGGCTGTCATCAGGGCAGATGTTAGGCTGTTCTTCGCTGCCGGAAATAAGTCAGGTAGCCTGTGCCATCAAGTCAATCGGGTGACTGAGAACAACAAAAAAGTTGTAAAAAGCAACACAGACAAAGGTTTGTTGTTGCCTCTTGTGACTGTGTGGTTTATAATATTCCTCTTTCATGCAAGCGTTTTTATATCGGTCAAACGGGGTGGTGCATCGAAGACCGCATGGGCGTACACTCAACAAAGGTAAAAAACAAGCCAGTAAATTATCAGTCATTTTTTCCTGCATTGCAATTACTGCGGCTGGAAGCCGTGTTTTAAAGATGTGACCTGTCTGTCAAAAGACTGTGATGATCGCGCACGTCTTATTTCCGGAACTTTCCACATTCATAATAAAGGCTAAGCGTGTGCAAGCCTTCCCTCTATTTCCCTCTTTCCGAACGACATTTCTTTCGTATCACAATAATTGCAATTTTCGCCCCTGCGCATGCTGAATTCTGTTGATTCTGTGCTTTGATATATCGGCGGAGTATATATATGCTGACTGAAAGAGTACAGACACTTGGTTGTTATTCAGCGCTGTTTGTGTCTCTCGATCTGCTGTGTAGCGCTGCTTTACTGCTCGCAATCATTAACTAACCTAGCCCAAATGCGCACTCCTCTGCAGTTTATTTTCTTCTTCGCCATTCCGGCCGCGAAGCTGCTAGCGAAGTTGCTGAAAACCACCACTTCAAGTGCTGACGGAGGTATGCAATGCTTTATGGCCTAATAGTAATGGTAGGATTGAGAGTAATTGAGAGATTGAGACCACCCCCCAAAGCAGTGCTGCAATAGCATTATAATCAGGCGCTAGGCTCGTAATTTCATATAAGAAAGGCTAGAGACGTCACACCCACTTCACAAGCTGGCGTCACTGCGGCAGGTGGCCCAACAGTAATGTTCTCCGGGACGCGTATGCGGACAGCGCTACGTGTTTCGCACGGCTATCACGAGTGCCTTATTATCAATTATGTAATTCAGATGCTTGTTTTCAGCTTCTTTTTTTATTGAAACATATTGTCACGCAGTAGTGAAGGTGAAAAAGAAAGCAAAACTGTGATTGACGAAACTAAAGTTTTCTTGGGCGAAGTTGTGCTCTCAAAAGCAGGCTACACACAAAGAACAACGACAGCGGCGAACACAGTCGGCGACCATCAAAAATCATATCAGCGGGTCAAGCGCGTCGGCATTTATGCATCAGTCGTGGAAGGTTCTAGAGTAATCGCTGGGACCCGTGCGTCTTCCATAAAGTCCTACGCCACTCGCGTCACGCGATGAAATCAGATTACGCAAGGTTCAGTGACAACAGACACAAATAGAAACATCAATAATGTTGGAGAAACTTCTGATACATGCAAGCGCGTCCTCCACTATGCGAAAAAATTTGTTAGGCGGTGATATGCGGTCACCCAATGAAGATAAATAAGTACACGTGTCAATACGATGTTCTGTTTGTTGCATGTGTGATCCCAAAGAACACTGCCAGCAGTATCAGTCAATTAAGGAATAAATCACTCAGCTTCCCCAGGATGTGAAGGCGCACGCCAAGATGCTCCAAACATCCACCACCTATCCGCGCATTGACGCTCACTTGCTGCTTATGTCGGAAACCCGGCGTAGCCTGATGAAGCGTCGAGAAAGGCAGATTAAATCGCAAGCTGAAGAGTCGAATCGCACTATTCACACAAGAGGCTGCGGAATGCGCCACCACGCTTTGCCGAGCAAAATTTACTATCCCTCTGCGACCAAACGAGCTTCTAGATGGTAGCATTCATCTACATAAAGTAACAGCGGCAATAATGGACTTGAGACGCAACACAGCCCAGGATATGGACCAGATCACCAATAAGGCGCTTGTCTAGCAACCCCTCACTACTAGAGCTTATCGCTATGCTGAACAAAGTATGGAGGGACGGAAGCCTTTCTGAGGCCTGGAACATGGCGGAGGTTCGTCTGACACCGAAGCCAGGCAAACCGCCAGCCAATAAGAACCTACGTCCGGTCTCCCTCACTTCGTGCATAGGAAAGCTCCTTAAGCACATTGTTCTCAACCGTCTACCACCGTTCCTGCAGGACTCGCGGAAACTTCCAGGAACGATGACAGCATTCCGTCCACACCTCTCAACACCAGACATCATATTTTAACTGAAAGAAGATGTGATTGTACCAGCGACCCGCAACTCCGCCACCGCTATCCTCGCGTTAGATCGTAAAGGGGCCCTCAATAACGTCAACCATACAGCAATCTTAGAAAGGCTAAACATGCTCGCCTGTGGGGCCCGGATGTATTACTACATCACAGATTTCCTGACAGATAGAGAACCTATCCTGAAGCTCGGGAACGAAGCGACAAACCCCTTCCTACTTGGTGGGTGCGGCACACCACGGGGCGCAGTGTTATCTCCGGTCCTCCTCAATATCGCCCTGATACGCCTTCCACCGCTCCTCGACAGCATCGCGAGGACCCGACATGGCCTATACGCGGACGACGTTACAATCTGGTCATCCACAGGGTCAGTCGAGGCAATGGAGAGCCGTTTGCAAGAACTGGCAGACGTGTTGAGAGACCCTGCTAAGTCATTCGGCTTCTACTTCGCTCTCCAAACGTAGGAGCTACTCCTGGTCTCACCTCAAAAGAAGGACGAATCCTACCCGTCCACTATCAACGTCCAACTGGAGGGATACACCATCGTTCCATCGCACAGTGTAAAGATACTGGGAATGCTTTTCCAGTCGGATCGCACCAAAATGAATATTATTCAACAACCTTAAGAGTTCAACAGTCAAAGTTACAGACATGATCCGGCGAATAACAACCAAGACAAGAGGCACGGAGGAAGCGGACATGCTTCGGCTTGCCGAAGCCTTTGTCGTACCTCAAATAACTTACGCCATTTCATACGCACTACTCAACGTGACGGAATTGAAGAAAATCATCACAATGATCAGAAAGGCACATAAGCAGGCAATGGGCCTGCCGATCACTACGTCTACAGAACGGCTACTACGACTAGGAATGCCGAGCTGACCAAGGTTACGGAAGCGGGAAGGTCCATCCTATTACGCCAGGGGCTCCCTGCTCCGCGCAGCCATCCGCCGCCTCAAACTGTGAGCTTACCACATGCCATCCAGAGCAACATAACCGTGCGTCCCCCACCTCGCAACATGCACCCAGTGCACCACACACAGCAAAGAGAGGCCCGCGCCCGGGCCATACACAAGCAATATGGCAGTCAGCCCCCTACAGCTTACACAGAGGTGGAGTCTAACCCCAGACGTGCAACCACAACAGCCAGCGTAATTTTAAACAAGGAACATGAGAGAAACATTTCACTCTCCCGAAACAAACCCGCCAAGTCGAGGAAGCGGCAATAGCTCTCGCGCTCTCCCAAGCAGAAGCTGAAGTCATAGTGACCGACTCTCAACGGCCGTGTCGCTGCTTCGCTAGCGGCAGAATTCATGCCAGCTCACTCGAACTTACCAATCAAAAGCCGCCAATGAGGTAGGTCATGATCATCTGGGCGCCAGCTCATCACGGCATTCCTGGCAGAGGTCGCTAACCACGTGGCCCGAGATTTCACCGCCCAAGCGGACGCCGAGGAATTCGAACCCGAGCGCATGCACCCTTTAGTTTCGTACCAAGACACCACACAAAATTACAAGCTAACCCGCAGAACATACTCACCACCACATGTCACTACCTAAAGAACAGGAGCGATTCCTCCAAGCTGTACAAGTTAATACATGTCCCCGCCTAACGAGAAATCATCTCATAGCTACTGCAATGGCGCTTCTATGCAGAACTCTGGTCCCTCAGCCACATAGTAAGAGTCGACAGACAGGCACCATTGCATTTTCCGAACCTTTATTAAACCAAGGATAAGCAACCGCTGATTGCGAGAGCCCGGGACGCGGCCCGAGCTCAAGGCATTCTCGAATAAGGACGCCTCTCCAAAGCTTCATTTATGTAATAAACATGCTTATTCTCTCTAACTCTCTCTCTCTCGCCAAAGAATGCTTCACTTTCCTGAGTGCGTGTAGTGGCTGCCTTACGGGGCTATGAGCCATTGCATTTTTTGCTTGCTTACGGTGGTACGAGTGCTTATCGCTTATAGGGGTGCGAGTCATTAATTATGATAGCATTCATTGCACGGACGTAAAGGAATGCCGGCACCCTAGCCATATGAGGCTTCCTTGTAATAACAATGCGGACACTTAAGCAATTCTTATGATGTGTAAAGGCGAGAGCATTACTTGCCGCTAAGTTTGCCGCTGAGTTGTGTTGCTGAGTTTAGTGTTGAGGCAAAATGTTACTGTGTTTATTACTGCCACTTAATTATTTCGTTGCAGCCGCCGCAGCTTGCCGTGCTCGCTCTGCCTTTCGCGTTGTCGTGGGCTCCAGAACGCTGCTTCACTACAGCAGCTCGCTTCGCACGTTTCCCTGCATTGCGATGGCCTCGTACTTCCTAGGCAGTAAACTGGCGCTTCAAGCCACGCTTTGCTATCTCGCCTGATCATGTAGACGCACTGAGATTCAACATCGGACAATGAAGACTACATAGCGCCGACAATGGCGCCCCTCCTATCGTGCACCATCTAGCGAACTGCCGCTAGGCAGAGCCCGACCACGTGCACAACCTCAAACATATTCACCACTGTGGCATGTTGCAGCGGTGGCGCAACGCGCCGATGGGGCAGTGGTTAGCGCACTTGGCTTCGGAGCGGCAGTAGTGGCGGTGGGGCACAGGATCGAACCTCACCCAGGCAGCGTTCTTTTATTTAATGATGACGCAAACTGGTGCGCCGTTTTTCTACCACGGCTTTCTCATGAAGGCGGGGTCGCACAGTGAGTCAAGTAATGCTTCCGAATTAAGAATTGTGGCCATCCGCTGTGTTGTATGGGGAGTCAAGGTTCAAATGTTGGCGCACTTCACGTTTGATGCGAAAGCCTGGGTCTGTACTAACTGAACGGCACCTGAATTCCATTTGGCTGCGATGCCACTACCGTGCGCGCCTCCACGGAGCAGAGCGGGCGAAAGGAAACACCTCGCTGGCGCGCCAGGTGTTGCGTGAGTGAGGAGAACATCTCCGCAACGCCATGTCGCCTTCGCTATCGGAAACCTGTGTTATCTGCGTGTTCCTTGTCCGCGCAAGCTCTCGCCAGCATCCTTCGCCTCAGTAATCGCTACAAAGAAATTAATTAATAGAAAACACAATAGTTTCGAAAGCAAAAGCGTTGGCAGTAGTCATTTTTGAACCTGCAACCTTATGCTAAGAGATTGAGTTACTTACCCACTGGGTTAACCCAGCGGCTCCTAAATAGCAGGACTGTGCACTCTGCTTTATGACATCATGCTACTTGGACCAAACTTTCCCTTGCCAAGCCCAACGTGACGAAGGCGGTCACCAAAATCACCGCCACTTATTTCAGAGCGTTCTTATTAGATTTATGTGAGCTCGGCAAGGTAGCACAACGCCAGGGATCAAAGTGCACAGGCCTAGGGATATCCAGGAAGCGTTGGTCAACCCTCTCAACGCACTCGCTTGCCCGCTAGGAGGGACAGCTCAACGGCGCTCAACTAGGCATTAACGTCTTCGCATTCACAACATAAAAGTGGAACCTACGGACCAGCCCGACCCAACCCGACCAACCAAACGACCGATTAGCACAAGCTATACGAAGCATGGTAAATCTTCAGCTGTATGAAGTTGTAAACGTTCGCATACTAACTAAATTAACAAGCACGGTGACAAACGCGCACAAGCAAACATGAACACATCTCACTCGATGAGCGCGGAAACTCGCTGTCAAAACGATCGAGTAATAAAGCGCGGAAGCAGCAGCGAGCGAATTTAGCTTCGTACTGCGTCTCGCTTCAACGCCAACTAAACGTCGAAAGCACAGCGCGTACGAAACTATAACCACTCGACACACTTTGCGCACATAGCAGATCGCTTTGAAAATGAGACCTGCGCGTCCGCGCACTTTGTCCACATCATGGACCGCCCTCAAAATATGGATGCCTGCGCGCGGCACCGTAAGCAGCAGCAGCAGTGTAGGACGCCACCCCCCCCCCCCGTCCCTGATTTTCCCCCAGTGCCTCGCGCGTGACGCAAGACGGTGCGCTTCCTCACGGCTTTATTCTTCAGCGCGAGCGAGATTGAGCCGCAAACGTCGGCTGACCCTCGCAAGCTTTCATTCACGCAACATATGGCGCGCGGCGACGGTGTTACCGCCCTTGAACTGTATAGGGAACATCATGGCGACACCGACGGCGACGATAAAATGCGACTTGAGTGTCCGTATAATTGCTAGCGCAATAAAAGCGTCGCTTTAAATGCATGCGGATGCAACGAACACATTTGTATATATGTGAAGCAGAGCTTTAGTTAAGCGGCTAATCGAATGCAATTCCTTGCAAATTTTATTGCTGCGCCTTCGGCATAAAGGAAAGTGGCTCGCGCATGTGCTCCCGGATACCTGTGGTATGCGAGGGGACGAATGCGGCCATCATTCCAAAAGCAAGTGGGAATTGGCCTGATATAACTCTACATGCGACTGTGGCCTAAAGTTTACAATATCGTGTTGCTGTGCTTGGGGACCGAGGCTGGTTCCCACCACTCAGCATGCAATTCGTATTTCCTGCAAGTGACATAGCAGGAGCTTCGAGCATGTCATGATACTCCGGACGGGTTCCGATATAGAGCTTCGCACTTCAATAAACGATGTCGAAACAAAAAAAACTCATTCAGTTCTGGTTCAGAGCGCTCCGATTTCATTCCTATTCCGGTCCGGAGAAATAAAAATTTCTAACGGTTCGCGAAACGGTTCAGCACAGTAAACTTTATCTGGTCCCACGGTGAAATTTTCCACATTGCTGTTCGCTTACTTGTTCCCATGACGAATGCGCAGAAGTTATCAGGAGGTAAAAGAAATAGGCTTTCTGGCACATGGCAGACCAAAATCAATCTATTTAGAACAATATGGGTGATATTACTGTGATGTCGGTGAACAGTTACGGTGATTCGATGTCATCGGCGACGCTAGAACGACATCTAGCCTTTTGAATATAAGTGAAAGACTGTAAACTCGACCGATCCTTAAAGCAGGCTGGCAAAATCAACGTGTGAACGGATTCATGGCGCCCGGATCCCTTTCCAGCAGAGGACTGCTGCCCAGAGCACCTCTGGCCAGGTCTCCTGGTAGTTCGATTACCGGTGCGCCCTTTGCTTGATAGCAGCATTCATGCCAGGCCACCGTACATCGCTGCGAGTGAATGTTTTCATCCAGACGATGTCGGGATGTTCATGATGCAAGGTATGATGAACATCGACGCGTACATTTTCCGGAATTACCATCCTCTTACCCCAAAACAAAATACTCTTGTGGGTAGACAGTTCATGTTGCATGGGCCTGTGTACCAACACAGGAGCTTTTCTGACAAGACAACGTGACGAGTCGGCGACCACAGGAGTACCAGACACCCAGGCGAAAAGTGTATGTCTCTGTGTTGGCGATCGTACAAACGCCGGTGCTTCTCTTGGGAGGTGAGGCGGAGAGCGCGGGCAATTTCGCGTGCTTGGGCTGCCCTGGTGATGGCGTCAAGGGCATACTCACCGGTCTCTGCTGCGGCGGATGGAAGGGATGCACGCAGTGCCAATTTGGGTACTCGAACGAACAAGTGAAAGAACGGGGAATAACCGGCAAGGTCGTGACGCGAAGAATTATAAGCAAAAGCGACATAGGGTAGGGCTAGGTCCCAATCAGTATGATCCGACGAGACATACTTTGCAAGCATGTCTGTTAGGCTGCGGTTCAGACGTTCCGTGAGGCCATTAGTCTGTGGACGGTACGACGTAGTTAGCTTGTGCTTGGTTGAGCAGGACGGCAGGATGTCGGCGATGGCTTTAGAATGAAATGCCCGACCACGGTCAGTGAGCAGTTTATGTGGAGCACCATGCAGCAGAATCACGTCTCGTAAAATAAAATCGGCGACATCTGCGGCACAGTTTGTTGGAAGCGCTCCGGTGATGGCATAGCGCGTGGCTTAATCTGTTACCAGACGCGGATAGAGGAAAAGGGCCAAGTAAGTCCAAGCCAACGCGAAAGAACGGCTCTGAAGGCATGTAGAGCGGTTAAAAGCACCCGGTAGGGAGCTTCGATGGTATTTTTTGACGCTGGCACTTCTCACACACCGCCACGTATTTCAGGACGGAACGGGCAAGGCCTGGCCAATAGAAGTGACGGCAAATCCGGTCGTAGGTGTGGGAGACGCCAAGGTGACCTGCTATCGGCAAATTGTGAAGTTCTTGGAGAACAGCTGACCGGAGGCGCTTAGGAATGACGAGGAGTAGGGCAAGACCATCGGAGCGTACATTGTGGCGGTATAATATACCATCCGGAAGAACAAACAGGTGAAGGGACAGATCAGAAGACGAAGATTCCAAGCCTTCAATGATGGCACCCAAGGTGGCATCATGGCGTTGCTCGCCAGCAACGTGTAGTAGCTGAGAAACGGAGAAAACGCAAGCGTCGGTATTGGAGTCGGGTTCGGCGGGTGGATCGTCCGCTGGATAGCGTGATAAACAATCTGCGTCTTGATGTAATCGGCCCGACTTGTACACTACAACATAGGAATGTTCTTGCAGCCGCGGAGCCCAACAACCAAGCCGGCCGGAAGGATCCTTGAGTGAGGAAAGCCAGCGGAGCGCGTGGTGGTCCATGATCATATACAGAGAAGTGCGTGCCATACAAGTACGGGCGGAATTTGGGAACCGCCCAGACAAGAGCCACGCATTCACGATCTGTAATCCAATAGTTGCGCTCCGATGCTGTGAGGAGGCGCGTAGCGTAGGCGATAACACGATCTTGACCCTGTTGGCGCTGAGTTAAGACGGCGTCAACCGTGACCACGCACCTCTGTAGGTGAAGACGGGTCAAAGTGGGCCAGTATAGCAGGCTTGCTGAGAATATTCGTGAGGTGGGCAAACGCGGCAGTTTGAGCGGGCCCCACATAAACAGCACGTCCTGCAGAAGATCAGTAAGTAGTCGCGCAATCGCTGCGAAGTCTTTAGGGAAGCATGGAATGTAGGAGCAGAGTCCTACAAAACTTCGGACGTCTTCGACAGACGGAGGTAAAGGAAAAGACGTGACAGCGGGCAGTTTCTCCCGGTCTGGTTGAATACCGGAAGTGACGACGAGGTGGCCCAGCACTGTTCTCTGCCGACGACCGAAGTGCCACTTCGATTACTTTAGTTGGAGCCCAGCCTCGCGGAAGACATGAAGAACAGCTGATAAGCACTCAAGATGCGTCTCAAATGTAAGCGAAAATACGAGACCGTTGTCTAGGTATCAAAGTTATGTTAACCATTCATTTGGACCCTTAAAGCAAACAGTCCATTATACGTTTGAACTTTGATGGAGCGTTGCATAGACCGAATGGCATAACTTTTAATTGATATAGACCATCAGGGGTGGTGAACGCGGTCTTCTCTTGGTCCTTTTTATCCACAGAAATTTGCCAATAACCAGATGAAAGGTCCATTGATGAAAAGTATTTGGCGCCATGCAGATAATCGAGGGTGTCGTCAGCGCGAGGCAAGGGGTAGACGTCTTTCTTGGTAATGCAGTTTAGATTATGATTACCTACGTAGAAATGCCATGGACCGTCTTTCTTTTTAACAAGTACCACGGGCGACGCCCAAATGCCCAACGAAGGTTCAACAATGCCCTTGGCAAGCATCTTTTTCACTTCATCTTGAATAACCTTGCGCTCTGAAGTTAAACTCGACATGGCCGACGATGAATAGGACTGGCATCACCGCTATTTATGTGATGCTTAACAATTGAAGTGTGGCCCAGTTGACGATTGTTGAGGTCGAAGATGTCGTGGTAGGAAACAGAAAAGTGACAGAGAGCGGCTGCTTGTTCAGGCAATAGGTCCGCAGCAATCATGGGCCGAAATGTTGTGTCAGGGCTAATAGCATCCTGTGGACATGGTGAAGATTCTGAGCAGATGTCTACTGAAAACGTTGTGACGTGGTCATCTCCGATAGCACGCAGCGTTCAGGCGATATGCCTTGGGGCAGAACTTCCTTTGTGAGGCCACAATTGACGACGGGGAGGCATGTCCGGTTATCGGCGATGGTGACGACGAAGGGGGCACAGTAATATTGTGCATGAAAAGGACACCAGGAACAGGTGTGGCGAGGTAATTACTATGGGGCCGAAGAAAAGATGATAGCAAATCGACTAAAATCAAGGCTTTAGGAGGTAGGCACACGAAGGCGGTCGTACTAAAGCTTTTCGGCAGTTCGGCACGAATATGCGAGGGTAGAGGAAGTTCGAGGCAAAGGGTAGCGGCAGAACAGTCGATCGAAGCTGAATGCGCCGTAAGAATGTCGAGTCCGAGGATTAGGTCATGGGGACAATTGGTCAGCACTGCGGAAAGAACAAGAACGTGGCGGTCGGCGATACTTATACGGGAAGTACTCATTCCAGTGAAATCAACAGTGGTGCCATTGGCTACACGTATGGCTTGTGTAGTAACAGGCTGAGAACCTTCCTCAGTCGACGACGCATCTTACAACTCATTATGGGTAGCTGGGCTCCAGTATCTATTAACGCCGTCAAAGGGACGCCGTCGACGTGAACATCAAGTAAATTCTGGTTTGTTGGGAGCGTTAATGAAGGATTTCTACACGACGAAGATAATCCAGCACCACCCCAGGATCTGCATGGTCTATCTTTCCGTCTGGGAGGGTCCATATGTGGTCGGTGATGAATATCGGCGTGGCTGGAGGGACGGGGGCCGACGACACTAAGGTGACGGCGAGCGAGCAGGATGACTGTCATCGACGGGTTCGTAATGGGTAGGAGGCATACGGCGAGGCGAGCAACGGCGCAGGTTGGAATATGGGCGAGCAGACGGGGAAAAGGAACTCGAATACGGCGACGTCCAGGAGGTGCGGCAGGGCGAGCGGCGTGGCCAATGCTGAGGCAACGGAAGCAAATGGGCTTGTCCTGAATTCTCCACTCGGCAGGGCTGCGGTATCTGGGCGGGGAATACAGATCGCTGTAAGGCGTAGCTGTCGGCACCGGCCGAGCGTTAGATCGGGAGACGGAGCAGGCAGCAGGAAAACTTAGGTTCGCAAATTCTTGCCGCACAACTGCCTGAATGAGAGATGGCTGGGGCGGGTTGGCCAACGGCGGGGTCAAGTGGGCGTGGATGCAACAGCGCAGTGCTTGTAGCCTCGGCCTTGCCGCGAACAGTACCATTGACAGGGCCATTTAAGGGTGGTGAAGCGGTAAGGTCGACGGGACACGACGTCGCAGCCGTGTTAGGGAGCTGGGAGAACTGTGGAATGACGCGGCGGCTTTCCTTGACAATGACGTCGATGGTGGACACATTGTTGAAGACCAACAAGTTGAACGCGTCACCCGTGATCCCCTTGAGTACGTGGCTGACTTTTTCAACCTCGGTCATTTTCTCGTCAACTTTCCGGCAAAGACGAGCACGTCTTGTATGTACGAGACATACGATTCAGTAGAAGACTGAACTCGGGTAGCAAGCTCTTTTCCAGCAGCCAGCTGCCGACCGGTAGTAGTTCCAAAAAGGTCGCTGAGCCTCTCCTTGAAAGCATCCCAGCTAGAGATCTCGTCCTTGTGTTTTCGGAGCCACACACGAGGAGTTCCGCCCAAGTAGAATGGGACATTCGCTAGCATAATGGTAAGGTCCCAGTGGTTGTTTCGGCTGACACACTGATACAGGATGAGCCAGTCCTCAACGTCGACATTATCTTGGCCGAAGAACATGCCAGGATCGCGGGGATTGGTAACTGTAGCTTCCCTTTTTATCGAGATTACAGGAGTAGAAGCAGACGAGGTGTCGTCATCGGCAACTATGGCGGAAAAGAGGACTGTGCGGCCGCTGCGGAGCTCCGTGGCGAGGACGGGGAACGACCACCAAAACTATCCACCACGTGAACGAAGCATTAGGAGCTGGAGATTTTTACAAAGTATATTTACAAATGATCACTGCAGCCCTGGCCAGTTCAGCTGACAGCTCGTGAGCCAGGGACCGTTTGTCGTCTTCGTCGGGGTGCCCGCGTGCATTGCCCACAAGAAACACGCAATATGCATGTATCAATATGAATATTTCAAATTCAGAACTCACATCGTCCCTTGGCCAGCCCATCCACAGTGCGTTCAGTATAGGGGAAAGGGTGCGATATCTTGTGAACCAGGGGCCTATGTGCGCAGCATGGAGCGAAAGCTCTGGAATCACACACAAAAGCACAATGATTTCTGCCGGTTCCGGCTCATCGTGGTCATCCATCTCTGTGGCCGAGCTGCTAGAGCACATGATGAAAGCATCTCTGGTGTCCGGTGGTCTGAGACGAACAACCAGAGCAGCGGCTTGTGATCCGTGTGAAACTGAAAATGCTGGCCAAACCCGTAGTCATGGAACTTCCTAAGTCCACCACAACAACGAGCACCTCTATTTCGATCTGTGCGCAGTTGCAGATGCAGATGCATTGGACGAGCTTCAGCGCACTGCAGTTCACTTTTCTTTTCAAGTTCTAACTTCAGAGTATAGCTGCCAAATGGCAGATAAATGTATTAGACATGAAAATTTGCATCTCTACATCATGTGCCATCACCTTAATGACAACGCAAAAACGAAACTTCAGTTTTCTAGCACAAATTTTATAACAGGAGAGCTTTGGATAGTCAAGCAGTCAACATGACGGATCACGGCAGCCGTGCAGCCGCCATGCGTGTCGCGAATGAAGCCCAAGCTTATCGATCTCTTCATCTTTGACAACCGCTCTTGTACGCTGATTCTTTCTTCGGCCAACAATTTTGTAGGTACCAAACAACGAATGACAGCCTCATGTCTTAAAATGAACCATAAGAAAACCACCATCCAAGCTTTTTGGCAGCTCGGTTTAACGCGAGCAAGGAATACACTTTGTGACAGCTTGAGAATGGATACTCAACTGGCTTTATTCAAAAATAAATGCAGGTTTGCCGAGTGGCTGTGGTGGTGCCTCAGTCGGGCAGGCGCGTTCGTTCCAAGAAAGAGCAGGAAGCAATGATCCCCACGGCGGTGACAACGGACCAACGGATGGCTGCTACACATTCTAAGAGCTTTCGCGCAACCGATTGTTCAGGCGACGGCCGGTTTGTCCTATCTAGTTAAGTAGTTGACTTTTGAAGCTGGGAGATCTTCGCACCATCACTGCAAAATTATGTTTCTGCAATATCTCCAAGGGTTATGGCATTTAGATGGTTCTTGGCGTTTAGGACATGCATTTAATTTTCAATATTACCATGATAGCGCTGTAGCTGTGCAGAGGTAGCGATCGATGACACTAGAACTGTACTGTTACACCTAATTCGATGCTACCCTATTAAGTTGACACCGCCAATTCTCAGTGCTAAATATAGTGCTAACAAACGTTAAGCTTGACCTACTTGTAGGTTGATCCTCCAAAAAGCAGCCTGAATTGGGACATGGAAAATCAGCCGTGACGTGTTAGTCGCGGTAGCTTTCTCCTATTGAAAAAGAAAGGTCACCCGTTCAAACCCTCTCTGCAGTGGCCGTGTTCCGATACAGGCTCTCCAGTACTTTGCGTTATGGTACTTCTAAAGAGCTCCCAGTTGCGAAAATTACTAAAAAGCCTTCCCCTCATTTCTCTTATCCTGTAGCGTTCTTTGGGAAAGTTAAAGCGCCTCACCTAATTTTTGGAAACAAAGACAAGCACAGTTCAGTGTGAGTCCAGTAAATATTACAATTCCTGCCGCCTCTCGCCAAGATAGAAAATTGTTTTGTCCGTTTAAGTAAAAAGGCTGGAAGAAAATGCGAACGCGGCTCCTGCTACAGTTCTGTCAAATACTTTCAGTTTTTCGCAGAACTTCCACTACAGACGTTTGCAACAGGCCTGCATGTTTGCATTTAATTTCATTCTGATGTTATGAGGCGGAGCAACCCAAGTGAAAAAAGTAAACATTAGCGAGAACTAAAGAAGCACAAGAACTAGCGACAGTAGGCAACTTACCTGAAGGCATCTCGACAATCTTCGAAGTTAGGGTGAGGCAGTCCTCGGATGGACTGCAGACAGGAGTCACCTAAATAAGGCAACAAAAGCCAGTTACTCAAAACAAGCGACACAAACAGCCGGCGTGCATATGTTCCTCGCTTTTGAACGTTCCGCAATAACTATATTAGGAACATTAAATGTTCGAGAAGACAACTAGAGAGAGAAATAGAAGGCAGGAAAGGTAGGCAGGTTAACAAGACGCGCGTCCTGTTTCCTACCCTGCACTGGGGAAAAGGGGTACGGCGATGACGAGAGAGAGCACAGTTCCGCGCACAGTGGAAGGTTCGCACCGAGTCTACACATGGTTCCCGAGACCTGTCGACTCGGGGTATTTCAAGAGTACTTTCGTGGCTTTCTGTGCCATCGAAGCGTACGGTCACGGTTCAAGGATCTTCATTACGGAAAATGGTATAGCGTTCAGCTGATTTAGAGTAAAAGGCATGCGCTGTCAGTGGTTTGTTTCTTGACATTTGTTTGTGGGCTGTAATTCGCAAAACTCCGAGGAATAACTTTTTCAAGAATGTAAGACAAGGTTTGAAGAACTTTAGTGACAGAATGGTGCGGCAATATAGCCCGCATATACCGCATGTCATATGCCCCACGGCGTTACGTATACATATACCTAAATAAATACAGGGAAATTTTCACTTACGGACAACTCCGCCGACTCCGACACCGGTTTTTCTGTGACATGGGGCCCTTAACGCTGTTGCATTAATACACTTGCCGCAGTTGATTGCTTGCTACATGACGTGATGTGATGGGCAACTGTCAGCCGAGCCGAGCCGTGGAACACGAAATGGACCAGTAAGGCGAGACTTGATCGCGTTGGTTGTTGCCTTAACAGCAACTTTCCCACAAGACATCACGAAGCATGGCACTGGTTGGCAAGTAGTGGCTGTGCCCTACATGTACAGCAACAGCCAAGACCGTCAAGCGGATTGCGGGAAACGGAGGCCGAGAAAGTACACCATGTGCCGATTTCGGAGCCCAATGTCTTTTCTAAGGATTATGAAGCCGATTAGCATTCTTTCACTATTTTCCCTTATTTGAGCTTTGTACCATGCTTAAACTTCTTTACTCGGCCCTCTTGCAAAAAAAACAAAGAGGAAGACTTGAAATACTTCGGTACTTGTCGATATCGAACCTGGGATTCGACCACAGCAGCACGATGCTGTATCTGGTCGCTCGCGGGCTTGGCAATGAGGAAGTAACTTTCAGCGTTAGCAGACGCCGACACGTCAACACTGCGATTTCGATGGCCACACAAAAGCAGGGAGGGTTTGCGCAAGCCACGAGATCGCTCAGCGGGTCCAGAGGGAATCGAGAGAGAGTATGTACATAGCTCATATTTCACGCCTTTTGGTGCTGGCTCTTTTAGACCTCTCTATTGACCATAAAGTATTATTTCTGAACAGGAGCCTGCACGTTCTTTCATCAATTCATTATTTGCCACCGGAAAGTAGCCGGTCTTTCGGTATTTCACAAAAGTTTCCATCACAGCAAACTTCATGACGACTTCATACTGCGGCCTCAGTACATTCCAAACCGCGACGATCACCGTAGTGGGGTAGGAATTGATTCATGTCGCACCAAGTCTTTCTTTCAATCTTTCATCCCCCATACGTCTCAGAAACGGAACCATCTTCCCTTAAGTGTCGTTTCCATCACGGATAACGAACTTTTTCGCGAAACATTAGCTAACAATGTATAATCAGGAAACTCAATAAGTTACCAAATTCACTGCACTTGTTTATTTGTTTGCTTGTTTTGCACTCCCCTCGTTAATTCCTTATGGCCCCGAGCGCATTGTAAATCGACAAATTGTAATGGAGAAGAACGATCAGCAGGCACTGGTTAGAGAAAGATTTCATTTATTTTACCCTCAAGGTACATAGTACATTATAGAGGGTGGGGGCTAAGAGAATACAAAGTAAGCATCGGTAAAAGTAACTCAAATAAAATAAATAACAGCGGCAATAATTCCAAATTTTCATTTGACATCCGATGATAACAAACAGAAGTACCAGAGATACAAATACAAATGTGATGTACACAATGAGAAAGAGGTTCGAAAAACGTATTTACAGTAGATTTACAAAATGCATTGTTAACTTTTTGATCATGATGCTGATGAAAACGCTGCAATAGAGAAAGGTACATACACATAGGCAAGACAAATGGTAAGTATACTACAAAAGTTCGTTTTCAAGTTCGTTTCTAAACATGAGTGGATTAATTATACCTGTTAATGAAGGGGATAAGCTGTTCCAGTCATTGGTAAGAATGAATTTGCGCCCATGATAGTATTGAAATGAGATATGCTAACTTTCTGATTATGATCACGGCGAGAAGACATGAAAGGTGCTGGCCTGATTCAAAGAGTGTGCAAAAAGGTGTTATGATAATAGATTTTATGAAAAAGAGAAATGCGTGAGTGTTTTCGGCGGTCGCATAAGAGAGGCAGGTTTAATAATAAACGTTTAATGTGTGTTACGCTTGCTGTCCGATTGAAGTTATTTAAATGAAACAGGCTGAGCGGTTTTGTATAGCTTCCAGCGTATGTATTGAAGCGGTCTGCGCTAGACGCATGACAGAAGACGAAGAAATGTGCTAGGGGAGAAGTGAGAAGGAAGAAGTTGGAATAAAATGGCGGACGACACCCGTCTCACTTAGATTATGTCATTTCTGTTGCCGTTCTAGTTAGGAACGCTACATTTTGGCGCAGCCGACAGTTTTTGAAGACCAGCCATGCGGGTGACGTTTTTCGTCGACCAGGCGTGATCGGAGTTTGTTGTGTTCACCCGATACCAAGTGCACAGTGAGCCAGCGACGGACCTTCCTCATGAAGTTAGTTCTACCGCGCTGATGAACGTGGTGCCGAAACAAGCTGCAATCAGCCGCCAAGCCCTCGTGCAAACAAAATCGGTGACAGTGAATCTACAACTGCAGACACTGAGCGAACTCGTTCTGGAACCCCTACGACGTGGCACCCTCGAAGAGGAAACGCCTGCCGGGTAGGCGAGCCTAGACTTGAGTGTTATGGAACTGCAAAGGAACATTATAAAACAGATCGAAATAATGGGCGCTTTCGTCCAAGCGCTTAGTCGAGAGCAGTCAGCACGAAGCATTGTTGAACCAGATGCTTTTGAAGGAAACTCGCAAAGTGCACACTACTGGCTGTGGTTTTTCGACTACGCCTGTGACAAGAATATGTGGCACTCCGACAAAACAAAGATTTTGAATATGCGCCGCTATTTGGGCGGTATAGCCATAAAATGGTATGACGTGCAACTCATGGATCATGAAACAACATGTTGAAAACTGTGGAAAAGCAACTTTTTAGCGGCTTTCGAAGGCAATGCAGTAGACAGATGGGATGCGGCACTACGGTTCAGTACTGTCTTGTGAAGCATCGCCTATTGTATTCTGCAAAACCGAAGCTGTCGTCTTCTGCTGTTGTAGCATTGATAACGCAAGGGTTGGGTATCGAGATCCGTAGTCATGTCCAGCTCAAACGTCCAAGAACGTTTGATGACCTTCTGAACCTTCTACAGACCTCAGTGCCAAGAATTACATCGATAAGACAGCCAGATGGTAGAACAGAGCAACTTGGTTCTCGTAAGTAGAGTGAGCATCTAGAGTCGTTGCCGTCAACTGAATGTGAACACAGCTTCATAAACAAATCTCTGGGAAGCGTAAATCATGACTGGGAGGATGGTGAAGAACCAATTACCGCAGTTCATGGCAACCTGCTTCCACATATTCTGTCTACCGTGCATCACAAGCCCCAGAAAAAGAGCTTTAGAGAGACAGTGTATTTGGTGTCGTCAAGCTTATTGTACGCCCCCATTAAGGTAGATGGCATTGAAGTGAAGGCTGTCGTTGACAGTGGAGCTTCGGTATCAATTATCAACAAGACTGGAGTGAATGCCAGTCGTCTGTACGCTGGTAGAACATTGCGTGTCCAAGCCTACGATGGGTCAGTGACCATGCATAGCGAATGGGTAACCCTGGCTATTGAACTTCAAGGAAATGCTATTACCAGTGAGGTATTGGCAATTCCCAACGTCACCTACGATTTTGTTTTGTCCTGTCCAGACATGAAAGAAACTTAAGATAAACCTCTGTTGGGATGACAAGGTAATAGCAGAAGACACCATAAGAACAGAAGATCCTGGTGAAGAACCGAGTCTATCAAGGCTAATTTTTTATCAGGAAGACATCAAGACTAAGTACCCAGAGCTTATATGCATGGGAAGCTACCCTCCAGCAATGAAATCACATGTCGTTCCTTTCGAGCTCGCAGATAAAACAGTGGTTCGTAGAACCCCTATAATATGTCCAGAGATAAAAAGGTGTGGCTGAAAAAGGAGTTGCAAGAAATGTTAAACGCAGGTATCATCCGGCCTTCTGTATCCCCATTTGCTGCTCCTACAACTATTGCACCTAAATAAGACGGGACATTCCGCCTCTGCACAGACTACCGGGCTCTCAATCGTCAAACTGAATCGATACTTTATCCAATGCCGAGAATCGACGACATCATTGACGAAACTGGTGGTTGCCATTGTTTTTCCCGAATAGATCTCTGCAAGGGCTTTTGGCAGAGTCCACTAAGTGAAGAAACGAAGAAGTACACCGCGTTCATAACCCCATTTGACTTGTTTGAGTACAACCGCCTACCATTTGGATGGAAAAACTCCCCTGCGTGGTTTCAGAAGATTATGACGGACATTCTGAAACCTTACCTGGGCATATATTGCAATGTGTACATCGACGACATCATCATCTACTCAAAGACAAAAGAAGAACACCGTAGTCATCTTTAAAGAGTTCTTCATGCACTCAGACTTACCCAACTCAAGGTCAACTTCAAGAAAAGTTCGTTCTTTCAAGATACCGTAGTATTTCTTGGCAGGGTGTTTGATCGACAGACTAAAAGCACTAAGCAAGAATCGGTAGAGAGAATCTCCAAGCTGGTAAAGCCTTATGATGTGCAATCCCTGCGCGTTTTTCTTGGCCTTGCAGGACACTTCCGGGCGTTTATCAAAGACTCTGCACTGAGAACAAGGTGCCTCACACGTTTAACTCAGAAAGACGTGCCTTTTCATTGGAACGAGAAGTACGAAGCTGTCTATCGTGAGCTTGTAAAACTAATATCATCGGACCCGATCTTGCGAATACCGGATTTTTCTCCGCCTTCCGTGCTGAACACGGACGCATCACATTATGCTACCGGTGCAGTTCAATACCAGAAGCCATCCAAACAAGCTGATCAGACCAAACACTACGTTGTGGGATACTACAGCTAGTCCAAGGATTCTTCATCTTTACCACGACCCCCCTGGATCGGGTGGACATGATGGCTTCTGGCGCACTTATAAGAAATTGCTCTTGAGATTCATATGGCCGGGCATGAAAAACGACATCAGCCATTACATCAGCACATGCCACCTCTGCCAGGTGAACAAAGTTAAATTCAAGCAATCGACAGGTGTTATGACAAACCCTGAATATTCAAGCGTCCCGTTCAAAGTAATTCATTTGGACTTCGCGGAGCTCAAAAAGAAGGCGGAAGGAGTCAAGCGAACGCAAGCTTTCTTGCTCTCCATAGACGAGTGCACATGGACAATTGCGGCTAAATCTGGCAAAGAAGACGCAAACAGCGTAATAGATCTCCTGAAAGCTGAATGTTTTAAATAGACAAGGACGCTCGTCTGCGACAACGGGCCGGCTTTCCGGAGTGCCAAATTATCAAAGTGGGCACAGGAGCACGGCATAATGATAAAGTATTCTTCTCCATACCACCCGGCAGCAAACGGCCTAGCGGAACGTGCCATACGAGACATCAAACAGTATCTGAAGATGTATCCAGACTTTGCCAGTGGCTGGAAGTGCTGTCTCGAGGCCGCTGTGAAACATCACAACAGATCATACACCACGGCTTTAGGCTGCAACCCTCATTTCGTAACTTTGGGTACAGCGCCCATACTTCCTGCAGATCGTGAGCTAGGTCTCCTAGAGAACCTCGAACTCGCCGAAGTAAGGAAAACTGTCAAAGAACAGGTCTACAAGCGCCACATGAAGCGAAACTTTGATAAAAGGAACAGTAGCGAGATACCGGACATACAGCCTGGAGACTATGTTCGTGTAAGGAAAGGAGCTGTGCCTTCAAATTCAAAATTTGCATTTCAAAAACCATTTCAAGTTAAAGACTGCATGCCAGCATGGAATATTGAAGAATGTCTGGTACGCCGGAGCCTCGGACCAAACGGAGTGCGCCGCTGTTGGAAACATATTCAAGTATTACCCCAGGAGGTGTGATTAAAAGAAATCCGGAAGAGTGAAGCGGTCTGCGCTGGACGCATGACAGAAGACGAAGAAATGGGCTAGGGGAGAAGTGAGAAGGAAGAAGTTCGAATAAAATGGCGGACGACACCCGTCTCACTTAGAATATGTCATTTCTGTTGCCGTTATAGTTAGGAACGCTACATGTGTTGAATGCCAGGGATCCCATTTTGATGAAGCATACTCAAGTTGTGAGCGAAAGTAATTGGCATATAGAAATTGTTTTAATGATGATGGTGCACGAGAAAAACTTCGGAGCAGGTACCGTAAAGTGCGACTAGCTTTGGACACTATAATATCAATATGCGATTTGCAAGACAAATTGTTAGTTATGGTCACTCCTAAATAACCATACGAGGTGACAGATTCATGTGATATATTAGTGAGAGAATAATTAGGAGAACTAGAGTTAATACGAGAAACCCTCATAAGTTTTGCACTTCTTAATGTTAAGTTGCATTTTCCACGTTCTGCACCAAACAGTTATATTATTTATTTTATTTATTTATTTTATTTATTCCTACTGTCGATCCCATCAGGGATCATAACATGAAGGGCATACATAGTTATCTTGCAGTGTAACAATAATAATTAGCGCAATATTAAGATTACACACACTAGACATGCAATTAGCAGAGGCAGACACTGTAGTAGGCCGAAAAGTAACGTTATACACTGTAATGTTACGAAAAAAACAAGAGGTAATCAAAAGGTAGAAAATTTACAAACGTGAACGAAATGGTAGGCATGAATTACACAGTAAGACACAGCATTAAATTTAATAGCAACAAGGGTAATGAGGTAGTCTGTCCAATACCAGTTGTGGCAAGCAATAAATACAACAGGAAGAGAAATAAACAATTTGCATAAATAAAGAATAGTACTGAGTAATGGCAAGTAATACAAGTTATAAAAGTGAGGTATACACAAGAGTTAGTAATCCATAAGATACGTTTAAGGTGTCGTTAAAGAAATTGTGATTATGTACACAATCTAATGAATTAAAATGGTACAAAAATAAATGGTGACACAGGTACATCATAATTGTGAAGCACGCCATTCATTTTCGGCTAATGCCAAAAAAGTAGTTAACAATGGTTTGCTTGTAATACTAGGGTCCAGCTTATTCCATAATTTAACTACACTATAAATAACGGCACACTTAACAAAGTGAAGGAGTACAAGTACCTTGGCTTAACATTAACACACGATTTCAGATGGGAGCGCCATGTTAACCAACGTTACCTCGACCGCACAAAAAAAAAAAAACTTTCCTGAACAGACGTCTTAGACTAGCACCCCCAAACAAAAAACTACTAGCATATAACACATTTGTCAAATCTGTATTCGAGTATGCTAACGTTGTTTAAGACAAAGAACTCCTTAACAATTTAGAAGCAATTCAAAGGAAGGCACAAAGATATATTTACAACAAACATAGGTTAACAGACTCACCCACAGAATTGCTAAAACAGGCCGGTATACTGACCTTACAAAAATGAGCCAAGCTTACACAATTAAAAATTATGTATCGACTTATTAATAATGAATTGAAAATAGACAGTTCCAAATACTTATCTTTAGCACAAACACGACTCACCCGACATAAATATTCACTATCAATAAACGAACACCCATTTCATACGGAAAGCCATAAGCATTCATTTTTCCCTTCAATGAAACGTGAATGGAATACTGATGAGTGGTTTTAATTCTGATGCGAGCTTTTTGCTAGTAATTGATAAAATAGCTGATTTTTTAAATATTTAAAGTCATTTGCCATTCGTTACACCATTTGTACACAAGTGACAAAGCGTCATTCAAGACCACATGGTCATTATGAGAATTGACTACCTGATACAGAACACAATCGTCAGCAAAAAGTCTAACATTTACTGGAATATTAGAAGGCAGATCATTAATATATATAAGAAATAAAATTGGAGCCAGAACACTTCCTTGTGGAACTCTGGATCTTACGCTAGATTTCATAGAATACTGCTGGTTAACTTCTACAAACTGAGTGCGGTTATTAAGGTAGTCTTTGATCCAGTTCAGAATAGGGCCCTTTCCCAAGGTAAGTTCGAGTTTATAAGTTAATTTCCTATGTGTTACGCGATCGAAAGCTTTAGAAAATCTAGAAAGATTTGATCGATTTGTTTCTGTTGGTCAATACTTAACGATACATCGCGGACAAGCTCAATTAGTTGTGTGGAAACTCCTTTGCGAAAACCATGCTGACAATCTGTTAGTATTTATTCCTGTTCAAGGTGTTTGGTTATATGATTTAGGATAATGTGCTCTAGTAGTTTACGAACGGTGCATTTTAGTGAGATTGGTCTGTAGTTAACGGATTCTGTTTTACTTCCCGATTTATGAATTGGTTTCACTTTAGCTGTTTTTCAATCCTTAGGGAGGGTACGTGAGGAGATTGATTTGTTAAAAATTACTAATAAGTACTTGGCCATCCACTCAGCGTATCTGGGAAGGAGTGCATTAGGAATATTATCAGGTCCTGGTGATTTCTTTGGGTCTAAGTTAAGCAGTAGGTTAAGTACGCCTGTTCCGGTTAGTGTGAGGGGCTCCAGTGGCTTATTTCTAGAGAAGCCTGCTTGTGGTAGTGTGCCGTTGTCCTCAGTGAAAATGGAGCAGAAGTAGTCGTTAAGCAAGTTAGCAGAGTTACTGTTATCTTCATTTGAGGCTTCGTTGTCGTCGGGATTCCTTTGGTTAATGTAGCTCCTGAATTTTGTGGGAGCCGTTTTCAAAAAGTTTGTGAGTGTATTAGTAAAGTAGAACTGTTCGGCTGTCTTAATTTTTGATTTCATAAGTTGGATAGCTGCGCTGAGGTTTTCATGTCTAAATTTTAATGGGTTAGTTTTCAGCAATTTTCGCATTCGGTTTACTTTACGTTTCGCATGTATAACGTCACTCGTTATCCATGAATTACGCCTAGTGAGTTTCTTTTTTCTAGTTGGTATGTTATTTGCTATACAATGATATAATGACGTTAAGTGCGAGCCACAATGTATCGATGCCTCTATTGCTGTTATGGGAAAGTTGCAAAAACGAGTGGTATTCATTAATCAGGCAATCAAGTATACAAGTGTCGTTAGCCTTAATATAGTCGGGGTAAGCGATGATTTGCCGAGGGGTAACGCTGTCATGAAGGGGCATAGTGCAATAGGCAATTTTGTGATCCGAAATACCATCTGTTAAGCTTAATCTTGTTTCGTCATTTATGAAGTGATTGCTGAGGAATATTAGATCTAGTATGGAACAGCTGGATCCCTACACACGTGTAGGTTCAGTTACAATTTGTGTAAGGTTGAACGATAACGTAAAGTCAAGTAACACATCCGCACAGGGTGAGTGATGCTGAATTGTTTGCCAATTCACTTCAGGAACGTAACATCACCTGCGATTATTAATCTGGACCCTGATGCATATTGCTCAGTATATTCATGCAATTGGCACGTATTGTCGATGCCGGAAGGACTGCGATAGACGCAGCCTACGACAACAGTGTAAGAAGCGAAGCGCAGTTTACAAAAGATAGCCTCAACGCCCGCAACATTCGGTAACATTAAAAACGGGATTTCCTTCTTTACTAGAATGGCCACGCCACCGCCTCGTGTTGTCCGGTCTTTCCGCATGATAGCGTAGGTGGCAGGGGCTATCTCAACATCTTTAATATCAGCCGTTAGGCAGGTTTCTGTTAGTGTTAGAAAGTCAGGTTCATATGCAAGAACCAAGGCTTCAAGGGAATCCGTTCTTTTTAATATGCTACGGGCATTTATGTTCAAGAAGGATAAGTCGGATATAAAGTTCAGCGTGAACGTAGGCTTCGAGGGCCGTTTTGCTGGTTTTTTGAATCAGGATTGACGGAAACTGGTTTCAAAGTGGCTATATTATTATTTTCTTCGTCCCAGTAGAACATATCGCCATTGATTCGTAGTTTCTCATAAATTAGATTAATTTTATCGCCGGATTCTTACCTTGGTTTGGCAGAATTCCATAACTTCCTTCTTAAGTCTCGTACGCGAGGCGAAAAATCTTCCGAGATCAAAAAACTTCATCCCTTTATCTTGAAACAGTGTCTGAAGATTTTAGTTTTGTGTCAAGTCGAGAAGTTTAAAAATTATTGGTCTTGTTTTAGTGCTGTCCGGCCTGCCTAATCTATGAATACGTTCGATACTTACAGCTTCAAGTTTCAGGACATTTTTGACAACTTTTAATTTACTGCAAGTTGTAATGTGCCTTCATTTTCCTTGTCCTCTGCTGGCACACCATACACAATTAGACTGGATCGTCTGGAGCAGTTTTCAAGGTCGTCTAGTCTTAGTTCCAGCGTTGAAACGACTTTCTCTAGTTACCTTCTCCGCGCAAGACGAAATCTTTTTGTCTAGGGTTGTAAGCTGCTCTAGTTTCTTGTCTATTGGAGTTAAATGCTGTTCCTTAATTTCTTTTAAATCCTACAGGATTTGTTGTAGTTGCCGCGAAATTTCCGGTGTATCAGGACCCGCGTTTGTTTCTATATCTCCAGCTAGTAGCAATAATTTGACGAGATCCACTATGTCAAAGATTAGTTCACACAGCAGCCCAGGGCACGGCAGCACAACTAAACAAAGCTCGTTCGAATACAAGCAATCTTTAAAGTGCTTTCTTACCTGCACGGTGAATACAAAAGGGTTATCCATGTGCCCCTGCGGCCAGCTGCCGTGCCCTATGGCCCGCGGCAATGTGTCGCCCCTTCTTATAGCACGAAGCGATTGATGCGCCACCAACGTTGAACCCTGAGCTGGCGCTCGGAGTGGTCGAAGAAGCATGTCGACAACGCGGGCTGTTGCTGTGCAATGCCAGCGCGACTGGCTCGGTGGTGCAGCGGCCCGGAAGCGTATGCGCAACCTGCGTGTTGTCCATCTGTAGGCTTGGTGTTTCATGGGGGCCATGACCTGCGGCTATCAGCAGCAGGGTTGCGGCTATCTGCACGATGAATACAAAAGTGTTAGCCATGTGCCCTTGCGGCCAGCTGCCGTGCCCTCTGCAACGATGCAATCTTATCGCCACATTTGCATTTTACTACGCTCCATTTAAGTCAGTTTGTAGAGCTGTTACATCACAGTCATAGGAAATTTTGCGGTATATCACACAATCGTCTGCAAATAAACATATCTTTGATGAAATATTAGTAGGTAAGTCATTAATGTATATAAGAAACAAACGTGGGCAAAGGAAAGATCCTTGAGGGACGCCTGAGCCGACAGGGGCTAAAGAGGAATTAGATTCATTAGCAGAAACAAACTGAACGCGCGATGTAAGAAAGCTACATATCCACTTAAGTAGTGTAGGGTCCTTGTTTAAAATGCTTAGTTTGTCTAGGAGTTGAGCATGGCACACCTTGTCGAATGCCTTAGCGAAATCCAAAAACATACAGTCCCTCGTGAAGCCTGCGTCAAAGTTAGAGTGTAAATCGTTTGTAAATGTTAGAAGCTGTGTTTCGCAAGAGAAGTTTTTTCTAAATCCATGCTGGTGAGGAGTAAAGAAATTATTGTCATCAAGGAAGTTAATGAGATGCGTGTAGATTACATGTTCCATAATTTTACAAGGTACTGAGGTAAGAGAAATTGGTCTATAATTAAAGGGATTATGAGTGTCACCTGATTTGTGTATTGGAATGATTTTTCCGGTTTTCCGATCTCGCGGAAGCATGCCAGAGTAATATGATTGCGAGAATAGATATTGAAATATGATAGACGAATATTCAACTGTGCTAATTAAGAATATGGTGGTGATTTCATCGGCACCGCAGGAGGATGTAATTTTCAAATTTTCGATAATTTTTTAAATTCCTGTTGTGTCAAATATAATAGGGTCCATAGGAGGAAAGTTACAGCCCTGCAGGACGGGACGTTCGTTGTTAGATGCGGGAGAGGAAAATGATTGCGCAGACGCGCTGTTCAACACGTCTGCGCAAAGATAGCCGGAAACCTGACCACCAGACTGGATTAATGCAATCTTATTTCCGCGTTTGCATTTTACTACGCTCCAAAAGCGCTTTGGAATTGTTTTTAGTAGTAATGGCAGGATTTTGCTAGAAAATGTGTGCTAGTATTTTAGCAGTAATTGAGTAGTTAGACGCAGCATCTTTATATGCAAGCCAATGTGCAGGCTTTTTCGTCTATTTAGCGTTGCGAAAAAGGCGTCTTTTCCTATTTGAGAGCATATTAAGGAACCTGTTATACCAGGAGGCTTGATTATGAAAATAAACGCGCTGGAGTGGAACATGCTGACGGATTAATTCTAAAATACTATTCTTGAACATACACCAATTTCTTTGAACTGATCGTTCAAAAAACTGCGGTAAGAAGTCGTCAAGAAATGAACATAGGCTTGAGTTTATGGCAGAAAAATTGGCTCATTTGAAGTTTCTAATAGTGTTTAGTTGTTTGCATTAATACTGCTGGCGGAATGTAAGCGTGAAGTGCAAAATGTGATCACTGACACCAGGTAAGTGAGTTATCGATGAGACGTTGTCGGGTGAAGGTGTGAGCACCAGATCAAGTAGTGAGGCTGAGTGCCGAGTTATTCGCGTTGGTGAGATGACCATTTGTGAGAAACCGAAGTCTGAACAAAGTGTAATGAACTCATTACATACAGTAGGTGAGGGCTCAGAAAACGGACTGATGTGGGACCATACGATGTTTGGAAAATTAAAGTCGCCCATTAGATATATTGGCACTCCAGGACAGCATATTGTTATCTGGTTCAAGTTGTCATACAGGTAATTGCAAAAGGACAAAGGACTTGAGGGTGACCGGTAAAAAGCCCCTATTAGTAGTTTTTTTCAATTTTATTGTAACCCCCCCCCCAGCACCAAATGATTTCTAAATCTGAAACAGCCGGCACACAAAAACCCTCAAATCGGTCACTGGTTGCAAGAAGCACACCACCGCCTACTTTACCGGTGCAATCGCACCGAAAAACAGCGTATTTATTTCTGCAAGAAAACAACTCAGAGTTAGCCACCCTAGATGACAGCCAGGTTTCAGTTAACGCAATGATGTCAGCGTCACAGTCATCAGTAATAGCACACAGTTCGTCCTTATTTGGCAGAAGACTACGCATGTTCGAGGAAAGTACTGAGCAAGAACACAGCTGAGAACCCCCTCCGCGTTTGTTCCCCTATATTTTTTTAATGGGGATTCACGTCCAGAGCGAAGAGTACGAGGGCTGAGGTCGTTCTGTGTGCCACAGAAAGCTTCTCTTTCAGTTACAGTATTATGAGCTTCATTGTAAACATACGTTTTTCCACCGATAATCAATTTATTGTAATGCAACTTGAATTACTTTTTTTGTGTTTTTTCCAAATTCGATCAACTTTTTCTGGCAGTGTCTTGTTGCTGGGCAATCCGTAATATCCGCAATCTTCGCTTACGGATATTTTTTTTTTGCATCCTTTAGAACTTGGCGCTTGGAAAGGACTAAGTCCTTACATTTGTATGTTTCCAATTTTACTAATAGTGACCGTGCTTTCCCTGTGGCAAATCGCCCGATTCTGTGTGCTCTGGCTATGTTGTTACTTGAAATATCCACTTTTAAAGTATCGGCGAAAATTTTCAGTATTTTTTCTTCCGACTTGGAATAGGTTTCATCAGCGGAGTCAGGCACATCGTAGAACAACAAGTTATTCCGGCGAGCCCGGTCTTCGGCGTCGTTTAGTCTTGAGTGGAATGTCCGCGCGTCCTTTTCTACTCGGACTACGGAATCCCACACGTCCTCGAGATCTGTGTGTTTTTGCTCAATTGTAAAAGTTTGCTCTTCAACTTTTTCTAATCTGGCTTTTATATCTGATATCACCTGACAAACTGATTCCTGTTTTACCTTTAGGTCATACGTAGCCATACATTTCTGCAAGGTTTCCATTCTTATAGATCGCTCGTCTAGATCCTTAAGCGTTTTCAAAATTTCTTCCACAGCACTCGAAGATTGCGCTTTTTGCAAACCTGTACTGGGACCGGGATAGCTCTCACCTTAACCACATAACAACAAAAGCAAAGAATAGAAAGGATCAACCAAGGCTTTTGGGCATGGAAGCACGACAAGGAACAGGACATCAGATTTAAAAGAAGCGTGGGGTTGTTCTGGGAACCTACTAACCTGCACAATGAAGAAAAGCGTGCGTAAGCCCATCGTTGTTTTCCTTGTCCTACCGCCATGCCCACTCACAAGCGACGCAGCCTGGCCTGGTTTTATATCCTTCGCCAGCAATGCTGTACACGATGTTGTAGCTGCGCATTCGTGAACATTGTGCACGTCCACAAATGTGCGCATGTGCTGTCTGGCTGTCGGTAGAATGACGGGCGAAAGGTAGGCGAAGTCGCTCTCGCTTTCCAGAAGAGTCTATGCGTTGCCGTTGGACGGGCCCTGGTGCTGGAAAACCATAGTCGAGCCGCACTGCCGTGCAGGTACCCAAGAACTGAAGAACTGCACAATGAAGAAAAGCGTGCGTAAGCCCATCGTTGTTTTCCTTGTCGTACCACCGTGCCCACTGACAAGCGATGCAGCCGGGCCTGGTTTCACATACTTCGCCAGCAAAGCTGTACACGATGTTGCAGCTGCGCACTCGTGAACATTGTGCACGTGCACGAATGTGCGCATATGCTATCTGGCTGTCGGTGGAATGATGGGCGAAAGGTAGGCGAACCCGCTCTCGCTCTCCAGAAGAGCCGATGCGTTGCCGATGGACGGACCCTGGTGCCGGAAAACCGTAGTCGAGCCGCACTGCCATGAAGGTACCCAAGAACTGAAGAACTGCACAATGAAGAAAAGCGTGCGTAAGCCCATCATTGTTTTCCTTGTCGTACCACCATGCCCACTGACAAGCCATGTAGCCGGGCCTGGTTTTACATCCTTCGCCAGCAAAGCTGTACACGATGTTGCAGCTGCACACTCGTGAACATTGTGCACGTGCACGAATGTGCGCATATGCTATCTGGCTGTCGGTGGAATGATGGGCGAAAGGTAGGCAACGCCGCTCTCGCTCTCCAGAAGAGCCGATGCGTTACCGATGGACGGACCCTGGTGCCGGAAAACCGTAGTCGAGCCGCACTGCCATGAAGGTACCCAAGAGCTGAAGAACTGCACAATGAAGAAAAGCGTGCGTAAGCCCATCGTTGTTTTCCTTGTCGTACCACCGTGCCCACTGACAAGCGATGCAGCCGGGCCTGGTTTTACATCCTTCGCCAGCAAAGCTGTACACGATGTTGCAGCTGCGCACTCGTGAACATTGTGCACGTGCATGAATCTGCGCATATGCTATCTGGCTGTAGGTGGAATGATGGGCGAAAGGTAGGCGAAGCCGCTCTCGCTCTCCAGAAGAGCCGATGCGTTGCCGATGGACGGACCCTGGTGCCGGAAAACCGTAGTCGAGCCGCACTGCCATGAAGGTACCCAAGAGCTGAAGAACTGCACAATGAAGAAAAGCGTGCGTAAGCCCATCGTTGTTTTCCTTGTCGTACCACCGTGCCCACTGACAAGCGATGCAGCCGGGCCTGGTTTTACATCCTTCGCCAGCAAAGCTGTACACGATGTTGCAGCTGCGCACTCGTGAACATTGTGCACGTGCATGAATCTGCGCATATGCTATCTGGCTGTCGGTGGAATGATGGGCGAAAGGTAGGCGAAGCCGCTCTCGCTCTCCAGAAGAGCCGATGCGTTGCCGATGGACGGACCCTGGTGCCGGAAAACCGTAGTCGAGCCGCACTGCCATGAAGGTACCTAAGAACTGAAGAACTGCACAATGAAGAAAAGCGTGCGTAAGCCCAACGTTGTTTTCCTTGTCGTACCACCATGCCCACTGACAAGCCATGCAGCCGGGCCTGGTTTTACATCCTTCGCCAGCAAAGCTATACACGATGTTGCAGCTGCGCACTCGTGAACATTGTGCAAGTGCACGAATGTGCGCATATGCTATCTGGCTGTCGGTGGAATGATGGGCGAAAGGTAGGCGAAGCAGCTCCCGCTCACCAGAAGAGCCGATGCGTTGCCGATGGACGGGCCCTGGTGCCGGAAAACCATAGTCGAGCCGCACTGCCGTGCAGGTACCCAAGAGCTGAAGAACTGCACAATGAAGAAAAGCGTGCGTAAGCACATCGTTGTTTTCCTTGTCGTACCACCGTGCCCACTGACAAGCGATACAGCCGGGCCTGGTTTTACATCCTTCGCCAGCAAAGCTGTACACGATGTTGCAGCTGCGCACTCGTGAACATTGTGCACGTGCATGAATCTGCGCATATGCTATCTGGCTGTCGGTGGAATGATGGGCGAAAGGTAGGCGAAGCCGCTCTCGCTCTCCAGAAGAGCCGATGCGTTGCCGATGGACGGACCCTGGTGCCGGAAAACCGTAGTCGAGCCGCACTGCCATGAAGGTACCTAAGAACTGAAGAACTGCACAATGAAGAAAAGCGTGCGTAAGCCCAACGTTGTTTTCCTTGTCGTACCACCATGCCCACTGACAAGCCATGCAGCCGGGCCTGGTTTTACATCCTTCGCCAGCAAAGCTATACACGATGTTGCAGCTGCGCACTCGTGAACATTGTGCAAGTGCACGAATGTGCGCATATGCTATCTGGCTGTCGCTGGAATGATGGGCGAAAGGTAGGCGAAGCCGCTCCCGCTCACCAGAAGAGCCGATGCGTTGCCGATGGACGGGCCCTGGTGCAGGAAAACGATAGTCGAGCCGCACTGCCGTGCAGGTACCCAAGAGCTGAAGAACTGCACAATGAAGAAAAGCGTGCGTAAGCCCATCGTTGTTTTCCTTGTCGTACCACCATGCCCACTGACAAGCCATGCAGCCGGGCCTGGTTTTACATCCTTCGCCAGCAAAGCTGTACACGATGTTGCAGCTGCGCACTCGTGAACATTGTGCGCGGGCACGAATGTGCGCATATGCTATCTGGTTGTCGGTGGAATGATGGGCGAAAGGTAGGCGAAGCCGCTCTCGCTCTCCAGAAGAGCCGATGCGTTGTCGATGGACGGACGCTGGTGCCGGAAAACCGTAGTCGAGCGGCACTGCCATGAAGGTACCCAAGAACTGAAGAACTGCACAATGAAGAAAAGCGTGCGTAAGCCCATCGTTGTTTTCCTTGTCGTACCACCATGCCCACTGACAAGCCATGCAGCCGGGCCTGGTTTTACATCCTTCGCCAGCAAAGCTGTACACGATGTTGCAGCTGCGCACTCGTGAACATTGTGCACGTGCACGTATGTGCGCATATGCTATCTGGCTGTCGGTGGAATGATGGGCGAAAGGTAGGCGAAGCCGCTCTCGCTCTCCAGAAGAGCCGATGCGTTGCCGATGGACGGGCCCTGGTGCCGGAAAACCATAGTCGAGCCGCACTGCCGTGCAGGTACCCAAGAGCTGAAGAACTGCACAATGAAGAAAAGCGTGCGTAAGCCCATCGTTGTTTTTCTTGTCGTACCACCATGCCCACTGACAAGCCATGCAGCCGGGCCTGGTTTTACATCCTTCGCCAGCAAAGCTCTACACGATGTTGCAGCTGCGCACTCGTGAACATTGTGCACGTGCACGAATGTGCGCATATGCTATCTGGCTGTCGGTGGAATGATGGGCGAAAGGTAGGCGAAGCCGCTCTCGCTCTCCAGAAGAGCCGATGCGTTGCCTATGGACGGGCCCTGGTGCCGGAAAACCATAGTCGAGCCGCACTGCCGTGCAGGTACCCAAGGGCTGAAGAACTGCACAATGGAGAAAAGCGTGCGTAAGCCCATCGTTGTTTTCCTTGTCGTACCACCATGCCCACTCATGATGATGATGATGATACCCACTCAGATGATGACAACGAGTGGTTATAAGCCTTGTGCCCGTGTTGCCGAAGCTCTGTGTCCTCTCTCGGCGGTGCTCTGCTACCTGAGCGTTTTATCAATTCAGCTATAACGCATCTTGACATTTGGTGGACGGGCTAGGCCCTTCCCACGGAGTAAGACATATAGGAGGTGAAACTCCCGTCAGCGCGAGCGAGCGCGGGCGACCAGATAAAGTCACAATTTTTGCATGCGCCGACGCTACCGTATAAAGTGGCGGCACCATGCGGCGCGTCGTAGAAGCCGCAGCGGAAAAAAAAAGCAGCGCCCGGCAGGCGGCTCGGCGGCTCCGGCAGCTCCGGCCACTCCGTGGAAGAAGTCAGGCGCGCGCGGCCGAACGGGAGCAACAGGCTCAACCGGTTGCCCTGGCAACCGGAACGGCGGTAATTTCTTCCCATGCCGCCAGGTGTCGCCAGCATAAAAATATATCCGCGGGCTTGTGACCTTTACTGGTCGCCGCAAACAGCGCAGTTTCCACTCCTAAATATTTCCGTGGCCCTTCCCAAACCTGGAACTCTGCAGCCGGATGCTGCCTACCGTTTCTGCCATGCCTCAGGACGCCGCGCAAGCCGATCCTCCCCTGGTATCGCCTGTCATCTGCTCCGGTGCTCTACATGAGCGAGACCCTCCGGTCTTCAGCGGCAACGACGACCCTGACGTGGAAGATTGGCTCTCGTCATACGATTGCGTGAGTGCGCATAACAAATGGGATGACAAAGCTAAACGGATTAACGCCATCTTCTCTATTTCCGGAGTCCCTAATCTCTGGTTCCGGAATCATGAATCCAACTTTCCACCTGCATTTACAGCATTTACCCATTGTGTCAAAGAAGTATTCGGTCGCCCTCCTGTGCGCAAACTTCGCGCTGAACAACGCTTGCCTGGTCGCGCTCAGCAAAAGGGTGAAAACTTCGCCAGCTCAACTTCGACGTAGTTGACCTTTGCTGGCACATTAATATCGCCATGCCCGACTCTGAAAAGATCAAGACTGTCATAAAGGGCATACAGGATGACGCCTTCCAAATGCTCTTGCCGAGAAATCCTCAAATGATTGACGAGGTCATTATACTATGCCAGAGCTACGATGAGCTCCGCAAACAACGCCTTACTATTCGCCGAGCTGCCGCACCCGACGACACGATTTCGGCTTTAACCGACAGTTTCAGCACTTCTCCCGCCCACTCTTCGTTCCTCGATCAAATCGACCAATTCGTTCGCGAAGATGTCGCATGCCAACTTTCACTGCTGCCTGCGACCCAGTCGTCTGGGTCTTCTTTGTCCCCGGAACTCCGACGCGTCATAAATGAAGAGTCTGCGACGCACTACCTCTCGCTAATCAGCCACCTTCAGCGCCGGTTCCGCTCACGTACGCTGCCGTCGTCACTAGGCCAAGACCACCGCATGAAGTTGCCCACTGCACCCCCACAGGGCGGCTTCTACGCCTCGCCTTCTCCAGCTGCGAACTACTTGCCCAGAAGTGGCTTCTGCGCGCCTCTGCAGCCCCTACGCCCAACTGTGCACCGCTACCTAGGCCCCCTGTTGATAATCTGTGGCGTACCCAAGACAACCGGTCGATCTGCTTCGCGTGTGGCTTTGCTGGCTACGTGGCACGGTTCTGCCGCCGGCGGGGTTGGTATCTTCCGGATACTGTGAGATTTCAAGGGAATGCTCCTGACTCCCAGTCCCGCTAATCGCCACCAGTTCCGCACTTCGCTCCTTCGTCTCCTGTTCCCTGAAGCTTGAACACTCGTCGGTCTCTATCTCCCCGTCGACGTTCCCTCTCCCCCATCGTCCGCCGTCCTCCAGCTGTGGCGGAAAACTAAAGGCGCAGTTCCGGAGGCAAGAACTGCGATCTCTTCGAACTGCTCAAACCGTCGTTTATTCCCTACGAACGTCATTGAAGTTTTTGCCGAAGGTGTCGCAGTTCACGCGCTTGTCGACGTGGGCGCCGCAGTGTCCGTGATTCCCGACCAGCATCGCCATACGCTCCGAAAAGTCGCGACGCCGTTTTCTGTCATTTCGCAACGCACAGCAAGCGCAGAGCCAATTGAGCCCTTAGGAACATGTAACGTCCGTGGCGCCATACAAGACAGTTTGCACCACATTGAGTTTGTTGTTCTTCCCCGCTGCTATCATGCCATCATTCTAATATGGGACTTCCTGTCATCTCCTCACGCTGTTATTGTTTGTGCCAGTGCAGAACTTGCGCGGACTCCATTTCGTGGAAGTCCTTCTGAAGTTTTGCCTCCACCTTCTGCTCGAGTGTTCGTCGCCACCGACGCTGATATCCGTCCTTTCTCTTCCGCCCTTGTACCCATTTCCTGCGCTGCTTTCTACGATTAACCAGTTCTTTTCATTCCATCTCAACTTGCTGCACGCCGTCTTTTGCTCGCTTCCCTTTGCCCTCCTTCCCTTTGCCATACTTTACGTTTCGAATCCGTTTTCGTGTCCATCAAGCTTACATCATGACGAGTTCCTCTGTTTTGCTGATGAATTCGACACGAGCTCTGTGTACGATGTGCCTGAAGACTCGTCTCCTCTTCACGTTGACGCCATGGCTCTCCCTGTCTCTGCGCCTGCGCCTGCATGTGACCGAACGTTTGCTCTATTTATTGATCCTAACCTGACTCCGAGTCGGCGCACTCAGATCGTGGACCTCCTTAACCGATTTCGAACTTCTTTCGACCTCCGAAAACAATGTTTAGGACGTACCTCCTCAGTTGTTCACCACATCGACACCGGCAGCCACGCGCCGCTACGCCAACGTCCATACCAGCGTCCGCGACGGAGCGCCGTGTCATCGATGAGCACGTAAGACACATGCTTCGACGCGGCGTGATACAGCCGTCACACAGTCCCTGGGCTTCTCCGGTAGTGCTGGTCAAAAAGAAAGATAGGACTATTCGTTTTTGTGTGGACTATTGACGACTAAACAAGATAACCCGGAAAGATGCATATCCCCTTCCCCGTATCGACGACGCACTGGACTGCCTCCAAGAGGCTGAATTCTTTTCGTCCTTAGACTTACGATCCGGTTATTGGAAGGTGGCTGACGCCGACCGCCCGAAAACAGCATTTATTACACCTGACAGCTAATATTGTTATGTGGAGTGACGTATGAAGAACACAGTAGCGATTCTGCGAAAGACGAAACTAACTTTTCTTGGGCGAACCTGTGCCCACAAAAACAGGCTACACTTAAAGAACGGCCACAACGGCGAACACAGTCGGTGATCGTCAAAATCTGATCAGCGGGTCAAGCACGTCGACTATTATAGGTCAGTCGTCGAATGTTGCAGAGTAACCGCTGGAACCCGTGTGCCTTCCGCAAAGTTCTACACCATTCGCGTCACGCATACATTCAATCAGATTACGCAAGGTTCGGCGACAACAGACAGCGGATAGAAGCATCGATAATATTCTAGAAACTTCGGATACATGTAGACGCGTCCTGCGCTGAGCGATAACATTTCTTAGACGTTAAAAGCGCTCACCCGTAAAAGATAACGAGTTCACTTGTCAATGCCCCCCTCTCAAAAGGCATCGTCCCGATGCTACAAACATAACAGGAGAGTGAAACACAAAAGGTCATTTGTTAACCAAAGTAACCAAACAAAAAGAAAACAAAACCCAAGGTGACACAATCCAAAATACAGTCCAAAGTTCAGCTATGCGATGTTCCCAAAGTTCATTAGCGCTGGTGGAATGACTTAAGTCGCACAACATGAACTACTTCAGGTCGTGAGCGGCGCCGCTGTGATAGCGAAGTGCCGTCTGGCACGACCTCATAGTCGAGTGCGCCAATTCGTCGGAGGATCTTGTATGGTCCGAAAAAGCGGCGTAAAAGCTTCTCGCTCAGTCCTCGTCGGCGTTTAGGGGTCCAAGCCCAAACACAGTCGCCGGGCTGGTACTCGACGTAGCGTCGTCGAAGGTTGTAGTGTCGGCTGTCCGTCCTCTGTTGGTTCTTGATCCACAAGCGGGCGAGCTGTCGGGCTTCTTCGGCGCGCTGGAGATAGGTGGCGACGTTGAGATTGTCTTCGTCGCAGACATGCAGCTGCATGGCGACGAGAGTAGTCGTCGGATTCCTGCCGTAAACCAGCACGAACGGCGTGATCTGTGTTGTTTCTTGCACCGCCGTGTTGTAAGCGAAGGTTACAAACGGCAGTACCGCGTCCCACGTCTTGTGCTCGACGTCGACGTACATTGCCAGCATGCCGGCGAGGGTTTTCTTCAGGCGCTCCGTGAGACCATACGTCTGCGAGTGGTAGGCAGTTGTCCTCCTGTGGCTTGTCTGGCTGTATTGCAGAATAGCTTGGGTGAGCTCTGTTGTAAAGGCTGTTCCTCTGTCGGTGATGAGGTCTTCTGGGGCACCATGTCGCAGCAGGATGTCCTCGACGAAAAATTTCGCCACTTCGGCTGCGCTTCCTTTCGGTAGAGCTTTAATTTCAGCGAAAGGGGTGAGGTATTCCGTTGCCACGATGATCCACTTATTTGCGAATGTTGACGTCGGAAACGGTCCCAACAAATCCATCCTGATCTGCTGAAATTATTAGAGTCGATCTGCTCGATCGGCTCTAATAATTCTGCTGGCCTTGTCGGTGGTGTTTTGCGTCGCGGACAGTCTTGGCACGTCTTGACGTAACGGGCGACGTCAGCGGTCAAACGCGGGCACTAATACCTTTCCTGTATCCTCGACAGCGTCCGGGAGAATCCGGGGTGCTCAGCGGTTGGATCGTCATGTAGGGTGTGCCGTACTTCTGCATGCAGCGCTAACGAAACAACGAAAAGGTAGTTGACGCGGTCTCGTGAGAAGTACTTCACGAGCAGGTTGTTTTGTAGGGTGAACGAAGACAACTCGCGCTTAGATGCCCTAGGGACAACGTCGGTGTTCCCTTCCAAATACTCGATGAGGCCTTAAAGCTCCGGGTCTGCTCGTTGCTGTTTAGTGAAGTCTTCCGCGCTTATTATTCCAAGGAAGGCGTCATCGTCCTCGTCGCCCTCGTCGTCTTGCTGCGGGTTATCGATGGAGGCGCGTGATAGACAGTCGGCGTCACAGTGTTTTCGTCCGGTCGTGTAGATTACCGTGACGTCAAATTCTTGCAGTCTGACGTTCCACCACGCCAGCCGTCCTCAAGGGTCCTTTAGGTTAACTAGCCAACACAACGCGTGATGGTCGCTGACTACTTTGAATGGCCCGCCATATAGGTAAGGGCGGAATTTTGCTGTAGCCCAAATGATGGCGAGGCATCTTTCCCGATGTCAGCGATGGAGGCCACTTGAGGCTGCAACAAAGGTGAGACCTTGCGCAGTTCTTCGCGCACAATCGCCCTGATATATTTTCGAGATCACCGGAGCCCAGTGCTTGGATGGCGCACTGAGGCCTGAGCACTTGACAGTTATATTGCCTAGTATGCATTTCTAAAGTTTTCTCTATCGTCGTTACCTCTGTCAAGAACTCGGCTGTGGTCTTTGGTGGGTTTCGGATCAGTCCGGCGAAAAGTTCCTACGTTACGCTTCTCATCAAGAAACGCACTTTTTTCTCTTCGGACATTACCGGGTCAGCGTACCGGAAAAGACGGGTCATCTCTTCCGTGAAGATGGCGATGGTCTCAATGGGTAGTTGGCCTCGGGTTTCCAGCAGAATTTCGGCCCTTTCTTTACAGACAACGCTCGTGAACGTCTTCAGGAAGTTACTGCGGAACAGTTCCCATATTGTAAGGGTGGACTTCCGGTCCTCGAAGCAAGTCCTCGCGACAACTTCCAAGGAGAAGTACGCATGCCATAGCTTATCCTCAGAGGTCCAGTTGTTGAATGTGGAGTTCATTTCTAAGGTTTCCAGCCAGGTTCCCGGATCCTCCGACGTAGCTCCACGGACAGTAGGGGGCTGTTGAAATACGATGGGTGACACTGGGGCTGCCATTGTGGTTGCCTTGGCCACAATCTTCTTGGTCTTCTCAGGTAGAAGTCCGTGCTCCGGGAAAAAAAGGCAAACGAGTTCACGTGTCAATATTAATTTACCGTGATGCCCTTTGGCCTCTGTAATGCGCCTGCAACGTTTGAAAGAATGATGGATAACATCCTCCAGGGCCTCATATGCTGAACTGAAGCTGAACTCAAGCTCAACTTAAAGAAGTGTCACTTCGCCGCCTTGCAGCTAGTCATCCTTGGCCACGTTGTTTCGAAAGATGGTGTGCTCCCAGATCCAACCAAACTCCAAGCCGTTGCCGAATTACCACGACCAAAGACCACAAAAAAACTCCGTAGCTTCATCGAATTATGGTCCTATTTTCGTCGTTTCATCCGCAACTTCGCCACCATAATAGCGCCTTTGACGCAGCTTCTCCCGGGTAACCACGACCTCCTGACCTGGCCGCCAGTTTGCGATGCCGCATTCACGACGCTGCGTCGTCTTCCGACCTCACCCCCATACTCCGACATTTTGACCCAAGCACACCGACAGAAATACGCACGGATGCGAGTGGCGTTGGCATTGGCGCTGTTCTTGCACCATGAAAGAGTGGCTTCGATGAATATGTTGTTGCCTTCGCTAGCCGCGCACTCAGGAAAGCGGAAGCAAGCTATATTCCTTTACCGAAAAAGAATGCCTATCATTTGGGTCATAACTAAATTTCGTCCTTATCTCTACCGCCACCCGTTCGACGTCATCACGGACCACCATGCACTCCGCTGGCTGTCGTCCTTGAAAGATTCTTCAGGTCGCCTCGCTCGATGAGCGCTTCGCCTCCAAGAGTATGATATTTGAGTGTTGTATCGTTCCGGCCGTAAACATTCGGACGCGGATGCCTTGACTCACTCCCCAGTGTCAGGCAAGCACAATCATCAGAAAGTACAAGTATGCGAGGCCTGCCTCATCGCCACGGATATGCTTTCGGAGCAGCAGAAGGATCCATGGATTTTTACTATGCTGGATTTTCTGTCAGACCCATCAGCGCCTTCTACTGGCCATACATTGCGTCGCCAAGCACACCACTTTGCTGTTCGTGGCGGGCTCCTATACCGCGGTAACTAACTCTCGGACTGGCGCAAATGGTTCTTCGTGGTTCCTCAGCATCTACGTTCGGACATATGTGCAGCGTTTCACGATGACCCGTAATGCGTACATGCAAGAGTACTAAAAACATACGCGCGCCTGCGAATTCGTTATTACTGACGCGGGATGTACCGATTCGTCCCCCAATATGTCCGCTCCGACCTCGCTTGCCAACGGCGCAAGAATACACCTCATGCCTTAGCTGCTCCACTGCAACCATTGCCTTGTCCAGGACGGGCCTTTCAACGGATCGCAGTTGATCTTTATGGACCTCTTCCGAGTACTTCAGACGGCAACCGCTGGGTGACAGTGGTGATAGACCATCCCACATGTTACGCCGAAACTTCACCTCTGCGCAACGCATCTGCGCGGCATGTTGCCTGGTTCCGTCTGCGTAACATCATACTTCGCCGTGGAGCTGAGCGACAGAGGCCACCTCTTTCTCTCTGATATTATAGAAGCCCTACTCAAGGAATGCAACATAATTCACCGTATCACTACTGCATACCACTCGCAAACGAATGGCATGACTGAGCGCCTTAACGGCACTCTTGGCAATATGTTAGCCATGTACGTCGCATCTGACCAAACCAGTTGGGACCGAATTCTGCCCTTCGTGACGTACGCTATAATACCGCCACACAGACCACTACAGGATTTTCTCCGTTCTTTCTTCTCTAGGGACGCGAGCCTTCCTTCACAATGGACACTATCCTTCCGTATAGCCCTGATACAACGGAGGCTACTACCCTGTCAGAGGCTGCTGCACACGCGGAAGAGTGCCGAAAGCTCGCCCGCACATTTACTTCTGAAGATCAGCAGCGACAGAAAAACCTTCGGGATTTTCCCTCTTCTCCGGCACCCTATGCCCCTGACTCACTAGTCTGGCTTTGGGTTCCCGCTACCAGCTCTGGACGTTCACCCAAGCTTGTCCCCAAGGACCAGGGTTCCTACCGTGTCGTCTGTCAAGCGTCTCCTGCGAACCATTTGGTAGAACCCCTTGAGCCGCCTTCCGATAAGCGCCGCCGAGGGCGCGAAATCGTGCACGTTCAGCGGATGAAGCCATACTTTGATCCATCTGTGCTATCTTGCCTGTAGGTCGCCTAGACAGCTCCTCTCCGCCGGGGAGGCAATTGTACTGGAGAAGAACGAGCATCAGGCACTGCTTCGAGAAAGACGACGACAACGAGTGGTTGCAAGCCTTGTGCCCGTGTTGCCGAAGCTCTGTGTCCTCTAGCTGCGGTGCTCTGCTATCTGAGCGTTTTATCAATTGAACTATAACGCCTCTTGACAAAATAAACAATAAACATCGCCTTTCTAATGCTCTTAATAAGCAACCTCCCACCACGAAGTCAGATTTGCACCACCGATTGAATATGAATAGAACAACCGACGATAAACATCCCCAAAAGAAGGATTCCGCCTCTTTTCGCTTGCTTTTTTTTTTCTTGTGTCGGGCCGTGACAAGCAGGGATGGACCACTCAATGACAGGGAATACATTAAAACAATTGACCCATAACAGAGCTGCTCGCTTCAGAGTATTCATTCGCACTTAAAGTTATGGCTTGACGTACCGCTTCTCGCTATGTGATGTGAAATTTCCCTCCTGAAACTTTTTCACGGATTTCATCATTTCCTGCCAGAAAAAAAATTCTCCGACGATTACTATACTTCCTAATGCAAAATTTAAACGCAGCTTTAAACTGTTTTCCTTTCGCGATATTGTCACGTTTTTGTGATGATGAATAAAACAGTCGCAAAACTGCGAACGACGACACTATTTATTGGACGACCCTGTGCCCATAAAAACAAGCTACACTCAAAGCACCACGATAGCTGCGAACACAGTCGGCGATCGTCGAAACCTGATCTGTGGGGAAGCGCGTAAGCTTTTGTACATGAGTCGCCGAAAGTTCCAGAAAATCTCTGGTACCCGCGTGTCTTCCTGAAAGCACTACACAATTTGTGTAGAACAAACGTTACGATTACACAAGGTTCGATGGCAACAGACAAACGATAGAACCATCGATAACATTCGCGAACCTTCCGATCCATGTAGGCGCGTCCTACGCTTAGCGGTAACGTCTATACTTTGTTAGCCGGTGCAAAAGAGGTCACACAAGAAAGATACACCAGTGCACGTGTCAATGCCCCCTTCTTAAAAACAGCATTCCGATGCTACAATCATAACAGGAGAGCGCAAAGCAAAAGCACGCTTAGCAAAGAAAACGCAACAAGGAAACAGTACAAAAGTTGGTCAGCGCTGATAGAACGGCTTAAGCCGCACAACATGGACTATTTGGAGTCGTGAGCAGCGCCGCTGTGATAGCGAAATGCCGTCTTGCCCGATCTCCATACTACAGTTATAAAGACATTCAACAAGAGGGGACACTCGGCGAAAACTTGCAACAGTCAATACGCCACGCTAGTGTTGGATGGATGGATGGATGTGTGTTGTTTAATGGCGCAAGGGCCAGGTATTGCCAAACAGCGCCATGACTGATAATGTTGTCTTAAACGCTGACTTGTGAGTGGCGATGGTGGGATGTAACATGGCTGTAAAGTGGCCTAAAATCAGTGTCATGGAAGCGTAAAATAGTATATAGCCTAAAAGTATGATTGTGATACATGTAGTGGTCTGTGAATATAGTACGCGTGATAAGTGATCATGGAGGTAAATGCAAGAATATGTAAATAAACACTTGTGCCTCCGGAGGGCCTTTGAGCCCAAAGGCTGGGAGGCAGGTGCTTTATTGCACCTACCGCAGCAGAAACCTCTGTTAGAGGTTGTGCTACGGATTTCCTGGGGCTATAATATGAAAACTATGTACATCTTTTAAATATCGAAACAGGGATTCATGATTAAAGAGAGGTTCTATACCTATAATCATTTGAGGATGGAGTGGAATTAGCTGCCGATGTGGTAATGGAAAATGCTTTTTCCTATTAGCGTCTAATTGAGTGCATTGCAGCAGGATGTGAAGCACGGTAAGTGGCTCACCACATTTATCACACGTGGGTGGATCGCCACCGGACAAGAGGTATGCGTGTGTGCTGTATGTGTGTCCTATCCTGAGTCTGCAAAGTGTTACTTCTGTGTGGCTATTTTTTGATACCGGCCGCCAGTTGCCAAGATACGGCTTGATAACATGTAATTTATTTTCTGTCTCTTTATCCCACAAGCGCTGCCAGAAAGCCCTTAGTGTTTTTCTTATTGAGGGCTTGAGGTCCATTACAGGGACAGTCGTGCAAGTGTTGGAAGCGTTCGCGTGGACGGATGTGGCTAGCTGGTCAGCCAACACGTTTCCCTCTATCTCTCGGTGCCCCGGCACCCAGCATACGACGATATGCTGCTTGGACTCATAGGTTGTGCATAATGCTGTGTAAAGAGATAGAATTACAGGGTTTTGATATTTCCTGACAGTTTTCAAAGTATTTACGACACTCAAAGAGTCTGTGTATATAACTGCCTTTGGGATATTAAATTCATTAATGTGTTTAACGGCAGCCAATATCGCGTAGGCCTCTGCTGTGAAAATACTTGTGTTAGGGTGCAGAACACCGGCATCTGAAAAGGATGGACCGACCGCTGCGTAGGATACGCCAGAATTACACTTTGATGCGTCTGTAAAGAATTCAGGAGAGGAGTATTTGTGCTGTAACTCGAGGAAGTACATTCGTATATGCGCGACAGGCGCGTGCTTTGTAACAGCTACGAAAGATGTATCACAGTCTATTGGTTGCCACTGCCACGGTGGGGGCCGTATAGCAGGGTACATAAGGTGGTACTCAAGCAGTGGAACCCTTGTTTTTTCAGCCATGTCTCTAACACGCATGGAGAAAGGCTGTGCCACTGTGGGCCGGTTGCGGAAAAGTTGACAACTGGACAAGTCGTTTATGGTGTAATACGCGGGATGCTGACTGTTTCCGTTCACTCTAAGAAAATACATGAAAGACGAATATGTTCTCTGCGGATGTAGTGACCACTCATCCGATTCAACGTACAGGCTTTCCACTTGTTCTAAAGGCGCCTGTGGACAGGCGAATTCCTAAGTGGTGGACAGGGTCTAGCATCTTTAGAGCAGTTGGAGTAGCCGACTGGTAAACTATGGCTCCATAGTCTAGTCGTGTGCGTATGAGGCTTTTGTACAAGTTCATGAGACATTTTCTATCACTGCCCCAGGTTGTGCGTGAGAGAACCTTTAAGATATTCATTGTTTTCATACATTTGTTTTTAAGATATTTTATGTGCTGTATAAAGGTTAATTTCGCGTCTAAGATTATGCCTAAGAATTTATGTTCCCTGTTTACGGGCAGACGCTCACCATGCAACAGAATTTCAGGATCAGCGTGCAGGCCTCTTTTTCTAGAGAAAACACAGGTGCTTTTTTGTGGGTTCAGTCTGAACCCGTTCTCATCAGCCCATTTGGAGACCTTGTTAAGACCAAGCTGGACCTGTCGCTCACAGATTGCGAGAGAACTTGATTGAAATCCTATCTGCACATCGTCAACATATATTGAATAAAAGATGTTATGTGGTGTGTGTAGACGGAGAGAATTCATTTTTACTATAAAGAGCGTGCAGCTGAGCCCCCGCCCTGCGGCACTCCAGTCTCCTGTACAAATTTCCGTGACAAAACATTGCCCACTCGAACACGGAATGTCCGATTTGACAGATAACTTTCAATAACATTGAACATATTTCCGCGTATACCTAAGTGTGAGAGGTCTCTCAATATCCCGAACCGCCACGTAGTATCATAAGCTTTCTCCATATCAAGGAATACAGATAAGAAAAACTGCTTATGGACAAAAGCTTCACGGATACGTGCCTCTATGCGTATAAGATGGTCACTGATAGATCGACCCTCCCGAAACCGGCACTGGTATGGATCGAGCAAATTGTTTGATTCAAGGAAGTGTAGTAGGCGACAGTTAATCATTTTTTCGAAAACTTTGCAGATGCAACTTGTTAATGCTATGGGTCTGTAGCTTGATACAGAGGAAGGATCCTTTCCTTGCTTTAGAATTGGGATTACAATAGCCTCCTTCCAAACAGAGGGGATCTCGCCGGAAAACCATATAATGTTGTAAAGGTAAAGGAGGGTTTTTTGTGTTTCGGGGGGTAGTTGTTTCAACATCTCATATATTATGCGGTCTGAACCTGGGGCGGATGTATTACAACAGTTCAGTGCTGCCTGCAGTTCTGCTATGGAGAATGGTTCGTTGTACGCCACACTTTTAGCACATTTTCTTTGTAACTTTTGCTGTTCTATTCGCGTTTTGTTCTTTAGGAAGGTTTCGCAGTAGTGCGAGGAGCTCGATATGTATTCAAAGTGTGCACCAAGAGAGTTGGCTTGATCTTCCAGGCTTTCTCCGTGGCTGTTTACTAAAGGTAAGGAATACGTTTGTTGCCGGTTAACTTTCTTCACTCTATTCCAGACTTTTCTCTCATCTGTGTAAGAGTTAATGCTTGAGATAAACTTTGCCCAACTCTCTCGTCTTGCTTGTCGGCGCGTTCTCCTCGCCTGTGATTTGACATGCTTAAAATTTTCCAGGTTTTCTGCTGTTGGCGAATCGCGAAGCAGCGCCCATGCTTTGTTCTGCTTCCTCCGCGCTTGCCTACATGCATCGTTCCACCAGGGAACACGCCGCTTAGAACCAGTGCCGCTCACTTGAGTAATACACTTAGAGGCGGCATCTAGTATAAAAACTGTAAAATACGTGACAGCATCATCTATGGCTATACCGGACATCTCAGTCCACGTCATATGAGTAAGAGCTCGGTAGCGTTCCCAATCGGCTGATTCAACCTTCCACCGGGGGACCTGCGGGAGAAGTTGATCTTGTTCCGTCGTACTTAAGATTATTGGAAAGTGGTCGCTGCCATACGGGTTATTAAGCACACTCCATTTAAAATAAGGTAAAAGTGTCGGCGATAAAATGCTAAGATCTATGGCAGAATATGACTTGTTAGCCAGGTTAAAATAAGTAGGCTCCTTTGTATTCAAGAGACATGCTCCAGAAGAAAAAAGCAGCTGTTCAATGACGCGACCTCGCGCATCACAGCGTGAGTCGCCCCACAAACAATTGTGTGCATTAAAATCACCAAGAATCAAATAGGGCTCCGGGAGCTCATCTATTAATGATTCTATGTCTCGTCTGTGAAGGTGATAATGTGGTGGTATATACAAGGAGCAGATGGTTATGAGTTTATTTGAAAGTACGGCTCGAACGGCCACTGCCTCAAAGGCCGTTTGGAGCTTTAAATGCTGACATGCTACAGTTCTGTCAGCAATAATGGCTACACCGCCAGATGATGCGACAGCATTCTCGCGGTCTTTGCGAAACGTAACATACTTTCGGAGAAAGTTTGTGTGTATAGATTTTAAGTGTGTTTCCTGTAAACACAGCACTTTTGGATTGTGTTTGTGGATCAGTTCTTGTACATCACCAAGGTTTCTGAGAAGACCTCTGACGTTCCATTGAATTATTTGTGTATCCATATTGGAAGTTAATAAGTGCTGTGTGTACAGAAACAGAAGTAGTGATTATGGAGATTACAGAGATTAAATTACAGAGCCCTTTCGAGGCCCTGTAACGGGAGTTCTGCCCTTTCTGGAGCGTTCGAGGGAGCCTCGCCGCTCCTTAGGCGTTTGGTGCGCCTTAAGGACAGGTGTAGTGTCCATTGCCTCTTGTGAGGCGCCGGGCACGTGCTCTTGCGAGCGAGAAGTTACAAGAGAGAGTCCTGCCTTGGAGGGCAAGACCCCTGCGCCCACCAGCCCAGAGGTCGAAGGGGCACCCTGCGGGATTTGGCTGCGCCGGCTGTTGCCAGCGCTGGAAGGGGCCGGAGCGGTTGGGGCAGCCTCGGCTGCGCCCACCTTCGGGGTCGATGGTCCCCCTTGCTGTGTTGACGGAGCAGCGCTAGCTGCAACCGCCGCGGGGGCAGATGGCGTAAGTGCCGACTCACTGCCTGTGGGTCGGACAGCCGCTGGAGGCCGTTGTGACGCTGCCCCCTTACGCGCCACATCGGCAAAGCTGCTCTTAGACAGGTATGACACCCGCCTACGTGCCTCTTTGAAAGATATGTTTTCTTTGACTTTGATTGTCACAATCTCCTTTTCTTTTTTCCATGACGGGCAGGACCGCGAGTATGCGGCATGCTCGCCATCACAGTTGACACAATGTGCAGTGTTCTGGCATGTTTCGGAGCAATGTTCAGTGTCACTACACTTGGCACATGTCAGCCGGCCTCGGCAGTTCTGTGAACTGTGGCCGAACCTTTGGCACTTAAAGCATCTGAGAGGATTGGGCACGTATGGCCTAACACGAAGTTTGATATAACCGGCCTCGATGGACTCGGGGAGGACACTTGAGCCGAAAGTGAGTATCAGGTGTTTTGTTTGGATTTCTTTTCCATCTCGCCTCATCTTAATTCTTTTGACATTTACAATATTCTGTTCGCTGAAGCCCTCCAAGAGCTCAGCCTCAGTGAGCTCCAGCAAATCATCGTCCGAGACAACGCCGCGGGAGGTATTCATCGTGCGGTGCGGGGTTACTACTACTTGGGTCTCCCCAAATGATACTAGCTGTGGCAGCTTCTCAAATTGCTTCTGGTCCTGGCCCAAAAACTTCGGTAAGGGACTTAGATACTAGGAATGGGGAGATTGTTCGTACTTGTTTAGCTGGTTTTTCTGCGTGGATTACATGAAAACGAGGAAAATTCTGGACTTGACGTCCGAAAAACTGAAAGACCTCTTCGGTGCGCCCTCGTTTCTGAGGGCGATCAGGGAGTTTAGGAAAAGCGTTTTCCATAAGTACTGTTGGGTTTTCGGCCGCGATGCCGACCACCCACCATGGAGCCCAACAGGGGGACGTGACAGGAGCTCCTGCTATAGAAACGCTGCCAACGGCAGCCGTACATCGCTGCTATAACCAAATACAGCATAACCAAGGCTGGCTAGCTACACAAGGTTAACCCTTGCCGCCGAGAAACTAGGAAGTGAGGAGAAGTGATGAGAAGACAGGAAAGATGTAAAAGACGAGAGAGAAAGACGAAGATTGGAGAGGAGGACAGGAAAAGGCGACTACCGATTTCCCCCGGGTGGGTCAGTCCGGGGGTGCCGTCTACGTGAAGCCGAGGCCAAAGGGGTGTGTTGCCGCCGCCGAGGGGCCGTAAAGGTCCAAACACCCGGCATTGGCTCAACCCCCAGGATCCCCTTTTCCCCGGACACGGCTAAGCCACGCACGGCTACACGCGGGAGGAGTCCAACCCCCATGTGCTCGGGTACGTGGTGTCGCAACACACCAAACGCCTGCTGACGCAGACGCCCCTGCGGGGGCGCTAGTGTTAATGCCGTGCATTAGCTGCTGCGAGCATCGTAAAAAAAGAAGAGTAGAACCCCCATCGATCCCTCGAAATAATATCCTGACTACGTCCGTTGCTCGAACAGCTCAAAAGTTCTCGTGTAAACGCGCATTAGCTTGCAACAAAAACCGGTGCAATATTTTTCAGCATGCACATGAAGTTTCCTCCCGTAGGCCGGAAGGCAAGAAATGCTTTAAAAGATGCTTAAAGAAAACTTCACACACGTGTGGTGGATAATTAAGTGGGCACATTTTGGCGGCCGAAACCAGACGAATAGTGATTGCCGCCAAGAGAACTATAGTGCCTGCAGTTAGGTCAGTGACCGTTAACTGTGGCCGTCATTCATAACTAACAGTCGTTCACAGCAGCTGCACGTTTTCGATATATGCGGTGAATACACGTACATTTAAATACATTTCAAATGTTCACATGCGCCCATTCTAAATAAAGCTTATTTTTACCATTCATACCGCAAACATAACAGCTGCTTCGCAGCTCCAAATCTGCAAGTGGAAAAGGATTCAAGATGCAGGAGCTTCTAGCTCAAACTTATTTCCTACAGGGGAATGGATGAGCAATGAATGGTGGCGTCAGGGGATTCGTACTGGTTCTTGGAGGCTTGGGGGACATAATTCAAGGCCACTGGAAAGGCAACAAGTTATTAAGAGTAACAACGGGTTATTTTTACTGCGCTAATCGTATAAGATGGCAAACTTGCAAAGTAATTATTCACATATTGCACTTTGTATTACGACAACACATTTTCCTTTATCTCTTTATGCTACTCAGGTTAATTCACTATAACACAGCGCTTATTAAACGTACAAAAAGAAATTTACACTCTTCACGCTGACTAAGGCTGATAGAACAAGCAACACATTGTGGGCGGTAAATGCTGAAGCTATCACAGCTGTCACATCAGCGGGAGCGCACGATGTTTTCGCTTACTACATAACACTGAACACCAGCACATCAATCGACCTTGCACGAAAAATCAGAACACCGACAAAACATATTAAAAAGAAAATGGATTGAGGGGGGGAATACCAGGCTGCAGCGGGCAAATTGAATATGCTAGTATTTACTGTTTTCAACACATTGTTCTAGACCCGCATAGTCAGAACAATCGCGCAAGCAACACAGCTAATTTTGGTGAGTTGGTAAGTTAACACTTTTGGCGCAATACTTGCAGCGCAGTGCACGCATGCCGTTCATTCTTTGTCCCGCGTCTGTGTTGCGCTTCATGTATGCGCCCATAATTGCACCTCTCACACCAGGAGTACGCATTTCAGCGTGTACAGGTGTGTTACACGAGCTAAATGCTGCTTTAGTGTAAACAAGCCGAACTCACCTCTGTAAACAAGGGGAACGTACCTCGCATATCCTGCTTTCTTTCGCTGCCGGCCGGTCTCGTCCGTCCGCATGGCACCACGTAAAAAGCTTTGTCACCTCCCGTGCGGTTTGTGCAGTTTGGTGCGCGGCGCCCCGTGGAATACAAGTGTCAAAATGATGTGTTTCGTATCATTCCACCAAAGTCATTAACCTAAAATCGTCGAGTACAGTACCAGCAACCCCGAGCCGATTGCTGCAACGCACGCTCGACGGTCCGCTGATTGCAATTTCTACGGCACTGACATCGGTACGATATACACACAAGCTATCAGCTTCTTAGTGGAGCTGTCGAGATTTCTAGAACACAGAAAATGTGTATTCTTGCGGGTGTAGTGCCCAATGACCCATGCGACCAGTGGGGTCCCTGGGCGAGGAAAGCCGGCGAAGTGCATGGTGGTCTGTAATAACTAAGAAGTGAATACCATACTGGCACGTTCAAAATTTTACGATGTCCCAGACCAGCAAAGCACTCGCATTCTGTCGTAGAGCAATTTCGCTCCGACGGCGACTGAAGGCGGCTTGCGTAGGCGACAACGTAGTCTAGGCCATGCTGCTGTTGTGCGAGGACGGCGCCTATGCTGTGGCCACTGACATCGGTACGAACATAAGTGCTGGTTGACGGGTCGAAATTTGCTAGAACTGGCGGGTTCGTTAGGTGAGGTTACGTTAGGTTGAAAAGGCCTGCTGTTCACGACTCCAATTGAAAACGACGCCCTTCTTCAGTAGGCCAGTGCGAGGAAGGGCTACGTCTGAGAAGCTCTTGACAAAATGGCAGAAGTATGCCTCAAAGAGGTATACTTACTTTGCTGAGCGCGAACTAGGCGAATATACTAACCGCGCAAACTTTGCCACGAGTCTGGCTGCACGCCTGCAGCGTCAACATGGTGGCGTCAACGTGCACTTAAATCTAAGTACATAGGTGTTTTCGCAGTTCGCCCCCGTCGAAATGCAGCCGCCGTGGCCGGGATTCGATCTCGCGACTTCGTGCTCAGCAGCCCAACACTATAGCCACTGAGCGACCACGGCGGGTATCTTACACGAGCTGCGGCATCATATATTTGCTCACTTTATTTTCCTTTTTCCCGCCTTTCTCATCCAATGGCCTTTCTGTCCCCAATCATCTACCCCATGCAGAGAAGCATTTAGTCGCCTTCAAATGTGCCCGTAGAATATCCGGCGTTTCAATAAAGACTTTTCTCTGCCTCTTTCTAGCAGAATAGCGTGCGCAAGTGTTTCTGACAGTTTCATTTTTTACAGTCTAGCAGGCCCTCTTTGTTTCACATTACACTTCGCAAGAACATTGGAAGCGAACCTAGTTCAGGAAATGACAGAAACCCAGCAGTGTCTCCGATGACGATATGCGCACGATCACAGAGTATTGTGGTCACACGAGTACTGGCGTTTCTGCGCCAGACAAAATACGTGCGTGCTACGCTTATCCGCAATCGTGACAGCGCCACTTGATGGCTACTAAAGTGTAATTCTCCTCAGCGAACGAATATCTAAGCTCGCATGATAACAGCAGCGTGCGCAGCACCAATTATCGTGAAATAGTCATATTGCAGCCACCACTGCATGTTAATAACTCACTGTTCGCGTAGCTAAGCGCAACCTTTCGCATGAATCTGCGAATCTGAACCCTAAACACGGCTGCGCTCAGCTGATGTGTGCGGAGCTCGGGCGCATCTTAACACTGGAGGACGACAGGCGCGTACTACGAGTGGCATTTAACCTGTGCGAAACCGCGCTACGAGCCTCCTATGTCAAATGGAAGTTAGTATCATGAGGTCTAACGTCCTAAATGAGCACACGGAAAAAGAAAGAACTCAATTTCTAATATTAGGTGAGAAAAGACATTATGTGAAAGAGAAAGCAGCTTCCGCAATAATTTTCTTTCAGGTCAGTTCTGTTCCGTACAACCCTGAGAACTGTGCCAGGCCGCTGTTCCTTCTTTCAGTGGCATGCACGGGCCCGACCTCAGCAGCGTGCGCCCAGCTCTGGCACGTCCCGGGACGGATCTCGAAGAAGGCCGTATCGTACAAGAAAAACCGGCCGGCACGAATCCCCCGTCAACTATGAAGAATTTTGTAATTTTCACAACGCGTCAAACTTCTCTCATTGTCACTACTCTCAACTCTTGGTGAAATTTGTTTTGTGTGCTATTTACAGTGTATAATGCACCACGATGTAAGCATCATAGTGCTGTGCGTAAACATGAACAATGCGGTGAATATTTGAACCTAACTTCAAAACTCTGTTCTGCGCCCACTAAGAAAGCTACACAGCGTAAATGTTCACCACATTTGTCCACAAGGGCTAGCAGAATCAATGAAAATAACAGAAAACTTTGGATGTCACAGCGGAAGCTAACATTAATTGATTCGCAAGGTTAGAAATCACTTAATGGGAACCGGTTCTCATAGCATACAAACTCTCGATTCTGCTCTCATCCGAGTGTGACAATGTTTGCTGATTCCATTTCTTGATGGCCCCGTGCCGGAATGCACAGTCAGATGTTCAGAACACGAGTGTTCCAAACAAATGCATTCCTTTATTTAAATATCTCCATAACAAACACATAATAGGAGTATAATAAGTTGCACCCTGAAGATAATGTTTTGTAAGGTATCTATTGCAATAAGAAGGACTACTCAGGGTGCTTGACCTTTCTATCGGATCGTTTTCCCTTTTTCCAGGTAGGAGCATGCCACAAAAAGCCTCATGCAGCAGGATAGTGACGATGCTTACCCGAACGCAATAGTTCCCCGCCGTCAAGTTTTCAAACAAGGCCACCACGGAGAGGTTCTGTGAAACAGTTTAGAAAAGCAGGTCAAGGTCTGACAGCGAAATTGTTATTCAGAGTTCTAGCTCCTCGGGTAACATCCATGCTAAAATGTGGTCGAAACCTAAATAAAGTAAATGTATTCGACAAAAGCTCAAGTTCTTTTTAATTCTGTAAAATGATTCTTCGCACACTGTGGTGCAGCGTGACAGAACGTAGATGGTCTCTTTATGGCTAAGGCGCTAGAGCTAATCAGCGTCTTCTTTTCAATGTTCGTGCCAGTCCACTAGGACAGCCATGCGAAAACGCTATCTGCTTTGTAACTGCTGTTCCTTGTATCTCTATTTATGTTCATTACCGTTCTCTCGACCTGTTTTGGTAAGTTTTCATTGATTCGTAACAAAGATTGCTATTTTGGTGCAGTCTCCTAACCTCTGGTGATACACTCGTGGATAATAAGGTTAACAAAGCGGCATACCTAACATATGCGGGTTTACCTTCTTGCACACAAGAAGCAAAAAACAAAATGCACATTTAGCCATAGTTTGACGCTTACGTAATTCCAAAAAGTGAAAATTTGTGAAGAATGGTTGTGTGACTTATGCTAGTATTGTGTGGGAAACAGCTATGTGGGGAATATGCGCTGTACTGTTTATATTTCTGATAAATGAATCAAAATGTTTCTACTGCCAAGATATCAAATTTGAAGGAAACTAAAACCCAATGGAACACACCAATTGTCCCCCGTGCACATACTCAGCGTACATACCGAGTCGCCCCCTTGCCATATAAGTGCCGACTGCACTATCAGCGGGATTGGTCTGCCAATGCAGTTCGGCCCACCCACCTGTTTGTAAGAAATTCACTGCACCAGGAGAACATTTTTTTCGTAATAGAAAGAAACTCGTGGTAAATAAATTAATCATAAGGGCAAAGTGCTCGCACCTAAGTGCCGATTTTTTGGAAGCACATATAAGCTCATGCACATAAATAAAGGGAAGAAAAGAATGATCATCACAGCTATCTTTTTCTTTAAAGAAGATGGATATTCACAAGGATGGTTTGGTGGGCTAGCTGGGAAAGCATCTTAAAGCGGATAACAACGCATACAGACGGCGACAAAGAGAAGAACAACAGGACGCGGCGCTAAACTACAACTGGTACTTTATTGAAAGAAGCAACCCCTATACAGTGTGCCCTAGCTAAGTTTAGCCAGAGTTTAAAACTATGCGACTGCCATGTAACTGGACAAACCCAAAGTAATGTTGTTTGCCTTCGCTTGGAGATACTCAAATTATTTGTTTTGTAGCGGCAGCAGCATCGGCCTCGCATGAGAATTACGTAGACGCTCGCGTCTACACGAGGCACGAGCGGCTCGCACGCTCCGGCACAGGCTAGCGTTCCAAAAGGGCCGTTAAAATTTACAATTTTATCAGAGATACAAAAAGAGTACTTTGCTGACTTTTTAATATTATCAATGTTTTCTATTATTTAATTTATTTACGTTAAGTTATTTTATCAAAATTCTTCACAATATTTTCATCACTCGTCTAAATTACAGTTCTAGTCTCACGCTCCACAATTTAAATCTAGTTTGGCTTTACTTCTAAGCATACGAAAAACCGCCTGCTTCTTGGCCAATCCCCCATAGTGGGTATGCGCCACTGTCTGGGACACAAGACAAGACAAGAATGCTACGCTAAGAGAAGGAGCGCCGGTTTTTCCTCTCCTGCGAGAGCCCGACACTTTACCGTTCTACGTGGTCGCTCGTCGCCACAGTTTGGTGACCGCGGACGTGATACTGCCATACGCTCCTGCGCTAGATACGACCAAGCACCAGACTAACGCTACGAGAGCTCAAGGCCAGAACCCTTCCGAGGAACGCGGTGAGCCCTCCTGCTCGGCTATCGCTGTCCGCCTCCCACAGTACTGGGACCAGCATCGTTCGGCGTAGTTTTTTCAGGCCGAATCGCAATTTCAAGTCGCTGGTAACCGCTCTCAAGTCTTAAAGTTTCATTACGCCGCTGGAGCGCTCTCGCCCGCCGCCATTGGCAAAGTAGCAGATTTCTTGAACTCCCGGTGGTCTACCGCCGCCTATGACAACCTCAAGGCAGCCCTGCTAGAGCGCAGAGCAGCTTCGCAGCGTTCTCGCATCCAGAAACTTCTGCCTGCCGACGCCCTAGTCAACTCCTTCGCCGTATGAGGCAGCTGCTCGGAAACAGCGTGAGATCCATCGACGACGCGCTGTTGTGCAAATTGTTTTTGCAGCGACTCCCGGCTAACATGCAGATGTCCTGGTGACAGCCTCTACCATGGACGTTACCGGACTTGCCGCTTTGGCCGACAAAGTCATTGAAGTAGCCACCCCAACTATCGCAGCCACGGCAACGTCTCCGCGTGACAATACAACCGCCCTGCAAAGCCTTCCCTGCTCTTCAGCAGCGCAATCTTCGCTCGACTCCTTGTGTGAGCGCCTTGAACGCATCATCTGTGGAGCGGAACATCGTCACCCACGCAGCCGTAGTTCCAGCAAATCAAGACGTACGGACATCCGCAATGAAACATCAACTACAACGTCTGGCGTTTGCTACTACCACCAACGTTTTGTAAACGACCCTCGTCACTGTCGGCGTCCCTGTGCTTGGGAGGGAAACAGGACGGCCGACCTCTAACGGAGACGAGTGGTCCGGCCCAACACACAAATCGCCTTTTCTACGTGACGGACAGAGTTACGGGACAACGGTTCTTAGTCGAGACAGGAGCTTACGTCAGCATTCTCCCCGCCCAGTACTCTGACCGGAGAGAGACACCCGTGTCGTTTTTGCAAGCCGTCAACGGCACCAGAATTCCAGTTTTCTCGTCACGCTCCGTCATGCTAAACCTTGGCCTTCGACGAGCGTTCCGCTGGATTTTCCTGATTGCCGACGTCCATCGTGCAGTCATTGGAGCAGACTTCTTGCACAACTACTCACTTTTTGTCGACGTCCAACAAGGCCGTCTCATCGACTCCGTCACCCTGCTATCCATTCCCGGCGTCCCATCATCAGGTACATCGCCAATCGCACCTATTTCTGTCATGTTTGACGAACCTTTCGCCGCGCTTCTACGCGAGTTTCCCACTTTGACGAGCTTGCCCGACTGGACACAACCGGTGCAACATAACGTGTGCCATCACATCGTGTGCCATCACATCGTCACCTCCGACCAACCGGTCTATTTCCGGCCCCGGCGTTTGTCCCCGGAGAAGCTCAAGATCGCTCGCGCGGAGTTCTAACACATGATGCAACTTGGCTTCATCCACCCTTCCTCCAGTAAGTGGGCATCACCACTACACATGGTTCCTAAGAAGGCGGCAGACGCGTCCATGCGGTGATTACCGGGCAGTAAACAACTTCACAGTTCCTGATCGCTACCCTTTACCAAACATTCAGGTCTTCACGGTAGCGTTGCACGGTGCGACGATATTTTCTAAGATCGATCTCGTTCGCGCCTATCATCAACTACCGGTCGCTGAAGAAGACCTTCCCAAGACCGCCATCACCACATCCTTCGGTCTTTTCAAATGTCTCCGCATGCCTTTCCGTTTACAAAACGCGGGCCAATCCTTTCAACATTTCACCGATTCTGTCACCCGAGGCATGCTTTTCGTTATCGCATACATTGACGACCTTCTCGTCGCAAGCTCTTCCGCAGAAGAACATCTTCCCCACTTGCGGTTGTTGTTTTCACGCTTTGTCAGTAAAGGAATTGTCACCGACGCCGCCAAGAGGGACTTCAGTCAACCTGAACTCGAGTTCCTCGGTCATATCGTTGAAGCTAACGGCATTCGACCACTGCCGTCCAAGATTCGCGTCATCGAAAACGCTCCCTGACCTACCACCCTCACTAAGCTTCGCCAACATCTCGGTTTTGTCAATTTCTACCGCCGATTAATTCCCGATTGCGTATGACTTATGGCTCCGCTAGACGCTCTACTGGTAAACAAACGTAAACAATTGCTTCAGTGGATTGAAGAGGCCACCGACGCTTTCACAAGAGTCAATTATGTCCTCACCGACGCCACGCTGCTTAGACACCCAAAGCCAGACGCGCTCACTGCCATCATGACCGACGCTTCAAACACCGCAGTTGGTGCCGTTCTGCAGCAATTCATCGACGATGCGAGGCATCCACTCGCCTTTTTCTCCAAGAAACGGATGCCTGCGCAGTCTCGCTACAGCGCGTTCGGCCGTGTATTTCTCGCCGTTTACCTGGCTATCAGACACTTTCGCCACTTCCTAGAAAGCCGTGCATTCACTGTCTTGACTGACCACAAGCTCCTTGTGCACGCAACGAAACATTCGGCGTCCTGTTACTCGCCCCGCGATATTGGACACCTTTCCCACATCCTAGAGTTTACAACAACGTTCCGCCACATCAAGGGCACCGACAACGTTCCAGCTGACGTTCTGAGTAGCGTCAATGCCATTTCCACGTTGACGTCGGAACCTGTCATCAGCAATGTCCATTTACTTGCCAGTGAACAGCACGACGACACCGAACATCGTACACTACGAAATTCGTCAACATCCCTGAAATTGGAGGACGTCATTGTGATTCCAGATGGTACGTCCGTCGTCTGCGACACTTCTAGGCCATACCTAGACCATACGTTCCGGCCTCCCTTTGCAGACGTCTATTCAAAGCCGTGCACAACCTGTCGCATCCTGGGATACGCGCGACACAGAAGCTTCTTTCCAGTAGCTTCGTTTTACTACGGCTAAACGCGCAAGTTCGCGAGTGGGTTCGCTGCTGTTTGTCGTGTCAACGCTCTAAGATCAAGCGTCCCCCCATTCCTCCTGCCAAGTCTTTTCTTCCACTGGATGTTCGTTTTGACGCCGTACACCTGGACCTCATCGGCCCTCTCCCACCTTCGAAAGGTTACTGCCATATACTGGCATGCATCGACCGCTATACACGGTATCCAGAAGCTACACCTATATCTAACAACTCAGCGCCTACTGTTGCAGCAGCTTTCGTGTCTACATGGATCGCAAGGTTCGGCTGCCCATCCAGAATAATCATCGATCGCGGTCGGCAGTTTGAGTCAGCACTCTTCAACGGGCTACTCAGACTACTCCGAACGACACGTTTTCGCACGACTGCTTACCACCCGCAGTCCAATGGATTAGTTGAACGTTTTCACCGTCATCTCAAGGCCTCTTTCATGGCGCATGAATCGCCGGAGAAGTGGGTTCTACATTTGCCTCTAGTCTTACTTGGCATCAGAGCCGCGCTCAAGAGCGACCTAGGTTGATCCTGTGCTGAGCTAGTCTACGGCACTCACCTGCGCCTTCCTTGCGATTTCTTTGCCGCCGCCACCAAAACACCTATACCATCACCTGCCGACTATGTTGCCGAACTGCAAGCTTTCTTCAGCCAGATACGGCCCGTGTCTACACGTTCACAAGAAACAAGGTCCCCGTACGTTTCTCCCGCACTCACCTCTGCTACCCACGTTTTCGTGCGTAACTGGGCCATGCGGAAGCCTTTGCAACCACACTACTGCGGGCCATATTGTGTTCTCGAGCGTCGTCCGACGACTTTTGTCGTAAATGTCAACGGCCGATCAGCACAATTGCCCTTGAACGTCTCAAACCCGCCTACATCGAAGCACCCGCGCCATCAGCTCCACCAGTATGCGACGCGACCCTGCTCCATCCTTCGCCGCCGACTGCGCACGTGACACCGAAGACCAACGCCAAGACAGGCCGCGTCACGTGGGCTTTCCATCGTCCGTCGAACCTTCTTCCTCTCTATGGGAGGGGGCGGGGGAGCCCTCTGTAGCGGCAGCAGCATAGGCGTCGCACGAGAGATGACGTAAACGCTCGCCTCAACACGAGGCACGAGCGGCTGGCACGCTCCGGCACGGGCTAGCGTTCCGAAGGAGATTAATTAAAAGAATGCTAGGCTAAAAGGAGCGTCGGTTTTTCCTTTTCTGCGAGGGCCCGAGACTTGACCGATCTACGTGATCGCGCGTCGCCACGGTTTCATTTCGCCTAATTAGATAATTAGTATCAATAAATGATCAACCTAACAAATATTATAAATAGATAAAAAGTGTAAATGAGAAGATAGTAGAGCGACATGAAAAACTCCCGACACAACTTTCCGTTGCTGCTGCGTAAAAGTGTATTTTCCTAGCGTGAAAGCAGCCCGCAAATGCACGCGCACAATTGCCGCGCGACTGGCCGCTCAAGGCGCTCGGCGCGTACTTCTGGCCGGCTTCCTTGTTGCGCTGCACCAGTTTTAAAACGCAATATCAACTCGCGCTATCCTCAACACTAAAGCCAACGTAACTGCCACTGCGGCTGAAATCAAACATATCATTGTTGAATAAATGCCTAATTCCTGAACATGACAATTGATAAAAACTGAATAACACACAAAAATAAATATTGCGAATTATAGAACATATTACAACAAGAATATATATAGTGTTTTATTAGCATTCACGGTGGCTCAGCTTGCTGCAACACCTACAAAATGCAAAAGTTGCAGGGACCCTTAAGTCGCCTTATGCGCCTTGAATGCGAAAGCATTCTTAATTGTTCCGCGCAATACTATTTTTTTTTTCACATGGTGCTTGTATTGGACAAAGTCAATTTTGAGGAAGGGCCACCAAAATTTCGGTCTTGGGCCAAGTGAATTTTGGGACGGGGCCAGGTCGGTTTTGTACGTAGGCCTACTCAATAATCGAATTGGGTTAAATCAATTTTCGGGGTGGGTCAACCACATGTTAGGGATGTGTAAGGCCGATTTCGGGCGTTCGCGCGCCAGGTCGGTTTTGAACGTGGGTGACTAAATTTTTTTAATTCGGCGTAGTCAATTTTGAGGGTAGGCCATGCAAATCTTGTGGTTGGCACCAGTCAATTACGTAATGGGCCACGGCGGTCTTGAACGTGGGTCCATTCAATTTTGGAACTGCGCAAAGTCATTTTGCTTTGGGCCACGGCGTCCCTCCGACGGTGTCGCTGTTCACCCTTACAGTGCGAGCCGGTCCCGCGCCGGGAACGTGACGTCATCACATGGTCACGAGGGTTTTCTTGCCATCGGATGTTAACGCCAGACGTTCGCCGTATTTTCCACTTGGTGGCGCATATAAAGCTTTTGCCTTAAAAGTAGCTTCTATACCATCGCGCAAAACGTACTAACAGACACGATAAATGGCTCCATTAGCTACCATGCTAACACCGAATACAAATGAGTTGTGTACAACACATAAGAAAATTTCTTTATCGTTTCCGTACGAGAGCTGTAGCGCTCACATCCTCGTAATTTCTCCAACACGATGAACGGCTGTAGTAGTAATCTATTAATTAAAAAAAAACACATTATAACACACGCCCACCTGTACCTTCTTATGATCTCGAACTAACGGATTCAATGTTTATGGACTGGATTGGTGTTAAAAATTAAATCGGAAGTATTAAATCTTCTTCTGCAGGTCTAGGTTTGATGAATTCAGAAATCCTGAAGTGCAAAAGCGTCTCTTCGTCCATGATATTGTGTGAATCTTTACAGTGCTCAATGCTGCCCAGTAAGAGATAGTTAGGGCAACTGATTTTAATCCAGAAGTCAGGTAATCTCCAATTTCCATAAACCATTCTTCCAAACTCTCTTACTAACACTCCAAGTAAGATCTCTGAACACATCATTTTTCCGCAGGCTGTTAACATTATAGAATCAAACTTGCCTGCCAAGGTGCTTTAATAAAAAAAAATCGATTTCATGCGAAGCTCTACTCTTTTATTAACGACTTATGGCCCATAAAGCGGTAAAGCCACTTTTGTGCTTCTTAAGGATGACGGGCTTGTGCGACCATTTGTGACTATTAATGCAATTTCTGTAAGGCCACACACGTCAGCAAACTCACTGCAATTTCCTTCTTTCCTTCCCTCCTCTCTCTCCCTGTTATCTTTGTTTCCCTCTTTCCCATTCCCCCGGTGTAGGGCAGCCAACCGGGCGTGATTCTGGTTAACCTCCCTGCCTTCCTCTTATCTCTTTCCCTCCATCCCTCCTATGTAAATGTCGATTCTGATTTCGATGCTAATTTCATTTTTATAAAAAAATAAACTTTTGGGGCTTTCCATGCCAAAACCACAATATGATTATCAAGCGCGCAGTAATGGGGAACTGCGGAATAATTTTATCTCCCGGGCTTCCTCCAGGTGCACCCAGTGCATGGTACACGGGCCGTCTTGCGCTGCGCTCGCAAGGAAATGGGGCGTACGAGGCAGGGATTCGACAATCGCCCTAGGGATTAGCCAGGCACTGGCGAAGCTGCTACACCGCCACAACAGGTGACAACATTTTTACCCACCTTGATAAAGCTTTCGACACTATTTCTCACGACTTTCTCTGAATTTTAATGAACTACACCTTCCCCAGAGTGTTCTTCTTGAAGATAAATCTTTCAACAAGATAGTTTGCAACACGTAGCAGCTAACAATTCATTTTCATCTTGTTCACCTGAAACATCCAGGGTCTGTCCATGGGCTCCTGTTTTTTATTACTTTTTTAACTCACCTGTCCATTTTCAATTTTCCTTTAATAAGCTATTTGCAGTCGGGTGCGTAATGTACAGTCGAGCGCGATTTGAAGGTTATCGCGCGAGCGTCGACCGGGAACGCGAACAGCGCCATGGCCCAGAATTCTCTGCCGAGGCGAGGGTGGTATCAGGCCTGCTTCCCTCACTCTTTTTGCTGTTCCTTCAGCAGCCGTCACTCCCTGCTGGGCTATCAGTCTTATTTTTAATTTTTTTGGTTCTGCGAACAGGCAGTGATCGTAGTGCGCACGACGTATTCTACGGTATTATCCGAAATTGGACGTTACGAAGCTGTATCTAGCCTATGTAACGTCATTGTTGCTGGGACAGGAAGAATGGGTGACCAAGAACATTAGCTTAAGCCCGCGATGCGTCGGTTATGTGCGGCCTCCCTCTACTGTTTCTTTATTTTATTTGCGAAGGCTCCAACCAAAGAAAACGACGAAGGACGCGGGAAGTATAAACTCCAGTCTGGATAATATGCTCGATATCTCTATTATTTTTCCTAGCTTTCGCGCCGCCAATTGTACTATGACGAAATATTGTAACCAGGTATGTCCTAAACATTTTAAGAATGAATGTTTTGTGTGCGGTCGTCGAGAGCTGTCCGATTGTCCCGGCGCATCACGATTTTCTTGTGTTTATGACTACAGCACGACCCATCTTATTATGACTGTTGCAAGGAGCGACCACAGGATGAGCGCTCCCGTTCCCTTCAAAGCTCTGTTGTTACACACGTGCGAAGCAGAGGGAAATCATCACCGATGAAAGGATCCACATGTACAAGCTGGTCCCTGAGGCCGAGATCAGACAATGAGGTCGCGATTAGAATGTGTGCTGCCGCCAAGCCAGAGCAGCGGGTCACAAATAAGAGACAAACGAGGAACGACAGTCACTAAGGCCTTTGAATATGACAAACGCTAACCGTTTCGATATCTCTTCAGGCTGCTATGGTCTCTAAATGGTGCTGCGAATTTCAGTCATGGTTATGTAAAGAATTACTTCACTTTCGACGTCAGTGGCATCGTATAGGGAGAGGGCTAAGCAACGAACTGCCTCTGAAAATGGCCGTGTCATCGATGCTTACCCATTAATGTTCATTAGGCGCAAATTCATTTCAACCCTTCTTTATTGGCTTCCAAAAGAGACTAATGCTTCTTATGCATTATCCCAGGCCTAACCCTTTGACCTCGGTCCTAATACTTCAACGCGGCGCCCTTTCTTTCTTTCTTTCACGTCCTTTATCCTTTTCGGGATAGAAGCGAACAGAGATTCTGCCAGTTCTGGGTCCTGTCGGAGGACATTCCACTCCCTCTCAACGGCTGCCCACAGAGTGTCTGCGTCAGTGTTCGCCAAGGTGGAGCGAGCCAACCGTGCCTTCATTAAACCCCAAACATTTTCAATTATGTTCAGGTCGGGGCTCTTTGGCGGCCAGAGGAGCTGTGCAATTCCAGACTTGTTCAGATTTTCCTGCACTGAGGATGCAGTGTGAACAGGGCAGCCGTCGTGTTGGAAATAAAAACACCCGTCAGGGAAAGGTCCATTCACGGCGAAAGGAAGGAGAACAGTGTCGACGATCTCATTGTAGACTTCGGCCGTGAGCCTCCCTGGGATGCGGAAGAGCGGACCCAGACCGGCGTAGGTTATTGCACCCCAGACGTTCACCGAGACACGCCCGCTTGCTGCGACATCGCGGACGTTTTCATCGTCATAGCTGCAATAAAATTGGTGCATCGAATTTAATAACCAAAGCACTCACAGGGCAGTTACCACTGTATAATGAGAAACTGAGCGAAAGCTGCTAAGGTATTTGCAGCTCGTGATATACTGAGGTGAAGAATTTCAGAGCGACGTGCATATTTTCCAGCTAGAGACCGCAGATTTTAGGTTTGCACACATACTCGCACTTCGACTAAAACTCCGCTATGGTATGCCGGCCCTAAAGCCACGCTTGGTGCATGCTTGTGCGGTTACTTCAATAAACTTCATGTCCCTGTCTTTCACTCTGGTAAATTCAAAAACGACACCGTACCAACTTTCCAAAATCTCCCTTATTCTGCAACAAACACGAGTTAAGGACATTTCAGTCGAAATCAATAAGAAATGGGTATGACCAAGGCAGGTAATGAGAAGGCAAGACAACCATTGGTCATTAAGGGATGGGTAACGGGCTGGATCTTAAGAGAAGGAAAGCGTATCAGGGGGCAGCAGAAAGTTAGGTGGAAAGTTAGGTGTGAAATGATATGCAAGAAAAGTAAATCTCACCGGCAGCCATCGACTCTCCAAACGCGGAGTCGCTGGTTCCAGTAGGTAGTGAATGTAGATTCGTCACTAAATATGACGTGTTGCCAGTCCTCAGCGCTCCATGTTTCGTGCCGATGCGCAAATTCCAGACGTTTCCTGCGATGTTCGCTGGTCAAAAGTGGCTTTCTCGCAGCCACTCGGCTTTTAAGACCCGCAGCGTTAAGTCTCTTTCGGATGGACGAAAGACTTAGGCGAAGGCCAAGTTGTTCTTTGATTTTCTTCGCTGTCATGAATGGATCGTTGACGGCGGCAGCTATTATCAGAGCGTCTTCCTCCTCAGTTGTTCCTCTAGGCCTCCTTTGATGCGGGGCATCTTCCAAGCGGTTCTCCCGGTGAAACGCTCGAAGAATGCGGTTTACTGTCTTCTGAGGACGGTTCACCTGCCGGGATATCTCTCGCTGGGACATAAACTTTCCCAATGAAACAATTTCTTGGCGCTCCTGTGCCGTAAGTCGTCGTGGCATTTTTCTTGCGACATGTGGTCTGGGATCGCATCGATCATTGCAGCCGTTATATACCCTTATGAAAAAATGTTTTGCGGAAATTTATTGGTGAACAAAGGCGATATGACGCGGCGATGCTGCGTTGATATATTTTTCCAACTTCAAAGTCGTTAAAATCAAGAAATGCCAAGCACTGCCTTTAGCAGATCTTTCCCACCAATTTTGTTATCGCCCGCGAAGATACGAGGTAACCAAGTCCACACTTTATCGCAACAAATGGAAAGCTTAGAATAGAGAGAAAGGGCGGTGAGTTTGTCGCGGGGGTGATGGTTGCTGTATGGAACAGCGAACGAGGGAGAGAAGACTGCGAAATCATGATTTTTTCTGTCCCAAAAGCGGCCGCCAGGTGCCTGGAGTGGTAGGCTGGTTGACGCTCGCGCGATAACCTTCAAATCGCGCTCGACTGTACATCAATATTGCTAGTCTTGACGAATTTTGTAAACTACAAAGTGACCTTGCTCAAATTTCTAACTGGGGCATGAATCCCGATATCAACAAATGCAAATCTATGCAAGTATTTTGTCTTCTAAACCCAATACTACTTACGTCAGTTCTTCATCAATAGTACCAGACTGCACTGTATTCACTCCCACAAGTACATAGGGTTTGCTATCACCAATAACCCGTCATGGAACGTAGACATCGGCCGCATAATTAACAGTACCAATTGGGAACCAATATCACGATGACTCGACATAATGCATTAAGCATTGAATCAGCATGGCGGCACAACGTTTTGCCGCCATTGAAACGAGTCACGTATGAGGCGTGCGCTGCAGCTGGACTCCTCTTTCGCGCTTCCCTAAGAAGTGTCATCTGGCAGCGCCACCGCAAAGCCTGCGCGTGGCCTTCAAATGCATGGCGCGCGTCCGAACGCCGAGCAACTGCGTCTCGCGCTTCTTCCTGCCGTTATCCAGTGGCGCTGCCGACAAGTCCGCTCGTGGCCTCCGAGATGAGCGTCGGTGCCTGCGAACAGTGAGAATTGTTCTCTCGCTTGCTGCACACTCATTGACGCAAGTTGGTGAGAGGCTCATTGAAGGTTGGCACATTCCTATTAAGGTGCATTCACGCCGGCGACTGACAGTGGTAGCGCGACCGGTTTGGTCGCAAGACGATCAGTCGCAAGTAGTCGCAAACAGTCGCTCTGCTGGGCAAAGCGACTACATTGGACCAGCCGCTCGCTGCTCGATTTTGCAGTCGCGCGACCATGGTTGCAAAACTGCTAAACCAGTAAGCGGCACAACGGAAGTGATCTTATCATGTGTTTTCATCGGGCGTCCTCCATAGTCGCGCCAAATGCAACGTCCTAGCCACCACGATAGTTAGCTACTATTCGACGGAGCGCCTACAACTACTTGCACCCTTTGTTCAAAGACCTTAACAAGAAGCACCTCGCATGAACGGAGATTGGGAACAATGAATGAATGAATGAATGGTTTATTTCATCATCAGTTCAGCATACATATCCAGTGGTACAGTGGGAAGGTGTGGCGAAAAGGCAACTGAATGCCTGACAATGCGCCAATCCCCACCCCGACCACGATATTGCACAACACTCAGCGTGTCACTCTGTAATACATCAATGTAGTAAAAAAGAAAAAAAGAAAAGAACAACTAAATTATTGCAGTACACTCAGCCTGTAATACATAATACATAAATATAATACTACGTAATGATACATAATGTAACACTAATACATCATGAGAAAAGACGGGGAATGCGGGAGATGGCAATTCAAGACGATGAGCAAAACGTGAACAAGGTGAATGCAGGAGCCTGACGGGGAATGCGAGAGATGGCAATTCAAGACGATGAGCAAAACGTCAACAAGGTGAATGCAGGAGTGAGGAGTGCAGGAGTGAGAATGCAGGAGTGCAGGAGTGAATACATCATGTAATACATAAATGCAGAGGAGAAAAAAAGAACTGAGCCGTGGTTTTAATAAGTGAACTAGAACATCATTCATATCAACTGCTTATCGACAAGAAATATTCATGGCTGAATTTTGAGGCACAATACAGTTCTGGAAGAAAGTATACAATACAAGCAAGTCTTACACGGAAGAGAAAGAGAAAAAAATTGTCATGTTTGAAACGCCATTAGATAAGCAGGTATCTTTTTTTTAATATTGCCACTGATCGGCTTTCATTCGCTATGCTCATGGCCGTCATGTAAGAGTTTAAAAATGATGGAATAAGGTGCGTTAGTTTTTGCTCGCCGTAGTTGGTTCGAATCCTTTCACTGTAATAGGTGGCTTTTCCTAAGGTTATACCTGTGTTTTCCGGGAGTAGCTATCCTGAAATATATCCTGAAAAAAACATGTTCAGCACCTCCCGCAAATACCTCAAGCGAAAGCACTGTACTTTTGTATTTGTTGCTACGTGTGGAGCAGTCGTTTAGTTCGCGCGTTGTCAATGAAAAAAAAGTGACGCTATACTTAGGTCACGATTTCGTAGCGATAGCTTTTTCAATGCTAATGTCTTGTCGCTTTTGAGGCATCCGTGTGGGGTGAGATCGACGTTGTTCCCCGGGCGGAGAGTCTCGTCCGAAAAAGCAACGCAACAGAACCACGGCCCAATGCTTGTCTGCGTGATCCATGGTTGTTTATTTTGAGAGTACGCAGGACCTTCCTGCAAGCCGTGCCTCTATCTGTTTGCAACATTTTTACAAACATTCGCAGTTACGTGCACGTCTAGCATGTCGTATGTGACGCAGCAACTCCCCCCCCCCCCCCCGCTCCACCGCTTTTTTTTCCCGTATTGACGGCATTTAGCGGCGCAAAAATTACACAGAAAATTTATCAGTGCGCATGAGTTGTCAGGAACTTAGCTTGAACGATGGAGCCTCGTGGATAGCACAAGCCAGGCGCGTTTATTAGCGAAAGAAACAGCATGGTAAAGCGCGGTTTACACTGACGTATCGCACGCTTTTTTCAAAAATGTTCGAGAGGTGGCACAGCTAGGTATATTAGACAGTTTTAGTTAAACGTACGTAGAGATTTCACGTACGCAAACGTGAAAATCCTACGTACCTTACATGCGCGCCCCCTGAAACGCTTTTAGCTACACGTACGCGACGCGCGCCAAGAGATACCACTTAGCTCCATCTATCGCCGTCTGCGTGCGCACGGCCCGGTATCGCGTGTTCGTTATCTCGCGAAACTCCCGCGCGAAGCCGTCTACGTGCGCAAGAAACGCACGCAAAGAATTGAATCTCACGTACGTCCGTGCGATTAGCGCGCAGCCGCTACGTTCGACGCATGCGCACTGCTTACTCGTAGAAGTCCTACGTACGCAAAGCCTCCACGTACGTGTTACTAAAGCTGTCTATTGCCTACGTTTTCGGGATTTACGCAACCATCGTGAAAATATAAAGCATTTCAGCTAAGGCACCACAGTCACAGAAACAGACAGAGGAGGCTTCCTTATAGCAGATTTTATATCATGCGATCTCATGCTGTTTTCCATGTACAATACCTTACTTATTTTGCAGGGACCTTTGCAGAGAAAAAAAGAACCTAAAAACCTAAAATACATCCTTAAGCGACAGCAGCAAGATGTGCGCGACAAGCAGCGCTGCGGTGCAGGGGCGATTGATGTCCGCAGTATCAAATGGTGTCTGCACTTCGAAGCCATGTTGGAGGTGACGTTTACTTTGCTTTTGCAATGAAACACTTCATTTTCATGCCTGCAAACAGACAGGAAAGTTTTACAGGAAACGTACATGCTCAGAATTTAGTACAGCTCCGTGTTCAAATGGTGTTTGCGCTGGCGAGCAATGGACAATCACAAAATTTATGTAGCCTTAAAGTTTCATCTTCAGTTACCGCATGCATGAAGCATGATTTCCGCACATTCCCTATCATGGGTTGCACCTCTGTATTGTCGGGAATTTCTACTCCTAACGGTTTTCAAAGAAAAAACTAATCGACGAGTCGCACTGGTGTAAGACTCCGCGTTAATTTAATCCGCATGATGAAGCACTAATATGTACCCTTGTATGCTAATATCAAAATACTTAGCTTTACTAAATTTCTCAACAACTTTTTAGGAGCAGCTCATTGTAGCAATAAAGAGTGACCTACCAACACTCCTCATAGAGCTTAAGACTAACACTAATTCCACTGAAGCCAAAAACGCATCTCTCTCTGACACAGCTATACTAGGCAGAGCTACTTCAGCCGGCAGCATAGCTGAGTCACCGTCGTGGGTCACCGCCGCGGGTCACCGTCGTAGGTCACGTCGTGGGTCACGTCGTGGGTCACATTTAGAAGGCGTTTTGCGGCATCTCCCTGGCACTGCTTCTGCGGCATAGAGTGCTCAGGAAAAGAAAGCGCCTACATTGGTCGCGTTATCGTGCATGGTATATAAGTCACATCGCTGTATAACAGGCACGGACGAAACCTTAAAAGAAAAAAAACACTACTTATTTTCCGGAAGTACGGTAGCCCTTAAACACCTGCATGTCATGACATTATTAAGCTGTACGTACAGGCTCGTCCACTCTTAGGGTGAACACGGCTCACCGTGGCCGCGCTCCGCGGGGCGCCAGTGCGTCCGGCGCGGCGGCGCATCGAAGCGAAGCGGCGCAGGCGCACACGGACTTCGGGGAGGCGCTTCGCGTCGTCTGCTACAGCGCTGGAGTGCGCCGCTCTGGCTTTGCTGTAAAGTACACTTCGCTAGAGCGAGGTGACTGAGCGACCGAGGCGGCGTGGCGGGAAGGCGCACTTCACTTACTGGAGCATTTTCCAGCTGGTTCGGTCTACAGCTTGTGAACAGCCTGCTTAATCAATATACATTAACAGAAACAAGCTTATCACCACATAAATCACTTAGCATGTTTTTAATAAGTGATGAGGGTAAAAATAGTCATTTCTTCGCGCTCTTTATTAGGCTGGTGCCATTTTATTTGACTCTCACAGCACTTGGTGTAGTGCATACCGAGAAACCTATTAGGCGCGCTCTTCTTCGTTGGAGTCATCATGTGATGAGCCTAGCGCGCCATTTCGCGCATGTCTTGATGCTAGAACGAATGTGCTTAATTTACCTAAAAAAGCGACCGAAACCCGCAATAAATTCCACAGAAAGTTAGAGAACGATTGTTCAATCATGCATCATCATGTTTGCCATCAATTTTACCATTAAGGAGGGCAATAATATTACTTCGACAGCAACTAAGAAGTGACATCCGCTACTTCGTGACTTTCTTATTGACGCGTTAATGTCGCTGGTAGGGGTGCATGGAGCGCTTTACGCGATGTTGGAAAGGGCTCTCCCCTGTATAGCAACTGATTTGGCGGCAGTTTTACTCTCCCTTTTCATCTTTCTACATCATATTGTTGTTGTCACAGATTGGTTAAAATCGCCGAAGCGGTGCCGGTCCTTTGACGGCTACCTGACGTGAGAAATCGCATTCTTATTTAGAGGAATCGTCGGTCAGTTATTTGATTACATTGATTAGGTGGAGTGAAACATGTGGCGCCGTCGTTTATTTGGTTGTTTGTTTTTTTCTCCTTCGAGTCGATGCACACCGCATGCGAGTGCCCTTTCTGTCCGTTTTGAATCGGTAATTGAATAAATGGGTGAATGGATGCAAAACTTTAATAAGGTCCTGAGGTACGCGACTCAGCGCGCTGCGGGCCGCTCCCACGTTGGGACAGTCAGGCCTTGCCCTACCGCGTAATTGAAGTGGGAAATCGATAATCTACATGTCTGTTTCATAGCTTAAATTACGTATTGCCGGGTAATTAAGTCGTTACTCGCTTGTATTTCATTTCAGTACTTCCTCGGAATAGGTCATATGTATATTCTCACTAGCATATAACTGTGCGGTATGCGTCCCGAAGCGGCACATGGCCCTCTGCGTTACGCCATACAGGGGGGCATCGGATAAGTTTGGAGAAAAGGAGGAATTGATTTCTCCTTTTTTAGGGGTTAGGGGGGTGGCGAGGCTGAGTGGGTAAAACTCAAATATGGATACGGCACAGGAACCCTTGCCTTGAACAAGCGACGCTGTTGCCGTCATGGGGAAGTGGCCGGTCCGTGTGTTGGACGAACGTGGCCACGATAATTAACCCGGCGGTCATGAGGCCAGCCCGGTGTCGTCTGCCGACAGCATGCCGGTGGTCGGCCAACGGGTTCGACATTTGTAAAAGCCAAGCCCGGCCCAAGCCAGATTGCTATGTTCGGGCCATTCTACTTTTTGACTGACCATGGGCGTCAGCCGGATCTACTACCGAGCCCCCCCGCTCCCCCCTTTTTTTTTTGGCTTAGGTCATGCTACTCCATTTTAGCTTAATATGGCGATGTGGTGCAGCCAACGGCTGCTCAAGTGAGTGACTGGCCGCTCACGAGTTAAGTATTCTGGGATGACTCATCAAATCGAAAGACACCAGAGGTGTTTCCATTAAACGCATTTCTATCGACTTGCATGATGAATTGCATTTTGTTCGGTTGTCGGTTGCCGGGGCACTTCGGCGACAAAAACGCTGTAACAGTGCAGGATTTTATTTCCCCGGTGCACTTTCGGAAACTGGCCATGTCACGGGTACCGGAAAAAGAAAGACGACGCATTGTAGATCTGAGCCTACAAAACTATTCTCAACGCGTTATATCGTAGATGACAAAAAGGCCACTGAAAACTGTGAATCGAATAGTCCAGGCTTACAAGAAGGATGGAAGAATTGCGGATGCTCCCCGTAAAGCCCGGCAAACAGTGACCACTGAAGCTGAATACATGACCATTGTTGCGGCGGCTGCTGCAAACCCGACCTTTATCGCTCGGGAAATTAAGAACAGCCTCTGGCTAGGTGACGTCTCTGACACGACTATCAAGCGTCGCCTCGACGCCCCAGCCTAATAAAGACCGCGAAAAAATGACTGTATTTTTACCCTCATCACTTATAAAAACATGCTAAGTGAATTATGTGGTGATAAGCTTGTTTCTGTTAATGTATATTGATTAAGCAGGCTGTTCACAAGCTGTAGACCGAACTAGCTGGAAAATGCTCCAGTTAGTAAAGTACGCCTTCCCGCAATGCCGCCTCGGTCACTCAGTCACCTGGGTCTAGCGAAGTTTGCAGCAAAGCCGGAGCGGCGCGCTCCAGCTCTGTAGCAGACGACGCGAAGCGCCTCCCCGAGGTCCGTGTGCGCCTGCGCCGCTTCGCTTCGATGCGCCGCCGCGCCGGACGCACTGGCGCCCCGCGGAGCGCGGCCACGGTGAGCCGTGTTCACCCTAAGAGTGGACGAGCCTGTACACGACCTATAAATTTATTAGGCTGGATCATGTCACAATAATCAGGCTAGCGACGGCAAACTTCCATTTGAGAGGCGTATTTCAGAGTGCTTTGCCGCATTGTTGACATTCAATCAAAGTAACGTACAAATTTCAGCCTGCATATGAGATAGGGGTAAACGATGTAGTTTGTCATACGATGGTTGACCATAACAGAAACCTCTAACTTTCTGTAAGTGGAACCTTGACAACTGTATAAACTAGTACTTGTGAGGTCAAAAAGTGCTAATGCACAACAGTTCACAACATAACATGTATGCTGGCACATGTACTATCTTAAGAGGTGAATGGGGATACACATTGCTCATTTCGTTACAGCATGTGCACCACAATGGATGAGCGTAAGCAGAGGTGAGCAGGCATGAATGACTGGCGGCCAGTTCATCAATAGTAACATTTGCATGCAGAAATGTCCCTGTCAAATGTCATACATGAAAAGCTATTCTTCTACTGTCATTGTAGCGAAGCAGCAGTAGGGGTAGTTGATGGCAAACAAACGGGGGTATCCTCCGATTCCATGGCACCAGGCGTGGAAACCTGCACTTATGCGTAAAGAAAACTTGAAATGTTCGTTACTCTTAACACAGTCATGTTTGTAAGAATTACTGCATGAATTGTAATTTCCATGTTTATTAGCGGTTTGAATTGCCAGAAGTATTGAGGAATGCACCTGGTTTTTTGGAGGTTATGCTTGACGATGCAATGATGTTGCATCAGGTGTGCTGTAATAGCGGTTTCTTTTGCATAGATGTCAGAGAAGAAATACAAGATGAAACAGCACAGACGCCACCAGCAGAACGGTATGTGATAACATATTTTAATTTACTAGCAATTAGAAGCACTACACTTGAAAATTCGTTCAAGAGACCTTTCTTTTTGTACAACATAAAACGCTGCGCTTTACTGCCTGATGTGCTGTAATAATGGTTGCTTTTTAAAAGATGCCAGAGAAAAAACTCAAATCAAAACAGTAGAAACGGCACCAGCGAAACGGTATGCGAGCAAGGATTTAACTTTTCTAGCAGCTAGAGACCTTTTAAAATCTTTGTAAGGTATCTTTCCTTTTGTACAACGTAACACACTATGCTTTACTGCTTGCAGAGCGCGGGCGTCAAGGCAGCACGAGCAAACTGAAGGTTCGAAGTGAGACGAGTGTAATGTTTGCTGAACATTAATCTACAAAACATTTAGTTACCATCTAGGCAAAAAAGCTGCGCATGCCACACAGCGCAAATGACTAGCAAGTAAGAGTGTGAATGAAGCATCGGTATTCAGGCATCGAAGATGAAATACTTCCTCAACAGCCATGCAAGTGAGAATGCAAGCCACGAGGCTGTTGCACAAGCCTGTATGGAACACCTTGCGCAATTCAGGGAGCAGAATGCTACAAGCAAAAAGGACGGCATTGCATATTTACACTGCGAACTGATGCCCCCGTGAGCAAACCTCAAAATCGCTCAACACCCGATGGAGTCGGTCAGGCGGAGCTGGAAAACATGAACGCCAGCCGTTAGGAGCAAGGATTACCTCGGGTGTGGCCACATGTTGCAATAATGAATGCGAACTCAGCATTCAACCTACAGCTTGTTTTACACTCAAAAGAAAAAAAAAATTAAACCAACGATCTTCTGGTACCAAATGCTACTTTATCAGTTAAATGTTTTACACAAACAGCTACAAAGAGCAAAACTAAAAATAAAAGAAACAGAGCATCACGTTTACAACTTTGTAGCTGAGCAGTACAATCTCACAGTTGTCTAAAATACATCTGTTGGAGCATTTAAAGCAGATAAAACTGATACATTGTAATTTTGTGTGTTAAACCACACCCATGTGAGTATAACTTTGGCAAGTCCCCGGAACAATGTTACGTAATCTGTAAATTACTGTGCCATATTTGAAAGGACGAGGAAGGAAGGAAAAAGTGGAGAAGGAAGGCAGGGAGGTTAACCAGTGTAGTCTAACCGGTTTGCTACCCTACACATGGGAGCGGGATGGGGGGATGAAAGATGGGAGGAGAGAGAGAGAGAGCACATAACACAGCAAACACATCGTCAGTTACAGTGCGCCACTCTTGCGCGGTACGCGACATCACTGTCACAGCCGCTTGTCCAAGCCCGTATTCTTCATAAACCGAAGTAGTCCCTTCGTCGCCTTCAGCTGCGATGTCTTCTGTCGGCGATATGTGAAAATGGTTGCAACTGACAATGGTCTATTGTCCAGGTGCGCTAGAACGGATACCATGGACTGTCTCGGAACATTATATTCAGGACAGTCGCACAGAATGTGTTCCAGCGTCTCCTCGCAAAGACAGGCATTGCAGAGAGCGTTGTCGGCCATTCCAATGCGAAACGAGTAGGATTTCGTGAAGGCCACCCCTAGCCATAAGCGATAAAGCAGGGTGGTCTCACTTCGGCGGAGTCCAGTTGGCATACACAGATGCATCAATGAGGGCAGGTCGTGTTGATGATTGCTGCGGTTGGTCTGGCTGCTTGGTGTGCACCATAGAGAGAGCGTGATCTCCCGTGCAAGCACTTGAAGGCTTCTGGCTGCGTCGGACCGTGAAAGTGGTATGGCCTCTTCCTGTGTGTCTTCAAGAGCTGTCCGTGCGGCTTTATCGGCGTCTTCATCTCCTATGACGCCGCAGTGACTTGGCAGCCACTGAAACGTCACGTAATGTCCTTTCTCATGTGATGTATGAAGTAGGCATCTAATATTGAGCACGAGCTGTTCGAATGGCCCACGACGCAGAGCTGATAGCACAGATTGTAGGGCTGCCTTTGAGTCACTGAGAATTGACCATTGTCGAGGTGGTTCTCGATTGACGAAACAAAGTGCAGCGCGAAGAGCAGCTAGTTCCGCAGATGTAGATGTCGTTGGGTGGTCAGTCCTAAAGCTGATGGTAATACCTTTTGCTGGGACGACCACAGCACCGGACGAAGACTGGATGTTTGTGGAACCATCTGTATAAATATGTGCCCTGTCCGCGTACCTCTCGTGCAGAAGAAGCATAGACAGTTGTTTCAGCACAGGCGACGACAAATCAGATTTTTTCCCAATTCCTGGTGCGCTGAGATGGACTGTGGGGATGACAAGGCACCAAGGGGGTATCGATGGTTTAGATGCAGCGGTGAAGCCCGAGGGAAGTTTGTCGTTGCACTTGACGATAGTTTTAGAGAATGATGCTTGGTGCCTATCTGAAAGTAGTGTTGCAAGGTGCTGATAGGGAGCACGTACAAAATGTGTGATATGCGTTCTCAGGGCTTCCACCGTGATGTGAGTTTGCATTGGATGGTCCCGAGCAATCGCAATAGTTGCCTCAGTTGAAGTGCATCTGGGCAAACCAAGACAAACTCTGAGTGCTTGAGCTTGTGCTGCCTGCAGAACACGAATATTTGTCTTGCAGGTGTTGTTCAGTACAGGTAGACTGTATCTTAAAAAAACCGAGAAAGAGAGCTCTGTAGAGTCTCAGCATTGCGTCTACTAACATCCCCCACGTCTTTCCTGTCAAGTATTTAAACAACTGGGAGGTTGCTGTCAGGCGCCGTTTCATGTACGCCACGTGCGGGCTCCAACTGAGGTCTCGGTCGATAATTACGACAAGAAATCTGTGGGTTCTGACATATGAAATATGACATATGACATATGACTAGAAGAAAGGGGTTAACCGATGGGCCCGATTTTTATTAATCATATCATGAGACGACAACAAACAGACACCAGAAAAAGATAGTGGAAATTGTTTGTACTTGGTAATTGCATTAAAGCATTGATAAATTAATGGAAATAAAAGTGGACGAAAAAGAACTTGCTGCAGGTGGCGAACGGTCCCACGTCTTCGCACTCCACGTGCGGTGCTGTTAGAGCATCGCACGCGTTGCCATTCCTTTAATTCGATCAGTAAATACAAGTAACTTCCCCTATGTTTTCCTGGGTGTCTTTGTTTGTTGGCTTCCCATGATGTGGCATATTTGGCCACTTAGGATGCTGCAACAGATGCACTTTCTGCAATTGTGGTAGTGTTTCCTTTCTTTCTTTTTCCTTTAGTGCTGTGCTACGCAGTTATTAACTTTGTAATTGTATCTTTTATTATTTTCAAACATCCGAAACTTGTACTCATTTTTGACTGTAAATGAAACGTTCGATTGCAAGGGAAGCTAGAACACGTTTCTGTCTGTAATGTTACATGCTGCATTCAAATCCATTTAATAGCCTTGTAGTGATCGCACTGGGTGTTTACATCTACATGATTAGCAAAAGTGGAGTTGGTCGCGCGGTAAAGCTTACTTTTTTGTATTTTTTGTCATACTTTCTTCAGCATTCTGAAAACTTCCTTTTCTAAAAGCGTGCCTTTTTTATTCGTCTATGGTGAGCTCTGTAGTTGTACATTTGAACTTCGCTATGACGAAGCAGGTAAAATCGGCACATTGCTTTGTTATATTGAAATTTTCTTGGCTTGAAATTCGCCTTTTATGCAAATAATTACAGTCGCCGATCGATTTTTCTTGCGCGAAAAGGTGCAGAATTTTTCGAAATTTCGGCAATCGAAAAAAAGCAAAGTTGAATGAGAATACAATTCACTTTGATAAATTTAGGAGTCGGCGACAAATCATGCGATTTCTTGCCACGTCGACGATATCTTCACAAAGGCGGTATTAGTTAACTCTTTCGTTGCTACGAGAAAATTGTCGTTTTCATAGGTCTCGAAAAAAATTATTTACCACTACAAATAATATTTCAGCACACATTGCAGCATAGCATATTGTGTATAATGAGATGCCCTTTACAAAAACATACATTTCCAAACAAACAAAATTATTAGGTAGAACGTGAAAATCTAGGAAGTGCCATTTTTGCTGCCAGTTGATAAAAAGAACAATAAAATACTTCATATCTAGAAAAATAAAAATATAAGAAAGTTCAGAATATACATTTCGAAGATAAGTAACCCAGGTATAGTTTCTGAAAAAAATAAATGATCAGTACACCGCCGTTCTTCGGATACAAAAAGAAACTAAGACCAGTTCATCGCTCTTGACATGCGCTGAAACAGTTCCTGGATCTTCTGAAGCATAGGTTCACTCCACAATTTTCGCATGATACATATGGTTTTCGTTCAACTTTTAGGTCCTCGTAACACATTTTGCAGTTCCGTTTTTTGGCATCTTCTGTGGATGGTCCGATGAGAAAGTACTTCACCAAGAGACGTACTTCCCCAGTTCGTCTAGGGTCATGCACCTCTTCCAAGACCGATCGCTTTCAGCGTAGCTGGGCAACTCCAAGATCATGCATCCAAGCATATCTCATTGCTTTTTTGCACATTGCCTTTGTCACCTCTGCAGAGAAGAACAATATGAAGAAATCCCCCGCAATTGTAAACTGTCTTGCGCTGATCCGTGGTGCCAGGCCGAGATGTGCTACAGGTGGCCTTCTTGGCGTGAACGGAAGTTTCGTTGCTGCCTATGTCAGCACACCATAACCAAGCGAAGTATGCACCCTGAACATAATTAATAGAGCTCTCAGGTCGTGAAAAAAGATCAGCTCATAAGCGCGCACAAGGAACGAGACCTCTCAAGGCCGAGACCTCCCAACAGCCGCAGATGTCCCAGGCTGACTCACGTCGCCGTCAGAGCTTGCATCTGCTTTACCGTCATCTTCAGCATCATAGCTAGTGTCCTCATCACTAAATTCAACTGCAGTTGCAGCATAGTTTCGAGCAGGACGCTTTCCTCGCGATGACGCCGCGCGTGACGGCGCCATGGGAGCGACTTTCGATAACTGCGCAGTGACACCGGCAGCGTCCCTTGCCGGAATTCTACGACAGAAGCGTAACCGAAGCTTTTGGAAACTGATCGCCAAAACCGGGTACACATGTTGGACATGCCGCGGACCTTGAGAAATACACTTTAGCGGAAAAATGATTCCGAATTGAAACCAAAGCTCACTAGAGAACAGGTGGCGTCATTTTCCGTTAACTATCACCGCTCAGCACCGTCGGATGGCAAAGCCGACGATATAATTTAATTCGTGACGTGCTCGAAGTGCCTGTACTATACAAGTGGATGGCCTTATAGGGATAAGAAAGGGCTCCAATAAGTCGAAATTGGCGATCTAAGTCATCGTTCACCGGTGATCGATCTGAATAGGCGTGGTAATGAAAGAGTTGAGCGAAGCCAGCCCCGCTTCCGCGTGCACCCCGCGGCTGATGGCGTCGTCCGCACTCAGACGACGCTTTCACGAAAAGCGCCGGCAGCGGGAAGCGAGTGCTTCACCTACCGCTCGCTCTACGGGTCACCGAAATTCGAGATTGAGCAACCTTCAAACACAAACGCGCGGTAAGACAGCTTACACGATGCCACGATCTCTGCACGCGCCAGATTAAAGCACGGTACACGGCTGCGTATACGCTCAGCCGCGCTTGCACCCGTGTGCCGTCCAGGCGCCCGCCAACCCCTCTTTCCCACTGCTCGCGCGGGTAGGCGGCACTCGCGCGTGAAGCCACCATCTTTCTTTCGCACCCGCGGACACGTTCACTCGCAGCTCAAGCAAAAAGTCCGCGGGGTGCGATAGGATCTTATCGCACTTCCACTTACGACGGAACATGATGCGGCTTCACTGCGGCCGTCGCTCTTGTTGCGCCGCGCGCGATTTGAGAGGTGGGTTGCCAAGCAGCCGCTTCTAATTCATACATTTTATTCGTCCTCGGAAGTTTCCATTTGTTGTCTCGGCATTCCTTTGCTGCGGAAGCGAAATTTCAGTATTTTGAAGTAGTATACAAGTACACTTCGCTATATTGAGGTTATAGTTAGATGGTGTTCTATAGGCAAGAGGTTATGAAAAGTTAAATACTTCGTCATATAGAGAATTTCGTTATATTTAAGTTCGTTATCTCGAGGTTTAACTATGTTATCACCATTCCGTTCCAAATAATAGGGAATATTTGAAGCTCTTACTGCAACTGTTGCAAATTTTCTATTAATTATTCACCTGTGTACGAGCTGCAGCTGTGATATTCCGTACGCATGTGCCTTTAACAATTTTATAAATGCAATACTTTTATGTGTTCACGTAAGACACGTTACATATTATTGTCACGTGGTGGTGACGTTGAAGAACACAGTAGCAATACTGTGAAAGACAAAACGAACTTTTATTGGGGTAACCTGTGCCAACAAAAACAGGCTACACTTATACCACAGCGACAACGGCGAACACGGTCGGCGATCGTCGAAAATATCATGAACGGGTCAAACGCGTCGGCTTTTATAGATCAGTCGTCGAATGTTCCAGAGTAATCGCTGGGACCCGCGTGCCTTCCAACAAAGTTCTACATTATACGCGTCGCGCACACATGCAATCAGATTACACAAGGTTCGGTCACAGACAGCGTATGGAAGCATCGATAACGTTTCAGAAACTTCCCATACATGTAGGCACGTTCTGCACTGTACGGTAACGTTTGTTAGGCGGTGAAACATGTCACCCGATAAAGACAAATAAGTACACGTGTCAATACCCCCATCTTAAAAAGCATCGACCCGATGCTGCAAACGAACGAAAGTAATAAAGAAGAGCACTCGTAGCAAAGAAAACAACAAAATAAGGAAAGTTCGTCAGCCTCCGTAAAAGGGCTTAAGGCGCACTACGTGGACCACTTCAGATTGTGCACGGCGCCGCTGTGAATGCGAAATGCAGTCTGGCACGACCTCATAGTCCAGTGCGTCAATACGTCGGATGACCTTGTAGGGTCCGAAAAAGCGCCGCAGTAGTTTTTCACTTAATCCTCGTCGGCGTATCGGGGTCCAAACCCAAACACGGTCGCCGGGCTCGTACTCGACGAAGGGTCGTCGGAGGTTGTAGTGTCGGCTGTCGGTCCTCTGTTGGTTCGTGATCCGTAGGCGGGCGAGCTGTTGGGCTTCTTTCACGCGCTGGAGATGGACGTCAGACTCTGGAGTTTTGCAAGACGCGTAGCGCCACCTGCCGGTGCGAAGAGGTAGTAATTGAGTAGCGCCGACTCCCTTGCTAACTTGGCTATGTAGCTAGCGACTGCGAAACGACGATTTAACTAGATTTTGGTCCATATGGCGAGTGTTTTGCGCATTTAACACGCAGACAGAGAGCTATGAATTTCTATGCTAGTCGGACGCGCCGCCGAACTGCCATAAAACGCTTGCTGGCTCACTCATCAGACTGATGGCGGAAACGACGGCAACCGCGATAGCTCCGCGCGCTACGAAGAAACGCCGCAATAGACGCCACTGCTATGTTGCAAATTGGCATGAACGTGAAGGACGGAATGTCAACCTTCAGTTTTACCGATTTCCATCGCGATCGTATGAAGGGGAAAGGCGAGAGCGCTGGATACGGGCCTTTCAACCTGTTGGGTAATCGGATTACTTGCATTCCCCACAACACAGCGGCTCGCATGAGAATGTGTGACAGTTTTGTTCTTCTGTAGTTGTGTTGCGTATCCCTGACGGAGGACAGGGGTAACCAAGCGAAAACTCAAGGATCTGCAGCCACCACTTCGTTGGTAACAGAAAAAACAACGTTGCGAACCATCCTGCTTATGTGGCATCGATATATCCGCCTTTTAACAGACGTCCGCCTCCGCTTAACTCAACAAGTGGAACGGAGAAATTTGGCAGGTCAGTTTAACCAAACATTTTGGTTCGTTTATGAATTCAAAATCCTGTTCTAGAGCATCGTTGTATCGCGAGCTCATTTCCACTTTCGGTATTTTGTATGTCCTGCGCCGATACAACGAGCACGCTTCGCAATGTGCTGAGCCTGCTCTACTGCGTTTTTGAAATGTGAGCAATAAAGTTGCTGTAGAAGCACTGGATGAGTAATTGCGAAATAACGCATGTGTGTAAAGAAAAAAATGTCGCGTTTATTTACTTTTTTTGTGCGCTTGTTGCTCGAAGCGTCTGCAAAATTTCAAATTAAGGTACTGAGCGATTCTGTAGCTCCTGCGAGAAAGAAAGATGCAGCGCGTAGGCACTGTAGGAAGCTTACTTTCGTTATGATCGCACGCTATTTGCTGCCTTGGAAAACGTTTTCTGTTTGTTGCCCTGGAAAATGCTATGAAAGGATTTACTCTCTGTAAATAATTGCGAGGCAGAACATTACGATAAATTACATAAGATAGCAGATACTTAATAACTCTTGTGTTCAGGACATATTCAATATGAACCAATTTGAAATGCTTAGATTTTTATGCGGATACGCCTATAGACAAACCTGATGCTCTCTGTAGTTGCGAGTTGCAGCACGCCGAAATAACACTTCAGACTTTACTTTATATTGTACACGTACTTCGCCCTGTTGAGCTTCCTTTCCGAAGCGTGGATGGGCGGAAGAAGCTTTCCAGGTTCTTGATCTTTGGGAAACCGTGCCTCAACACAAACCAAAGAGAAGGGTCCATTTTGGCCTATGCACCTCCGCTTGCGGACAGCTTCCTTGCACAACTCAGTTCGCGCCAAGACTCCGATGGGGGCGCTGGTAACGGGTTTTCCGCAGCGCCCCCTTGGCAGAGCCTGAGGTCTATAGGTAGCGACGTCAACATTCTCTTCGTCAGTGACGTGAGGCAGCATGGCGTCGAGCGTCGTCGTCGGGTTCCTGCCGTAAACCAACTTGAACGGCGTGACCTGTGTTGGTTCTTGCACCGCGTGTTGTAAGCGAAGGTTACGTACGGCAGGACCGCGTCCCACGTCTTATACTCGGCTTCGACGTACATTGCTAGCATGTCGGCGAGGGTCTTGTTCAGGCGCTCTGTGAGACCATTCGTCTGCGGGTGGTAGGCAGTTGTCCTCCTGTGGCTTGTCTGGCTATATTGCAGAATAGGTTGAGTGAGCTCTGCTGTAAAAGCCGTTTCTCTGTCGGTGATGAGGACTTCTGGGGCACCATGTCGCAGCAGGATGTCGTCGACGAAAAATTTCGCCACTGCCTTTTTATAAATATTTAGTTTCAGCGAAGCGGGTGAGATAGTCCGTCGCTACGACGATCCACTTATCCCGGATGTTGACGTCGGAAACGGCCCCAACAAATCCATCCCAATCTGCTGGAATGGTCGGCGTGGAGGGTCGACCGGCTGTAGTAATCTGCTGGCCTGTCGGTGGTGTCTTGTGTCGCTGACAGTCTCGGCATGTCTTGACGTAACGGGCGACGTCGGCAGTCAGACGCTGCGAGTAATACCTCTCCTGTATCCTCGACAGCGTCTGGGAGAATTCGAGGTGCCCAGCGGTTGGATCGTCGAGCAGGGCGTGCAGTACTTCTGGACGGAGCGCTGACGGTGTAACAAGAAGGTAGCTGGCGCGGACTGGTGAAAAGTTCATCTTCACGAGCAGGTTGCTTTGTAGCGTGAACGAAGACAACCCACGCTTATATGCCCTAGGGACAACGTCGGTGTTCCCTTCCAAATACTCGACGAGGCCTTTTAGCTCCGGGTCTGCTCGTTGCTGTTCAGTGAAGTTTTAAGCGCTTATTATTCCAAGGAAGGCGTCGTCGTTCTCGTCGTCTTGCGGTGCGGGATCGATGGGGGCGCGTCAGAATGTTTTCTTACGCCGACTGAGTATGACGTGACGTCATATTCTCGCAGTCTGAGGCTCCACCGAGCCAGCTGTCCTGAAGGGTCCTTTAAGTTAGCTAGCCAACACAACGCGTGATGTTCGCTGACGACTTTGAATTGCATGCCATACAGATAAGGGCGGAATATTGCTGTAACCCAAATGAAGGCGAGGCATTCCTTTTCAGTCGTAGAATAATTGCCTTCCGCTTTTGACAGCGACCGTTTAGCGTAAGAGATCACCCGTTGAAGTCCGTCTTTCCTCTGGACTAGGACGGCACCGAGGCCTAGGCTACTGGCGTCAGTGTGGATTTCGGTATCTGCGTCTTCGTCGAAACGTGCAAGTACCGGCGGCAACTGAATGCGTCGTTTGAGTTCTTGAAATGCGTCGGCCCGCAGCGTTCCCCACTTGAACTCGACATCACATTTGGTTAGATGTGTTAGCGGATCCGCGATGCGTGAAAAGACCTTGACAAAGCGCCTATAGTAGATACACATACCAAGGAATCTGCGCACTGCCTTCTTGTCGATTGGCTGCGGGAACTTCGCGATTGCAGCTGTCTTCTGCGGGTCGGGGCGTACTCCAGATTTGCTGATGACGTGGCCTAGAAACAGAAGCTCATCGTAAGCGAAGCGGCACTTTTCGGGCTTCAGAGTGAGCCCTGATGACTTGATAGCCTCTAACACTGTCGCAAGCCGCCTAATGTGATCGTCGAAATTTCCAGCGAAGACAACGACGTCATCCAAGTAAACAAAACACGTCTGCCACTTCAATCCTGCTAACACCGTGTCCATGACGCGCTGAAACGTTGCAGGCGCCGAGCACAGTCCGAATGGCATGACCTTGAACTCGTAGAGGCACTCTGGCGTGATGAAGGCGGTCTTTTCGCGATCTTTCTCGTCGACTTCTACTTGCCAGTAGCCAGACTTGAGGTCAATCGACGAGATTTAGCGTTGCAGAGCCGATCCAATGCGTCGTCTATCCGTGGAAGGGGGTACACATCCTTCTTCGTGATCTTCTTCAGGCGACGATAATCGACGCAGAAGCGTAGGGTTCCGTCTTTATTCTTCACCAGGACTACAGAGATGCCCACGTGCTTTTCGACGGCTGGATGATGTCGTCGTGCAGCATTTCGTTGACTTGTTGCCTAAAACCTTCACGTTCTCGCGTCGAAACTCGGTAAGGGCTCTGGCGGAGTGGTCGAGCGCACTCTTCGGTTATTATGCGATGCTTTGCAACTGGTGTTTGTCGAATCGTTGATGACGTCGAAAAGCAGTCTTTGTATTATCGTAAAAGACTTCTGATCTGTTGCTGCTTACTCATAGAAGGACTTGGATTGACGTCGAAGTTTGGTTCGGGGACTATGCTCATCGGCGTTGCTGCGGCAGAATCCGAGAGGACAAAGGCATTGCTGGTTTCCACAATTTCCTCGATGTACGCGATTGCCGTGCCCTTGTTGATGTGCTTGAACTCTTGGCTGAAGTTGGTTAGCATAACTTCCGCTTGCCCTACGTGGAATCGAGCGATCCCTCTTGCGACGCAAATTTCACGGTCGAGCGGTAGATTTTTGTCGCCCTCGATGACGCCTTCTACGTCAGCGGGTGTTTCGATGCCGACTAAAATAATACTGCTGAAGCGCGGCGAGATGCTCACTTCATCTTCGAGTACACTCAAGGCGTGGTCAATACGAGAGCTCTCCGGCGGTATCGCTTGATCTTCCGACAGCGTTATCGATTTTGATTTCAGGTCTATGACTGCGCCGTGTTGGTTCAGGAAGTCCATGCCCAGAATGACGTCTCGTGAACACTGTTGGAGGATCACGAAGGTGACAGGGTAAGTCCGCTCATGAACAGTAATTCTTGCCGTGAAGATTCCAGTCGGCGTAATGAGGTGTCCTCCAGCGGTCTGAATTTGGGGGCCTTCCCATGGAGTCTTAACTTTCTTCAACTGGGCGGCGATGTGTCCAATCATGACGGAGTAATCAGGCCCTGTATCGACTGAGGCGGTGACTGCGTGGCCGTCGAGAAGCACGTCGAGATCGGTGGTTCTTTGTCTTGCATTACAGCTCGGTCTTGGCGTCGGATCACGGCGGCGTCGCGTTGACCTGTGGCTGGTATGTGACGTCGTCAGGTCGTCTTTCGTCGTCGTATTCTTTGCTTCTAGACTTCGTCGGGACGGTGGCGTGGCATTATGTCGTCGAGGTAGTTTCTTCGGCGTCTTCGTCGGCGGCGGAGGATCTTAGTCAGTTCGACGAACAGCAACCGCACCTCCATCGGTTGCTGCTTTTAGTTTTCCGGATATGGGCTCGCAAAGCGGCCCCGGGCTCGGCCGGTGTATGGTCGGCGCTGCGGCGACAGGCAGTGGACTGGTGACGGTGAACTGGACGGTCTTCGAGGGTTCCACTGAGTGGGGGCGAGGTAGTTGGCAATATCGCGAGGTCGTTCGCCAATCTGTGGTCGCGGCGCGCTTACGGCGAACCCTCGGAGTCCCATCTCCCGGTATGGGCATCGGCGGTAGATGTGCCCGGCTTCTCGGCAGTGATAGCAAAGCGGACAGTGGTCGGGGGTGCACCAAACATCAGTCTTCCTTGGAATGCTGCGTGGGGCGATGGGTTGGCGTGCTGGCGTGCGGGGTTGGTGGCGGACGACGGAACTGTGTCGTTACTGGGCCCTGCCGTGGGCGCTGAGGGGGTACGTGACGGCGGACTACAGTGGCCTATGTCATCACTTGCGGCTGAGGTTGCGGCGATTCAGGGACTACTCCGAGTTGTTGTTGGAGCTCCTCACAGATGGCGTCGGCAATCGAAGCCACTTGAGGCTGTCATGACGGGAACAGCTTCCGTAACTGCTCCCGCACGACAGCTCGGATAGTCTCACGCAGGTAATCGGTGGCCAGTGGCTGAACTCCGGCGCAGCTTGTCGAGTTCGTGCGGCGGTTGAATTGCCAGTCCCGCATTTCCAGTGTCTTCTCGATGCTAGTGGCCTCGCGAAGAAACTCGTCAACAGTCTTGGGTGGGCATCGTACCATTCCGCCGAAAAGTTCCTCCTTTACACCACGCATCAGTAGGCGGACTTTCTTCTCCTTGGGCATATCCGGGTCGGCATGGCGGAACAGACGGCTCATTTCTTCCGTATAGATGGCAACGTTCTCGTTAGGTAGCTGCACTCGGGCGTCCAGCATAGCTTCGGCCCTTTCCTTGCGCACGACGCTCGTGAAGGAAACCGTTACGGAACAGGTCCCATGTGGTCATGGTCGACTCCTGGTTCTCAAACCACGTTCTGGCGGCGCCTTCTAATGCGAAGTATACATGCCGCAGCTTGCCGTCGGAGTCCCAGTTATTGAAAGTCGCGATTCGTTCATAGGTCTCCAGCCAAGATTCCGGGTCTTCAGTAGCTGCTCCATGAAAGGTCGGTAGGTCCCGAGGTTGTTGCAGGATAACGGGGGACGCAGAGGCAGCCATTGGGATTGTCTTGGCCACGATCTTCTTTGTCGTCTCAGGTAGAAGTCCGTGCTCTGGGGGCAGTATTTGCAGTCGGCGGCTAGCACGCTGGTCTTGGGCGATGCTGGTTTTGCCCTCGGGCTTCGGGCTTGGATCGCGGCTTTGCAGGGGCGTTCGGTACATGAACGCACAAGCATCTCCACCAGATGTCACGTGGTGGTGACGTTGAAGAACACAGTAGCAGTACTGTGAAAGACAAAACGAACTTTTATTGTGCGAAGTGTGCCCACAAGAACAGGCTACATTCATAGCACAACGATAGCGGCGAACGCGGTCGGCGATCGTCGAAAATCTGATGAGCGGGTCAAGCGCGTCGGCTTCTATGGATCAGTCGTCGAATGTTCCAGAGTAATCGCTGGGACCTGCGTGCCTTCCACAAAGTTCTACATTATTCGCGTCGCGCACACATGCAATCAGATTACACAAAGTTCGCTCACAGACAGCGGATGGAAGCATCGATAACAATCCAGGAACTTCCCATACATGCAGGCGCGTTCTGCGCTTTACGATAACATTTGTTAGGCGGTGAAACATGTCACGCGATAAAGACAAATAAGTACACGTGTCATTATTTTGAAGGAATCACTTCGCATGAAACTGAGACCTCTGTTACTTGTTTTGCTGTGTATTTGTGATATTTTGTACAAGAAATTTCTTATGTATAACACAAGTGTTTCTTATGAATAAACTTACTTGACAACTCATCTTTTGCAGTTCAAGTACTGCTGACCCCTTTATCGTGCCGGGGAATTTGTCCGGCTGTGATGAAGTGGTGTGCCAGCTTATCCCGAACTTCTTTTGCATACCTATAAAAATAATATCCTAGGCTTTATTGTCTATCTTTGACATTCTTAACAGCAAACATATTTCGAAACGCAGGTAACCCACCTACCGAGCAGCGTGGCACCCAATAGTTTCTGACGGCAAGAGGGCACCTGTGGCTGGTTGCTCCTTCCAGCTGCCAGGGGAAACCGTTCTTCCTAGTCATCGCTGTCGGCAAAACCTGGAGGGCAGCACGCAGCAAAAGATGCTGATTACTCCTTGATCAAAATGCTGGCCAACGATATGCAGTTTCCCAAATATCTGATGACGTTGTCGTTCTTGGCTTTAAATGGTCGCCGCATAATTCTCCATCCTTTTGTCAAGATGCGAAGGGCGTTTTCGGTGACTATCAGGGCCCTGCATAAACGGCAGTTGAAAATTCATTGCTTGTATGTCTGACTTGCGTTTTCATGCGATTCTGCAAAAAAAGCGCTTCTCAATGCAATCATGAAAAAAAAATGTCCAATTAGTCTTTCAAAATATGCATCACCGCAATACAGTACAACTGCTGAAATGAAGTACAGCGTGCCCTATGGCAAAAATGGCATGTAACGCAAAACGTTCCAGCTGCATTACGCAGCACAGTGTCTTTCTTTTCTGAAGCTCAGCCTTCCAATAACGACCTTATCTCCCTTGTTTCGCAACCTTTTACTGTGCACATATGATCAGCAGTAACACCGAAATTAACATAAGTAACCTCTGATAATGGTCATTTGCGTTTCACCCTTCAACAAGATGTTCAATCAGAAAATCAAAGTGCGGTGGGTTTCACGGCTTTTTTGCGCAATTCAGCTTCACCCTTTTTGCCTATCGCATGGATAAATTTCCTTGTCAAAAAACATAAATGTGATGTACACTAGTAGCACAAGAGATAGCAACAAACATACTGCCGCGGAAATATATTGTCTACTTCGAGCAACGATGGTAACGGCAAAGACAACCTGCTCGAGAGCGTGTGCACACTCATTACAAGAAGACTGCGTTCCCTATTCTAGGGTGTACCGATAGACTGCGATAGGACGACCTCTTACACTTAATGTTCAGAGTCTCAGTAAACACCGACACCAGTGGATGTGTGGGTACTGCGCTCATAGCCCAATAATCAGGACTCCTTTCAGCAGCCCTACATCAAGCCCAGTGAGAGATGCCCGCACCGAAACACCCGTGCACTGGGAAAGCCGCCGCCTGCAAGGGTCTGAGCCCAGAATTCGGTATCCTGCAAGGACCAGCCCTGTGAACGGCCACATCTGCTCAAGGAAGGGCGTTGGCAAGCCCGATACGTAACGTTTCAAAACATTTGAATCCCCGCGAGCTTTCATGGCAGTGTGCATGAAGATGCTGAAGACTGGCCGGACTAGTATGAACACGTGGCCAACTCCAATCGCTGGCGCCCGAACAGAAGCTCTCGAACGCGTACTTCGTCCTCGAAGGGAGCGCAAGAACATGGTTCGTGAACCGCGAAGAAAACTTGCCAAACTGGGACGAGTTTTGCCATCTTTTACTTGGACCTTAGGCAATGCAATTGATGGCAAAAAGACCAACACCTTTTTGAGTCGCGTATCCAAAGGCCAAATGAGGGTATCGCGATATTTGCCGAAGACATGACACGTTTGTTTCGCCACGCAGATGCCAATATGACAGAGCGAAAGAAGCTAAATCATCTCATGCGTAACGTCAAGGAAGGGCACTTTGCTGGCCTTGTACGCAGGCCACCGACGACAGGAGACGAATTTATGAGAGAGACCACAGCTAGTCAGCAGGTGCTACAGCAACGTCACCAGTGCAGGCGCTTCCCCACCTGCACGTTGGGGAAGCGCCTGCAGGAGGCATAGTATTGGCGGCCACCGACGCAAATCCTATGCGCCAATTAATAAGGGAGATTTAGCGCGAGAAGATTGCGATTGCAAAGCACACAGTCGCCTCCATTGCTGAAGTTATGTGCCAAGAACTCCGACAAGCCTTTGCGCCTCCCGAACCGGTGCCCCGAACCATGCTTCGAGGCAATTCCTTACAGCCCTGCCGACGCTGTCCGTCGTCCACTGTGTGCAGTAACGACGCACCAGTACCGCGAGCGCCCACCTGTCACAGCCTGGATCCAACGAGAGCCTTTTCGGCTGACCCAACAAGTTCGCAGGATGGATGTATGGCGCACTGCCGATCGCCGACTATTGTGCTACAATTGTGGAGAACCAGGCCACATTTTCCGCTTCTGCCCTTATGGTCAGGATGGCTACCCGATAAATTTACCTGCCACAACGCGCTGTCAGGTTGATGAAAACCCGGGCCCTTTGACGACAACTTTACCGGACGACAAGTAAGCTGCTCTGATATCCGGTCACGGTCGCCGTCTCCAAAACGTTTTTCATCGCCGAACCGCCGCAGTTTTGCTGACGGGGTGGTAAGGAGGGCTCCCAGCCCACAGCAGGGAAACTGAAAGCAGAGACCTCCTCAGGGAAGGCTGCACGTAATTGAATTGCCGAAAAGCCTCATTATTGCAAAGAACGCAGCAGATCGATGACCTATCAGAGCAGAACGCCGACAAAATTGCGAATGCCGACCTCCATGTAATCGTTGATGGGCACAACGTAATGGCCTTAGTTGACACTGGCACCGACTTTTCTATAATGAGTAAGCCTCTTGTAGACAAATTTAAGGTTAAAACGCAATAGATGGGTCCTTATATTCGAAAAGCCGGAGGTCAGCTGACGACGCCTACAGGCAAATGGACGGCAAGACTCGTATCGGGAATACAGATTTTTTCGCTACCTCCGTCATTCTACAACAGTGCTGCAAACAGCTCATGCTAGGCACGGACTTCTTGCGCGAATATGACGTTGTGGTTAACATAGGTGATGGCCTGGCCACTTTTTCCACTGGTAAAGACATGAAGAACAATGGTGCAGAACCACAACGCAGAACCACAACGTGTCGTCGATAGCGACGTCCTTATACCGCCCCTATAATGCAGTCTTTCTCCACTGAATTGGACGCACAATACAGCGAAGACGTAGCCGAACAAATAATGGCACCTCTGCTGTGTCAAGGTATTGTTATCGCTCATGGAATTCTAAGCCTAATAGAGGGACGTGCAAACATGCTGGTGACAAATTTCACTAACGAACACCGCCACAAAAGCAGACACCGCGGTGCATACGTTGACGAAATCGACAACGTTCAACATTGCTTTGCTGCTCAAGTGGAAGCAACGGCTGATGTTGTTCGACCTGTACCTGTCGTCGATGTTGGTTCAAGTTTACCGCCGAAAAGTAGACAAAAGCTTCGCGAACTGCTTGACCAATTTAAGGATTGTTTCTCCTCCATGTCTCTAGTTGGCCCCAAATGCCGCTGACTAAGCACCGCATAATCACGGAGGATATTGCAACACCAATTCGACACAATCCGTACCGTGTGGCTCAGAAAGAACGCGATGCAATACAACGGTTGGTCCAGAAAATGATAGAGGATGATGTCATCCAGGCGTCAAAAAGCCTTCGGCGCCAGTGGTACTCGGGAAAAGAAGGATGGAAGCTTGCGGTTTTTTTTATTGATTACCGCAAGCTAAATCGTGTTAAAAAGAAAGACGTTTATCCGCTTCCACGCATAGATGATTCTATCGACCGGCTACGGCAAGCGCGTTTTTTCTCATCAATGAATCTAAAAATTGGTAGTGGCAAATAGAAGGCTATAAGCGTGATCAAGAGAAGATTGTGTTCGTGGCGCCAGATGGGCTGTATGAATTCAAGGTTCTCCCCTTCTCTTTGTCCTCAGCCCCAGCCACGTTTCAGCGACTAATGGATGCCGCAGTTCCAGTTTAAAATGGAAGACTTCCTTGGTATATTTGGACTATGTAATTCTTTTTACGGCCACATTCGAGGAACATCCTAAGCGCTGCCTCTCCGTTCTTCACGCCATACGGTCCGCTGGACTCACTTTGAAAGCAGAAAAATGCCAATTTGGATTTGAAGCACTTCAGTTCTTGGGTCATGTGGTCTGTCATGACGGTGTTACCCTTGATCCCTCTGTCATTGTTGCCGTGGCGAAGTTTGCAAGACCCAAGGACAATAAGGCCATACTACGCTTCCTGGGCCTCTGCGCCTGTTACTGGTGTTTTACCAATGGTGCTTCGCACATTGCATCTCCGCTCACCAGTCTCACAAGAGAAGGCGTCGCATTCATATGGGGAGAGATGCAGGAAGCGGCATACAAAGAGTTACGGCAGCACCTACAAACCTCACCTGTACTCGATTACTTCGATGGAGGTATCCCTACATCAATCCACACAGATGCTAGCAACGGGGGCCTAAGCGTCATGCTCGTTTAGTGGCTAGACCGCGCTTCGCGAGTCATTGCTTACGCAAGCAGAACCCTGTCACTTGCAGAGTACAACTATTCCGCTACAGAAAAGGAATGCATGGCTGTAGTAGGGGCCGACAGTAGGTTCCGTCCGTACTTATACGGCCGCTCCTTCCAAGTAGTGAGCAAGCATCATTCGGTTTCTGGGTGGACCAACATGAAAGACCCCTCTGGACGTTTGGCACGCTGGAGCCTACTAGTCCAAGAGTACGACATGACAGTGGGCCATAAATCGGGGAAGCAGCACATGGATGCAGACTGCTTCTCAAGATAACCACTTGAATCACCAGGCTCTGATGATAATGAATACGCAGGCCTTTAAGCAGTTGATGATGCTGCCACCATCTCACGACAATAAGAGAATCAAGAGCTCCATTCACTCATTGATATTTTTTGGAAGGCCGACCTACAAATGGGTACCTAAAGTGTATTTAAACGGACTATCATCGTTCTGAGTTCGCAATAGCGTCCTCTATAAGAACGATTCTTCGGCAGAACACAGCTACCTGTTAGTCCTCCCATATACTCTCCGCAAAGAAATCCTGCAGGCATGCACAACGAAGCCATATCAGGCCAACTCGGCTACACAAGGACATTGGCACGAATAAGAAGCAAATACTATCGGCCAAAGCTTGCAGCAGAGGTGAAGCGTTACACCAGAACTTGGATTGACTGTCAGCGACGCTAAGCTCCACCCACTAAACCCGCCGGGCTCTTAGGCCCTGTTGAAGTGCCAGAGTCGCCGTTTGCCCAAACTTCCAGTTTGGCCTTCTCGGCCTACTTTCGGCATCTGCCAGCGGAAATAAATGGGTCACAGTCGAGACAGACTGCCTCACCAAGTACACGGAAACCAAGGCAGTGTCGAGTGGCACGGCAGCTGAGGCGGCACAATTTCTTATTGAGAACATCGTCCTAAGCCGTGGTGCTCCATCTGTCGTCATAACAGATAGAGGAACTGCTTTCATAGCGGAGCTGTTAAGAAGTGTGCTCACGCTCAGCGGTCCGACTCATAGCAGGACGACAGTTTACCATTCTCAAACTATTGGGCTTACAAAACGGCTCAACGAGACCCTCCCTGACATGTTCTGTATGTACAGGGTCATCCACTCTTAGGGTAAAGACGCGAGTGCCTGGCCGCGGCGGCGCCACCGCAGCCAGCGCGGCCGCGTATCGAAGCAAACCTGCGCAGGCGCGGCAATGCCTGCAGGTGTAGCTTCCTGTCGTCTGCTACAGTTCTCGCGCTCTTGGGCGCCTCAAGCATGTATAGCTTGTATAACGCTGTCCTGTGTCTGTGTCACGTTCCTCTTTTTGAATTGCGCTAAAGCCTTTGGCAATATGAGCTTGTATTGCCGTGAAACAAACTTTGCTTGCAGTGTCATGTGTGGTTGCCCCAGCGAAGAGAACTTTTCGTTTTAGTGTCGCACCTTGGCGACCGGCAGATTCAGAATGCTAAGCGCAGTGAACAGCATAACGCAAAGTGAATTCTTAAGAAAAGCACAATTTCCTAGCCATAAATTGACAGTACTAAAAAAACTTAATTTAACGTACGCAGTGTTAGCAAATTCTTCGTTTTTTAAGAATAATCCCCAAGGTAACGTGAGCATGAACATTTTCTCGTCGGCTCTAGCGATCACAGTTAATATAGGAGATGCGTGTGTATTCTTAGAGGGATCGTGTTCAGGGGAGTACCTGGCAGTTCACTTATGCAAAAAAGACGTGAGGCGTGCAGACAGGACAAAAGAGTAGAGAAGTGGACAACACGAACGCCGGCGTTCGTGTTGTCCACTTCTCTACTCTTGTGTCCTGTGTGCACGCCTCACGTCTTTTTTGAATAATGAATCCTCACCAACTAGCTCATCCATCTGTCGTTCTAAGCTTCAGTTCACTTGCAGCTTTGAAGGCAGGCGTGCGACGACGTGACCAGTGTCATCCGCTGATCTAAAGAATGTCGGACTTCTGAATGTTTACTTTGAAAAGTAGGGATCAACAACTATAAAGAAGCTGTCTTGCATATAAGTCACTGAATTACAAGCTTCCTTTACTGTGGTATAAAGTTTGTAAACAGGCATAAGGAGCCTCAGAAAGGCTGGCCACAACCTGGCCACAACTGGCCACAACCAGTGTCATCCGCTGATCTAAAGAATGTCGGACTTCTGAATGTTTACTTTGAAAGGTAGGGATCAACAACTATAAAGAAGCTGTCTTGCCTATAACTCACTGAATTACAAACTTTCTTTACTGTGGTATAAAGTTTGTAAACAGGGATAAGGAGCCTCAGAAAGGGTGGCCAACGTTTTAATAGGCGGACCTATCTTCGTCAAAAGTGGCCTCATCATCCTCGGCATGTTAGTTTTAAAGGGTTAGTGCAGTGACGTCACGTGCAGTTGTCGGTGGCGGTTGGTTATAAGGGGAGAGACTTCACTTCTAATGAGTGCTGTCGCCTGACGTATGAGAGCGTCGTTCCCAAGACGAGGGGACAATAGCGGGAGAGTGGGGTGGCGGGCAGAAAAGAAAAGAAAAAAAGGAGTGAAAAAAAACGGGGGGGGGGGGACACCAAAAGGAAAAAAAGGAAGAACAAGAAAATAAAGAGAAAAGAAGGGGGCAGGAGAGGGCGTTGGGGAAGCCAGAGGTTAGGGACTATTCAGGGGTGTCATTGGTGGCATGTTTTTTTGTGGCATTAGAAGGGCCGGTCAGGCGTTCAGGGCGCGAGTAACCCAAAAGACCCAAAAACAACGATGAGTTGAAAGAGTGACTTGAGCAGCATAGCAGCAATGCGTCGAGTAATTTTGAAGTAGTTAAAATGGCGACAAGGAGTCTGGGGTGCAATGTAACTGGAAGGAAGCGGCATGGTCTTTCAAGGGACGTTAGCCCCATTAGCTCAACGTAGGTGTCGTTACGGCTGTATACAGAAATAGCGATGCCCTGTGTGGCTCAGATGCCGAAAAAGGTATACTGCGCCTGGGACTTCGGAATGTGTTGATGACGGTGTGTCAAAAAAACATAATAAAAAAAGACCGAAAAAGTTGAAAAGAGAGGGGTGGAACCGAAACCAGAATAACAAATAAGAATGTGGCGTGCGCAGAAACGGGCGGGGGCAGGTGTACATGGGAAACGGGGGACGTACAGTTGATATAAACGTAAAAACATGAAAGAGTATATTAAATCTAGTAGTAGGCAGGAAAAATTTTCCGACAATTCCAACAGCAATTTTGCAACATACCAATCCCGCATGGTTTGACTACGATAAAACGAACGCTGTCTAAACACAATGCACAACACTCTACTGAAGTCTACTTGGCTCTCCTTGAATTAGTTCTAACGCATAACTGCTTGGAATTTGAGGAGAGTTACTATCTACAGGTACATGGTAGAAGCACGGGTACGCCTTTGGCACCAGCCTACGCGAACATATTTATGGGGATTCTATAAACAGATTTTCTATCTCGCTGCACTGAGAAGCCCCACACATACCTACGACACATAGACGACATATTAATAGTATGGGGACATGGTCAAGACAGTCTAGATAAATATGTAGCATTTCCAAACTCTTTTATTCTAACAATAAAATTCACACTAGAATCCTCAACTGAGCGCATAAACTTTCTGGACACAACAATATACATTGACAATGGGGCACTCAAGACAACGTTGTATAGGAAACCTTCCGACAAACAGCAGCACCTATAATATACGAGCCACCATCCCAGACATTGCAAACACGGCATCTTTAAAGGCCAAGCCAGACGGCTACGTCGCATTTGCATTGAAAACCAAGACTACTTACATAGACTCGATCAACTTAAAGAAGCTCTATCAAACAGGAACCACCAAAACAGCGACCTTCAAAGAGCCTACACCGCTGCAACCAAACTTGATCGAGCCGAGGTCCTCAAGCCCCGTCCGAGGATCACAAGAACAACGCCTCTTCTTACTACTAAATTATAAAAGGCACTCCCGAACGTGAATACCAGCCTCAGTAAATACTACCAATCCTCACCAGCAACCAGAATCTTAATAAGATTTTTCCCGACCCGTCCAGAGTAGCCTACAGACGCAACACCAATTTTAAAGATATTCTTGTTCATGCCAAACTAAGGACAAATACGAAGTTGGGAACCGGTCCCTGTGGCCGCCCCAGGTGCTCTACATGCAAACATATTCAATTTACTACTACAGTAAAAAGTAAAGCGTCGAATTACATACGCAAGTTAACTTCGGCTTTCACCTGCACATCAAGCAACATAGTCTACTGTCTAGAATGTGCCGCTTGTAGCAAAGAATACAAAGGTGAGATTGGACAAGAAATTTATACAAGACTCAACGGTCACCGAGCGGACACAAAACACATTTTACCTAAAGCAGCAGCCAGCCACTCTAATGAACATGGTCATCTATTTGACAAAGGAAGGCTCTATATACTACAAACAAATTTACGTCCACCTCGAGAAAGGAAATATACGGAATCATACCTCATACACAAGTTTAATTGCCTGCACCCGACGGGAATTATTTTGGCACAAGGCAACTTAGAATCTTTAAAAGCGGTAACTTAAACCTGAAATTCTCATATCATCAACCGAGACACAAAACACATTATGCCACCACCTAAACTTAATTCTTCACCTCACCTATTCCTCCATTTCGAAATTTTTTTCCTGCCTACTACTCAATTTAATATACTCTTTTAAGTTTTTACGTTTATATCAACTGTACGTCCTCCTTTTCCCATATACACCTGCCCCCGCCCGCTTCTGCGCACATCACGTTCCTATTTGTCATTCCGGTTTTGGTTCCCCCCTATCTTTTCTCCTTATTTGTCTGTTTTTATTATATGTTTTTGAAACACCCTCACCAACAAATTCCGAAGTCCCAGACGTCAGTATACCTTTTTCGGCATCTCAGCCGCACAGGGTATCGCCATTTCTGTATACCGAGGTAACGACACCTATTTTGAGCTACTGGGGCTAACGTCCCTTGAAAGACCATGGCGCTGGTTTCCAGATACATTGCACCCCAGACTCCTTGTCGCCATTTTAACTACTCCAAATTACTCGACGCATTGCTGCTATGTTGCTCAAGTCACTCTTTCAACTCATGGTTGTTTTTGGGTCTTTTGGGTTAGTCGCGCACTGACCGCCTGACCGGCTCTTCTAATGCCACAAAAAACATGCCGCCAACGACACCCCTGAATACTCCCTAACCTCTCGCTTCCCCAGCGCCCACCCATGGGGGGGGGGGCCTGGGGGGGCGTTGGGGAAGCCATTTCTTTGTAGGACCAGTAGGGACCCACATTTTCGGGTACCTTGCTTCTTTCTGGCCAGCTTGTTTCGAGTAACCTCGAAGCTTAACGAGAGCAGGATCTTCATTGGTGGACGCAAGAAGATCCCTCAGGCGCTGTTGCGAAGCTGAAATGTAATCAAGCACATTTACTTGAAATTGCTCAGTTTTTTCTTACAAGAGTTGCTTGCTAGGGAATCTAGATAAGGCGTCAGCCAAAAACAGCTCTTTCCCTGGCTTGTAGAGCAGCCTAACAGGATGTTGCTGCAAAGTCAAACGCATGCGCTGTAGGCGAAGCGGACACTGATATAGTGGTTTGCTGAATATCGGCACCAAGGGGCGGCGATCAGTTTCCACATTTACGTTTTCCTGGCCGAAGATATAATCATGAAACTTGATGCAGCCATGCACAATTGCCAATGTTTCTTTCTCAATTTGTGCGTAGCGTTGCTGCGCCTCTGTTATTGAACGTGACGAGAAAGCGACGGGGCGGCCGTCTTGCATAAGCACTGCACGAACTCCCATTTGGCTCGCGTCGACCGAAAGGGGGACCAACTTAGTTGCATCGAAAAAGGAAAGGATTGGTGCGTTAACTAAGCTCTCACTAAACATTCCATAACTTCGTTGCTGAGCCTCGGTCCAAACACAGGCAATGTCCTTGCGCAGCAATCTCCTCACTGGTGCAGTGTTAGGAATGAAACGTTGTACATAATTCATCATGCCTAGAAAGACTTGGAGTTTCTTACTGTTCTTTGGCTGTTTCATTTCCAGTATGTCGTTCACTCGACCAGGGTCCACGCGGAGGCCTTCTATGCTAAGGATGTGCCCTAGGTAGCGGACTTCGGGCTGCAAAAGGTGCATTTCTTGAGGTTTGGCTTGAGGTTGTTTTCGAGACCGCGTGCCCACAAAAGCGACAGATGGTGGTCATGCTCCTCCTTCATGCGGCCCCAAAGTAGTATGTCATCCATTACCACGGCTACGCACGGTAAGCCTTCCAGCAAGCGATGCATAGCTGCTTGGAAGATTTCTGGAGCTGACGCAATGCCGAAGGGCATTCGAAGAAACCGATATCGCCCATACGGCGTGCTCATTGTACATAGTTTAGAGCTTTATTCAGAAAGTTCAATTTGCCAAAATCCTGACGCTGCGTCGAATGCTGAGAAGTGCTTAGCACTGGACAGTTGAGAGGTTGCTTTCTAGGGTTGGCATTGGGTAATGTTCGCGCAGCAGCACTTCATTAAGCGCTGTACGGTCCAGGCAAATTCTAACCTTGTCCTTCCTGAACTTTTCTCTTTTTTTCTTGTTCTTCTCCCTTCTTATTCCCTCTTGGTGTCCCCCCCTCGCGTTTTCTCTTCTTTTCTTTCTTTTCTTTTCTCCCCGCCTTCCCACTCTCCCGCTTTTGTCCCCTCGTATTGGAAACGACTCTCAGAGACGTCAGGCGACAGCGCTCATTACCTCTGAAGTCTCTTCCTTTATATCCAACCGCCACCGACAATAACTGCACGTGACGTCACTGCACTAACCCTTTAAAACTAACATGCCGAGGATGAGGAGGCTGCCTCTGATGAAAATAGGTCCTCCTATCGAAACGTTGGCCAGCATTTCTTAGGCACAACTTTATACACAAACTTCATACCACAGTGTGCTATTCCATCTGTCAGCCCCCTTCTTGATTTTAAACTTTCTTTACGTATTTTACAGCCAGTAATTTGCAGTTGTTTCTCAAGTGAAAAATAAAATGACACACTGTAGCGAGATAAAACAGAGGAGGATAGGTAGACAGAGGTGCAGCGAAATATATGGATGTTGAAGCTTATTGAAAAACGAAAATGGCGAAGAATTGTCCTGGCTAAAATTAAATTAAGATGTGCTGACGCCACAGATACTTCGTGTGAACGTCGTTACTTTTGCTTCAGTGAGAAGCATCCACTGTAGGCTCCACCTAAGCGCTGAGTGAAGGTAGGCAAAGTGCCGGGCGTGCTTTCTTCTTACGGCAAATTAGACGCGAGACGAATCGCGGCTTTGCGGCAAATACGCTCTTGAGTGCTCATTAAATTTTAGTAACGCGTGGCTTCGTAGGCAGCGTCAATGACGTCCTGCATCCTGCCGGGCAGAGAGCTGTACAGGGACTCGCGAAGGCCGCGTTCGGCTCTAACTCGTTCCCATTTTCTTTCGACAGCGGCCCATAGCGCACCTGCAGAGAGTCCATGGAGCTGCCTGCAGGCCATTTACACTTTCATGCTGGCCCGCACGTTCTCAATAATACTGAGGCCCGGAGATTGGGCAGGCCACTCCAGAACTTCCACTTGCTAACATTCCATAAATGCCCAAACTTTTCCGGACTTGTGAATAGGGTTGTCATGCTACAAGATAACGTTGCCGTCAGTGGGCGGTGTGCCCAGAAGATATGGGAACGTGACATAGTCCAATATTAAGCAGTACATGTCAGCGTCGAATCTGTTTTCAAACCTTAGGGTCCCAGGCCGGTCGGTGTGATGGAGCCCCAGACAATTACAGAACGGCCACTGGCTACTACCCTGGATGAATTGAGGCAAATACCTGAAGAAAAAAAATGTTTTTTCAGAGCCCAACTTTCGCATGTATAACATACACCATACAAAAAAACACATTACAAAAAATGTAGACGTGTTCGGGCTTCCTTATATGCATGAGCACGCTCGGTAAACATTTTCATAAATTCATGAACAAATCTTCGAACCTTTATTCCAACAAAATGCAGTGTTTTCATTTTGGACTTTGAACCTCCATTGTACGAAGGGAGGAGTTTCGCCTAAGTCCAGAATTGAATTAAGGACGTAGGAAAATATTAGGGCTGCGATTTCTTATTTCACTCTTACTTTCAAAAGCGATCATTGCTTTGCCTCTGAAAAGTTTATAATTTAAAATTCAGTTTCAATTATTATCAATATCTCCTGAATAAAATAAGTATTGGATATTGCTGCTTTGGTTTAGGGAGTGTACGTGTCCGTAATACCATAGAAAAATTTATTCTACACGAACAATTCCTCGGATAACATGAGCGTTTGCTTACCGAAAGTTGTCTTGGTGCCATACACGCCAAACTTGGTCCATCTTCTGGTGACACCCGCCGTGGTTGCTCAGTGGCTATGGTGTTGGGCTGCTGAGCACGAGGTCGCGGGATCGAATCCCGGCCACGGCGGCCGCATTTCGATGGGGGCGAAATGCGAAAACACCCGTGTGCTTAGATTTAGGTGCACGTTAAAGAACCCCAGGTGGTCGAAATTTCCGGAGTCCCCCACTACGGCGTGCCTCATAATCAGAAAGTGGTTTTGGCACGTAAAGCCCGAAATATTATTATTATTATCTTCTGGTGAATGATGATGATGATGATGTGTGGTGTTTTATGGCGCAAGGGCCAGGTTTGGCCAAAGAGCGCCGTGACAAGTGGTAATGTTGACGATGTATTATGGATGGCGTGCGCAATTAATTACTCATGGTAGATGGGACATGGCTTTAAAAGGGCCTAAAACCTGTAGCTGTGAGTGGCGCAGAATATATAGGTGCTGAAATAACGACAGTGACAAGAATGTGGGGTGGGCTAAGGCAATGGGCTTTCGTTAAAACATGATGCAATAAAACATAACACTCGCACCAGAGTTTCAAGAGATCCCTTCAATGCAGGGCTCTTAGCCGTGCGCTAAAAGTTGCCTGGCCAAATGATTTTCAGGGTGCCCGTTTCGACTAAAAACTCTAAGACTGTTTGCAGATTACAAAGTGGTTCATCGCTAAGAAAAATTACAGGGTGAAGGGGTATATTCTCGCGATATGCAGCAGGGAAGTACTTTTTCCTGTCTGTTTCTATTGCTGGGCACTGAATAAGAACATGGAGGACTGTGAGACTATTGCCGCACTTAACACAAGTTGGAGGATCGCCCCCCCAGGTAGCACACAAAGTCTTGAAAACGTCGTATTAAGGGATTCAACGTCTGAAAAGGATTTTTGACCAAAATCGACGCATCAAAGACGTTCCAAACAAGATAGCTTAAAAACGAGGGGTGAATACGTTTTGATAACGTTGGAAGCCAGACAGCTTAAAAACGAGGGGTGAATACGTTTTGCAAACGACTCAAAACGCCACCGCCACGCCACGGCGCGTCAGCCTCTTTAGCGGCTTCTACAATATTCAACAACCCATCAACGCGATCCAACCTTGCGCAAGGTGGCGATACCGTCGTCAAATCATGTGACCAAGGTGGCCACGTGATTCGTGATGCCGGGCAGCCGGGCGAGCCGGGGCATAGTCGCGTCTTCATGGCGTCGTCGCGTCACCGCACTCGCATTGCGCTGTGGTGTGTTTGCGGCTGTTCTGAACGTGCTACCGCTGCCCTTTGCTATGTAAGTGTTGCAGTGTTTTGCTGTCAAGAAAACGATATTCTGTGATCAGTTTGGGTTGTGCGATATGTTTGTGTGGTTTTAATTTGGAAATCAGTAGTGTTTTCAATTGTTATGTGATCAAGGCGGCCACGTTATTCGTGAAGCCGGGCATAGTTACGTTATCGCACTCGCATGGCACTATGGTCTGTTTGCGACTGTTCTGAATGTGCTGCCGCTGCCCTTTGTCATGTAAGTGTTGCAGTGCGTTGCTGTCAAGAAAACGACATTCTGTGATTAGTTTGGGTTGTGCGATCTGTTTGAGCCGGGCATAATAACGTTATCGCACTTGCATTGCGCTGTGGTATGATAGCGGCTGTTCTGAATGTGCTGCCGCTGCCCTTTGTCATGTAAGTGTTGCAGGGTTTTGCCGTCAAGAAAACGACGTTCAGTGATTAGTTTGGGTTGTGCGTTCTGTTTGTGTAGTTTAATTTGGAAATCAGTAGTGTTTTCAATTGGAGGGCGCGGAGTGGAGGGCACTAATCAGCTCTTCAAGTTCATTGTCATGTTATGTGAGGCGCCTTTTCACTGACGCTGTAATTAAGGCGTTAAGGGCAGTATAAGGACGAAAGTTAGAGGGACGAAATCGTGCCTGTGTGTCCCTAGCGTCCGGATCAGCCGCTATGCGTGATCCTAACAAAAAAGCATTTTGCAGAATGCGAAGAAAGGCGGCAAAATTTCTGTCTGTGCGCACCTTGCCGATCTCCGTAATAGAGCCGTCATCGTGGTATTTTAGTCTCCCGTTTAGCAAGAGTGTTGCAGACAAGGGAACTGGTTCAAACAGGCATTTTTTTAATGATTCAGTACTAGTGCGGTATCCCAAAAGGTCAGGTCAAGTGTTCGCCCTATTTTCTTCCCTCGCGCTAAAGCGCACTGACAGAATTTTGCGTGCACCATACCGTGCTTTTATCGTTTGCGCTTCAGGTTCTCGATTGTGTTTTCGCCCCCTTTACCCACGTGATGGGTATTTCATGGTATTACCGGGTACTACATGTGTCCATATATTCTGTCCAATATATGAAACGGCCAAATTCGATTTTATTTGACGCCTCAAATGGTAGTAATGTATTGAGTCCCTTGTAGCTTTGTGCTTGTTATCAATTTTACTATTTGGCGAATGGATACAGCATGTACGCTGCATAACTCGCTTGTGCATACTGCATACGTGAGTCGAGTATGCCCTTGGTATAAAATAACTTGTATGCTTTAGGTAGTACGATTGTTTGCAGTTTGGGACATGTGTCGGAATGTACGCTGTGCGTCCTTCGCGCTTTACGGCGGCCTGCCGAGTTCGTGCGGGTGCCAAGTGTGCGCATGGAGTTCGCGAAGCGCTCTCGCAGTTTATATATATATATATACATGTGTTCTGTTCGCGCGCTTCGCACAACAGGGCATGTCGCAGTTCTTTGTCCTTGTGCAACATATTTTCCTAGCGTACGTCTTTCCATTATTTGATACCGGTTTCACACGGGGCTCTTTTAGCCGCTATCCAGTCCGTTACAAATCGAATTTCTCGGTCGTGATGGCTCCTCTGCGCAAGCTACGAGAGTGAGCCAGTCGCATCGATAATTTCGATCCGGATCGGGCTTGATCGCGATCGAGAGTGGTCGTGTGACACCGGTTTTACACATGGCTCCCACATAGGGAACACTTTAAGTTCAATGCTACTGAGTGAAGAGCAAGTGCATATATATGCCAGTGGTGGTATGTGGGCAAGTCTCTCTGGTGAAGCCAATACTTGTGCATTCAAAACATTTCAATTACCAGCGTAGTGCATCAATGTGTCTACTTCGACAAAATGGAGCACCAGTGCAGATATCTGAACATACCTGTCCAGGGCAGCAATTGTGTCTAGATTGAAACCACTACCAGCATGTGCGGCAGTTCTATTTCCAGCAGCGGGACTGCACAATAATCAGTAGGGTGCTCTCAAGCTGTTTATCTATGAAACTCTGCCTGGACTGTGTGCCAAATATTTTTGAACGTGAAAGTGGGGGTGAATTGGTAAACATCAGTGGAACTGTGCCTGGACTTTGTGTCAAATGTTTTTAGATGTGAAAGTGTGAGTGAACTGGCAAAGAATTTGCTCTGGGCTACATGTGTTAAATGTTTTTCTCATTCAGAGTGCTTTTTTTTACTTTAGGAGACTGGAGATGTGCGCAAAGTGTGACATGTCAGTGTGCTAATTAATGTATTTGCTGGTTTGCAAATTATTCGTTGCAACTCTATTTTTGCCAGAGAGGTACAACTTTGCCTCCTGTAAAGGGCTTTTTAGATAAAACACTATTTATTATGACCATTGCTTCTTTTGTTACACAAATGCAGCTTCCAGTGCATTCCATTTTATTTCCATGTTTATGTAAGTTTCTAATATGAGGCTTGCATATTCATTTCTCACGTTCTGGAGTGGCAAGATGCAGCATTACTGTCTCATCGTTCGCTGTACTACAGTAGTGTTCACTTGTTACACTGAATCCCCCGTTTAAGTATTCTGTACTAATTTCACTTTATTGCTTTTTTGTTGTATGGTTATTTTTCTCGCCATTACCTTCTTTGATATATCCTAAAGGCAATATTTCCAATTTTGCATTGTTCCCATTTTTTTTATTTCTGTCACAGGATTGTTTTATGATGGTATGCGGTGGTATTTCTTCTTGTGCTCTTTTCAAGCTTCTAGATGACTGGTAACATTGCTTGGAGGCAGTTACCACCCAATTCATACTCTTGCATTTTTCAGTCTACTTCTTCCATTCGCTCCGATGTCACTTCTGCGTAACTCTAGTCCATCTAATAGCACGCGCACTTTACTATGATAAATTAGACACTTTAGTACACTCCAGGTTTTTCTGTTCATTTTTGTATGTGTACTTGGAATTTTGTTTATGTGCTAGTGAATGTTCACTTTCGAGTTCATTACGAATCCTTTCTGCGACTTTTGTCATTGTTCATGTACTTTTATTTCTATTTGCATTTCTCACACAGTTTGTTCGAACCTTGCATAAGCATTACATTTTAATAAAGTGTTCTTGCTTTCTCACAATGTTCTCATTTCATGCACTCTTGGCATGAAGGGCTTGGTCTGGCCACCTGCCAAGACGTGGCCATTTGTTCTTTGCAGGAGGTCGTTCCTATTGTGGTTGTAAGCATCGTAGCTTACTAAAGGCGGTATTAAGGATTTATTATTCCTAACAGGCTCATTTTCGTGCGACTTGGTAGACGATGCGCCGGCCATGCGGGGAACAGTGCTTGGCACTGCGCCATGGTTCTTACAGTCAACACCGACGCTTCTACTCATCTGGGGCGCGATTGGAGATCGTTGTTCGAAACGCCCGATCAGTTCACCTCACGCGATTGGCCTGGGCCGTGCCAACGGGTGCGGCTGACGACGTCTGCGCGGCATAGGCCAGTCGCGTGAGGCGAAACTAAACGCGTGTTTTGAACAACGATGTCTGATCGCGCCCGTCACCCGCGAAAATTAGCTTCAGATGATCGTAAACCTTTCAAGACCGCTTCTAGACCAGCTTTTTGATAACGTCCTAAAAACGTTTAGAAATTGGTTACGAATAGTTTTGGCAAAAGGATTACTTGTGTCTTTCCCAATCCTATTTCTAGACCAGCTTTTCGAATACGTCTTGCAGACCTGTTCTAGATCGTCTCAAGAAAGTAATTAAGCCGGACATTAGCAGAGATATCCGACGTTTTCCCGCCGTAGTTCTCTCATTCGTGTCTTCTTTAACCCGTTTTTATCGTCTTGGATAAACGCTACGAAAACGTTACGTATCTCTTTTGTGCTACCTGGGCCCAGCCAAGAGATGAGAGTGAGTACCGTATGTGTGGCCTATCCTTAAACGGCAAAGAAGCACTTCCTTGTACCTCGCTATTTTCCCATTTATCCAGTTCCCGAGTTTTGGTTTTATTATGTGAAGCTTATTCATTGCTTGCATATCCCATTCGCCTTGCCAATGATTCCTCAATTTACTGCGTAGAAAAGGCTTTAGGTCTGTGGCAGGGATAGGGATATATGAATCTGCATCGCTAAAAGTTACTGACCTAGCGCTTTGGTCAGCAGCTTCGTTGCCTTTTATAGCTTTGTGACAAGGTACCCAGCATATGACAATCACTTGATTGCACATATATAGGGAGCACAACAGACTGTACAGCTCACTAAAAACTAAGTTTTTATTTCTTCTTGGTCTAAGTAGGGCTCTGACTACACTTAATGAATCTGTGAACACAATAGCTCTAGCAAGTTTTGTGAGTCTTATGTTTTGAATAGCCGATAGTATAGCTCAGGCTTCCGCTGTAAAGATACTTGTGTGTGGATTTAGTGCCCCGGATACTGAAAATTAGGGTCCCAGAGCTGCGTAGGAAACTCCTTTAGAGGACTTGGAAGCGTCTGTATAGTATTCTGTACAGGAGTGCTTCTCCTGAAGTTCACGAAAATGGAATTGTATATGTGCTTCTGGAGCCCTCTTAGATATTTCTACGGAAGTGACGTCGCATTTATGGTCTGCCATTCCCATGGTGGGAGCAGGCGAGTGGGTGCCATTAGGACATTCTCTCGGACTAAGACACCTGTTTCTTCTGCCAGTGTTGTCAAACGGAGGCTCAACGGAGCTCTAATAGCTGGGTGGTTACGAAATAATCTGGCTATAGACACTTCATGAATAGATGAGTGACATGGATGCTGCACGTCTGATTTAACCTTGAGAGCATAAAAAAAAAGTTAAATATTTCCTTTGGAGATGTAATGACCATTCATTACACTCCACATACAGGCTTACTACGGGACTTGTCCTACAAGTTCCTGTAGCCAGACGTATACCCAAGTGGTGAATGGGATCTGGCATCTTTAATGTACTAGGCGCAGCAGAGCTATATACTATTGCTCCATAGTCGAGGCGGGACCGTATAAGGCTTTTGTAGAGGCTCAAAAGGCATCTCCTGTCACTTCCCCAAGATGTGCGGGACAAGAGCTTTAGTAAATTCATTGTCTTCAGACATCTCACTCTCAGACATCTAAGGTGAGGGACAAATGTTAGTTTCGTGTCTAAGATGATTCCTAAAAATTTATGTTCGTGGCCGACAGATAGCGGCTGTCCCTTAAGATGGTCAACATGGTCAGGTAATATACCTCTCTTTTTCGAAAATAGAACGCATGTGCTTTTTGGGGGGTTTAACTTGAATCCATTCTCGTCAGCCCACTTAGATATTTTGTTTAGGCCAAGATGTATATGTCGCTCACAGATAGACATATTGCATGATTTAAATCCTATCTGTACGTCACCCACATACACTGAATAAAACATTGTTCGCGGTATGATGCTATAGAGGGAATTCATTTTTACGATGAAGAGCGTGCATCTCAGCACACCACGTTGGGCACACCTGTTTCTTGCGTAAATTGACGAGATAGCACTTTACCGACCCACACACGGAACGTACGATTAGAGAGGTAGCTTTGAATCAGGTTCAAGAGATTGCCTCTGACACCCATATAAGCCAGATCACGACGAATTCCAAAACGCCAGGTTGTGTCGTATGCCTTTTCCATATCTAAAAATACGGCTAATAAAAACTGCTTGTGCACGAAGGCATCTCAGATATTCGCCTCCATGCGGACAAGGTGATCTGTCGTACATCTACCCTCCATAAAACCACACTGCAAGGGGTCTAGTATTTTGTTGCTTTCAAGATAATGAATTAGGCGTCTGTTTGCCATTTTCTCAAATAGTTTGCCTAGGCAGCTTGTCAGGGCTATAGGCCTGTAGTGCAGACTGAAGTTGGATCCTTGCCCTCAATGAGAATAGGAATTACGACTGGTTGCTTCCAGGCAGATGGAATGTAACTGGCAAAGAATATGGAATTTAAGAGTGATAGTGGTGTTTTGTGTGTTTCGGCGTGTAGGTGTTCAATCATCTCAAACTGTTCGATCGCCTCCAGGAGCTGATTTATTGCAACATTTCAGTGCAGCCTGAAATTTCACCATGTTAAATGGCCGGTTGTAAGGTTCATTTTTATTTCCTTTCTAGTGCAGAGGCTGTCGTTCCGTTTGTCGCCGATATCTTAGAAATCTATCTGAGTAATGGGATGAACTCGAGATGTACTGGAAATGTGCCCCTAGCGAATCAGCTTGGTTCTCAATAGTGTCTCCTTGTGTGTTTACTAAAGGTAGAGGATGCGTTTCGCGGCCTTTTATTTTGTTGACCCTATTCCAGGCTTTCCGTTCGTCTGTAGATGAATTGATGCTACTGATGTATTTTTGCGAACTTTTCCGTTTGGCCCGGCGACGTGTTCTTCTACCTAGTGACTTTATTTTCTTGAAATTAATAAGATTCTCGGCAGTTGGAGATTCGCGAAGGTGACCCCAAACCTTATTTTGATTTTTACGAGGTTCATTGCACTCCGCATTCCACCAGGGAACACGTCGCCTAGTGTGCGATTCATTTGATTCGGGGATACACAGTGACGCCACATCAACAATAAATGCTGTCAGATATTCCACGGTGTCATCAATAGGAAGTGCAGAGTTGTCTTCCCAGGTCATGCGGGTGATTTCTTCATAACGTTTCCAGTCGGCTGACTCGGCTATCCAGTGAGGGACGTATGGGGAGCATTGCTCATGTTTCGTTGACTTTATGACAATTGCAAAATGATCGCTCCCATATGGGTTTTTAAGCACATTCCACTGTAGATACGGTTCGAGTGTACCAGATGCAATGCTCAAATCAATCGATGAAAATGTTTTGTTTGCCATGCTATAGCATGTAGGCTCTTTATTATTTAGTAAGCATGCACCTGTAGTGAAGAGGGGGCTTTCTACTAAGCGTCCCCTGGCATCACAACGACAATCTCCCCAAAGGGTGTTGTGTGCATTCAAATCTCCGACGACAATATAAGGTTCGAGCAGTTCATTAATAAAGCTTTGAAATTCTGTTTTTTAAAGATGGCAATTCGGGGGGATGTATAGTGAGGAAATTGTTACTAGTTTATCAAACAGTATCGCACGGACTGTAAATGCATCTAGGGGTGTTTTAAGCTGTAATTGCCGGCAAGCAACACCCTTATCTACAATTATCGCCACACCGCCAGACGAGGCAAGGGCGTCGTTGCGGTCTTTTCGGTATATGGCATACTGCCAGAGAAAGTTCGTGTGTGAAGCATTAAGATGTGTTTCTTGGACACATAGCACCTTTGGAGTGTACTTATGTAAGAGTTCCTTAATGAGCACATCAGCGCAGAGACGACGTTTTCCTCTTTGCTGGAATCCCAATCCATGGCTGTTGACGGAAACCAGAGCGAAGTGCGCGTGAACTGCATAGATCGTTAGAGGTCTCGCTGAGAACGAGAATGGCCAGGATTGCGACTGATAGGTCGCGCTCAGCCACGTTGCCGGTGTGAGCATCTTTCATCTTCAGTCACTTTTCGTGGCAAGGCGCAAGTGGTCCCGCGGCTTCCTCAAGTCGGCGGTATGATTGAGCGTTTACACTCGTGGTGCAGCTCACGCAAACTGTTGAAGGTGATAGGTGCCAGTAGAAAGCGACCCCCTATGCAGAGGCAATTGTGATAAACAGTCTTTGTGTAATACATCACATAGCGACCAGAAATGTGCAACATGCACAAAATGTACCCCTACGGGAAGCACTGGCGTGAAAGGCGCTCATTGAAAATGGTCGCATAGCCAGTGCATTTACAGTGCAGCCTGCTAATGCGTCAGGTTGTGGTCTTTAAGGAATCCTTGTGATCTGGGTTCGATTTGGCCCTACATCGGAGAGTGCTTCTTTTTCGTCACTGTAGGGCGGCACACTCGAGTAGCGCATACCTAGTTACCCAAGTTAGCGTCAAACACTCTCATTGAAGAACATCAAACACTTTACTGCCACATAGGCAGTGACCCAAGCTGGCATAAGAAAGGCCCATTGATACGAGAGTCGCACACATCCAGTGCTCCAAGTCGGCGTCAAAGAGTTTCATCGAAGTGCGGCGCCTACACAGTCCAGTATCTACAGTGACCGGTGTCGGCGTCAAAGAGGTTCGTTGAAGAGTGGCACGTACATACGCACTGCCAAATGACCCAAGTTGGTCCAATGGCTGGTTTCGAGCCCTGTTCCCTTAGTACTGCAACCCAATGTTCTACCCATTCGACCACGGGCTATCGAATGACCCATTTAGGCAGGAAAATGATTAGATGCAAACTTACATAGATTCAAATATTTTAACATTTACGTATTGACAGACATCTGGCCCCGGAAAGTGCATGAAGTACCATAAGAATTCCAACGCATTAAAATAGATAACTCCCGAAAAGAGCGTGCTCTACCCTAAAAATGCAAACGCATTAGTATTTGTTTCGGGCGCTCTAGTCGTTCTTATGCCTTGAATATTTAATGTGTTAGTATTGCTAAGGTACTTCGCACACTTTTGGGAGATTGTCTGTCTGTCTGTGTCTGTCTGTGTCTGTCTGTCTGTGTCTGTCTGTCTGTGTCTGTCTGTGTCTGTCTGTCTGTCTGTGTCTGTCTGTGTCTGTCTGTCTGTGTCTGTCTGTCTGTGTCTGTGTCTGTCTGTGTCTGTCTGTCTGTGTCTGTCTGTGTGTGTCTGTCTGTGTCTGTCTGTGTCTGTCTGTCTGTGTCTGTCTGTCTGTGTCTGTCTGTGTCTGTCTGTCTGTGTCTGTCTGTCTGTGTCTGTCTGTGTCTGTCTGTCTGTGTCTGTCTGTCTGTGTCTGTCTGTCTGTCTGTGTCTGTCTGTGTCTGTCTGTCTGTCTGTGTCTGTCTGTCTGTCTGTCTGTCTGTGTCTGTCTGTGTCTGTCTGTCTGTCTGTCTGTCTGTCTGTCTGTCTGTTGTAGCGCAGCTGCATTGGCCTCGCATGAATGTCATAGCATTCTCACGAGCACGGATGCTGCGCTCCTCACGCGCCAGCACCGGCTTTAGCATTGTGCAGAATAAAACCTAATTTCAGACATTGCTGACGTTTCCTGCCTGCTCTCTTCGGACGCCTGAAGAGAACTTCTGGTTCGCACTTCACCCGTCGCCAGATTATGATTGCTTCTAGCCGTTTTCCAGCCTACTTGGGTAACTGATTAGACCGTGGTTAGCGAATCGGGCTGTTGTGCTGAGGGGAACAGGATTCGAAACCACCCTTCGGACCTACTTGGGTCCCTGAGTGTGGAAACCTGTACATACGTGCCGCTCTTCAACGAACCTCTTTCACGCAAACTTGGGTGACTGTAGACGGGGGACTGTTTATGTACTGCTGTTCGCAGAAACTCTTTGACGTCGAGTTAGAGCGCAGTGTATGTGCCACTAACCAGGGTTTGACAAGCATTCTCAGATCATGAACAACAGCTTACCATTATCCCTCAAGAGAAAAGTGTATAACAGATGTGTCTTCCCAGTACTCACCTACGGGGCAGAAGACGGGACGCTTACGAAAAGGGTTCTACTTAAATTGAGGACGACGCAACGAGCTATGGAAAGAAGAATGATGGGTTTAACGTTAAGGGGGTTAATAAGAGAGCAGATTGGGTGAGGGAACAAATGCGAGTTAATGACATCTTAGTTCAGGTAAAGAAAAAGAAATGGGCGTGGGCAGGGCATGTAATGAGGAGGGAAAAGAACTGACGGTCATTAAGGGTTACGGACTGGATTCCAAGAGATGGGAAGCATAGCAGGGGGCGGCGGCAGAAAGTTAGGTGGACGGATTAGATTAAGAAGTTTGCAGGGACAACATGGCCACAATTTTCACATGACCGGGGTGGTTGATGAAGTATAGAAGAGGCCTTTGCCCTGCAGTGGGCGTAGCCAGGCTGATGACGATGTTTATAACGTATGTGCCAGTTGGTCTGTGCTAGTCTTCAATGGACCTCTTTGATGCCAACTTTGGTAATTGGGTATGTGCCAATGGGCACCTGCCTTGCCTCAGTGAACGTCTTTTACGCTAACTTGGCTAACTAGCCGATATTCTAGTTGCCAGACAGAAAAAAATGGAGCTGAACAGACCATGTAATGCGTAAGGTAAATAACCGGTGTACCATTATTTGCATTGTGGGTACCAAGGAATGGGAAGCACAGCGGAGGACGGTAGGAAGCGCGATAGCAAAATCTGCAATTTCGCAGGCGCCATTTGGAATGCGCTGGCGCAATGCAGGGGCAGTTGAAGATCGCTGGAAGAGGCGTTCGTCCTGCGGTGTACATAACCATGTGCCGGTGAAGATGACGGGTGACCACGTAGGTGCCGCTGGGAATGTACCCTAAATTTCTCGTGCTGAGACGAATCGAACCGGTGTCACCAGTGTTCTCCTAGGACAGTAGCCCGACGAATTAGCAGGCTGCGTCAGTAAGGCAGTGGGTGCGTGCCACTTTTCAATGAAGCTCTCGCCCACTTGGGTCACTAAGTGTACGGCAAGTGACAGAACAAGTCTCAGCGTTCTCAGGCACCGGTGTGCTACACTTCGCGTCTCGAAAGTGACGCGCGGACTTCTCGGAGCTGTCAGTAGATGGCGCAGCGTGTCCAGAAAAAAGCGCGAGAGAGGAGCCCGGCGGCCGCGTGATGGGTTTCATAACGCAGCTCTTACGCGCCCGTTCCTGCGGCGACCGTCATCGTTGGCGTCGGCATAACCAAGTGAACAAACGCAGCGAAGGCTGAAAAAGTGACCGCGGAGTGCAGTGGGGGACGAGAAAGGCGAGGAGCAAAGCAGAGGAGGAAGGTGTTGCAGAAGCATAAGACGGAAAGCGGAAGAGGGGTGTATGGCGAAAGGGTGAGAAGAAAAGCCTGGTGCGGTGATGATGGCTATCAGATAGCGCAAGAGTGGTGCGCGTCGTGTGGGAAGTATGAGGCGGTTGCTGTGAATCGCGCCCACGCTTCACCCACGCGCTGCCTCTCGCCAACTTCAGATGCGCGACGCCGTCGCGCCACACATCGCTTCGTTCGCAACGTGCAGCACGACACACATTGTCTGCGTCAGCTCGTATAACACGAAATGAAAACAGGTTGACTGCTGCGCTAAAATTGCGCACTGGTGAATACCGTAATCGCTGGTGATGTTATTCTCTTTAGTCTTTGCCCGTCCCGTCGCGCAGGCGGCGGTGCTACATGGAACCGACTGTTCTTAAGGCAACGCTACAGAGGAATATCGCTACAGTACACGCCTCATACATAACTAGTTTCGACGGTGGCAATACGTTGTATAGCTATGTTAAGTCAGTGCTAAATGCATTACAGCTGACAATCATCGTGAGATGGGTTCCACAGAAACTTTATGCCAAGGAATACTCTTATGCCTGTTATCTTGAGCTTGCGCGACAGTGAATTTTCCAGGTTATTTTTCCATGCCTGATAAACAACCACACTGCATGACTATTCGCTTGTCAATTACAACGTACAGCAATCACTTTTGTCTGTTCGCTCGTGTAGTTGACGTGGGTGGCACAAGGTGGGAACTGTGAAAGCCTGGTCATTTTCCAGAGACTGACGCGCAAATGCTCACAGAGTGGCGTCTTGTTCTCAAGCACGTTCACCGATGCCTTAGCGGAGCTCCTGTAAAGAGAATAAGGCTCTGTCGTCAAAACAGCCCCTCTCAAAGCTAGACTGCTTACCCGTCATGGCAGCAAAGCTCCATAATTGACAGACAGTGAACATCATTTCAATGGCACATCCGTTAAATAACACAAGAACACGATGACCTAGTCAGAGTATTAGAGAGTGGCATAGTAGTGAAGCCAAGAGAGATGCCGTTATTACTTAAGTCAAACGAAGAAGCGCATTTATCAAGGCCCACTGTTTCAAGACAACTGCAATGTTATAGCCAAGACAACTTTGTTAAACTATCTCAGGTTACGAAAGTAACCCTGCTTAGCGTGGCGAAAATGTTTTAAAAATCAACGCTAAGAGCAATGTCACGTTCTTCTTGTGTGAACCTCTTCAAGTTGATCGGAGGTGATGAAGCATGGCCAAATATCACGAAATTCCAAGTGCACTCAACGAAAATATAATTTTCTGAGGGAGCTGAAAGGAATTTCGGATACCATACAATTCACAATAAATATTTTTCCAGCCTCTTTTCTATCGCTCAAGAACTGAGTTGGATGACCTCCTCTTTAGCAGCATCTGCCACAAAAGTTTTCATAATTTGCGTTAATTATAACATAGAGAAAGGATCCGACAAACTGCCACTCGCACATTGCGGCACTACCATGGCAATTGTATATGAAATTTAACGTCCAAAAGCAGCAGACATTCTATTCTGTATGAGTTCTATTAGGTAAGAAATTGATGCGCGTTTTCTGCAGCGCACAAATCATATCACCGTATATCATTGCTCCATACCAAATTAAGTGGAGTGAATGACTCTCGCAATGTATAGCAAAATCTCGCAGGAATGACTCTTGCCCTAATAAACAATCAAACCGGCTGCTATAATAGTTGGGATTTCCTTTGCCGTCACGTTAAGAGCCTGCAGGAAATAGTTCAAATACACGTCCATCTGAAATGTGCTCTTAACATTGCTCACTGGAAGAAATGATTGCATGGATACTCAGCTGCCTTGGAAGCCTTACAACACATTCGTGATTCCGAGAAGCACCTACTGTGCGCCTGCTTATTAGATACAGTGAACCACGGATAACAATCGGAAATGCAGGATAAATGGAACAGTAGAATCAACTTTTGTTGGCCGCCTATATGCACCATTTTAGTAAACTTCACTTAAAGGGAACACATCGCTTTCTGGAGTTGCATTAAACGGAACTTTCACCGAATCGCCATCTACGTCAGCGGCGTACGGTACAAGAAAAGTCTGTAAGCATGTGACATGGCGATGCTCATAAATGTAAAGAAAATTCAATCTATCAAGCAACTGAGACAAAGGTGACGCAATATTAAAGATGTCAATGTTGCAGCTACGTCTATCGTGAAGAATTCGCGGGATAAGATAGAAACTCTGTGTAAAAAGAGAGAACTAAGGAGTACGTGTTGAACCTGCAGTCACGATGCCACTAGTGCTTGTATCCCATCACCGTATAAAAAGCCAACAAACAATGTTGACCTCTTATGATATGATTAAAAGAAATTGGGCCCCTCTCTTAACCATGCACTTCCTTCCCGTTCCCGTCACCGTGTTCACAGCGCCAGGATTAGCATACCCCAGGTGATCCTTCTCTGCAGTGGCGTAGCCAGTGGATGGCACACGTGCCGCTTCCCCCCCGAAATATCTGCATTAGCATGCGGCCTTCCCAGCCACCCTCCCACCTGCCTCCTCCTACCCGTCCACAGTGAAGTGCATGCCCCCACAGCAGGAGATTCCTGGCTGTACCATTGCTGCACTGGAGATACACTTGAAGAGATTCTTCGTGAAGTTCGGGCGAAAAGCATGATTCCACTGACGAAGACGTAGATACTACTTTTATAGTTCGCGTTACTTTTGGTGGCCCACACAGCAAGAGAAGCAGTCGAAAGACTGCAGTGCTATTTCGAACGCGAGCATTTCGCTGAGCATTTCGCACATTAACGCAAACACTCGGATGCATTTTGAATAAAGTTATTGTTGGTAATTTTTGTCTTTTTCGCTTAAGCAAATCTTCGGATAAACGAAACACAATTTTTTTTCCCTTCAAGTTCCGTTTAGGCAGACGCAACTGCCCAATACATACTGCTAAACATACCCCCGCAACAGCATAGTAGGTAAGCTCGGCATGCCATACGAACATAAACTGTTTTTTGCGCACTGCCGCTGTATACTAATTACTAGAAGCAATGCTTGGACAAAACACGTGATCAGTGGCAGAAATAAAGGCGCTAGAAGCTGCCCACTTACCGAGCATATGAAACCTGCAGAGTCACAGTGGCTTTCCAACTCTTGCATGGCACTGGAGTTTCAGATGCGCGTAAGCCGTTCAAATCTGAAAGCGAACACGAGAATGATCGAAAGCACGTTGTCGGTGAACTAAAAGCGCGGAAAAAGGGGGGAAAGGGGGAGGTGGAGAGAGAAAGGCTTGAACAAGGAAATGCGCTAATGCATGGTGAACTAAAAAGTACTAACGACGAGCTAGCAGCCGCTAAAAACGAGATCAAGCTTCTAGCAGCTAGAAGCAAACGCCCCGTCGAAGACAATGGCCGAAACAGCCACAAGGCACGATGTCTTGCATGGCGCTTTTATGATCCGTTCATCAGATAAGTTTGTGAGGGAGTGATAAGCGCGAAATAGTGTGACGCAATCATATATCTTCGATGGCGGCACATTCCTTCAGGATGAAGTGCTAGTGTTGCGCGCATACTGTGAAACACTGAAGCGGACAACAAAGATTTCATATCGCTAATAAGGCATGCTTGTTTTGGGTTCCAGATGGTGGGGGCTGCTGTATACTCAATTCTTGGTCGAATTAGTGTTGTATAGACGAGATTTCGAACGTTTACTGAAGCTCATTCAACGTTTCCTCTTAGAAGACCCAGTATCACCGTTAGCTGCGGCAAGCATGAGGTTAATATGGTAGGTCCACGTTAAAGGGACCGAAAAATGGCTAGAAAGTATTGCGAGACGCTTATAGAAATGAAATGGCCTTTATTCACACTGATAGACTCCAGCACGCTGTTCGCGATTTCAATAGGAATTATACATTTAGGTTGTCAAATATATTCTCGCAAAATGGTAACCGTCGTGGCCTGGCTGTGAAACCTTGGTACTCCTGATGTAGCATATTGACCGGTGTACTTGCTTGACTGACGTTTGGCGCGCCCCCGACCCCCGCCCACTCTGCTATCACTGCGGAGAGGCGGGTCACGTCTACCACCAATGTCCATATCAGGAGATGGGCCTACGAGGGTTCGCCGTCAACGCGCCACGTCCGGAGCTTGATGAGTGGCCACGTGACATTGCCTACTACATTGCCACAACGCAGTGCAGACCGCGACGACCTTCGCGTTCGCCGTCCATAGGACGCTACCTTTCGCGGCAGCGCCGACCAATCATCAACCCAGCCTGACGACCCTCCGTAAGTCCCTACCCGGAAAACTAAAAGCAGCAACCGATAAAGGTGCGGTTGCTGTTTACGTCTAAATGACGAAGATCCTCCGCCACTGATGATGACGCTTGAAGATCAATTTCGACGACGCATCAACGCCACGTCTCCTTCCCAAAGAAGCCTGGCAGTCAAGAACACGCCGACAAAAGACGACTTGACGACACCACATACCAGTCATTGGTCAAAGTGACGCAGCCGTGATCCGACGCCATTACCTAACTGTAACGTAAGACAAAGAACCACAAAACTCGACATGTATCTCGACGGCCAGGAAGTCACCGCACCTATAAACACTCCAGCCGATCATTGCATCATCAGTGAGTTATTGGCTGCCAAGATAAATGTCAAGAATGCACGGGATAGGTCTCATATTATAACTGGAACCTGCACAACAAGAATTACGCTTCATGATAGGATTTATCCTGCGACCTTCTTTATTCTCCAACAGTGTTCACGACTCGTGATTCTCGGCATGGCCTTTCCGAACCAACACGGCGCATTCATCGACCTGAGGCCAAAGGCGAAAACGATGCCGTCAGACCAAGCGATACCGAAGGAGAGGACTACCAGTCAGCGTGCCATGAGTTTGCTTCAGGACCAAGTCAGCATGTCGCCTCGATCCGGCATTGTCATTTATGTCGACGCCGAAACACCCGCAGACGTATCAGGCGTAATCGAGGGCGACCAAAGTCCTTTGTTCAACCGCCAAATTTACGTCGCAAGAGGGATCGCTCGACTGCATGGAGGGAAAGCGAAAGTGATGCTAACAAACTTCAGCCAGCAGTTCAAGCACATCAACAAGAGCAAGACGATCGCGTACATCGAGCAAATTGTGGAAACCAGCAATGCGCTTGCCCTCTCCTATTCTGCCGCATCTACCCCGGCGACCATAGTTCCCGAACCACAATTCGACATAAATCGAAGTCTCCGAATGAATAGGCAGCAACAGTTCAGAAGTATTCTTCGACGATACAAAGATGGCTTTTGATGTCATCGAGGACTCTACAAACACCAGTCTCAAAACAATGGTATAATACCTGAAGAGTGCGCTCGACCACTCCGCCAGAGCCCTCACTGAGTTTCGGCGCGATAGCGGGAAGCTATAAGGGGACAAGTCGACGAAATGCAGCTCGTTGACGTCATCCAGTCATTGAAAAGCCCCTGGGCATATCTTGCAGTTTCAGTGAAGAAAAAGGATGAAACCTTACGCTTCTGCGTCGATTATCGTTGACTGAACAAGATCACTAAGAAGGACGGATACTCCCTTGCGCGGATAGATGACAAACTGGATTGACTCTGGAACGCTAAATATTTTTGATCGATGGATCTCGAGACTGGCTACTGACAAACAGAAGTCGACGAGAAGGATCGCAAAAAGAATGCCTTCGTTACACCAGACGGCCTCTACGAGTTCAAGGTCATGTCATTCAGACCGTGCTCGGTGCCTGGAACGTTCCAAAACGCATAATGGACACGCTATCGGAAGGATTGAATTGGCAGACCTGTCTTGTTTACTTCGATGACGTTGTCATCTTCGCTGGAAATTTCGACGATCACCTTAGGCGGCTTGCGACAGTACTAGAGGCCGTCAAGTCGTCAGGGCTCATTCTGAAGTCGGAAAAGTGCCGCTTCGCTTACGATGAGCTTCTGTTCCTGGGCCACATCATTGGCAAATCTGGAGTCAGCCCCAACCCGCAGGAGACAGCTGCCATCGCAAAGTTCAAGCAGCCCATCGAGAAGAAGTCAATGCGCAGATTTCTTGGCATGTGTGCCTACTACGGGCGTTTTGTCAAGGACTTTTCACGCATGGCTGAGCCGCTGACACATCTAATTAAATGTGATGTCGAGTTCAAGTGGTTAAACGCCGCAGGCCGACGCATTTCAACAACTCAAACGACACATGCAGTGGCCACCGGTACTTGCGCACTTCGACGAGTACGCCCATACCGAAATCCACACTGATGCCAGTAGCCTAGGCCTCGGTGTCGCCTTGTTCAGAGGAAAGACGGACTCCAACGGGTGTTGGCTGGCGCTAGCCGGTCGCTCTCAAAAGTGGAAGAAAATTATTCTACGCCTGAAAAGGAATGCTTCGCCACCATTTGGGCTGAAGCAAAATTCCGCCCTTGCCTCTTTGGCAGGCCGTTCAAAGTCATCAGGGGCGATCGTGCGTTGTCTGTGCTAGCGAAATTAAAGGACCCTCCAGAACGCCTGCCGGGGTGAAGCCTCTGAGTGCAAGAACACGATATCACTGTAATCTACACGTCCGAATGAAAACAATCTGATGCCGACGGCCTGCCTGCGCTCCACTGGACCCGCTACACCAATATGACCAAGACGAGAACGCCTTTTCAGGTAAAATAAGTGCAGATGACTTTGCTGAGCAGCAGCAAGCGGACCTGGAGCTTAGAAGCCGTGCTGAGTGCTTGCAAGGCAAGACCTACTTTGTCCAGAGAGTGTTCAGGTGCGGATTGTCTTCGTTTTTCTTATGAAACGACGTCCGGGTTAAGAAGAACTCTTCGCCAGCTCGTGGAAACTATCTTCTCGTTATGGCCGCAACAGTCCAGTCACAAGGGCTGCGGGCCCCCAGCGACGATCCAGCGAGAGCCGGGCACCTCAGGTTTTCCCGTACACTTGCGAGAATACAAGAGAAGTGCCACTGGCCGAGCTTGACCGCAGACGTCGCCCGTTACGTCAAGACATGTCGATACTGCCAGCGACACAATAAATCGCTCACAAGGTCGGCGGGATTACTACAGCCGATAGAGCCTCCTTGCCGACCGCTTCAGCATATTGCGATGTATTTGTTGGAGCCCTTTCTGACGTCAAGTCAAAGTCGTCAAGGTCGTGGCTACCGACCACCTGACTCGCTACGTCGAAACGAAAGTTCTGCCTAAAGGTAGTGCAGCCGAAGTGGCCAAGTTCGTGGAGAACCTCCTGCTGCGACATGACGCCCCAGAAGGCCTCATGACCAACAGAGGAAGGCCCTTCACTGCAGAGCTCACCCAAACCATATTGAAATACAGCCAGACAAACCACAGGAGGATAACTGCCTACTAACCGCAGAAGAATGGACCTTCGCTTACAACACGGCAGTGAAAGAAAAAAACTCAGATCATGCTGCTCAATGGCATACGGCAGGAACCCTACGACGACTCTCGACGCCATGCTGCCGCACGTCACTGACGAGAAAAATGTCGACGTCGCCGCCTATTTCCAGCGCGCCGAAGAACCCGACAGCTTGCCGGCCTGCGCATCAAGAAGAAGCAGAATACTGACAGCCGACACTACCATCTTCGACGACGCTACGTGGAATACCCGCCCGGCGACCGTGTTTGGGTCTGGACTCCGATACGCCAATGAGGACTAAGCGAGAAACTGTTGATCCGCTATTTCGTACCCTTCATGGTCATCTGGCACACTGGCGCACTAGGAGGTCATGCCAGGCGGCATTTCCCAATCACAGGGGTGCCGCTCACGACCTGAAATCCTCCGCGTGGTGCGCCTTAACAGGAAGCTTTAGCTCACGTACTCTTGTCTAAATACACGTAAAAGGAGCATTCGTTTTTCTAGGCAACCGCTGCACCAAATTTGACGAGGCTTGTTGAATTTCACAGAAAAACATAAAATGTAGTGACTGTTGATTTCGTATTTTAATTTAGGTTATCAATTTTTTACTAAATATGGGCAAAAATAAAAACCTTTCAGAAAACGGAACTATCAAGTTTACAACTCTCCAACTCAGCAAAGACAAATGGTATCACAATTATGTTAAGTGCATCTGATAGTACATCTAATGTACTATCAGATAAGAGCTTTTGCATAACCTTGTACACAACGTAACAAATTCACGTAAGACATAGATGGACCTATCGAATTTGTCCGCTTTGAATTATCTAATGCGTGCCGTTTACAGAACCGCGACCACTGCAATCATATTCATTGTATGCTGAGAAGAAATAGTCAAGCTGTTACACTGAGAAGGATGAAGAGCTTGCCGATAGCATTGACCTGTTGAACAACGCTAGGGACCAGATTGCAATAGTATGTTTAGGGCCTTAACCGAGAAAGTGTAAGAGTAGGTTGAAGATTACTATGCAGAAGACGAAGCTTATGTTGGATTATCTATCAAGCGAGAAAGAAATGCTCATCGGCAGTCAACCTATAGAGTGTGTGCAGGAGCAAGTTTATTCCGGTTAATTACTCGCCGGGAGCTCTGACCATGAGAAAGGAATTTACGGGCGAATGGAATTTGGTCGGAACGCTTACGGCCGGCATTATCTAAATATTGCTCGCTGCTCAAAGCAGTCTCTGAAAAAGTCTACAATCATTCTGTTCTTCCAGCACTATCATATGGAGCAGGAACGTGGAGGTTAACACGAGAACTTGACCGCAAGTGCAGGATCGCTCAAGCAAGACAAGGATCGCTCTCCTCTTTTTTTTTTCCTTAAAACTTTTCCCACCTGCCCTGCTGCTGCCATTGTGAACGGAACCTGGGGCCAGTCAAGCTGCTTTCTCTGCAGCTTTTCCCCCTTATTTTTCCGCCACAACCATGTACCTCCTTATAGATAAAAAAAACGATGAAATCAAGAATTTTAGGTCTAACGATAAGAGAAGTGGTAGTTGAAATTACCAGGAAAACTTGGAGCTGGGCAGGCTGAGTGATTCGTAGGGAAGATAATCTCCCGAATGATTCCTACAATTAACCCATGGCCGTCAGTCCCCATCAGCTGCGGAGCACCTGACCAAGGCGGCGGTCAGACATGTAACACAGCAGAGGGTGCTAAGAATATCTGGGTCCGGACAGGCCGCCAATGGAAACTGACCCTGTAGACCTCTAATTTCTGAACTCTGTAGAGTGAGGCTAGATTAGCAGGACACTTTGAGGAACTATCAGACATTGTTTGGGATATCGTCGGCCTTAGCAAAATTAGAAAAACTGGGGAGGCTTATACATTGCTGAATAACGGACATGTCCTCTGCTATAGAGGTCTCCTTGATAAGAAGCAATACGGGTAGGATTCCTAATCCGTAAGGACAGTGCGGGCAACATTGACGAAATTTTCCGCATTAATAAGAGGGTAGCTGTAGTCGCAATCAAGCTTAATAGGAGGTATATACTAAAGGTAGTACAAACCTATGCTCAAACATCCAGTCACGATGATGATGATGAAGTAGATCAGTTTTATGAAGGTGTCGAATTAGCGATGAGCAAAGTGCAAACTCAGTATACAGTAGTAATAGGTGGCTTCAATGCGAAAATGGGGAAAAAGCTGGCTAGTGAACAAGCAATTGGCAACTACGGCGTCGATACTAGGAACGCTAGAGTAGAGATGCTGGTAGAATTTGCAGAAAGGAGTAAGCTTCGAATAGCGAACACCTTTTTCAGGAAGCGCAGCAACAGAAAGTGGACCTGGATAAGCCCAAATCGTGAAACAAGAAGTTAAATTGACTTTATATTTTCTGCTGATCCCAGCATAGTGCAGAATGTAGAAGTGATACGTGGGGTAAAGTGCAGTGTTCATAGGTAAGTGACGGCCAGGATTCAGCTCAATTTGAAGAGAGAAATGGTAATATTGGTGAAGAAGAAACAGGTCATCCCTGAGGTACTAAGAGTAAAAGCAGACAAATTCAGGCTGGTACTTGCAAACAAATATGCAGCCTTAGAACAAAGACATTAAGTTTACAAAGAGGTAAAGAATGAAACCGTAACTAGGCTTACTTCACAGGCAGCAATTGAAGTGGGAGACAAGGCACCAACAAAGCCGAACCAGTAGGCAAGTTCTCCCAAGTAACTAAGGACCTAATAAAGAAACGACAAAGAATGAAAGTGTCCAACTCAAGAGATAAGATAGAATTCGCGGAACTGTCAAAACTGATCAACAAGGCGAAGATAAGTGATGTTCGAAATCATAACGGTACAAGAAGCCGTAAAAAATGGACGCAGCCTCAAATCAGAAGGGAATTTGGCATAGGACAAACGAAGATGTATGCACTGAAAGATGAGCGGGGTAATATAGTCAGCAGTCCTGAAGACATAGTAAAAGCAGTGGGAGAATTCTATACTGACCTGTACAGTATCCAGAGGAGTCAAGATACCTCAATTAGAAACAGTAATGAACAGGACACAGAAAGTCCTCCTATAACTATCCATGATATCAGAAGCGCCTTTCAAGACATGAAACGAGGAACAGCGGCAGGAGAATATGGAATAACAGTCGATTTAATCAAAGATGGAAGAGATTTACTGCTTGGAAAACTGGCGGCTGTGGCAAAGAGGCGGAAAGGAGCGCAGAACTAGAAAGGCAGCTCGGTGCGCTTGAGACGCGGGCAGCGGAGAATGATGGTCCGAACATCAAGCCAGTGGCAAAAGCCCAGAAAGTAGGGTAGACCCTACAGGCAAAGTGGAAGGCAGGGAGGCAGAGCAAGCGGGAGTCGGGACGCCGCCAGTGAATGGGCGTAGTTATAGTGAAGCAGCGCAACACGCCCCCAGTGAGGCGACGCTGCCGCTACAGGGGCGACAGCGGGCGTGAGGAGAGAAGGGGAACAAGCTGACCCCAAAGAATTAGGTCGTAGTCAATGATAAGAGGTAGCATAATGTGGAAGTTAGGAGGGCGAATACCCTAGTACTTATCGGTGGTGACTCAAATATGAGTAGGTGCAAAAGAACTATAGTTGAGCGTGCAAAGGGTGATAAAATGGTATCAGTCGGGGCGTTCCCAGGAAGGACAATGAACGCAGTACTGAGAGAAACAAAAAGCGAGCTTCCTAAGAATGATGTCCTGAATGGTGAAGCCGCAGAAGTAGTAGAAATATTAGCGGATGGAGTTGACGATTTAAGGGCGATAGCACAGCAAGTCCAGATCATGGTATGCACAGTGCCGGAGGTGAAAGGACGGAATGGAAAAATTACCAAGGACGTTGTGGCTGTTAATCGAGAGATAAGAAAGGTAAGCCAGAAGAAAAATTTTGAAGTGGCAGACATAAGCAGAGAAGTGCATAGAGCAGGCTTTGGCGGAGGCTTTACACGAAATGGCTTCCACTTTAATGGAAGGCTAGGAGCCGAGGTCGGCTGGCGCCTGGCAGGTCGGGCAGTAGCTAATTTAGGGGGTGCACTGCGGTTCAGGGCGTAAGGGTAGGTAGAAGCAATGTAAAAGATGCAACAGTAGAGGCTGACACCAATAAAATTGCCACTAGGAGGTCCAGGAAAAAAAACTACAAAAAATAAATTTAACACCAGGGTCAAGTACATAAACATGCAAGGCGGTAGAAAGAGAGCGAAGTGGTTAGAAATAGAACAGCAGTTAAAGGACGAAGAAGCAGGTGTATACACGCTATGCGAAACACATCTCAGGGATCTAGAAGACCCACCGTTTATTGAAAGCTACGTCTGGGAAGGGAGCAACAGAACAACAACGGAGAAGAAGGGAGGAGGAATAGGTATGCTGATACATCAAAGAACAAAGTGGCCGTGAATAAAGCCAAATTGCAAAGAACATGTCTGGGTATCAGGTACAATTGCCGGTAAAAAGACATGTCTATAGTCGGATACAACTTTAGAAAAAAGGGGAGACCCCGCCCAGATGACCGAAGCGCGACAGCCGATTGCCTCCGCGACTAAAATAGTCCCGCTCCAAAAATCGTGCTCCTGAAATACGTAATTCTCGGTATAAATAAAGATATTTGTATTTTGATGACTGCTTTAGTAGAGCTCTCATATGCTACAGCACATGCCGGATCGCGAGAGAAAAATAACTCCGTGCCTTCCCAGGTAGCACACAAAGTCTTGAAAACGTCGTATTAAGGGATTCAACGTCTGAAAAGGATTTTTGACCAAAATCGACGCATCAAAGACGTTCCAAACAAGATAGCTTAAAAACGAGGGGTGAATACGTTTTGATAACGTTGGAAGCCAGACAGCTTAAAAACGAGGGGTGAATACGTTTTGCAAACGACTCAAAACGCCACCGCCACGCCACGGCGCGTCAGCCTCTTTAGCGGCTTCTACAATATTCAACAACCCATCAACGCGATCCAACCTTGCGCAAGGTGGCGATACCGTCGTCAAATCATGTGACCAAGGTGGCCACGTGATTCGTGATGCCGGGCAGCCGGGCGAGCCGGGGCATAGTCGCGTCGTCATGGCGTCGTCACGTCACCGCACTCGCATTGCGCTGTGGTGTGTTTGCGGCTGTTCTGAACGTGCTGCCGCTGCCCTTTGCTATGTAAGTGTTGCAGTGTTTTGCTGTCAAGAAAACGATATTCTGTGATCAGTTTGGGTTGTGCGATATGTTTGTGTGGTTTTAATTTGGAAATCAGTAGTGTTTTCAATTGTTATTTGATCAATGCGGCCACGTTATTCGTGAAGCCGGGCACAGTTACGTTATCGCACTCGCATGGCACTATGGTCTGTTTGCGACTGTTCTGAATGTGCTGCCGCTGCCCTTTGTCATGTAAGTGTTGCAGTGCTTTGCTGTCAAGAAAACGACATTCTGTGATTAGTTTGGGTTGTGCGATCTGTTTGAGCCGGGCATAATAACGTTATCGCACTTGCATTGCGCTGTGGTATGATAGCGGCTGTTCTGAATGTGCTGCCGCTGCCCTTTGTCATGTAAGTGTTGCAGGGTTTTGCCGTCAAGAAAACGACGTTCTGTGATTAGTTTGGGTTGTGCGATCTGTTTGTGTAGATTAATTTGGAAATCAGTAGTGTTTTCAATTGGAGGGCGCGGAGTGGAGGGCACTAATCAGCTCTTCAAGTTCACTGTCGTGTTTTGTGAGGCGCCTTTTCACTGACGCTGTAATTAAGGCGTTAAGGGCAGTATAAGGACGAAAGTTAGAAGGACGAAATCGTGCCTGTGTGTCCCTAGCGTCGGGGTCGGCCGCTATGCGTGATCCTAACAAGAAAGCATTTTGCAGAATGCGAAGAAAGGCGGCAAAATTTCTGTCTGTGCGCACCTTGCCGATCTCCGCAATAGAGCCATCATCGTGGTATTTTAGTCTCCCGTTTAGCAAGAGTGTTGCAGACAAGGGAACTGGTTCAAACAGGCTTTTTTTTAATGATTCACAACTAGTGCGGTATCCCAAAAGGTGAGGTCAAGTGCTCACCCTATTTTCTTCCCTCGCGCTACAGCGCACTGACAGAATTTTGCGTGCACCATACCGTGCTTTTATCGTTTGCGCTTCAGGTTCTCGATTGTGTTTTCGCCCCCTTTACCCACGTGATGGGTATTTCATGGTATTACCGTGTACCACATGTGTCCATATATTGTGTCCAATATATGAAACGGCCAAATTCGATTTTATTTGACGCCTCAAATGGTAGTAATGTATTGAGTCCCTTGTAGCTTTGTGCTTGTTATCAATTTTACTATTTGGCGAATGGATACAGCATGTACGCTGCATAACTCGCTTGTGCATACTGCATACGTGAGTCGAGTATGCCCTTGGTATAAAATAACTTGTATGCTTTAGGTAGTACGATTGTTTGCAGTTTGGGAAATGTGTCGGAATGTACGCTGTGCGCCCTTCGCGCTTTACGGCGGCCTGCCGAGTTCGTGCGGGTGCCATGTGTGCGCATGGAGTTCGCGAAGCGCTCTCGCAGTTTTTTTTAATATATATATACATGTGTTCTGTTCGCGCGCTTCGCACAACAGGGCATGTCGCAGTTCTTTGTCCTTGTGCAACACATTTTCCTAGCGTACGTCTGTGCATTATTTGGTACCGGTTTCACACGGGGCTCTTTTAGCCGCTATCCAGTCCGTTACAAATCGAATTTCTCGGTCGTGACGGCTCCTCTGCGCAAGCTACGAGAGTGAGCCAGTCGCATCGATAATTTCGATCCGGATCGGGCTTGATCGCGATCGAGAGTGGTCGTGTGACACCGGTTTTACACATGGCTCCCACATAGGGAACACTAAGTTCAATGCTACTGAGTGAAGAGCAAGTGCATATATATGCCAGTGGTGGTATGTGGGCAAGTCTTTCTGGTGAAGCCAATACTTGTGCATTCAAAACATTTCAATTACCAGCGTAGTGCATCAATGTGTCTACTTCGACAAAATAGAGCACCAGTGCAGATATCTGAACATACCTGTCCAGGGCAGCAAGTGTGTCTAGATTGAAACCACTACCAGCATGTGCGGCAGTTCTATTTCCAGCAGCGGGACTGCGCAATAATCAGTAGGGTGCTCTCAAGCTGTTTATCTATGAAGCTCTGCCTGGACTGTGTGCCAAATATTTTTGGACGTGAAAGTGGGGGTGAATTGGTAAACATCAGTGGAACTGTGCCTGGACTTTGTGGCAAATGTTTTTGGTTGTGAAAGTGTGAGTGAACTGGCAAAGAATTTGCTCTGGGCTACATGTGTTAAACGTTTTTCTCATTCAGAGTGCTTTTTTTTTACTTTAGGAGACTGGAGATGTGCGCAAAGTGGGACATGTCAGTGTGCTAATTATTGTATTTGCTGGCTTGCAAATTATTCGTTGCAACTTTGTTTTTGCCAGAGAGGTACAACTTTGCCTCTTGTAAAGGGCTTTTTAGATAAAACACTTACTATTTATTATGACCATTGCTTCCTTTGTTACACAAATGCAGCTTCCAGTGCATTCCAGTTTATTTCCATGTTTATGTAAGTTTCTAATATGAGGCTTGCATATTCATTTCTCACGTTCTGGAGTGGCAAGATGCAGCATTACTGTCTCATCGTTCGCTGTACTACAGTAGTGTTCACTTGTTACACTGAATCCCCCGTTTAAGTATTCTGTACTAATTTCACTTGATTGCTTTTTTGTTGTATGGTTATTTTTTTCTCGCCATTACCTTCTTTGATATATCCTAAAGGCAATATTTCCAATTTCGCATTGTTCCCATTTTTTTTTATTTCTGTCACAGGATTGTTTTATGATGGTATGCGGTGGTATTTCTTTTTGTGCTCTTTTCAAGCTTCTAGCTGATTGGTAACATTGCTTGGAGGCAGTTACCATCCAATTCATACTCTTGGATTTTCCAGTCTACTTCTTCCATTCGCTCCGATGTCACTTCTGCATAACTCTAGTCCATCTAATAGCACGCGCACTTTACTATGATAAATTAGACACTTTAGTACACTCCAGGTTTTTCTGTTCATTTTTGTATGTGTACTTGGAATTTTGTTTATGTGCTAGTGAATGTTCACTTTCGAGTTCATTACGAATCCTTTCTGCGACTTTTGTCATTGTTGATGTACTTTTATTTCTATTTGCATTTCTCACACAGTTTGGTCGAACCTTGCATAAGCATTACATTTTAATAAAGTGTTCTTGCTTTGTCACAATGTTCTCATTTCATGCACTCTTGGCATGAAGGGCTTGGTCTGGCCACCTGCCAAGACGTGGCCATTTGTTCTTTGCAGGATGTCATTCCCATTGTGGTTGTAAGCATCGTAGCTTATTAAAGGCGATATTAAGGATTTATATTATTCCTAACAGGCTCATTTTCGTGCGACTTGGTAGACGATGCGCCGGCCATGCGGGGAACAGTGCTTGGCACTGCGCCATGGCTCTTATAGTCAACACGGACGCTTCTACTCATCTGGGGCGCGATTGGATATCGTTGTTCGAAACACGCGATCAGTTTCACCTAACGCGATTGGCCTAGGCCGTGCCAACGGGTGCGGCTGACGACATCTGCGCGGCATAGGCCAGTCGCGTGAGGCGAAACTAAACGCGTGTTTTGAACAACGATGTCTCATCGCGCCCGTCACCCGCGAAAATTAGCTTCAGATGATCGTAAACCTTTCAAGACCGCTTCTAGACCAGCTTTTTGATAACGTCCTAAAAACGTTTAGAAATTGGTTACGAATAGTTTTGGCAAAGGGATTACTTGTGTCTTTCCCAATCCTATTTCTAGACCAGCTTTTCGAATACGTCTTGCAGACCTGTTCTAGATCGTCTCAAGAAAGCAATTAAGCCGGACATTAGCAGAGATATTCGACGTTTTCCCGCCGAAGTTCTCTCATTCGTGTCTTCTTTAACCCGTTTTTATCGTCTTGGATAAACGCTACGAAAACGTTACGTATCTCTTTTGTGCTACCTGGGTTCTACAACGCTGCCCGTCGTCTGCTCTTTAGCTTCATTGCAAGTGACAAAATGAATGAATGAATGAATGAATGAATGGTGTTTATTGGCGCAAGGGACAGGTATGTCCAAAGAGCGCCATGCCAGTGTTGATGAGTTTGCAATGGAGTTATGACTTCTATGAAGTTGATGTGACGTGGCTGTAAAGGGGCCTTAAAAATGGTCGCTCTAATGTGCATAAAGTCTATGTGTAATAAGATTACGGCAGTGATAAAAGACGTGAACTATGAGCATTAAGGTGCATTGCGAAATACTGATACCATATAAAAATGTATAATATACTAAAATTCACTAGAGCACCACGGCCTCGTTAGAGCCCTTGAGACACAAGGGCATAAAGGCATGTGCTATACAAAACATCTAGATTGTAAAATTCACTAGAGCACCACGGCCTCGTTAGAGCCCTTGAGACACAAGGGCCTAGAGGCATGTGCTATACAAAACATCTATCACAGCGGCATCCTCTGGAAAGAGGATGCGCTACGAGTTTAATGGGCCTAATACATGTAGGCCAACATCATTTGAAAAGTTGAGGACTGCTTTGGTGTTAAAAAATTGGAGGACGCTTAAGCTTCGCCTTCAAGAGTGGAACGCGATAGCGTTCCCATCGACCCGCCAAGGAGGTGTAAGACATTGCGCAACGGTGCAGCGATCACTTATGAGGCGCCCTGCGTCGGACTTTGCACCCACCAATCACGCGGTGAGCGCCGAGCAACGCAGCGTTCGGCGCGGCAACGAAACGTGCGCCTGAGCAAGCGGAGCGAACCAAAGAACTCGGTGCCTCGGAGGGAGAAATTATCTACGCGAGCCAAACGTCGTGATCAGCACGGAAAGCCGGGACGCGACACGCCATGAAGGCCGACGCGATCATGGGGCTGATGCCTCGATGGGATCGTCCTCTATCGCTTGGGAGCACCACGCACACGCATGACTCCTCGAAAGCAGCTCGGCACACATCGCAGGGGTCGCTGACCCAACAGACGCGCTACGGCGCAGCGATCTAGAGTCACTGGAAAAAATTTCACAGTACCACATTCGTTTTCCCCGCGCCGCCGACGCGTTCATCGGCCCAACCATACCACGTGACTTTGGGGTGCCATTTACCCTCCAAGCACCAGGCGAGTACCTGGTGCACGTAAGGGCGCGGAATTCTCGCGCGACAAGTGTGCCATCACGTGCCACGACCACGGAATAATCGCGTTTGTTGAGCGCAGGCAGCGCAGGTTCCCTACGGTTTTTTTTTTCGTGTTCCGATTGTCGCGCTCGCGTTAAGGAAATGATGCCTGGCTGTTGCGCCTTTGGATGCAGCAACCGAACCGAGTCTGGAAAGACTTTTTATTCGATTCCGACCGGGAAAAATGACCGAGAGCGTCGTTCTGCGTGGTTGCACAGAATCGGCCGGGAGAACTTCAAGCCTACAAAAAACACCCGCGCGTGCGAGGTATAAGTACACCTTGCTTGTGCTTTTCGACACTGTTTTAGAAGATATTTATGCGAAGTGCACGCCGTGTTAGCGATGCTACGAAAATAGGAGTTCATTGCAGGGAACGTTCGTGTCTTGCACGCTTGACGCGGGTACAGGTGTACGCGTTTGTCGCTCAACACACGCGATTATTCCGTGCTCGTGGCACGTGAAGGTATACTTGTCGCGCGAGAATTCCGCGTCCTTACGTGCACCAGGTACTTGCATTATTTCTCCGCGCACGTGAGCGCGCTGTCGCCTCGAGTCACTCGACCCATATGGCACTTGTTTTTCGCAGACCGTGACGATCGCAGTCAATAAAAACATGGTAAGTGCATGTCGTGCGTCCACATAACGGCCGCTTTCTGTGCAGTTGTGTTGGCACTGGTAGAAAACTACAAATGGGTTAAATGTTAGCAATCCTTGAAGCTGCGTGTTTGCAGCCACATGCGCGTGTACATCTCAATTGAGCTATTTTAATTGTCTCACTGCGTAAACTTCTAAACCTTTATAACGTATTCTTCGTCTCTTTAGTTGGGTCTTTCAATTTATTATTACAGGTATCTTCCATGTTTTTCTCGTTTCATATGTCTGAAACAGGGCTTCATCTGGGAACCTCCTTGGGCAGCCGAGCGTTAGGGTGACCAGCATCACACTTCTAACCATAGAACAAACATTTGCAGGATCACTTTTGTGCTGAAGACTTCGAGAAGCCTAGAGTAGATGGGCATTCCACTTATCCTTTGCTCATTTATACATACGTATTTTGAGGTTGCAACCAACGGCCAGGTGATATACACAACACATGCTTCAAATTTTGAGCTTGTAAGCCGAGCACATGCAATGAACTGAAGCCAGCATACATATTATGTTTTGAACATAACGTTACAGCGCAAACACCTAAGACGAACCACAAAAGGAATATATAGAATATTATCTTCGAGCTACTTTTATTGTTTTTAATGACCAACCGTATTTACAACGGAATGGTATTTGTATTTGGTCATGTGTTGCTCCCGTTCTTGTAGATATTTTTGTCTAGTGTGGATCATTCTTTAGACCATGCTTTTATTGAGCGGAAAGTTTTAAAAGTTTTTAGATATGTAGATGAATTTTTCCTATTTTTATCGCTTGACTCGTCCTACCAAGATACGATCAATAAGGTTTTAGAGGATTTTAAGTTACATAAACAAGGTCTTGTGTTTACCCACGAGAGTCCACAAAACAATGTATTGCAGTTCTGGAACTGAAGCTTGAATTCTGTGAACGCCACGTATGTTGGGCATATCAACCCCGTGCGAAAAAGGAACTTTTGTCCGTTAAGTTTGCGCACTCGAAGATTGTGAAATGAGGCATTGCGTCCTCATGTATGGAATTGGCTCTTTCTTTTTTTTATTGATATGATATAAGGAGATGTTGGCGCACAATTTAAGGCGCCGGCTAGTCCTCATCTCTTGAGTGGTTCCGTCATACATCGTACAGGGTTCAAGGTTACATATCAAACAGTCTTTTCACACAAGCACCCAGACTTATCACGCAACGTTTCCACAGGGAGACTATGACGTAAGGAACACATGGTACATACAATATATAATGTAAATGTCTCCACACTTATGTAGATGAAAGTCTCAAAAGTACAAAAGATATTGTCGCCTAATAACACATTGTATAGTCAGCGGGTGGTAGATACATCGTGTAAATGCATTATCACATGCAGTCTCAACAGAACAGTCAACATAATTCACAAACAGATGGATATATACAGTGACAATGAAATGAAGGGAACAATGAAAGCGCTAATAACGTCCAGCAATGCCGCTGTCTTCAAGAAAAGTCTTTTAGTCAAGAAGAGTGCTTTTAAGTCAAGAAAAGTCAAGAAAAGTCAAGAAGAGTGCTTTTAAAGCACTCTTCTGCAAGGCCGTTGTTGGCCAAGGGCCCAAAAGTTTCCTTAAACTGAAAGGTCTGCGGTCTAATTTAATTAGCGCTGATTTAAGTCGGCTTCTTGGTGTGTCGTGATGTGGGTAATCTAGAAGGAGGTGATATATATCTTCGTCTAGAAATCCACAACCACATTCGGGGGTTTCCGCACGGCCAATTCTGTGCAAGAAATGCTTTGTGTAAGCAGTGCCTAGCCTTAATCGATGAATAAGGGTTTCCATAGTTCTATCTAACGACAATGACAATTTGAATTCAATAAATGGATCAATATGGTATAAGTCCGAGCTCTTAGAATTCTGGTCAAACCAAGTGTTTCTAGATAATTTGAGAGACGTTGTCCTTATAATGCAGCGTAATTCATCCTTTGATATTGGGAGCGGAGCCGCATCATCTTTTAAGTGCGCTTGTCGTGCTGCATCATCGGCTGCTGTGTTGCCAGGAATGTCGCAATGCCCTGGTATCCACTGGAATGATATGGCATGTTTCGCTTCGCTTGCCTTTGTGAGGTTTTTAAGTGTTTCATATATTATACTGTCACTGAATGTTTGCCCCGTTGTGTTGCAGAGTGATGTTAGAGCCGCCTGTGAATCGCTGAAAATTACCCATTTTTGCGCATCTCTTACTGACCATATAAATTTTATCGCACATAGGATTGCGAACAGTTCAGCCGTTGTAGACGAAGTCGCACGAGATAATTTGAATGATTCTTGTTTGTTGAGGTGTGGTATAATGAATGATGAAGTTGAAGAGGTTGCTGTACTGGAGCCATCTGTATAGACGTGTGTGTATCCTGAATACCGCATATATATCTGATACAGCGCTAGTTGTTGAGCAGCTCGAATGAACATATCTCTTTTGCTGAATATCCCATCTACTGACAATTCGATTTTTGGAACTGTAAGCAGCCATGGAGGATATTCGATGTCTGAGTTCCAAAATTCATTTCTTGGCAATATGTGAAGATGTTCTCTAATTTCTATATGAACATAACTTCTATCTCGTTTCATTATGTCTAGAGCCAATGGGTTGTTTTTATGCTGGGTTTGAAGACGGAAATAATGCCGGCATGTTTCTGTTGTTCGCATAACTGGAAATGGTGATTGGCGAGCCTCAGCTATTACAAGAGAACTAGAAGTCGCTCGTGGAACTCCTAGACATAGGCGTAGTCCTCTAGCTAAAAGTCTTTGAAGTCGCTCTTCTGACGTGTGGGAAAGTCCGGAATACGCTACTTTCTGTCGTATTAATGCATTGTATAAAGTTAGCATGGACGATACTGATCCGCCCCATGATGTGCCTGCAAGTCTGCGAAGTACAGTCACTACGGCATTGACCTCGTTTTCGAGTTTCTTTATGTGGGCTGCCCAGGATAGCTGCCTATCAAGTATTATGCCTAGAAATCGATGCTGTGTGAAAATCATTAGAGGGTGTCCTTCCAGACTAAGAGCGAAATTTTTTAACCGCCTTCGAGTGAAGGGCAATACAGCTGTCTTTGCGTGTGATAGTACCATTCCTCTCTCTCTCAACAATTTGTCGATTATATTTATGCCATCTTGCAATGCCATTTGAAGTAGTTGAGCATTAGACCCAGATGTCCAAATACACACATCATCTGCATACAGGGAAAATTTTAACTGTGATGGCAGCCTTCTGGTTAAATCCGCCATGAAGCAGTTAAAAAGGAAGGGGCTGAGTACGCTTCCCTGTGGTACTCCCTGTTTGGCGATATGTCAGCACTCTTTCCTTCACCCGTGTGAACAAATATTTTGCGACCTGATAGAAATTCAGAAATCCATCGCAAGGACCTGCCAGACAGACCAAGTTCCAACATGCTTAGCAAAACATGAACGTGACTAACAGTGTCAAATGCCCTCTTGATGTCTAGGAATACTGCTATAGTCATGTTCCCACGTGCACGCTCGTGCTCCACACAGGTTACTATATCTAATATTGCATCCATTGTGCATCTATGTTTTCTAAAACCTACTAAGTAGTTGGACAGCACATTCGTTTCATTACACCACCACTGAAGTCGCGCGTCAATCATTTTCTCCCTTACTTTGCATAAACAACTTGTCAAACTAACAGGGCGGAAGGATTCAAGGCACAAGGGCGTCTTACCAGGTTTTAAAATTGGTATGATTCGAGCGACTTTCCAAGAGTCAGGTACCGTTTCCTCTATCCATAAGTTATTATAGATGTCTAAGAGAGCATTTGTACCTGTCGGTCCGAGGTTTCTTAGCATATTGTACGTAATGCCGACCGGCCCAGCAGCGGACTTTTGGCGACATGATGCAATTGCACATTGAAGCTCGCTTAATGTGAAAGTATGATCTAATTGAGGATGTTGGGCCCAGTAGCAAGCCGTAATTTTTCGCTTAGCCAACACTACTGAAATATCAAACTCTGCACATTGCGATGAGAAAGCAGGTCTGGAAATAAGCTCACAAAATTCATCTGCAACTATTATTTCGCACGTGTCCCGTGCTACCGCGAGAGCACGAAAGGGGAAGCTCTGTGTTACAGGTCCACTTAAAGAACGAATTACTAGAAAAATTCGTGGGACAGCCGTGTGAGGAGACAGCGTGCCGCAGAAATCGCGCCAGCGCCGTTTGCCTAAATTTTCCATTCGTCTGCGCATTACATTGTGTATTTTCTGAGCGTTTCTGTATGCTTCTAAACTTCCACTCCGTCGGTAAGCTCTTTCGGATCGGCGTCGGATGGCTCTTAGGTGTTCATATTCTCCGTCAACTGCAGCGTAATTTTTTGGAATTGGGACCCTCTTTGTGCATATGTTCATATTGTCCTGCAAAAGTTCTGTAAATTTTTCCACTGTTGCATGTTGATTAATTTGATCCGTTAGGCGGTACCGAAAAGCTTGCCAGTTGGTTAGTCTGCTGTAACGCCTGATATCACAGTGCATGCTAGGGTGGTTAACAAGGATGGGAAAATGATCACTTCCGCGCGTTTCCATATCTGTTGTCCATCCCACACCATTCCCTAGATCATGTTAACACAGGGTAACATCTATGCAGCTTGAGTAATTATATCCGCGCAGGAATGTTGGCGACCCATCGTTTAAAACAGTCAAGTTGCATTTATCTATGGCGCACTCAATAACGTTACCCCGCGCATCACAACGATCACTGCCCCAGATGGTGTTGTGTGCATTGAAGTCGCCACATATAAATACATTAGAATGAGCTATTTTGAAGATATCCACTAGCGCTTCTACTGAAATCCGGTTTGAAGGTTGTAGGTATAAATTAATCACTGTTATACAGAGCTTGCCAAAGGATACCTTACATGCGATGAATTCCGGGAAGTCTGAATCACTGGACAGAATTTGATAAGATGGTAGGTCCTTTCTGACGCACAGGAGCACTCTGCTAACAGCACCTTGACGAGAAGTCTTGTATATCACATAATTTGAGAGGCGAAAGTCGTCATTGATTCCCGCCTCTTGAATGCAAGGTATTGGGAAGTTGTATTGCACAAGCAGTTTACGAAAGTCAGCACACTTCCTTCGAAGACTGTTGGCATTCCACTGAAATATGGAGACATTTTTGTAGCGGTTATTCATGTACTGCCTGCCGCAGTTTCGACCCGGATTGTTGACACAATAGTGCTTCTAGAGGCAACAAGGCTTTCACTTCTGGTAGGTTGTTTGCTTCCGGCAGAGCAGATAGGATTGCCTTAAGAGCTGCGAAAAGCATTGGCAAAATCAGTTGTGTCACCGATGCTGTGGTATGCTCGCTATTAGCTGGTGTTACTTCTGCAGTAGATGAGTAAGGTCGCTGAGAGGAATGTGTGCGAGTACTGGAGCTTTCTTGTGTATTACTTTCTGCCTGTTGCCGTCTGGGTTTCCGTAGCACTGATGCGTAAGACTGCGCACTTGACTGTGATCCTCTTGATTGGTCTCTTGATTGCACTGTTGGTTGTTCTCTAGAGGAGGAATAGCTTGTTGGTGCTCTTGGCTGTGGTGGTTCCGGTGCCCGCTGAGGTGGGCGATCTGGCACTGGATGGACAATCTCAAGGTTTGGGGCGGGTTCATTGCGTCGCGGTTGTCTTCCATGGATTAGGTCATGTCGACGCATTTGTGCAGCTGCTTTTTTCTGAGGGCAGCCTGAGAAGGAGGCAGCATGGTTCCCCGCACAGTTTGCACATTTAGGTTGAAGAACTGACTTGCACTCCTTGTGGTCATGATCTTCTGAGCAGATTTTGCATCGACGTGTGCTGTGGCAGGTTTTCGCCATGTGCCCAAATCTCTGGCAGTTATAGCAACGAAGTGCTGGTCCTAGGTATTCCTCGACAGGGTGACTGGTGAAACCCAAGTAAATTCTTCCTGGAATAGGGCGATCATCTCTGAAAGTCAGAATTACCGTGTGAAGTGAATGAGACTGTACTGCTCCATCTTCTTGGCGGGAATACCTTATCTGTCTGCGTGCCGATATAACTCCTGCGTCTTTCAAGAAGTCTAGGAGTTGTTCGTCTGTATACTGCAGAGGCACATGTTTTACTTTCCCAACGTTTCGCGTGTATGACTCGGGGATGAAGGGCTTGACTTCCAGGCCGCCTACACTTGAGAGCATCAAAAGGCGTTTCGCAGACGGTAAGGAAGCAACGCTGACACTGAAACTTCCATCTCTGTTCGTCCTGAAAGACTGTACTTTTTCTTTGGCAGCGGAAACTATTTCGGCAGACACTCGGTTTGGATTTACTTGCCAAAAAGTAGTACCTTCACTTGGGCGAAAGACAACCGGAATGCCTTCGGCTCGCGTTTTCTTGTACGTGACCAAAGTAAATGGTGCATCTTCACCCATCTCTTCTTCATCACTTAGCTCATAATTCGATGTCGTGTCATCGTACTTGCTGTCTTCTAGGCGAGGCTTCTTGCTCTCGGCTTCACCGTCAGCCATTATTCCTGAATTCGCTGAAGTTGATTCCGAGTTGTGGAGAACCAAACGTGCTGGCTTCATGAAGCTTTGTGACGCTTGCAAGGCCCCAGGCTTTTCATTACGGCCCGTAGCATCATTCATATGGCTTGTCACGTTTGGACGAGCATAAGGCTCGTGACGATGTTCTCGGCTTCCGACCACCGTAGCGGCAGGGTAATGGCCAGGTCCTTAAAAAAAGAAGTGTCGTACCTGTAAGGCGCCTGGCTCGTTGAACCTTCGCCCGACGTCTTGTTAATCAGTCGTGGTCAATGGTAACCGTAAATGTCCAAAAACAAGAAAACTCAGAGCACCGCACAAAAACCGCGACCGAACAGATACACTTCTTCTTCCCCTGTGAATTTATCGAATTGGCTCTTAAGAGTTCATGTGAGCACAAGATGCAAAAAAGTTTTGATAGACAGATCAGCCGACTTTTGGCAGCTGGGTTCCCTATGTCGCTTTTGACTGCCGTGACTGAAGCTCTGATTCAGAAAAGAAAAACCACAAAAAGGCCGGCCGCCGAACGTGAAACGCGAAAGCCTGCGGTTGTCCCTTGCATAAGGTGACCCATCAACTCAAGAAACTTGCTTGCAGGCATGGTGTTCCCTTGGCAATTTCTGCGCCAAACAAGCTTTCAAAGCTATGCTCCCGCACCTGCGGAGAGAGCAGAGGAGGACGCCAAATTCGGCATGGTGCCTCATACGTGTCGTGCGCTGTCGGCGTGGTTTATGACATTCCACTTTCATGTGGTAAGACATACGTTGGCCAGACAGGGCGGTGCGTCAATGAGCGACTCAAAGACATGCGCTAAAAGTAAACAAAAATGTAGATAGAGGAGCGCACCTTGTTGCGCATATAAAATTTTTGCAGCAATTGTGAGGTGAGACTTAATCGAACGTTAATTCTTGGCAAAAGCAAGAATGAGCATATGCGGCTTGCCTTAGAGGCCTACCACACAAAAAGACAAGGCAATAATTGCATAAGTGACACATCTTTGTCCCTGCACCCATCAGAATTTGAATTCCTACGTTTGCGTATGCGATAAGTTGGCAGATGTCAGTAATGTATTCTCTGCGCCTGCACGGTTGTGTGTTCTAGGTATGTATATGCATCGACGACGAAGAAATAAAGAAGTTGATAGTCAGCGCCAGTGTGTGTCGTCTCTTCCTTTTGTGGTTCGTCTTAGGTGTTTGCGCTGTAAAGCTAAGTTCAGAATTATGTACCAACTAGGCCCAATGAAATTTTACTGATATTATGTTTTAGTTGAAATGCTACGTTGCATACCCACATAATGTTGTGCTTGATGCATAACAAGAAATACAAAACAAAAGAACACCCATTAGCTTTAGTTTCACTCTGTCACTATGCATATTACATAAACCGCTCTAAAAGCACAAGAATTTTATACATCGCCCAAGTAACTTGGAAAAAGAAGTGCTGCGTCACCAGCGGGCGTTACTGCCTTTTTTTTTTTTACACAGGCAGCAAATCTTGGCAGTCTAAGAAAACAGTCACAAATAAGTTGAGAAGAGTAGCCGCTCGTGGGAACGCACTAGACAGCCGCGTTCATAAATCGCAATGTAGCAAACACTCGCTCATTATCGGTGTACAGAAGTACATATACGTTGTTGTAATCACGCAAATGGCTCATATTGAACTTCCACAAGATTTAGTGCGCAAAATGGTCATCGAAGTTGGTTTTTACGCCAGCTGTGCACAGATCGTCTTACGATCACGGCCAAACACCGGTGCGCACACGGCATTCGCAGTGTGTCTTCCGTATACGGCCGACGAAGTCGCCCGGTAGAGTCGAGAACGCGCGGTATACGATTACAAACTAAATTAAATGTGTCCGATTTAGCATGTGAAGTTATACAATGAACGTACGTACATGTGACACTGTCAGGTGTTAGTTTCCTCCTGCTTGGAAACATTCAATAGAAGCCGGCGGTGGTCTACGATGTTTATGCCCAAAGTACAAGTTTGCCTCATTGCGGCTTGAAGTGACGAAATGTTTCCTTCGTAGCTCGCTCCGCGGAAGGGGAAAAAACGCGTGCATAAGCTCCCGATAGCAGCGCTAAGCTGCTGCCCACAATCGTAGCACAGTTCCAGCAGTAAACATGATCAGCGTGCAAAACAACCACCGGCTGCATTACTTCGCACAAAATAAAATTTTCTTTTCGTTCTTAGCAACCACTGTCTCCGGGCACAAAGTATTTGTACTTCAGTAAACACTCAACCCGCTGTGTCACCGAATATCTAGCTCTTCCAACCCGGTGCCTTCCCGCGACGCAGTCTGCTTGGAAGGTATATGGCGGTGGCCGCTCAGTGTTGCAAGTCAAATCCCGACCTTTGCGGTACTCTGAAATTTTTTGCAGTGACTCTACCGCTTCTCCCCTTCGGGCCGTGCGGGGACCGGTGCGAGGATGCCCCACTACGCTCGCGTTTAATAAGTTTTCTCGCTCTCTCCCCTTCCAGCTTCACTCGTCACTCACATCCTCGCGTTTTGGCGACGTGGCTCCTCCTTCCGCTCACAGCGCGATACCTAGATGCAGCGTCCGATTCCGGGCGCCTCTGACCTGATCGCTGTAGAGTCAATGGAAAAAATTTCAGAGTACCGCAAAGGTCGGGATTTGACTGGCAGCACTGAGCGGCCAACGCCATATACCTTCCAAGCCAACTACGTCGCGGCAAGGCCGCCGTGTTGGAAGAGCTTGATATTCGGTGACACATCGGGTTGACTGTTTACTGAAGTACAAATACTTTGTGCCCGAAGATAATGGTTGCTAAGAACGAAAATAAAATGTTATTTGGTGCGAAGTAATGCAGCCGGTGGTTGTTTTGCACGCCGATCGTGTTTACTGCTGCAACTGTGCTACGATTGTGGGCAACAGCTTAGCGCTGCTATCGGGAGCTTATGCGCGCGGTTTTTTTTTTTCCTTCCGCGGAGCGAGTTACGAAGGATACATTTCGTCACTTCGAGCCGCAATGAGGCAAGCTTGTGCTTTTGGGCATGAACATCGTGGGCCGCCGTCGGCTTCTATTGAATGTTTCCAAGCAGAACGGAACACTTGACAGCATCACAAGCACGTAGGTTCATTGTATAATTTCATAAGCTTAATCGGATACATTTAATATAGTTTGTAAACGGATACCGGGCGTTCTCGATTCTGCAGGGCGACTTCATCCGTATACGCACGACGCACTGCGACTGCCGTGTGCGCACCGGTGTTTGGCCGTGATCGTAAGACGATCTGTGCACAGCAGGCGTAAAAACCAACTTCGATTATCATCTTGCACACTGACTCTTGTGGAAGGCCAATATGAGCCATTTGCGTGATTACAGCAACGTATATGCACTTCTGTACACTGATAATGAGCGAGAGTTTGCTACATTGCGATTTATGAACGCGGCTGTCTAGTGCGTTCATGAGCGGCCCATTTTCTCAACTTTTTGTGACTATTTTCATAGACGGCCAAGATTTGCTACTTGTGTAAAAAAAAACAAGAACGCCCGCTGGTGACGCAGCACTTTTTCCAAGTTACATAGGCGATGTATAAAATGAAGCGGTTTATGTAACATGCATAGTGACAGAGTGAAACTAAAGCTATTGGGTGTTTTGTTGTTTTGTATTTCTTGTTATGCATCAAGCACAACATTATTTGGGCATGCACCGTAGCATTTCAACATAAAACATAATATGTATGCTGACTTCAGTTCATTGCATGTGCTCGGTATATACAAGCTCAAAATTTGAAGCGTGTGTTGTGAATATCACCTGGCCATTGGTTTCAAGCTCGAATTGCGTCTGTATAAATGAGCAAAGGATAAGTGGAAAAAGAGAAGTATCATGGGCCTCGTATTGACCATGTTTTTATTGACTGCGATCGTCACCATCTGCGAAAAACAAGTGTCATATGGGTCGAGTGACTCGAGGCGAGAGCGCACTCACGTGCACGGATAAATCATGCGAGTACCTGGTGCACGTGAGGACGCCGAATTCTCGCGTGACAAGTGCGCCTTCGCGTGCCACGAGCACGGAATAACCGCGTGTGTTGAGCAACAAACGCGTACACGTGTGCATGCGTCAAGCGTGCAAGACGCGAATGATCCCTGCAATGAACTCCTATTTTCGTAGCATATTGCTAACACCACGTGCACTTCGCTTAAATATATTCTAAAACAGTGCCGAAAAGCACAAGCAAGGTGTACTTATACCTCGCACACGCGGGTGTTTTTTGTAGGCTTGAAGTTCTCCCGGCCGATTCTGTGCAACCTCGCAGAACGACGCTCTCGGTCATTTTTCCCGGTCGGAATCTAGAAAAACATCTTTCCAGTCTCAGTTCGGTTGCTGCATGCGAAGGCGCAGCAACCAGGCATGATTTCCTTGCAGTCAAACGCGAGCGCGACAATCGGAACACAAAAAACGTAGGGAACCTGCGTTGCCTGCGCTCTAACTCAGCCGGCCCGCCCGGTGCTTGGAACGTATATGGCACCCCAAAGTCACGTGGTACGGTTGGGCCAATGAACGCGTCGGCGGCGCCGGGAAAGCAAATGCGGTACTCTGAAATTTTTTCAAGTGATTCTAAGAAGCGGGCGAGTGGCGCGCCACGTGTCGGGGCAGCGCCGCACATTGCGAGGAGGGGATCTTCTGTGTTTGCCGCAAGATGGATCTTCGTGTGCGCAGAGCGCAGAAGCAATGCAGCGGAAACGTACTTCGCTACTCGCGCAACTGCGACTTCTGTAAGTTACACGCTCGTAAATACCGATATACACCGCAGTATAACTTTCTACGGCACGTTTCTAAGGCAACACCGCATTCACTAGAGGCGCTTTTGTACCGCTTTGAAGCATCGAACTCGTGGCTGAGTGATTAGTAAGAATAGCACGTACGATGCAGGCTGCTGAAGAGCCCAAACATCCGGGGTTACACTTTTCATAAAACTGAAGTTCGAGTTTTAGCATATGCTGATGATGTAGCAGTGTTTTGTACGGACCATGACAGTGTTAAAGCAGTTGTACAAGAGGCTGTAAAATTTTGTACTGCAAGTGGAAGTGCTATTAACTGGAACAAGTGTCTTGGTTTTTGGCATGGGAATTGGCAATACAAGCCTGAGACCTTTTGTAACATGCAATGGGCGGTGACTCCAGGCACCTACCTAGGTGTCCCCCTCGAACATTATCGAGATAGTAAAGAATATTGGGACAATGAAGTAGTGCGAACGAAAACCCAGACCGGCCAATGGGGAGGGCACAAATTTTTAATGTTTACAAGAGCCACCGTGTGTAATTTGTTTTTAGTGGCTAAAATCTTCTATGTGATGCAAGCGTTATGACTGACGAGGATGTCTGTGCAAAAGCTGCATAGAGTATTTGCGATGTTTATTTGGGCCTCAACATGGGAACGTACAAGTCGTAGTAATCTGTTCCATAGAGTGTTGAATGCTGGGCTGGGGTTGTCACATTTGTTCCTCAAGCAGATTGTAAGCAGATTTCTTTTTTTGCGTGATCAAAAGGATGCTTTTCTGAGAACAATGATTCAAGCTAGACTGCGCGATTCATTGCCTGATTATGTAGTGTCGTCCATGTATACGGGGCCAATGCCTTTAAGTGCTTTTTTGCGTGAAGTGGTCGCGTCTTTCCAAATCCTAAAAGCACGATCTTCTAGTGAATATCTGGCCGCTGTTACTAGTAAGAAGTGGTATAAAGATCTTGTTGATGTATTCTTGCCTGTACCGTTTTATCGTACAGTATTTGTTTAAGGTTCAGAACAAGATGTTCTTAAGAGAGTTAAACGAATGCCGGTAAGAGCTTCTGTTAAATCTTTCTTTTTTCAACTACATACAGGCACTCTCCCAGTGAAACCGTGGCTGCAAAGCAAAGGCATTTTTGTACCTTGGTCTGTGAATTGCTTTATATACAAAAAACCGGAGACGATTGAGCATATCTTTTTGAACTGCCATGACGCAGTGTTTTTGTGGGATATTCTAAAACGTAGCTTTAAAAAGGAATTGCCGTTAAGTGCTTTCGGGATACGCTTCCTGCCATGCGCGGAACCAGAAGGAGTGCCTGTCGATCTGTTAATGCTTCAGTGCATGCAGAGTGTGGGGCGAACGCGTATGGATATTAGACATGAGCACATTGTTCAGGCTCCAGCACATGAATACTTCATTGAAAGTGTGTTATATATACGCGAATTTTTCTGTCCACAGAGTGATCCTCCTGATTGGCTAAGTGCTTTGGACAAAGTGACTAGCCTACATTGTTCTTATCACACCACACTGATCCGGCATTGACTAGTTGTTTTTTATGGCCATGTAATATTCACATTGTATTCTCTTTTGCCAAGCCGGTAAATAAAAAAACTCGTGGCTGAGTGGTGGCGTCTCCGTCTCACACTCCGGAGACCCTGGTTAGATTCCCACTGTTACGTTTCGTCTACGACGCGCGGTATAGCCGGCGCAGATGCAACGGACGCCGGGGCTTCGTTCAAAGCGGCGGACATTTTTGGCCCGTTCAGCGCTGCCGCAACGCCTTCTGCCAAGCGCGTCCAAGCATGTTTCAATGCCACGTGTATTCGTGTGTGCGTGTGTGTGTGTGTGTGTGTGCATGTTGGTGCCCACGCTTGTCAAAGCGCGGCAGCCGGGGAGAGGAGCTCCCCCAACTGTGAAGCGAGGAGGTCTGACCGGCGCCGGCCCGGCGGATGCGTCACCTACTCGTCTCAACGTGTCTCTCAGCATGTCCGTGCCCGCGTCACGTGCGCCTCTGACGAGACGTTCCTTGTTGCCCTCAACTGCGAGAGTATAAAACCAGCTGCCCCCGGACGCCAAGAGAGAGGCTCCGATTTCTTCTGTCGAGTAACGTGCTCTCCCGTCTCTCCACTTCGGTCGACCTGACCGGCCGCTCTTTTGCGATGCTAGAATAAACAAGTTGTTCTGTTAGCAGTCGACTCATGCTTTGCCGGGACCTTCGGATGCTTCCAGTTGTGCCCCAGGCCGCCAGGCCAACGCTACCCTTGGGGCTTGCGACCCAGGTGCAACACCACCCAGCCCATCTTGCAACTTGTTTTTTATTCATGAAGTGCCTCCCGGGAGTTATCGCTCACGGCCAACGACGCCGACGACACCGGTTTTTCTGCGACACGAGTTCCTTAACGCTGTCGCGTTAAAAGAGGTTCCTTACCAAGAAACATAGCGGGTGTAGGGGGATGTAATAATGGTATGCAAGCGGGAAATGTTTCTCTCCGTTTCGGCTTCCCGACACTCCAGGAGCACATGGAGGACGGTCAACCCCTCGCCGCATCTACCACAGGTTGGAGGTTCACTTCCAGTAAGCAGATAATTATGGGTGCCAAATGTGTGTCCTCTTCTGAGGCGACAGAACAGTGTCACGGCCTAGTAGGAGACGGGAAAGCCGGTGTCGAGAACGTTTAAAAGTACTTTTTGAGAGCAGTCAACGCGACGTCGTTGTCGTCTCTGTTTTTCTACTCGCGCGCTACTTCAGCGTCGTTCTCATCGTCTGGCACATACCCATGGCGACCATATAGGATGGGGCATTTGCCCCTCCTTTGGAAAAAAAGACATCGTCCCGATGCACCAATCTCCGAAGGCTGTGCACAGACGATGCAAAGTTGAGGACATGAGGAAAAGTATGGCTTCATACGAAGCACGTGCACAACTTCGGGCAGATGCCGCCTGCGTTTGGAGCAGTTATGACTGTCGGGGACAACTTCATAATTCACATCGCTGATGCGGCGCAGAACTGTGTACGGGCCGAAGTATCTTCGCAGGAGCGTCTCAGACGGCCCCAGCCGACGAATAGGAGCCCAGACCCACACCGCGTCACCGACGTTGTATGTGACGGGTCTGTGTCGAAGATTGTAGTGTCGGGTATCGTATTCCTGTTGTTCTTTGATTCGCAGACGCGCAAGCTGCCTGGCTTCTTCTGCGCGTTGCGTAAATTACCCAGCCGACCAGCTGGATCGTTTAAATTAGTCAGCCAGCAAAGTGCATGATGATCACTGACAACGGTGAACCACCGACCATACAAATATGGCCGAAATTTCAGGACGGCCCACACCAGTGCGAGACATTCTTCTTTCTGTAGTAGAGTAGTTAGCCACCGTTCTTGATAGCGTTTTGCTGGCGTGAGCAATTACTCTTTCGGCACCGTCCTGCCGCTGTACAAGCACTGCGCCAAGGCCGACATTACTAGAGTCAGTATGAAGAATCGTAGGGGCGTCTTCATCAAAGTGTGCGAGCACGGGAGGCGTCTGCAGCCGTTGCCGTAGGTCATCAAAAGCCCGTTGCTGGTCTTCACCCCACACAAAGGGGACATCTCCTCTGGTAGGATGTGTTAATGGCCATGCGATACGCGAAAATTCCGCGATAAACCGTCGGTAGTAGGCGCAAAGGCCCAGAAAACGTAGCACTGCATTTTTATCTGATGGCGTTGGGAAATTAGCGACGCCAGAGATTTTATCAGGGTCAGGTCAGATACCTTCACGACTAACAACGTGACCGAGAAATTGAAGTTCTTCAAAACCAAAATGGCACTTTTCAGGTTTCAAAGTTAGACCAGCTGAGCGTATCGCTGCAAAGACCGTCCTTAGTCTCTGCAAGTGTTCCTCGAACGTGACGTAGAAAACAATCACGTCGTCGAGGTACAGCAGACAGGTTTGCCATTTGAGGCCTGGGAGTACCATGCCCATTAGCCGTTGAAACGTTGCCGGCGCAGAACACAAACCGAAGGGGAGCACCTGAAATTCATAAAGTCCGTCGGGCGTCACAAAAGCGGTCTTCTCACGGTCTCTGTCATCAACTTCTATTTGCCAGTAGCCGCTTTTCAAGTCCATCGACGAAAAGTAATGTGCGTTTCGTAGCCTGTCCAGTGAATCGTTGATACGTGGTAGCCGATAAACGTCTTTCTTTGTGACCTGGTTGAGTTTTCGATAGTCGACGCAGAAGCGCAGGCTGCCGTCCTTCTTTTTCACCAATACGACAGGCGATGCCCAAAGACTCTTAGAGGGCCGGATAACTCCGTCCTCAAGCATGGTCTTGTGTTTGTATTGCCTCGTGCTTTTTAGGTGCTACACGATAAGGATTATGCCGAATTGGTCTCGCGTCGGCTTTGGTGACAATACGGTGCTTAGTGAGCGGCGTCTGGCTGACTCGGGACGTGGATGAGAAGCAGCTCTTAAACTCATTGATGAGTTCAAGGAGGCTGTTGCGTTCCACGGGCGATAAGGTGGGACTGATGTCAACCACAGGGGCAGGCATAACCATGGTGGACGTCGCGCGCTCCACTGAGAGGCAGTCCTGTATTGAAGTAAATTCGTCGAAGTAAGCAACAGCCGTGCCTTTAACAATGTGTCGACGTTCCCTGGTAAAATTCGTCAGCAGGAGTTCAGCATGTCCGTCGTGTACGTTAATTACGGCCCTGGCGACGGAAACCCCTTGACTCAGTACCAGTGCGTCGATGTGTTCAGCGACGCCAGTGCCGGTGTTCAAGTTGTCGCAGATTAAGGTACGAGGGAACAGTTTCGCGGCGGAAGCGTGACGTCGTCGTCGGCGATACGTAAGCGGGGTCGCTGGTGTTCCGCGGAGTCGACGTCGTCTGAGCTCGTAGAAAGTGTGACGACGAGATCACGAACATTAATCACTGCACCGTACTCAATCAAGAAATCCATCCCCAATATAAGTTCCTTACAACACTAAAAAAATGACGAGGGTGGCGACAAAGGTTGCACCGGCGATTAATATCCTGGCTGTACATTTTCCAATCGGCGTCATCAACTGGCCGCCGGCAGTTCTGATGTTGGGCCCGGTCCACGGCGTCTTCACTTTTCTCAGCCTATCGGCCAGCTTCTTACTTATTATCGAAAAATGCGAACCAGTATCGACGAGAGCGGCCACTTGGTGGCCGTCAATGCAAACGACAAGATCGCCGCTGACGGCGTCGGTTACAGGGGGTGTGGTTGGAGTCGTCGTAGTTGTAGAGTCGTCGATCATCGGAGATCGTCGGGCTCTTGGATATCTATCCGGTTTGCAACCTCACTCCCGGAGGTCGCTGCGTCTAGTTTCCCCGGCGCGGGCTAGGGGACCTGCTCCTAGAGGCGTCAGAAAAATCGCGCCGAGTCGGTGGGGTCTAACGAGCCGGAGAAGGGGAACGTGATCGAGGCGTCGTTGAACCTTCTGGCCGAAAGGTTGTAGAATTTTTGTCGCGGCTACGCGCAGCATCAGGCACAGGGTAATTGCAATTGGGAAATCTTGAATACCCAGCCGCGCCGTAGTGGCACGCGCGGTAAACATGTCCTGCTTCGCCGCAATGAAAGTATAGCGGCCGGCCGTCAGCGGTGCGCCACAAATCGGTCTTTCGAACCGGGTAGCCGGCAGGGGATTCACCGTAGAAACGAGGCGCAGCGATCGACTGGCGTCGATACGGCATAGTTGGCGGCAGTTGTGACTGTCTAAAATAGGGCATCGGGGGTGGTAGTGATGGCTGCGTCGTAGTGGTCGACGGTGTCAGCAGCATCGAAGTCACGGGAGGTGGACGACAGACAGCTTCCGCGTAGGTTAGCCGTCGCGGCACCGCCTGCCGGTCGGAGGACGAAAAGGCCTGTCGAACTTCCTCCCGAACGATATCAGCGACAGAAGCCACCGCTGGTGCCATAGGAGAAATCCCGAGCTGCCGGATCTCCTCTCGCACAATCTCCCGAATGACTTCACGCAGAGACATGCCGTAGCTCTCAGGTAGAACTGAAGCATTCACCGGCGAGCTCTTGCGGTCATATTGGCGGTACCGTTGCTGTAGTGCCCGTTCTATAGCGGCAGCCTCCTTGGTAAATTCGGCCACTGTCGTCGGTGGATTCCTCACGAGCCCGCCAAACAGTTCCTCCTTCACTCCGCGCAAGAGATAGCGCAGCTTATTTTCTTCGGCCATCTCAGGGTCTGCTCTGCGGAAAAGGCGGGCCATATCTTCTGGAAACATGGTGACGCCCTCGTTTGGTTTTTGAATAGGGGATTCGAGCAGGTGCTGCGCGTTGTCTCTTCTGTCGCTACTAGTGAATGTGTCTAGCAGCTGGGTGTGGAAGGCATCCCTCGTGGTCAAATTTCTCTCCCGGTTCACAAACCACGTACGCGCACTGTCTTGAAGCGCAAAATAGACATTAGACAACTTTTGCGTGGAGCCCCAGTCATTATAACTGGCGACACGCTCAAATTGCTCCAGCCAATCTTGGACATCTTCAAAAGCGTCACCATGGAAACTTTCTGGGGATCTTGGGATTCTGCAGCGTCACCTGCGATGGAGTTGCAGTGGCCATGGCGGAAATTGGTAGACGCGTTCTTGCAGGGTCCTGCAAAGGGTTGAACTCGGGCGTCAGGCCTAGGAGGCGGCGACTGCATTGGTGAACAGGAGTTCCTACGAACGCAAGTGATTCCGCGTTCTATGTATGGCTCCGCGAAGGGGTGCCGATCATGAGGCAATCCTACCCCGCACCTCCACCAGTGTCAATGCCTAGTAGGAGACGGGAAAGCCGGTGTCGAGGACGTGTAAAAGCACTTTATGAGAGCAGTTGACGCGGCGTCGTTGTCGTCTCTGTTTTCCTACTCGCGCGCTACTGCAGCGTCGTTCTCATCGCCTGGCACATACCGGCGGCAATAGGACATCTGTTCGCCGAGATATTGTTGGGGAGGGCCAAAAACCTAACTGTGGCTTTATAACGTGCAGTTTGTTATTTGTTTGCGCGTTCCACGTGCACTCCAGTGGTGTCGCAGTTTATTTCGTAAGAAAGGCCTCAGATCTGTGACAGGCACATCAGCGGTAAGGTTAACAGCTTGCGATGTGATTGGCGTTGCCATCTCGTCCGCCACAACGTTACCTTCGATTCCCCTATGGCCAGGGACCCAGCATATTATGATATTCTGGTGAGATGAGTACGCTGTACACAAGACCGAATACAGTTGATTAAATACGGGATTTTTATGTTTGCTGAGTGAAATTAAGGCCTTCACGACGCTTAGAGAGTCTGTATAGATCGCTGCTCTTGGAAGATTCGATTTTATTACATGCTTCACAGCAGAGAGTAATGCGTAGGCCTCGGCCGTAAAGATGCTTGCTTCCGGATGCAGTACATCGGATTCCGAAAACGATGGGCCGACGGCTGCATAGGATACCCCGGCATTTGACTTCGAAGCGTCTGTGTGGAATTCTGCGCAGGAGTGCTTGTACCGAAGTTCTAGGAAATGCATTCGCATTTCGGCCTCTGGAGCGTGCTTTGTAACTTTTTATAAAGGATATGTCACATTCTGTCACCTGCCACTCCCAAGGAGGCAAGAGCTTGGTTAGGTGCATTAAGCGATGCTCGAGGAGTGGGACATGCATTTCATCGCTAAGCTCCTTTACACGCAGCGAGAAAGGCTGTCTTATGGTGGGGCGATTGCTGAAAAGTGTAGCGCACGTCATAAAAGTAACGGCACCAAAACATTGATGTTCAAGATTAGAGCGCACTTTGAGAAAATATGTAAAGCTAATGTATGATCTCTGCAGGTTGAGTGATCATTCATTCGATTTGGCATATAAGCTTTCAATCGGGCTTGTCCTGAAAGCGCCCGTAGTTAAGCGGATACCTAGATGGTGAACAGGGTCTAGCATCTTTAGCGCGCTCGGGGCGGCAGAGTTATATACCACGGCACCATAATCTAATCGTGACCGGATCAGGCTCTTATAGAGATTCATTAGGCGCTTCCTGTCACTACCCCACGTAGTCTGGGATAGAAGTTTCATTAGCTTCATTGTTTTCAGACATTTTTATTTAAGATGTTTAATGTGTGGGACTAAAATGAGTCTATTGTCAAGTATAACACCTAGAAATTTGTGCTCTTTGTATACAGGTATCTGTTGTGCACACAGTTCTAAGCAAGGATCCGAAACTAGGCCTCCCTTTCTTGTAAAGAAAACACAACAACTCTTATGAGGATTGATTTTAAATCCATGTTTCTCTGCCCACCCTGACACCTTGTTCAAACAATGCTGTACCTGTCTCTCACACACTGTGAGGTTACAGGATTTGAAACCTATTTGAATGTCGTCCACATAGACGGAATACAAAATGGCCGGTGGTAAGGAAGCACGAAGTGTTGTCAACTTAACAATAAAGAGTGTGCATCTGAGCACGCCTCCCTGGGGTACACCAGTTTCTTGTGTAAAAGGACGTGACAGCAGATTGCCGACTTTTACCCGGAAGGTACGATTGGAGAAGTAGCTTTTTATTACGTTTAGCATATTACTATGAATGCCCATTTCTGACAAATCTCTCAAGATTCCGTTGCGCCATGTTGTATCGTACACCTTCTCCATATCGAGGAATATCGATAAGAAAAACTGTTTGTGTACAAATGCGTCACGGATATTTCCTTCAATACGTACAAGATGAGCGCCCCTCTCGGAAGACACACTGATAGGGATCAAGCATTTTGTTATTTTCAAGGAAATGGATGAGACGCCGATTTATGTTTTTAAATACCTTAGAAATGTAACTTCTGAGGGCTATCGGGCGTTAACTTGCCACTGAGAAAGGGTCTTTCCCTTGTTTTAAAACAAGGGCCACACTGGCTTCTTTTCATGCGGTTGCAAGGTACCCTGCGTCCCAGATAGTGTTGAAAAGTGTAAGTAGTGAAACTTGCGTGCCATTGTGTAAGTTTTTCAGCATTTCATACGTGATTCTATCAGATCCCGGTGCAGAGCTCTTGCATGTGCTCAAGGCAGCTCTAAACTCTGCTATACTAAAAGGACAGTTGAACGGTTCATTCTGTCGACACCTTCTTATGAGTGACTTGCGTTCTTCTATTTGTTTACATTTGAGAAAGGGTTTTGAATAATTGGTGGAACTTCACACGCTCTGAAAGTGCTCCCCAAGTGAGTCTGCCTGTTCAAGCAGGGTACCGCCCTCTCTGTTTACGAGGGGGAGTGAAAATGTTTGTCGTCCTTTTATCCTTTTGACCCTATTCCAGACTTTCCCCTCATCTGTATAAGAGTTGATACCCGATAAAAACTGCTGCCAACTCTCTTCTGGCCTGTCGGCGCGTTTTCCTGGCATATGACTTTACTTTTTTGAAGTTAATAAGATTCTCTGCAGTGGAGAGGCGCGTAACGATCCCCACGCTTTGTTCTGTTTCCTACGGGCGATCGTACATTCGTTGTTACACCACTGTACACGTCGTTTGCATGCCAAACCACTCACCTCGAATATGCATTCTTATGCGGCATCTATTATGAACGCTGTAAAATACTCCAAAGCAGCATCAATTTCTAAAGAAGACATGTCATTCCATGAGATACTAGTGAGAGTTCGGAATTTCTCCCAGTCGGCTGTATCGATCTTTCACCTAGGAGCCTGTGGTAGATATTCGTTTTCTTTATATGTTTTCAGCAGTATGGGGAAGTGGTCGCTCCCGTAAGGATTGTTCATAACTTCCCATTCGAGTTCGGGCAGTATAGACAGGGAGACTATGCTGAGATAAATTAAGGAAAAGGTTCTGTTTACAAGACTAATATGTGGGTTCCTTCTTATTCAGAAGGAGCGCACCAGAAGAAAAAAGGAACTGTTCAAGAAGACGACCTCGCGCATCTATACGAGAGTCGCCCCACAGGGAGCTGGGCGCATTGAAATCGCCAAGAACAACATAAGGCTTTGGCAATTGATTTTTAAAGGAGTGAAATTCATGTTTCGTTAATTTGTAATGTGGGAGTATGTAAAGAGAGCCAATGGTGATGAGTTTGTTTAGGAGAACAGCTCGAACCGCCACTGCTTCAAGAGGCGTTTGTAGCTGTAAAAGTTTACACGCAATGCTCTTATGGATGACAATGGCGACACCGCCCGATGATGCGACAGCATCATCGCGATGTTTGCGAAAAGTTATATACTGTCGGCGAAAGTTTGGGTGCTTTGATTTTAAGTGTGTTTCCTGTAAACACAGTACTTTTGTATTGTGTTTGTGGATGAGTTCTTGCACATCATCAAGGTTTCTAAGGAGACCTCTGACATTCCATGTTGGTGGTAAATAGGTGCTGTGTGTACAGAAACAGAAGTGTTAATTACAGAAATTTCAGAGATTAGATTACAGAGCTCTTTCGAGGCCCTGTAATCGGGGTTTTGCCCTTTGTCAAGCGTTCGAGGGAGCCTCGCCGCTCCTTTGGCGCTTGGCGCGCCGTGGGGATAGGTTTAGTGTCCATTGCCTCTTGTGAGGCGCCGGACACGTGCTCTTGCGAGCGAGCAGTTACCAGGGAGAGTCCCGCCTTGGAGGGCAAGACCCCTGCGCCGACCAGCCCGTAGGTCGATTGGGCTCCCTGGGGCATTTGGCTGCGCCGGCTGTTTCCAACGCTGGAAGGGGCCGGGGAGGTTGGGGCAGCCGCGGCTGCGCCCACCTCCGGGGTAGATGGCCCCGTCTACTGGATTGACGTTGCAGCGCTAGCTGCACACGCGGTGGGGGGCGGATGGCGTCACTGCCGCCTCACTGGGTGTGGGTCGGACAGCCCTCGGAGACCGTTGTGGCGCTGCCCCCTGACGCGCCACTTCAGCAAAGGTTTTCTTGGGCAGGTAGGATACCCGCCTGCGTGCCTCCTTGAAACTGATATTCTCCTTTACTTTTATTGTTACAATTTCATTTTCTTTTTTCCAGGATGGGCACGACCGCGAGTACGCGGCGTGCTCCCCATCACAGTTTACACAGTGGAGAGCGTTCTTACAAGCTTCAGTGGCGTGTTCATGGGCACTGCATTTCGCAGATGCTTGGTGGCCCCGGCAGCTCTGTGAACTGTGGCCGAAACGCTGGCATTTGAAACATCTTAGGGGATTCGGCACCTATGGTCTGACACGGAGCTTGATGTACCCGGCCTCTACAGACTCGGGCAGAATACTTGAACTGAATGTAAGTATTAGGTGCTTGGTCATAATTTCTTTACCATCCCGCCTCAGCCTAATTCTTTTGACATTGACAACATTCTGCTCACTGAAGTCCTCCAGGAGCTCAGCCTCTGTGAGCTGGAGCAAATCATCCGAGACAACGCCGCGAGTGGCGTACAGAGTATGGCGAGGAGTTACTGTCACGGGAACATTCCCAAATGACGCTAGACGGCAATTTTTCATATTGTTTCTGATAATGCAGTTCTAAGAGGAGATCACCACTTGCCATCCTTGATGCCTTATAGCCTGGACCAAGGACATCAGTTAAAGGCATTGAAACTAGACATGGGGACATTGGGACAAGAAAAAGCAACTACCGATTTCCCCCAGGTGGGTCAGCCTGGAGGTGCCGTATACGCGAAGCAGAGGCTGAAGAGGTGTGTTGCCTCCGCCGGGGGGCCTTAACGGTCCAAACACCCGGTGGGGCTCAACCCCCAAGATGCTCCTTTCCCCGGACACGGCGAAGCCGCGCACGGCTACACGCGGGAGGGTCCAACCCTCGTGTGCTCGGGTACGTGGTGTCGCAACACACCAAACGCCTGCTCACGCAGACGCCCCTGTGGGGCTGAAATTGACAAAAGTAGAGAGCAGCTCTGCAAGGCTTTTGCGCTTGTTCACATGTACACAGTGTGTCTACTACTGGTTTTCCAAGCTTAAAATAAAGCAGTTGCTATTGAAGAAGTAGTTATATAAAACAATGCATTTATCGCAACCATTACAAACCTGGGGCGAGAATACGGTCGAGGCAGGAAGGTACAAAGATGTTTCATTCATCGTTTTAAATAAGTACTTTTGGTTTTAAATCGCATAAAACTTATATTTTCTTTGTTTTGTCTTTTCACAATTTCACAGCATGCATTCTACAGCTTGCGCGTGCAGTGAGCACTGGTGGACAGCAATCAATCGACGGTGCTACACAACGGTCTGCTATCTCACTGCTTACAATAATCGTTCACGCTAAGTTGACGGCGACAAGTCTTTGTGTTGACGGCTTCTTCTGCAAATATTTTTTGTTGAGACACTCGTAGGTTCGTTTCATGCGCGCACACTTTTCTGATTTCTCCTGCGAATGGTTTTGCTCCATCACTTCCCCTAGTCCGACGAAAAATGCAGCGACACAGTACACGAACACACCAGCTGCTAACAGTAGGCACAAATCTTTGAAAAACTTTTCTCGTCGTAACTTCACTCCAGAGCGAAACAAAAAAAAACATGGAACAAATACGCAGGATGTGTGTTCGTAGCGGTCGCCGCGGGATCCTGTTTTCAGGCAAAGCGTAGCGCAGCGCCAGCGATGCTCGCTGCAATGTTCCTTCGCCAGATCACAGCTCAGAATAAACGCACGCGGCACGAATGCCGCATCGTAAGCCCGTAGTAACATTTCCGGCATGATAGACCATCACAAACAGTTCTGGAATTCACTCTGACGAGGGGCTGAAGCACACAGCTGACACGACCTCGCCCAGTTCGACGCGCGGGCGGCCATCTTCTCCGTCGACGGAGTCACCGGCCGTCTGGCTCATGACGTTAGTCCAGAGTGCACGCCCATTGGTGGATGCTCGCGTGCCTCCGCCTCGGAGGAGTAAACGCCCCCTTTTTCTAAAGTTGGATCCGGCTATAGGTGTAGTTTATTTAGGCACAGGGGACAAATGCAGGCAACAGAACAAGGATCTAGTGAAGTGTCTCGATGACGATATAAAGCAGTTTGGAGAAGGTGCCGATATTTGTCTGCAGGGTGACGTGAATGGCCACATCGAGGATCTGGATGGATACACAGATTGTAACGGGAAGGTAATGCTAGACTTATGTGAACAAGACAAATTAGTTACAGTAAATAGAGAAACTAAATGTGAGGGACAAATCCCGTGGGAATCCCGTAGCAGGCAAACGACCATTGACTACTGCTTAATGTCGCAGGGAATGTATAGCAAGCTCGCAATAATGGAAATAGACGAAAAGGGGAAGTACAGCCTCGGAAGCGATCATAAGCGTATTAGGCTACAATTTGGAGCCCTGCTCAAAAGAGAAATGCGGGGAAGTCAAAAAGAGTATGCAAAATTAAATGACGAACAAATAGTGCAAATAGCGGTTTGCATAGAAGAAGCAATCATCATCATCATCATTTGTTGTCCCTTAGAGGCCCCTGTCGAGGTATTCCATAAGGGGGGAGCGTATACAAGGTACAATAAGAACAAAGGTCAAAAACATAACAATCAACACAGGGACATAAAAAGAAGCAAGGAACGCGATAGTTAACACGGTGCTTGGCAATATTGCCTTGAAGCCACAAGCGCCACACATGTCGGCGAAAGGTTAGGGCAGCAGGGCGAGTACACAATGGTTACAGGGAAGAAGAAAAAAAAACTCAGTACAGAAAAATGGATAAAATTTCATGAACACAAATCGGAGCAAAAAGAAACATGTCAACCCAGATGATTTAACAACATCGCCTTAAACCTTGTCGCGTCGTGCTCATTAGTTACTGAATCGGGCAGCAGGTTCCATTCTTCAATTGCAGTCGGAAAGAAGGACTTGTTAAAAGCTTTAGTGGAGCCATGAAGTCGTTGGACGCTATTTGAATTGAATAGGCGGCGCGATGTACGAATGGGAGGAGATATAAGGGAACCACGCAGATAGGGGAAATTGAAATATAACTTATGGAATAAACACAGGCGTGCAACTTTTCGTCTGAGAGCTAAGGAAGTGAGGCCAAGTGATAGTTTAATGGAGCTTACGCTGGAATGAAAGCCGTATGTCGACGATATGAAGCGTGGTGCACGGTTCTGGACGGATTCAAGCATGTTAATTATGTAGGACTCATGAGGACTCCAGATCGCGGATGCATATTCTCAAGCCTACTGCGGACAAAAGTTTCATATGCCAGTTTTCGTATGTTATCGGGGGAAGTGGGAAGTGATCTTCTGATAAAACCAAGTGTACGTGAAAAGTCGGCCGTGATTTTTGCGATATGATCAACCCAAGTTAATTTGCTAATGATTGTGATGCCAAGGTAACGATAGGTGTCTACCTGCAATAGGTCCTCAGAAAATAAAAAGTGAGGATAAATTAAATTAGACCGCTTTCGAGAAATTTCCATAAAACAGCACTTTCTAGTGTTTAATTCCATCATCCACGATGTGCAGCAATTTTCAATAAGCTTCAGATCGTTCTGGAGGGCAGCTTGATCGTCTTTAGTATTTATACGCCGGTAGATAATGCAATCATCTGCAAAAAGGCGGATGGTGGATGAGATGTTGAGTGGGAGGTCGTTAATAAAAATTAAGAAAAGAAGCGGGCCCAACACAGACCCCTGTGGTACTCCGGAGGTGACGCAAGTAGAACTTGAAGGAAGTCCGCCTATTACGGTGAACTGAGAGCGAGATGTGAGAAAGTTGTGAATCCAGTCTAAAACAAGTGGGTGAAGGTGAAGACCTGAAAATTTGTACATAAGACGTAGATGTGGAACACGGTCGAATGCTTTGGAAAAATTAAGATAGATGACATCGGTTTGGAACAAACAATCAAGGTTTAGGTGAAGGTCCATGGTAAACTCGAATAACTGATTCACATGAATAGCCATGACGAAAGCCATGCTGATTTTTGAAGAAGAAGGAGTTGGAATTAAGGTGGGATGCAATATGCGAGTATATAATATGCTCAAGAAATTTACATGGTATGCAAGTTAACGAAATCGGACGATAGTTCGACGGGTTGCTCCGGCTGCCAGCCTTGAGCACAGGAACAACTTTAATTTTCCAGTCACTAGGTATAGAACTGTTCGCAAGAGATTGATCAAAAATTATCTTTAGAAAATGAGAAGATACATTTTTTGTGTGTTTTAATATTTTCGCAGTGATATTGTCTGGCCCGGCGGCACTGGAAAAGTTTAGTTTGTCTATTAGAGCACAAATGCCAGCAGTAGTGATGTTGATAGGGGCCATCGCAGGAAAGTTAAAAAATGTTTGGTGTGGTGTATTCCAGGCAGGCTCATGTGTGAAGACTGATGTAAAATAAGAGTTCATGACGTCAGATCGAAGTTCTGTAGGCACCTGTGAACCATCAGGATATAAAAAGGTAATGCAATGAGTGTTGCTTGATTTGGGTGATAACATCCGCCAGAATTTCTTCGGGTTTGTTAGTAGAATGCCATACAGATCATTGTGAAAAAACTTTCTTTTTGTACACCTAAGGAGACGCGTGTAATCATGTAGGCACGCAAAATATTTCTTCCATTTAAAAGCCAGCGCAGTTCCTTTAGCTTCACGAAAAAGACGCTTTTTCTTTTAGGAAAGCCTCCTTAAGGAGTTAGAATACCAGGGCTTGTTGGAGTCGCCGCGAATGCATATCAGTGGAACATAGGTTTCGACCAGATCTGAAAGTTTATTTTAGAAAGCTAGCCAGTTTTCCTCGACAGACCTATTAGATGCGGATAGCCTGAAATGAAAAAAAAGTTCTCAAGCTCCGAGTTGATACGGGCGAACTCTCCCTTTTTATAATCGCGAATGAACTTAACAGAGCGCTGCCGTTGGGGAAACGGAAGAACGGAAGTGATAGGTTGAAAATAACTGTTTTGTGGTCACTGAAACCGTCAGTGCTCGACATGGATTGGATGAGTTCAGGGCTGGACGTAAAGACTAAATCAAGGGTGTTACTGCCACGTGTGGGAAAATTTACTGTTTGGCTGAGGTTGAATGTCATGACAACGTCAAGGAAATCTTTCGATTGACGAGAAAATGCGCACACGTTTCCCCAGTCAACGTCAGGGAAATTTAAGTCACCGCATAGGATGTAATTGGCTTTAGGAAAACGAGTATTAAGATCGAGCAGAACCGAGTAAATATCAGTAGTAAAGGAACTGTCGCTGTCAGGAGGGCGATAACATGCAATAACTATGCATGTGGTTGTGGAAAGCGTAATTCTGATACAAAGAATTTCAATGCAGGAATGAGTCGTAAGAAGAGAAGAATTAAGGCTGGTTTTAACAAAGGCTAAAACATCCCCACCCCTGCGCGAAACCCTGTCACGTCTGTAGATGAAAAACGGTTTGTTGTTGTCAAGCAGTTCCTCGTCTAGGATACTTTCGGAGAGCCACGATTCTGTAAATATAGCGCTATCGGTGCCGTTGTCATCAAGAAACGCTTCCACTGACTCTCTTTTTGGAAGATAGCTACGAATGTTTGCTAAAACAAACGCCATAGTTTCACAAACATGTGGGCGTGACGAAGGCAAAAGTGGCTGACGGTGGGAGGGGAGCTTTGAAGTAGATAGTGACCGCTATGACCCATGCTCTAGCACGGAAATCTGTATCAGCATTGTAGAAAAACTGCTTGTTGCCTATGGTTAACTTATCATACCTTATTTTGTATTTTAAGCCACTTTCTTTGCCGAACACACGAAGTTTCTTTTGAGCTGTACGCACACGCGTTGAAAAATCTTCACGGATTGAAAAGTCAGTTTTCTTGATCTTAGGGCCAGCAGAAAGGATTTTGCATTTATCTTGAAAATGCGAGAATTTGACTATTATTGGCCGTTTCTTCCCTTGCTCAAAGCGGCCTAAGCGATGCGCTCGTTCAATGTTGGCGGAATCGATTGGTATGCTTAACTTACCTGAGCAGAAAGAAATTACGGCCATTTCAGATTGCTCCCATGTTACATCCGCCGCATCGGGCCGTCCGAAGAACAGCAGGTTATTTCGCCGATGTCGGTTTTCGGAATCGTCACATTTTTCTTTGAGGATTCGAATTTCGGATGAAAGGCTGTGAATATCCGAGTTTGAATTAGGCGTTAGACTGACATCATTGCAGTGACTCGTTGCGACAATTTTTTCCAGGGCATCAACGCGCGATGAAAGGCTACTGACCAAGCTTTGGAAATTGGACTGGGAAGCGCGAATCATTGCAAGTTCAGACAGAACGGAATTTTGTGCAAGTTCTAAGCGTGACAAACACTCAGCAATAGAGTCAAGGGACGGGGGAGGACCAGGATTTAACTCGATGTCGCCTGACAGAACAAGAAGCAAGGAGTAAAAATGAGCATTGACGGCGAAAGAACGTAAGCACCGATACAAAAACACTTGGCAACGTTTGAATGTGGCTGAGGGGCACGACACCGCAAGTAAGCATGGATCGCTAGAGCGAGTACAAGATGCGCCCGGCAAATAACCAACCTGCAGCAAGAAGAAAGGCATTCCTGTGACCATGCTCGTAGAGGTGCGGTGCCCCAAGTGGTCCGTGAAGGTTGGGTGCCTTTGTAGCCAAGGCAATGCTCCCGCGCAGATAGTAGCATGGGGTTGCCAGGCGAAGATCCGGTCGAGGGTTGGAAAAGGCGATGACGGTTGGACGATGTTTACACGCTGGTTCCAGCCCGGCTCTTCGCAAATTCCTACGCCGGTGGTGACGTTGCAGCCAAGGCAGGATAACATCGGCGAGATTTGCGACAGCGAAAAAGCCTGCAGCAAGAAGAAAGGCATTCCTGTGACCATGCTCGTAGAGGTGCGGTGCCCCAAGTGGTTCGTGAAGGTTGGGTGCCTTTGTAGCCAAGGCAATGCTCCCGCGCAGATAGTGGCATGGAGTTGCCAGGCGAAGATCCGGTCGAGGGTTGCAAAATGCGATGACAATTGGACGATGTTTACACGCTGGTTCCAGCCCGGCTCTTCGCAAATTCCTACGCCGGTGGTGACGTTGCAGCCAAGGCAGGATAACATCGGCGAGATTTGCGACAGCAAAAAAGCCTGCAGCAAGAAGAAAGGCATTCCTGTGACCATGCTCGTAGCGGTGCAGTGCCCGTGCCCGTGCAATAGCGAAACATCCCATGGAAAAGTGGGATTATAAACAGTTATAACTACTCATTAGTATCAAAATAATAGAGTTAAAAAGAGTAAACCGCTGGAGAGGAAAGAGGACGCCACGAAGTTGGTGGAATACGAAAATTGGGAGGCCATCGAACAACAAGGGTTGGCAATCACGGGAAAACAGAGAAGCAAAGAGGGCGCAGTTATCTAAAGAGGAAATAGGCCAAGAATGGGAACTTTATTGACAAAAGGAACAAGTGCAGGTCCTCGTCCAGGCTAAAATAAATCAGTCCTCTCATCATTGGCTGGCTGAAGTTGGCAATGCAACTAAAGCGGGGTCAAGAAAATTCTGGAACCATATAAGCTGGCTGGGTAAAGCGAATCACAGAAAGCAGGAACAGATTCACGATGCCGAGGGAAATTGTTTAGAGGCAGATGACGCTGTGAACTACATTGGTTCAGTTATAGCTGAGTCACTTAGGAAAGACGGTAGGGTAATCGCCCCAAATGAGGGAGCAACACAGGATAGCACAATAGAAAACTTCTTAGAACTGACCAATCGTAACTGGAAAAAGGCGGAAGCAAGTGTTCCGAAATGCACATCCGCAGGGATAGACGAAACTCCAATCAATCCATGAACTTGACCTTAGAAGCAAGGAAACGCTGATGAAAGCATTGGAGGCAGTCATAACAAATAATCAAATTCCGCACAGCTGGAAAGGGAGTAAAATGAACTTGATTAATAAAGGGAATGCGACAAGACAAACATAAAATCCTTCAGACCAATTGCGATAAAATCAGTTATATATACACCGTTTTTTCGTAGGCGCCGCCATATTGTGAACGCAGTGGCGCCGCCTATGAGCAGCGCCATACTGGCTTGGGTGACAGCGGTGTTTTGCATGACAGGTATACGCTCGGTGGTAGTTTCTGACGTTTGTTCTCGCGCTCTTGCGGTCTCTTTAGTATGACGTGCGTGTTCTACGTGGTAAACGGTTCTTTGAGACGTGCTGAAGTGGTTTAAGGCGTCATGGCCGGAATTTCTGCTGGCGTTGAAGTGGACGGAACAGGCAGCGCGATGTGTGCGCGCTTATTTGAGCCTACAATCAGCCTCGGAGATCAATTGCGTATTTCTGAATGTTCCATTCACTAATGTGACCTTATTGCATTATCAACCTGTATTTCTAAGCTGCGGTTTAAGAGCCATGAAACATACGCGACGATTGTAACAGCATGGGCACCGTTCTGCTGCGATAGGAGCTGTGATGTTAAACTTTGACCAGCGTTCAAACTGTTCGCTGTAGGTTACATTGCGTGACTACTTGGTTCGATGGATGAGGTTTCCGCCCCTAAATAAAATAGTTTTGGCAAGTAATAGCAGCATACCTTACAGTCTGAATTAAGCTTGTCCAGCAAAGGGACTGTTTACGAACTGCGTGAGCGTCCTAAGCAGTGGTAGGTTCTAGATTAGAGATATCTTTATTCTATATACCGCATGGTCCAAGCATACGGGATCAGCGGTTATATACCTATAAACGTTGTGCGGTTTGACTATGCGAGGTCGTATTGACGCGTTAGCCTGTTTTCTCTTTCTTTTTCGAGAAAGAGGATAATAACCGAATTTTTTTTTCGGTTGTGTTCGTTGCGTTGTCTACGACGCACTCACACGTATCACGGAAATTTCGTCCTCAAAAATAGCCATCGCATTCTTTTTATGCGATAGCTCTCATATATTATGGCTGTATACAGGCCAAAAGGGCAATGCCGAAGCGCACAGCTTACATTTCTATCGTGGTGGTTCACCAACCGCAGTGACCACTGTGTTGAGCAGCGCCATCGGCCTCATGCAGGAAGGCTATAGCGTAGACATATAGTAATTTCAAGCCTACTAGACTTGAAATGCGCGAGAACGGTGCCGGTGCATCACAAATATTTGATAGCGCCTGCCGCTTAGATGTTGCGTGGTTGCCTTAGGTTGGCCGTGCACGAGCATGCGCTCTTCTGCTTTGTTTCACTCCCTACGCCAAGCGATCAGACAGTGAGCTGTTTTACCATTTAATTTTACGTATTTATTTATTTATTTACAAATACTGCAACTCGGAAGGGCTATTGCAGGAGTGGGTGAATACAAAATGTGGGGGGAAAAACAAATCACTATACAAAAGAAGCATATGTGAGTAACATGGCTGAGGGCAGCACTCAATAGCATCCCCAAATTCTCTATGCGGTAAACAACGGATGGAACCAGGCAGGTCATTCCAGAGTTCAATTGTCCTAGGAAAAAAACTGTATTTAAAAGTGTTGGTCCGAGCAAAACAGACAGATAAGTTTAAGTCACTGCTGTTTCTCGTGATTAGGTGCTTTGCAGGGTCAGATATGTGTTAGGGGAAGCATAACGTGGAGAGTAAAATAGAGAGTGTAGAAGTTTCACAGAATAATTGTGACGACGGTGGAAAAGAGGTTAAACCGAGCATATTCAGATGAGATGACGGTGAAAACATTGTCATAAAGGCGGTATATGAAACGAACCGCCTTTTTCTGAGCGTGTTCAACTTTGTGGATGTCCGAAATTTTGTAAGGGTTCCATATGGTAGCCGCATATTCAAGAATAGGTCTTACAAGTGTTTTGTATGTAATGAGTTTAGTTTCTTTGGGGTCAGCACGCAGAGTTCGGGTTAGGTAACCAAGTTTTTTAGTCTTTTATTGCAAGTTGTTAGAATATGTTCTGGGCAGGATAACGTTGCAGTGAAAATGAGACCTAAATACTTATATTCATATGCGCGCTGCAGAAAAGTGGATTTATAGGAGTAATTGAAGTATGAGCAATTAGCATGCTTTTGAAAGGACATGGCGACGGTTTTTTAAAGTTAATGTTCATTTGCCAGAATTAGCACCATTCACAAAAACTTATAAAAGATTGATTCAGAGTGTTATGATCGTTAGGTGAAGAAATGACATTGTAGAGAACGCAGTCGTCAGCGTAACGCCGAATTTTTGATGAATAGAGCTTGGAATGTCGTTAATATAAAGCAAAAAAGCAATCGCCCTAAAATAGAACCTTGGGGCACCCCGGAAGATACTGATGCGCCAGGGGAGTTGAATGAATTAAAAGAAACATGCTCTGAACGATCATAAACAAAACTGCGGATCCAGTCAACGAGAAGAGGGTTATTAAGGATAAGGCTTAGATTATGTAATAGTTTTGGATGTGGTACAGTGTCAAATGCTTTGGAGAAATCAATGAAGAGCGCATCTACTTGATGACCTAAATCAAGAGCAAAACTGATGTCATGTGTAAATTCAGTTAATTGAGTCACTGTGCTAAAACCACTACGAAATCCATGCTGAGCGCTGCATAATATGTTATTAGACTCAAGAAAAGTAATAATATTTTTATCAATTATGTGTTCAAGGAGTTTGCATGCATGAGAAGTTAAAGAAATGGGTCTATAATTTAGAAGAGATTGTTTCTGCCCAGATTTGAACAATGGAATGACTCTAGCGCGTTTCCATAAATAAGGCACTCTGCAAATAGATACTGATTTCTCAAAAATCAATGTGAGGTATTGACGCGCCCAAGGCGCATAACGATGGAGGAACACATTGTTGACATTGTCTAGACTGCAGCTTTTTTTGGTGTCAAGATTTAAAATAAGGTTCAGGACACCTTGCTTGGATATTGTAACGTTGTTAATTGCACAGGACATGTTGGTTGTCGTGGAGCAGGGAGGAATTACGCGATTGTCCTGTGTGAATACAGACTGAAAATATTAATTGAATGCTTTCGCAATAGGTTCAGGATCACTTATTTCGGAATCATCTAATAGAAATGTCTGGGTGGTGTTTTTCATTGGCGAAATTGAGCTCCAAAATATTCGTGGGTTATTTTTAATTAAATTAGGTAGAGTGAACTGATAATAAAAGTTCTTAGCTACATCAATTTTTTGATGGAGTTCCTTCATAAAGCGGAACTGGTCATTTGTTTCGGCATTCATGTGGCGCTTCCGACGTGCTCTGGCTACTCGACGCTTCAAATGCAGTATTTCCCTTGTCATCCAAGGATGGTCAAGATCTTTCTTTTTTTGTTTTTAATGGCACATAGCGCTCTATGCAAGTATGAACAATGTTTTCAAAATGGGATACTATAGCATTAATATCACTAGTTGTGCATAACCGGGAGAATCTGTCGAATGAAATGCTTAATGTATCAAGCACGGACGTATCATCTGCATGACTATAATCGTAAAAACTTGTATATTCATAATGGCGCCTTGAAACTGAAAGATTAATAGTAGCAATAACAGCTTTGTGATCGGAAATACCATCCGTATTCTCACACTCAAAGCCACTTCTAAAGAGCGGTGCATTTAGAAAAATCAACTCTAGTATGGAGGACTCTCTAGTAGGGTTATATACAATTTGTTTCAATCCAAGGGATAGCGAAAATTCAAGCAACTCTCTAGAAAGATAATAATAATAATATTTGGGGTTTTACGTGCCAAAACCACTTTCTGATTATGAGGCACGCCGTAGTGGAGGACTCCGGAAATTTTGACCACCTGGGGTTCTTTAACGTGCACCTAAATTTAAGCACACGGGTGTTTTCGCATTTCGCCCCCATCGAAATGCGGCCGCCGTGGCCGGGATTCGATCCCGCGACCTCGTGCTCAGCAGCCCAACACCATAGCCACTGAGCAACCACGGCGGGTTCTCTAGAAAGAGAGACGTTATCACGAGTTACCGATAATGAAGCCCACGAGACGTTAGGTACATTAAAGTACCCCATGCACATTAAATTTGAAGAGCCAAAACCGCGTTCTTGGATGAACGCGTTTAGGATCATTATTTCATTTGAGGCATGTCTGGGAGGTCCATAAAACACACCAATGATTATATTTGTTTTATTAATGTGCACCTTACACCAGATCGTCTCGATTTCAAGTGGGACTGTAGTACAGAAAACTGTAGGCCAGAGCGCAAAAACAAGGCAACGCCTCCGCCTCTGCCGGATTGCTTTCCTGTCTACTCTTATGACGTTATATTCTCGGGGAGTTACTTCGCAGTCAAAGATGTCGCTATGCAACCAGGTCTCAGTAACACCGATAACATGCGGGCAAAGTGATACCACCAAAGAGGAAAAGCTTGAATATTTGTTAGATAGGCTTCTTGCGTTAAGATTTAATATACAAAGTTTATCCTGCTTGTTAAGTCAAGGATTGTTCCCCTGGGAGAGCGATAAATGATGGTGAGCGGTGCGATCAGGAGCTTTTACAAGAGAGTTGGAAACAACATCCCAATTGTAGAGCTGATTATCAACAAACGCATGGTCGTACCTGAGGTGTACCACTGAACCATTGTTATGGAATTGTGCTGTAGCGTCCCATAGTTTTTTACGGATGGAGCGCACGTTTGAAGAAAAATCTTCGAATAAGCGCCGCTGGGACCCTTTTAGCTTATAGCCATTCTTTAGAGCACTAATCTTTTCACGAAAATCCAGGAGCTTCATAATGATGGGGCGAGGTCTCCCACCTCTAGGTCTACCAAGCCTATGCAATCGCTCAATTTGAGAAAAATCAAGCTTTAGTGCGTCAGTAAAAAAAATTCTTAACTTGCGATTGCAGCGATTCATTAGTGTCACTATCACTGTGTCACTATCATTAGATTCCGTTAGACTATAAAGAATAAAGTTGTTGCGACGCGAGCGATTTTCTAAATTATCATTTTGGGAAGAAAGTGTGTTAGTATTGGATGACATTTTCTGAATTTGGCTCTGTAGGTTATCGTAGTGTGCTGCGCTAAACGTGGGTGCCTCCTGCTCAAGATCAACTATGCGTTTTTCAATGGCCTCAAATGGAGCTTCGATAGATTTTCACACGTCTGCTATATCCTTTGTTATCTTATTTTGCCCGGCAAGAAGCTGAGCGAACATTTGGGATACCATAGAGCGAGAATCATCCGTTTGAGTGGCGGAGCGTTTTGTAGGGCCCGGGTTTGTTTCAATATCGCCACTCAGTAGGAGGCTGCTCATGCAGTAAACAAGATCAGCACATACAGAAATACATGCAGAAAGACATTCGCGTGGGCAAGGCATCAGCAATAAGAAGTGGTTGGCAGATCGAATACAATAAGCGTTCTTAAGGTAACATACCTGCGTGAAGAAGAGACAACGTTTGAACATCTGGCCTGTATTGCTGATGCCTTGCCCACTCTATGCTGGTAATGCTGGTGATACGGAGACACCGGTTTTCTTTGTTGAATTAAAACCGATATAGGCCAAATAGTTCACAACACACACCGCGACTGATAATGTGCGTACACCGCGGCTGATAACGGGCGTCCCATCTTTGCGCTCCCAAGACATATTTCCCCCTACTGTAGTTACCGATGCTCTGAAAGGCTTCCCTGACGACCTTGTATAAATGTACATGGCCTAAATTTCACAGAGTACCATCTAAAAGATTCCGAAATCGTTCCGCAGCACGCGGCACCAATACTGTCAAGCACCGCCGCGCCGGATCGCCCAAGCCAGAGAGGAGGAAAGGCTCGCCGCTGGCCCTATCCTCCTCGCCCGATGAAACGGTCTATAGGCTGGCGATGCAGGCGGTGAAATTAAAAATGCAGTCATGGGTAGATAGTAATAGAATACTCGGAGAACTTCAGAACGGGTTCAGAAGAGGTAGGTGCTTTGATGATAGCCAGTTCGTGCTTACCCAGTGCATAGAAACAGCTAAGGCGTAAAATCGACCTCTGTGTTTAGCCTTCCTGGACGTAAGCTGTGCATACGACAACGTGAACAGGGAACTCCTGTGAAACATACTAAAAGATGAAGGTATCGGTCATGAGTTGATTTTCTAAAGGAAATATATCGAGAAAATAATGTTGAAATAACATGGGAAGGAATTAAGAGTACGACAACTGTCGAGGTACACAAAGGATTAAGCCAAGGTTCTCCTCTGTCACCGCTGCTGTTCATGCTGTATCTGATAAGTATGGAAAGAAGGCTACAAGGAGGCAATCTAGGGTATAATCTGTCGTCCAGATTAGGCGGAGAGGTTGTTGAGCAACGACTACCGGGCTTAATGTATGCGGACGATATTGTACTTTTAGCAGATATCGAGGAAGATTTGCAGACTCTGGCTAATTACTGTGGAGACGAAGGAGACAGTCTAGGTTTCAGTTTTAGTGCAACTAAGTCCGGTGGGATGTTTTCCAACGGTACAACTTATCAGGAGCTTACAACACAAGGCCATGAAATACCCCAAGTGGCCGAATTGAAATATCCCGGGGCATGGGTAAACAAAGGGCAGAGGTACACGGAAAGCACCAACAGCCCCGCATAGCAAAAGGGCGAAGACATGCCGGGACAATGAAACATCGGGCATTGTGGGGATACAACAGGAATGACGTACTGCGAGGTATTTGGAACGGAGTAATGGTGCCGGGGCTTACTTTCGGGAAGGCGGTCCTGTGCTTAAGGGCAGAATTTCTGTCGAGACTAGAAGTAAATCAGAGAGCTGTTGGAAGATTACACTAGGTGCCCACGGGAAAACTACAAACGAAGCAGTACAGGGGGATATGGGCTGGGCATTGTTCGAAGCAAGGGAAGCTTAGAGTAAAATCCTATACGAAAAACGCCTGAGGAAATTCGACGATAACACGTGGCCAGCTACGGTATTTAAATACCTATACAGAAAGAGCGTTGACTCACAATGGCGGGAAAGAACTAGGAAGCTAACCAGTAAATATGCCAGACACGAGGACGGAGAAAGACCGAGCATTAAACGACACGTTGAAAACGCGGAAGGTAAAAATTGGATAAATTCAGTGGAGAAGACGCATAGTGTTGAACTATATCGATACTGGAAACAGCAGATCAGGAAGCAAGCGTATTATGACAACTAAAGAGGCAGTGCCCTACTCTTTGAAGCTAGGTCAGGATGTCTTAGAACGCGGAGCTATAAAAAGAAATTTAACGAAGAAGAAGACACATGCACTGTGTGTGGTAAATATGTAGAAACAATAGAACACCGCATACTAAAATGTGATGGTATCCATCCCGATGTCGATGCGGGCACAGTCGGGCTTCCTGAGGCCCTAAGGTTCAGGGATAACAATAGTCATGTAGATGTATATGCGGTGGAAATGAGCAAAAATCGATTGGAGGATCGCTGGCTCAAATACAGCGAAGTGACATAAGGTTAAAAGTGTAGGAAGACGCATTTAATAAAAATGATGAATTTTAATAACTTACAACACAGTTAACCAAAAATAAAAGATGACCATGGTAGCAATTGCCATCACCCCGTTTCAAAGGAGACGCTCCTACCTTCCATCCATTCATCAATGGTGGCGCCCATGAAAAAAGGTGGCGGCAGAAACTGGTTTTCACCCCACCGTGTCGAATGTACACAACGCCCTCTGCAGCTCCCGGGCCGTCGCCACTTTAGCCGCTTGACAGATGTAATTATCCGTGACTCCCCTCAGAAGCATGAATGGATAGTTGGATGGATGTTATGAGCGTCGCCTTTGGAACAGGGCGGTGGGTTGCGCCACCAAGCTCTTGCTATTATACTGCCTAATGTTCTACCTAGGTAAAAGAAGAAAAAAAACGCTATGAACTCCCACAACCAAATTTTCTGACCCGCCATTGCGAACTTTGCTTTTCTACGTTTCCGTTTTTTGTCGTTTCCTTACTTTTCTTCCACCAATCTTCCTATCGCCCCTTACTAATCTCTGTTGCGGACATGTTTACTTTTCCCCTGTTCTCGTTGAACCCTTCAAGGAGGCCAGTGGTGCCTAAATCGACCGCTGGGCACATGTGTTCACATTCTAATAAAACATGCTCCATTGCTTCCCTAGCTTTACCGCAGCAAGCACATGCATTCTAGGAACGGCAGCACTTCCCTTACTACTAACGTGCGAGGCGAGAGGGCACCCAGATAGAACTGTAGAGAGAAGAGTAGAAGAAGGAGAGGGAGGAGAAGAGGCAGTTCCTATACAAGAGAGGGAGGAAATGACCTGAGGAGGCAAGGAAACTCCATTACTATGCGACAGCGGTTGCGGGCGTTTAAGATGGCGTACGGTTTACTGACAAGAAGCGAGGTTCAAAACATCAGGCATTCTTTTTATTGTTTTCCGCTCAGGTAGGCCCTGGCTGCACGTGCTCGTGAACACGTGCTTCCTACAGGAAGGAAGCGCTCCTTGGATGCGAGACTGTGCTGAGATTAATTCAACACACTCCCGACCGCCAAATCACTCGTTCAGCTCGAGCGAATAAAGTTTTTGTATTGGTCTGGTGGTAATAACTCCTTGCATTTGTTGAATCTTGCAAGAGTGGACGTGGACCTCAACACCCTTGTAGTTTTCAAGAACCCTTGCGAGTTTCCACATTTGTCGAGGTAATTTCTCCTCGTGGGGTATGTCATCTCCTGTCTTTCTTTCATTGGTGGGTCTCCCATGGGAAAAGTGTGCTGACTGAAGTGGCACCAGATATCCTTTCGTCCACCTATTCCAGAAGTTATCAGTAAGGCATTTTCTGTAGGCGTGCCAAAAGCTCACCCAACCACGCGCCGCCGCCGCTTTTGTTAACTAGCCCCAACCTTTGATGTGCGCCACCTTTTCCCGTCACACCAGTACCGTTTTCGGTATTTCCGGTTACGGCATTTCCGGCTCCGGTATTACCGGTTCTGGCATTTCCGCTTTCTGCAGTGGCGCTGCTAGAATTATGGCTGCTGTTAGACGCTCACAGGT